>NC_082643.1:84103638-84729638 GCF_028023285.1 Balaenoptera ricei
TCTTCAGCATTTGTTCTTTGTAGATTTTCTGATGATGCCCATTCTAACTGGTGTGAGGTGATACCTCATTGTAGTTTTCATTTGCATTTCTCTAATAATTAGTGATGTTGAGCAGCTTTTCATGTGCTTCTTGGCCATCTGTATGTCTTCCTTGGAGAAATGTCTATTTAGGTCTTCTGCCCATTTTTGGATTGGATTGTTTGTTTCTTTAATATTGAGTTGCATGAGCTGTTTATATATTTTGGAGATTACTCCTTTGTCCAAGGATTCGTTTGCAAATATTTTCTCCCATTCTGAGGGTTGTCTTTTCGTCTTGTTTATGGTTTCCTTTGCTGTGCAAAAGCTTTGAAGTTTCATTAGGTCCCATTAGTTTATTTTGGTTTTATTTCCATTACTCTAGGAGGGGGATCAAAAAAGACGCTGCTGTGATTTATGTCAAAGAGTGTTCTTCCTATGTTTTCCTCTAAGAGTTTTATAGTTTCTGGTCTTACATTTAGGTCTCGAATCCATTTTGAGTTTATTCTTGTGTATGGTGTTCGGGTGTGTTGTAATTTCATTCTTTTACATGCAGCTGTCCAGTTTTCCCAGAACCACTTATTGAAGAGACTGTCTTTTCTCCATTGTATATCTTTGCCTCCTTTGTCATACGTTAGTTGACCATAGGTGCGTGGGTTTATCTCTGAGCTTTCTATCTTGTTCAATTGATCTATGTTTCTGTTTTTGTGCCAGTACCATATTGTATTGATTACTGTAGCTTTATAGTATAGTCTGAAGTCAGGGAGTCTGATTCCTCCAGCTCTGTTTTATTCCTTCAAGACTGCTTTGGCTATTCGTGGTCTTTTGTGTCTCCATACAAATTTTAAGATGATTTGTCCTAGTTCCGTAAAAAATGCCATTGGTAATTTGATAGGGAGTGCATTGAATTTGTAGATTGCTTTAGGTAGTATAGTCATTTTCACAATATTGATTCTTCCAATCCAAGAACATGGTATATCTCTCCATTTGTTGGTATCATCTTTAATTTCTTTCATCAGTGTCTTACAGTTTTCTGCATACAGGTCTTTTGTCTCCCTAGGTTAGGTTTATTCCTAGGTATTTTATTCTTTTTATCGCAATGGTAAATGGGAGTATTTCCATAATTTCTGTTTCAGATTTTTCATCATTAGTGTATAGGAATGCAAGAGAATTCTGTGCATTAATTTTGTATCCTGCCACTTTACCAAATTCATTAATTCTAGTAGTTTTCTAGTGGCATTTTTAGGATTCTCTATGTATTGTATCATGTCATCTGCAAACAGTGACACTTTTACTTCTTCTTTTCCAATTTGTATTCCTTTTATTTCTTTTTCTTCTCTGACTGCCATGGCTACGATTTCCAAAACTATGTTTAATAATATTGGGAAGAGTGGACATCCTTGTCTCGTTCCTGATCTTAGAGGAAATGCTTTCAGTTTTTCACCATTGAGAATGATATTTGCTGTGGGTTTGTCATATATGGCCTTTATTATGTTGAGGTAAGTTCCCTCTATGCCCACCTTCTGGAGAGTTTTAATCATAAATGGGTGTTGAATTTTGTCATAGGCTTTTTCTGCACCTATTGAGATGATCATATGGTTTTTATTCTTCAATTTGTCAATATGGTGTATCACATTGATTGATTTGCATATATTGAAGAATCCTTGCATCCCTGGGATAAATCCCACTTGATCATCATGTATGATTGTGTTTGCTAGTATTTTGTTGAGGACTTTTACATCTATATTCATCAGTGATACTTGTCTGTAATTTTCTTTTTTTGTAGTATTTTGTCAGGTTTTGGTATCAGGGTGATGGTGGCCTCATAGAATGAGTTTGGGAGTGTTCCTTAATCTGTAATTGTTTGGAAGAGTTTGAGAAGGATGGGTGTTAGCTCTTCTCTAAATGTTTGATAGAATTCACCCGTGAAGCCATTTGGTCCTGGACTTTTGTTTTTTGGAAGATTTTTAATCACAGTTTCAACTTCATTACTTGTGATTGGTCTGTTCATATTTTCTGTTTCTTCCTGCTTCAGTCTTGGAAGGTTATACCTTTCTAAGAATTTGTCCATTTCTCCAGGTTGTCCATTTTATTGGCATAGAGTTGCTTGTAGTAGTCTCTTGTGATGCTTTGTATTTCTGCGGTGTCTGTTGTAACTTCTCCTTTTTCGTTTCTAATTTTATTGATTTGAGTCCTCTCCGTCTTTTTGTTGATGAGTCTGACTAATGGTTTATCTTCTCAAAGAACCTGCTTTTAGTTTTATTGATCTTTGCTATTGTTTTCTTTGTTCCTATTTCATTTATTTCTGCTCTGATCTTTATGATTTCTTTCCTCCTGCTAACTTTGGGTTTCGTTTGTTCTTCTTTTCTCTAGTTACTTTACTTGTAAGGTTAGATTGTTTACTTGAGATTTTTCTTGTTTCTTGAGGTAGGCTTGTACAGCTATAAACTTCCCTCTTAGAACTGCTTTTGCTGCATCCCATAGGTTTTGGATCGTCGTGTTTTCATTGTCATTTGTCTCTAGGTATTTTTTGATTTCCTCTTTGATTTCTTCAGTGATCTCTTGGTTATTCAGTAACGTATTGTTTAGCCTCCATGTGTTTGTGTTTTTTATGTTTTTTTCCCTGTAATTCATTTCTAATCTCATAGTGTTGTGGTCAGAAAAGATGCTTGATATGATTTCAATTTTCTTATATTTACTGAGGCTTGATTTGTGACCCAAGATGTGATCTATCCTGGAGAATGTTCCGTGCGCACTTGAGAAGAAAGTGTAACGTGCTGTTTTTGGATGGAATGTCCTATAAATATCAACTAAATCTATCTGGTCTATTGTGTCATTTAAAGCTTCTGTTTCCTTATTAATTTTCATTTTGGATGGTCTCTCCATTGGTGTAAGTGAGGTGTTAAAGTCCCCCACTGTTATTGTGTTACTGTTGATTTCCTCTTTTATAGCTGTTAGCAGTTGCCTTATGTATTGAGGTGTTCCTATGTTGGGTGTATATATATTTATAATTGTTATATCTTCTTCTTGGTTTGATCCCTTCATCATTACGTAGTGTCCTTCCTTGTCTCTTGTAGCATTCTTTAAAGTCTATTTTATCTAATGTGAGTATAGCTACTCCAGCTTTCTTTTGATTTCCATTTGCATGGAATATATTTTTCCATCCCCTCACTTTCAGTCTGTATGTGTCCCTAGGTCTGAAGTGGGTCTCTTGTAGACAGCATATATACAGGTCTTGTTTTTGTATCCATTCAGCAAGCCTGTGTCTTTTGGTTGGAGCATTTAATCCATTCACGTTTCAGGTAATTATCGATATGTATGTTCCTATGACCATTTTCTTAATTGTTTTGGGTTTCTTTTTGTAGGTCCTTTTCTTCTCTTGTGTGTCCCACTGAGAGAAGTTCCTTTAGCATTTGTTGTAGAGCTGGTTTGGTGGTGCTGAATTCTCTTAGTTTTTGCTTGTCTGTAAAGCTTTTGATTTCTCCATCGAATCTGAATGAGATCCTTGCTGGGTAGAGTACTCTTGGTTGTAGGTTCTTCCCTTTCATCACTTTAACTATATCATGCCACTCCCTTCTGGCTTGTAGAGTTTCTGCTGAGAAATCAGCTGTTAACCTTATGGGAGTTCCCTTGTATGTTATTTGTCATTTTTCCCTTGCTGTTTTCAATAATTTTTCTTTGTCTTTAATTTTTGCCAATTTGATTACTATGTGTCTCAGCATTTTTCTCCTTGGGTTTATCCTGTAGGGGACTCACTACACTTCCTGCACTTGGGTGGCTATTTCTTTTACCATGTTAGGGAAGTTTTCAACTATAATCTCTTCAAATATTTTCTTGGGTCCTTTCTCTCTCTCTTCTCTTTCTGGGACCACTATAATGCGAATGTTGTTGCGTTTAATGTTGTCCCAGAGGTCTCTTAGGCTGTCTTCATTTCTTTTCATTCTTTTTTCTTTATTCTGTTCTGCAGCAGTGAATTCCACCATTCTGTCTTCCAGGTCACTTATCCTTTCTTCTCCCTCAGTTATTCTGCTATTGATTCCTTCTAGTGTATTTTTCATTTCCGTTATTGTATTGTTCATCTCTGTTTGTTTCCTTTTTAATTATTCTAGGTCTTTGTTAAACATTTCTTGCATCTTCTCGATCTTTGCCTCCATTGTTTTTCCAGGGTCCTGGATCATCTTCACTATCATTACTCTGAATTCTTTTTCTGGAAGGTTGTCTATCTCCACTTCATTTAGTTGTTTTTCTGGGGTTTTATCTTGTTCCTTCATTTGGTACATAGCCCTCTGCCTTTTCATCTTGTCTGTCTTTCTGTGAATGTGGTTTTTGTTCCAGAGGCTGCAGGATTGTAGTTCTTGTTGCTTCTGCTGTCTGCCCTCTGGTGGATGAGGCTATCTAAGAGGCCTGATGGGAAGGACTGGTGGTGCGTAGAGCTGACTGTTGCTCTGGTAGGCAGAGCTCAGTAAAACTTTAATCCACTTGACTGCTGATGGGTGGGGCTGGGTTCCCTCCCTGTTGGTTTTTTGGCCTGAGGCAACCCAACACTGGAGCCTACCTGGGCTTTTTGCTTGGGCTAATTGCAGACTCTGGGAGGGCTCACACCAAGGAGTACTTCCCAGAACTTCTGCTGCCAGTGTACTTGTCCCCACAGTGAGCCACAGCCACCCCCCGCCTCTGCAGGAGATGCTCCAACACTAGCAGTAGGTCTGGTTCACTCTCCCCTGGGGTCACTGCTCCTTCCCCTGGGTCCCGATGTGCACACTACTTTGTGTGTGCACTCCAAGAGTGGAGTCTCTGTTTCCCCCAGTCCTGTCGAATTCCTGCAATCAATTCCCACTAGTCTTCAAAGTCTGATTCTCTAGGAATTCCTCCTCCCGTTGCCCGACCCCCAGGTTGGGAAGCCTGACGTGGGGCTCAGAACCTTCACTCCAGTGGGTGGACTTCTGTGGTATAAGTGTTCTCCAGTCTCTGAGTCACCCACCCACCAGTTATGGGCTTTGATTTTACTGTGATTGCGGCCCTCCTACTGTCTCACTGTGGCTTCTCCTTTGTCTTTGGATGTCGGGTATCTTTTTTGATGAGTTCCAGTGTCTTCCTGTCGATGACTGTCCAGCAGCTAGTTGTGATTCTGGTGTTCTCACAAGAGGGAGTGAGAGCACGTCCTTCTACTCCGCCATCTTGGTTCCTCCGCCTATCTTGGACTATTTTTGAGAGACATAAATTCTTGCACTTCTTTTCTGTCCCAAATAAGTAGATTAGTGCTATAGAGTAACTGCTTGTGTCCTTCCAGAATTCATTTGTCAAAAAATCAAAATATTGACTCAACAATGTTTGGGGTTCATAATCATTATACTGAATGTAATAGTTCCTATGGTTTTTTGTAACAAATTGCTATAACAATTTGTAGTCACTTAAGGCAATTAATTATCTTGTAATTCTAGAGGTCAGATGTACAAAATGGGTCACACTGGCTAAAATCAAGTTATTGGCCAGGCTGTATTCCTTTTGGAGCCTCTAAAGGAGAATCTATTTCCTTGCTTTTTCCATTCCAGAGGCTCCCTGTATTCCTATACTTATCACCCTCTTCTATCTTCAAAGCCAGTAGTCTGTCAATTCCTTCTCACTCTGTAGCACTTTGACCTCTTCTGCTACTCTCTTCCCCTTTTAAAAACCTTTTGATTACATTGGATTCACCTGAATAATCTGCTTATTTTAATAATCTAATTTTGTCTAAAACCTTAATTCTCCCTGCCATGTAAGGTAAACACAGTCACAGTTACCAGGGATGAGGAAAGGATTGGGGGGCGGGGGGCATTATTTTGCCTACTACACAGAATAAGAATATTGAAAAATAATTTAGAATGTGGTTTACAAATTGTAAATTGTAAGGACCAGGGAAGAAAAATAAGTATCTTTATATAAAAGTGCTAATATATGGGGTACGCCAATATTTTGATGACTACATTAGGCTGCTTCAACCTTCTTACCCTTGGGATGAACAGTTACATTTAATTTAATTTTCCGATTAAGAAAAATTAAATTAATTACTTGCTGTTTGCCCTTGAGAATACATTCTTCAGTTTTAATGCCACATAGATATATGCCTCAGGAAAGGAAGGTTTATAAAACGTTTACTAATAGTCACAACTGCCAATACTCTTCCAAATTCATCTCTAAAGTATACAATTTGAATATCCATGGAATATCTTCTAATAAGACATGCAGTTGGGGGAGGGAGAGAGGAAAAAAGGAAGGAAAGGGGAAAAAAATGCTTTTGTTTAAAGTAAGTTAGGAATTGTGTAGTTTCCCCTTTGAGTCACTGGTTTAAAACGTAGGAAAGAAAAAAAGAAGATTTAAAGAAGAAAGAAGAAAAAAAGAAAGAGAAAGGAAGCGAAGAAGGAAGGAAGGAAGGGAGGGAGGGAGGAAGGGAGAGAGAGTATTAATATTATGCTGTCTCAGGAATCCACTATTTTCAGCCTGATTTTAAAATACAGGGAATGTGATCTTTCGAATGATCAAAATTCTTGCATTCAGAAGCCATGAATTCCTGTATGGCTCAATTTATTCTTTAGTGGCTATCCTCATTTAAAAAAATGTTTTGCTGTCTTTTCATCTGTATGATAAGGGCCTTGAGGCCCTGGTTATTGGGATGTGCTGAATGTATTTCTATTTACATTAATTTTCCTTGGATGAGAGTGTCACCCAAAATGGTACTCTTTCTTACCACTATATATGGTATTTTCCTCCCTGCTGCTGCCTGCCACTCTTGCCTCTCCTGTTGCTTTTCACTGTGCCTGTTACCACTTTTGACCACTGCTGCTGCTGCTGCTGCTGCAGCCTCGACCTGCTTCAGCCCAACTGCCTGATTGCTATAATCATCTCCCTTCATTCTTGTTCTGTATTGCTTCCATTTTTTTTGTCCTATATTTATTCATTATTGTTTCACTCTTTATACCTAGTCAGGACTGATTAAGATGACTGTACTTTCATTTGTTGACTAAACATTCCATGTATAACATTTAAATCTTCTGCTTATAAGTGTTATTCATTCATTCATTCACAAAATATTAGTGTAATGCTTGTATTTAATACAAACAGCAGTATTTTTATTAATTTAGGACCAATAAAAATAAGCAATAATTGCTATCCCCAAAGAGTTTATAATTTAGTTGTAGAGATGACAAACACAGAAAATTGCTATGATTAAAAAACCACAGATAATGAATATGAGAATAATAAAAAGTGTTCTCAAACACCAAGACAAATGATCATTTTACGTTAAATTAAGGACTAGTATCATGGAGATAATTCTAATTTGGCCCTAAATTGCAAATATTTTCATTGTTAAAAATTAAAAGTTCTAGGTGTTGGACAGGAACATACAGTAAGTTGTAGGAGTTTTTAAGTTTTAAATGACAATTTGGTACAAGAAATGGAATGTAGACTCAAAATGCTAGTCTGATTTTTTGGTCCATGTCCCCCTTATTTATTGTTAGCCTTACCTGTGTTCTAGTCCAAATATCCTAGAAAGCATCCACACCTACATAACAAAGGACACTTCAGTGTGCCAAACAACTTGGTTTATCAGAGTTTCCTTCAGAAGGTGTTGGGTCTCACTTACACAGACAAAACACAGTGGATTTCTTTCTAATTATCATTTTAGGAAAGTATAATGTAATGTCAGACAGATATTTGCTTAAATATATGGAACCTTTATTCCTAAGAATTGCTCGTATAACTTCATAAGAACATGAGCTTTTTGATGTAAAATTTAGATACTTATGATAGAAGGTCTCAATTTAAAAATACCCATATAAATGCAAATATGTAGTTGACATCTGCTTACAGGTTGAATACATATTCTTTCTGAGACAAAACACTAATAAAATTGGGTCTGACTCAATGAACTAAAAGAGCATTGATACTTCCTCCACTTAAAATAACTGGATTTTATCTTTCTATTGCAAGGCACATTTTAAGGAAATATTGTTGACCTTCTCCTGTCCCCAAATACTTCCTTTTCTCATAAGATAATACATTTCTGAGGTACTGAAAGTTTACAACAAAATTACACATGAAAGAAGGAAGAGTTTAAATGAAAACTGCAGGCAACAAACATGTTTGGACAAGTAATGGCAGGGGAACACTGTCCTATCAGAGTTAACATTGTTAAATAAAGTATTCCATTAAGGTCTATAACTATGGCAATAAAAAGGTAGAATTTTAAACTATTATGAAATGAATGAGTGCAAAATTTAAAAACAATAATTGTACTTCCACAAACAGCCTGTTTATACTAGAGTTACTGCCCTTTTAGCTATACCATATATGTATTTTGTTTCTTAAAAGTCTCATGGAAAACCATCCTTCTTAAAATTAAGCAAGTTGTAAAGGTTAAAAAAAAACCTAAACATATAGAGTTGGTCCTCTGTATTCTCAGGTTCTGCATCCATGGATTCAACCAATCCCAGTCAAGATAGGGTTGACTCCGAAGATGTGGAACCTGCGACTGAGGGCTGATTATGTTATTTTAAGCCCTTCCAAATTATCTGTACTTTTAATGATATGTAATTCACAGTTTTCATTTGTATTTAGATGGTAATTTTCAGTAGAACTTTCCAGTATTAAAGAAACTATCTGTAAATTGAGATGGAATTATAAAAGATAAGAAATAAAAATTTTGAATCTTTCATAAGGTTACAAAATTTCAAGTTAAAAAGACAACATTATCTATTAAAATCACCATTTTAGAGTCATAATGGAAGCTAATCATATTTTTAAAATTAAATTGAATAAGTGACAATTCATTCCATTTACCGCATGTGAATATTAATATTCTCCATTAAAACAGATGAGTATTAGGTCAGAAAATTTGTTTCAGTAGCTGTCCTGCTTCCACACTAAAACTGAATTTCTTTTAGTTACTCTTTGAAAGAGTAGCAGCTTAATTTATTCATTGATATACCAGACCAGTTGGGTGTCTATGTGCTACTGTAGACTAGATTTTGAAGCTCATGGCAAAAGTCCTTGATATGTTATCTCCTATATAGAAGGACTGGTTTAGACTGAAACACCTGAATGGACCTTTTGGGAATAGTTGAACCAAATCCTAAGAAACGAACCCGGGCAGACTCAGCTCCTTTCCTGGTGGCACGTACTCCATTAAGGGCAGCAATTATGTTCCAAAGGCCAACTCACAAAAACAAAAAAACAAAAAATTTGCTTATACAAAGTTCCCTAAGAATTGTGATTGTGATCTCACAGCTAAATACCAGACAGGACCTGAGTAATCCAAAACATCACATTATGAATATGAAAAATGTGTTTAGCATGCAAACTATAATTCTATATGTTCTTGTTTGTACAGATGCAATGCAAAGCATTTTCAGACAGAAATGATTCTGTCAAGGCAGCACCCTGCCTTTGCACCTCCAGGGGAAGGTGAGTGGGAGGCAGAAGGCACCCTTGCTCTCCATATATTATGAAAAGTGCCACATTAACAAATGATCAACTCCTACAGAGAGGAGTGAGGAAAAAAGAGTTCTGGTTCACTATCTTGCTTCAACTTGACCCTCATTACACTCAAATACATATTCATGAATCCCCCGCAACAACTGGGTCATTGGTAGGATAAGAAAGGTATCTGCGACAATAAATGAGAGTGCTTGAAATTAGAAAAGGAAAAAAAGTCCTGCCAATCTGTCATCTACATTTATAATTCAATAATAACTTGTATTTCTTATAAGAAAAACTAGAAAATAAAGGCATTTATTGAAAACCTGAATCCATTATTTTTAATACAGTTATTTTAATAAGATACAAAGGTCAGAAATTGCCATTAGGTTCCATTTTAATATACTGAATATTTAGCAGAAAAAAACCCCAACATACTGGAATAGCATTTATTTGTTAACAAAGAAAAACAACTGAAAATAGGTACCTTTAATTTCTTTCATAAATTCAGTCTCACAACCCCTAAGTACATAAAACTATCACATTACTTTTCTGTATTGTCAACAGCTTCTTTAAGTCTGGCCATACATCAGATTAGAAATAATTTTTTATTCCAGGTATATCTAATGCATGGACAGTTTTTAACAAAAAGTGGGACAGTTAGACATTTTAATTATAAATATAATTATGATGTGACAAAATAAAACTTCTTATGCCAATGTGAGTGCAAATATACATTCATATTCACATACACACATTTAGCACTTTGTGGAAAAAATTTCTCTAACATGCTGAGTTTATCTCACCCAAAATATTTGAGAAAAAAAAAAACGTGATATAGATAAACAATTTGTATTTATTTGTTCAATTTTTATTTACAGATGAAATAATTCTATTAATTTTACAATGTATTTACTCATTCAATGAAATGTATAATTTATCTATTTAAAAAGCCAACACAAAGTGATGCAATCCAAGTTTTTCTAGAATATTGTTTTCACATATGGCTGTTTCTGGATCTAGTGAAGCAAAAGCCATGTGAGAGAAAAAAAAAAAAAAAGCCATGTGAGAAAAAGCTAAATGATCAGGAAAGGAAAAAAATACTGCTTCTCATCTTTCTAAGTAACAGTGTTTGTATTCCTGCTCTTTTCTTTTTCTTTCTATTCCCTTTGATTAATGTGGAACTTTCTGATTTGGAGGGCAAAATAATCTAAAATAGCATTTAACTATTTTTCTCACTATAAGCTTAAATCCCACAGTATTTTTTTGTTGTGAAAGATTGACAGAATAAACTATTGAATAAATCAATAAAACACTGAAGGAACTGAATAGTCTAGGTAATTCTGCTCTATTCAACTATGAATTATAAATATAATATTCCATGAAAAAATGCTTAACTTGATAGTTTCTGTGATAATTTTGCAATTAGGATATAAAATCTTCATCAAAACAGTTTAAGAAGGACAATTAAATAAAGTAAATATCTTATTTGCCAGATGTTCATTCTTACAGATGAAATGTGAGTTCATGTACTTTGAAGAATAAGTTAAGATTAGGTCATAGGAATATTATTTTCTTACGTTTATAAATAAAAGAAATTTAAACACAATTTAGTAATTTTGAATATAATTTGATGAATTTGTCCAAATAGAAAACATTCAAACACTTATTCACTTGCTCATAATAGTTGGTACAAAATATTTATTGAGAGAGTAACTTACGTGTTAAAAGCATGGGCTTCAAAATCCTGGCACTAGTGTGCCTTGGGCAAGCAACTTAACCTCTTTATCCCTTAGTTTCTATGTGTTTTAGAAAAATTTTAGGATACTGAAATTTCATCATAAGCACTGGGTGTGTTTAATGCAATACTTTTGTAAAAAGCTTAGATGGATGCTTTTACATAAATGCTTAATAAATATTATCAATGATTTCAGTGAATATGTCTATCCTTACTGTGCCTTAATTTTCTCATTATCAATTCTTACTATCTGATGTGTTATATATGTATTAATTGGTGTTGACACAAACTTATTTATTTATGTGTTTCTTGTCCATCTCAGCCAGGATAATATAAATTCTCAAAGGGAAGGTATTTGTGATTTAAATTATTTCATACACTTATTCAACATCTGCATTTCCAATACATGAAACTTCAGTGTCTTTTTCACATTTTAAAAGTTGGGTTCTTAGATCATCCAGACAGAAAATCAACTGGTCTTAAACACCAGTTTAAGTAAACACTGGCCTTAAACACCACATTTGACCAAATAAACTTAACAGAGATACATAGAACATTCCATCCTAAAGCAAAAGAAAACACATTCTTTTCAAGTACACATGGGACATTCTCCAGGATAGATCACATGCTAGGCCACAAAACAAGTCAGAATAAATTTAAGAAAACTGAAATCATATCAAGCAACTTTTCTGACCACAACACTATGGACTAGAAATCAACTACAAGAAAAAAACTGCAAAAAACACAAACATATGGAGGCTATACAACATGCTGCTAAACAACCAATGTAGTCACTGAAGAAATCAAAGAAGAAATTTAAAAATGCCTAGGGCTTCCCTGGTGGTGCAGTGGTTGAGA
Organism: Balaenoptera ricei; assembly: GCF_028023285.1. NCBI lineage: Eukaryota > Metazoa > Chordata > Mammalia > Artiodactyla > Balaenopteridae > Balaenoptera > Balaenoptera ricei. The sequence goes on from NC_082643.1 coordinate 84,115,703, forward strand.
ATCTGCCTGCCAATGCAGGGCACACGAGTTCGAGCCCTGGTCTGGGAAGATCCCACATGCCGCGGAGCAACTGGGCCCGTGAGCCACAGCAACTGAGCCTGCGCATCTGGAGCCGGTGCTCCGCAACAAGAGAGGCCACGATAGTGAGAGGCCTGTGCACCGCGATGAAGAGCGGCCCCCACTCGCTGCAACTAGAGAAAGCCCTCGCACAGAAACGAAGACCCAACACAGCCAAAAATAAATAAATAAATTTTTAAAAAATGCTTTGAGACAAAGAAAACAAATACACAACCATACAAAAATCTATGGGATGCAGCAAAAGCAGTTTTAACAGGGAAGTTTACAGTGATATAAGCCTACTTCAGGAAACAAGAAAAAACCCTCAAATAAGCAACCTAAACTTATACCTAACGGAACTAGAAAAAAAGAACAAACAAAACCCAAAGTTAGAAGAAGAAAAGAAATCATAAATATCAGAGCAGAAATAAATGAAATAGAGATAAAAAATTAGAAAAGATCAGTGAAACTCAGAGCTGGTTCTTTGAAAACATAAAACTGATAAACCTTTAGCCAGACTCCTCAAGAAAAAAAGAAAGAGGGCCCAATTCAGTAAAATCAGCAGATGTTCACATCCCATAGTCAGCATTCCATATCAGAGTTTCCACATCCCTGGAATCAACCAACTGCAGACTGTGTAGTACTGTATGTATTTATTGAAAAGAGTCTGCCTGTAAGTGAATCCTCAAAATTCAAACTCATATTGTTCAAGGATCAACTGTATACTCTATATCTCTATTCTGTTTATCTACCTACTTATCTATAGTCTATCAGAAATATCATGTAGGTAACATGAAGGATAGCCTACATATTACCTGCAAGATATTTTACATTTTATTGTCTGTAGAAATAATACTTAATTTATTCAATTTTTTAAAAAGTATAGTGTATATCTCCTTTACATACCCCTTTTTTTAAAAAAAAATCATATCATCTTCAAATAAGAATATTTCCAACATTTTTATACAGGTGTACCTCCTTTGTTACTGTTATTGTTCATGCGTTGACCAATCTGTCCTGAATAGTTTAAAAGAGTACTAGTAATATTGGGCATAAGCACTTCTATTAAATCACCATGTAACCTTATACTGGCAGAGGGAGGACCTTCAAGATGGCAGAGGAGCAAGACGTGGAGATCAGCTTCCTCCACACAAATATATCAAAAATACATCTACATGTGGAACAACTCCTACAGAGCACCTACTGAAAGCTGACAGAAGACCTCAGATTTCCCAAAAGGCAAGGAAGTCCCAACATACCTGGGTAGGATAAAAGAAAAAAGAAAAAACAGAGACAACAGAATAGGGACGGGACCTGCATCTCGGGGGGGGAGCTGTGAAGGAGGAAAAGTTTCCACACACTAGGAAGCCCCTTTACTGGCGGAGACAGGGGGTAAGAGGGGGGGGAAGCTTTGGAGGCACGGAGGAGAGTGCAGCAACAGGGGTGCAGAGGGCAAAGCGGAGAGATTCCCGCATAGAGGATCTGTGCCGACAAGCACTCACCAGCCCGAGAGGCCTGTATGCTCACCCGCCAGGGCAGGTGGGGCTGAGAGCTGAGGCTCAGGATTTGGAGGTCAAATTACAGGGAGAGGACTGGGGTTGGCAGCGTGAACACAGCCTGAAGGCGGCTAGTGCACCACAGCTAAACAAGACGGAGTCTGGGAAAAAGTCTGGAACTGCCTAAGAATCAAGAGACCATTGTTTCAGGGTGTGAGAGGAGAGGAGATTCAGAGCACTGCCTAAATGAGCTCCAGAGCTGGGCGCGAGCTGTGGCTATCAGCGTTGACAACAGAGACGGGCATGAAACGCTAAGGCTGCTGCTGCAGCCACCAAGAAGCCTGTGTGCAAACACAGGTCACTATCCCACCTCCCCTCCCAAGAGGCTGTGCAGCCCACCACTGCCAGGGTCCCATAATCCAGGGAAAACTTCCCTGCGAGAACACACAGCGAGCCTCATGCTGTTGCAACGTCACGCCGGCCTCTGCCACCACAGGCTCATCACGCATTCCGTAACCCTCCCTCCCTTCAGCCTGAGTGAGCCAGAGCCACCTAATCAGCCGCTTCTTTAACTCCCTCCTGTCTGGGCAAAGAACAGAAGCCAGAGAGCGACCTACATGCAGAGGTAGGTCCAAATCCATAGCTGAACCCCAGGAGCTGTGCGAACAAAGAAGAGAAAGGGAAATCTCTCCAGGCAGCCTCAGAAGCAGTGGATTAAATCTCCACAATCAACCTGATGTACCCTGCATCTGTGTAATACCTGAATAGACAAGGAATCATCCCAAAATTGAGGCGGTGGACGTAGGGAGCAACTGTAGACTTGGGATTTGCTGTATGTGACCGACCAGTTTCTGATTTTTATGTTTATCTTAGTTTATTTTTTAGCGCTTGATCATTGATGGATTTGTTTATTGGTTTGGTTGCTCTCTTTTTGTTTTCTTTTTTTAATAGTTTTTACATTTCTTTAATACATTTTTTTAATTTTTATTTTAATAACTTTATTTATTTTTTTCTTTCTTTCTTTTTTTTTTTTTCTCCTTTTCTTCTGAGCCATGTGGCTGACTGGGTCTTGGTGCTCCAGCCACTTGGCAGGCCTGAGGCTCTGAGGTAGGAGAGATGAGTTCAGGACACTGTTGGGAGAGCTGAGTTCGGGACATTGGACCACCAGACACGTCCTGGCCCCACATAATATCAACCTGTGAGAGTCTTCCCAGAGATCTCTGTCTCAATGCTAAGACCCAGCTCCACTCAACGACCAGCAAGTTCCAGTGTGGGACATCCCAGGCCAAAAAACAAGCAAGACAGGAACACAACCTCACCTACTAGCAGAGAGGCTGACTGAAATTAAAATTCATTCACAGACACCCCAAAACACACAACCAGACACAGTCCTGCCCACCAAAAAGACAAGATCCAGCCTCATCCACCAGAACACAGGCACCAGACACCTCCACCAGGAAGCCTACACAACACACTGAACCAATCATACCAACTGGGGGCAGAAACCAATAACAATGGGAACTATGAACCTGCAGCCTGTGAAAGAGAGACCCCACACACATTAAGTTAAGCAAAATGAGAAGACAGAAAATACACAGCAGATGAAGGAGCAAGGTAAAAACCCACCAGACCAAAGAAATGAAGAGGAAATAGGCAGTCTACCTAGAAAAGAATTCAGAGTAATGATAGTAAAGATGTTCCAAAATCTTGGAAATAGAATGGAGAAAATACAAGAAACATTTAATAAGGTCCCAGAAGAACTAAACAGCAACAAACAAAGATGAACAACACAATAAATGAAATTAAATATCCTCTAGAAGGAATCAATAGCAGAATAACTCAGGCAGAAGAGCAGATCAGTGACCTGGAAAATAAAATAGTGGAAATAACTACCACAGAGCAGAATAAAGAAAAAAGAATGAAAAGAATTGACGACAGTCTCAGGGACCTCTGGGACAATGCTAAACACAGCAACATTCGAATTATAGGGGTTTCAGAAGAAGAAGACAAAAAAAAAAGGGACTGAGAAAATATTTGAGGAGATTATAGTTGAAAACCTCCCTAATATGGGAAAGGAAGTAGTCAATCAAGTCCAGGAAGCGCAGAGAGTCCCATACAGGATAAAGCCAAGGAGAAACACACCAAGACACATATTAATCAAACAATCAAAAATTAAATACAAAGAAAAAATATGAGAGCAACAAAACAAAAGCAACAAATAGCATACAAGGGAATCCCCATAAGGTTAACAGCTGATTTTTCAGCAAACTCTGCAAGCCAGAAGGGAGTGGTGGGACATATTTAACATGATGAAAAGGAAAAATCTACAACCAAGTTTAATCTACCCAGCAAGGATCTCATTCAGATTCGAAAGAGAAACTAAAACCTTTACATACAAGCAAAAGCTAAAACAACTCAGCACCACCAACCCACCTTTACAACAAGTGCTAAAGGAACTTCTCTAGGCAGGAAACACAAGACAAGGAAAAGACCTAAAATAACAAACCCAAGACAATTAAGAAAATGGTAACAGGAACATACATAATGATAATTACCTTAAATGTAAATGGATTAAATGCTCCAACCAAAAGACACAGACTGGCTGAATGGATACAAAAACAACACCCGTATATGTGCTGTCTACAAGAGACCCACTTCAGACCTAGGGACCCACACAAACTGAAAGTGAGGGGATGGAAAAAGATATTCCATGCAAATGGAAATCAAAAGAAAGCTGGAGTAGTAATTCTCATATCAGACAAAATAGATTTTAAAATAAAGACTATTAGAAGAGACAAAGAAGGACACTACATAATGATCAAGGGATCAATCCAAGAAGAAGATATAACAATTGTAAATAGTTATGCACCCAACATACAAGCACCTCATTAGATATGGCAAATGCTAACAGCCATAAGAGGGGAAATCGACAGTAACACAATAATAGTAGGAGATTTTAACACTCCACTTTCACCAATGGACAGATCAACCACAGTGAACATAAATAAGGAAACACAACCTTTATATGACACATTAAACAAAATGGATTTAATTGATATTTATAGGACATTCCATCCAAAAACAACAGAATACACTTTCTTCTCAAGTGCTCATGGAACATTCTCCAGGATAGATCATATCTTGGGTCACAAAACAAGCCTTGGTAAATTTAAGAAAATTGAAATCGTATCAAGTATCTTTTCTGACCACAATGCTATGAGACTAGATATCAATTACAGGGAAAAAAAAATGTAAAAAACACAAACACATGGAGGCTAAACAATACACCACTAAATAACCAAGACATCACTGAAGAAATCAAAGAGGAAATCAAAAAATACCTAGAAACAAATAACAATGAAAACATGACAACCGAAAACCTATGGGATGCAGCAAAAGCAGGTCTAAGAGGGAAGTGCATAGCAATACAATTCTACCTCAAGAGACAAGAAACATCTCAAATAAACAACCTAACCTTACACCTAAAGCAATTAGAGAAAGACAACAAAAAAATCCCCAAAGTTAGCAGAAAGAAAGAAATCATAAAGATCAGATCAGAAATAAGTGAAAAAGAAATGAAGGAAATGAACTAAAAGCTGGTTCTTTGAGAAGACAAACAAAATTGATAAACCATTAGCCAGACTCATCAAGAAAAAAAGGGAGAAGGCTCAAATCAATAGAATTAGAAATGAAAAAGGAGAAGTAACAACTGACACTGCAGAAATACAAAGGATCATGAGAGATTACTATAAGCAACTAAATGCCAATAAAATGGTCAACCTGGAAGAAATGGACAAATTCTTAGAAAAGCACAACCTTCCGAGACTGAACCAGGAGGAAATAGAAAATATAAACAGACCAATCACAAGCAGTGAAACTGAAACTGTGATTAAAAATCTTCCAACAAACAAAAGCCCAGGACCAGATGGCTTCATAAGCGAATTCTATCAAACATTTAGAGAACAGCTAACACCTATCCTTCCCAAACGCTTCCAAAATATAGCAAGGGAGGAACACTCCCAAACTCGTTCTATGAGGCCACCATCACCCTGATACCAAAACCAGACAAAGATGTCACAAAAAAAGAAAACTACAGGCCAATATCACTGATAAACATAGATGCAAAAATCCTCAACAAAATACTAGAAAACAGAATCCAGCAGCACATGAAAAGTATCATACACCATGATCAAGTGGGGTTTATCCCGGGAATGCAAGGATTCTTCAGTATATGCAAATCAATCAATGTGATAAACCATATTAACAAATTGAAGGAGAAAAACCATATGATCATCTCAATAGATGCAGAAAAAGCTTTCAACAAAATTCAACAGCCATTTATGATAAAAACCCTCCAGAAAGCAGGCACAGAGGGAACTTACCCAACATAATAAAGGCCATATATGACAAACCCAGAGCCAACATTGTTCTCAGTGGTGAAAAACTGAAACCATCTCCTCTAAGATCAGGAATAAGACAAGGTTGCCCACTCTCACCACTATTATTCAACATAGTTTTGGATGCAATCAGAGACGAAAAAGAAATAAAAGGGTTCAAATTGGAAAAGAAGAAGTAAAACTGTCACTGTCTGCAGATGACATGATATTGTACATAAAGAATCCTAAAGATGCTACCAGAAAACTACTAGAGCTAATCAATGAATTTGGTAAAGTAGCAGGATACAAAATTAATGCACATAACTCTCTTGCATTCCTATACACTAAGAATGACAAATCTGAAAGAGAAATTAATGAAACACTCCCATTTACTATTGCAACAAAAAGAATAAAATACCTAGGAATAAACCTACCTAAGGAGACAAAAACCTGTATGTAGAAAACTATAAGACACTGATGAAAAAATTAAAGGTGATACAAACAGATGGAGAGATATACCATGTTCTTGGATTAGAAGAATCAACATGGTGAAAACAACTATACTACCCAAAGCAATCGATAGATTCAGTGCAATTCATATCAAACTATTAATGGCATTCTTCACAGAACTAGAACAAAAAAATTCACAATTTGTATGGAAACACAAAACACCCTGAATAGCCAAAGCAATCATGAGCAAGAAAAACGGAGCTGGAGGACTCAGGCTCCCTGACTTCAGAGTATACTACAAAGCTACAGTAATCAAGACAGTATGGTACTAGCACAAAAACAGTAATGTAGATCAATGGAACAGGACAGAAAGCCCAGAGATAAACCCACACACATATGGTCACCTTATCTTTGATAAAGCAGGCAAGAATATACAATGGAGAAAAGACAGCCTCTTCAATAAGCGGTGCTGGGAAAACTGGACAGCTACATGTAAAAGAATGAAATTAGAACATGCCCTAACACCATACACAAAAATAAACTCAAAATGGATTAAAGACCTAAATGTCAGGCCAGACACTATAAAGCTCTTAGAGGAAAATATAGGCAGAACAGTCTGACATAAATCACAGCAAGATCCTTTTTGAGTCACCTCCTACAGAAATGGAAATAAAAACAGAAATAAACAAATGGGACCAAATGAAACTTAAAAGCTTTTGCACAGCAAAGGAAACAAGAAGTAAGAGGAAAAGACAACCCTCAGAATGGGAGAAAACATTTGCAAACAAAGCAACTGACAAAGGATTAATCTCCAAAATATAAAAGCAGCTCATGCAGCTCAATATCAGAAAAACAAACAACCCAATTAAAAAATGGGTGGAAGACCTAAATAGACATTTCTCCAAAGAAGACATACAGATGGCCAAGAGGCACATGAAAAGATGCTCAACATCACTAATCATTAGAGAAATGCAAATCAAAACTACAATGAGGTATCACCTCACACCGGTCAGAATAGCCATCATCAAAAAATCTACAAACAATAAATGCTGGAGAGGGTGTGGAGAAAAGGGAACCCTCTTGCACTATTGGTGGGAATATAAATTGATACAGCCACTATGGAGAACAGTATGGAGGTTTCTTAAAAAATCAAAAATAGAACTACCATATGACCCAGCAATCCCACTACTGGGCATATACCCCGAAAAAACCCTAACTCAAAAATAGTCATGTACCACAATGTTCATTGCAGCACTATTTACAATAGCCAGGACATGGAAGCAACCTAAGTGTCCATCGACAGATGAATGGATAAAGAAGATGGGGCACATATATACAATGGAATATTACTCAGCCATAAAAAGAAATGAAATTGAGTTATTTGTAGTGAGGTGGATGGATCTAGAGTCTGTTATACAGAGTGAAGTCAGTCATAAAAATAAAACAAATACCGTATGCTAACACCTACATATGGAATCTAAAAAAAAAAAAAAAAGATTCTGAAGAACCTAGGGGCAGGACAGGAATAAAGATGCAGACATAGAGAACAGACTTGAGGACACAGGGAGGGGGAAGGGTAAGCTGGGACAAAGTGAGAGAGTGGCATGGACATATATACACTACCAAATGTAAAACAGATAGCTAGTGGGAAGCAGCTGCATAGCACAGGGAGATCAGCTCAGTGCTTTGTGACCACCTAGAGGGGTGGGATAGGGATGGTGGGAGGGAGACACAAGAGGGAGGGGTTATGGGGATATAAGTATATGTACAGCTGAATCACTCTGTCATATAGCAGAAACTAACACAACATTGTAAAGCAATTATACTCAATAAAGATGTTTAAAAATAAAAAAGATTATACTGGCAACTAGCTTCTGATAGATTATCTTCAACATACCAAGGATGTATGTTTCTCTATCTGCTTTATAACGTGTCAGTTATTTAAATGAAACCTGTCTGCTACTAAAATTTCATTTTTTCCAGACACTAAACTAGTTGTAATCCTTCTCCAAAGTCATATACACATTGCTAACAAAATGGGGATTGCAGGGAACAGTTTACAGATGAGGTGAGGAACTGACCAAGTGTACATCAACTGAAAGACAAGTGGAGATATGTTCTGATAAGATCTTGAATTTTGGTCTTGTTATTTTGGCTTTTATTTGATGTTGAAAATTTGTTTCAGTATAATATTATGCTGTTATGAATTATTATGGACATATTTAGAATTAAGTAATATTTTTCTGAACATTACCAATGAAAAAACAAAAATGTTATAGTTATGTTAAAGTCTGATTTAATTTTACTTGTTGTCAAGTTGGATTGATTAAATGAACTTCTGTTCAGTGCTTATATTTATGTGATTTTTACAATGATGTTTCTGCTTCATTTAATTCTGAAGAAGCTACGGTTGTTATGAATTGAATTGTCCTTCCCTCAAAATTCATATGTTGAAGTCCTAACTTCCAGTACCCCAAAATATGACTGTACTTGGAGATGGGACCTTTAAAGAGGTAATTAAGTTAAAATGAGGCCGTTTCCTCATTTTAGATTGGGCCCTTTCCAATCTGACTGGTGTCCTTATGAGAAGAGGAGAGGACACAAAGAGAGACAACAGGGATGTGCATACACAGAGGAAAGACCATGTGAGGACACAAAGAAAAGGTGGTCATCTACAAGCCAAGGAGAGAGATATCAAAAGAAGTAAAACCCTGCCAGAATCTTTATCTTGGACATCCAACCTCCAGAATTGTGAGAAAATAAATTTCTGGTGTTTAAGCCACCCGGTCCGTGATATTTAGTAGTTACAGCAGCCCAGCAGACTAATACAAGGGTCTAGAAAAGTAAAATAGTTTGTCTAAGATCACACAGTTAGTGAGGGGAGGTCTTAGATGCAGATGGAGATGTATCATACTCTAATTGCTTCAACACATTATACCACCCAAGACACTAAAATTAATTTTGTATCATAAGATTTTGTTTTTCTTTCCTGTGTTTTAAAAAAAGTGCTGTTTTTTCATTCAAAATATTAATTCAAAATGAATATCTACAAACACAATTTAATTGCAACTTTTAGAATGTAGGGTATAATGCTGAAAAATTTTGGAAATTCTTATTTTTTAAGTAAAAATATAACATTTATTTCAGAAATGTTGACCTTTTTAAACCTAAACAAGTTTTTCTCAGTAATGAAACAGATTTTTCTCTGGAAAAAACAGGCTTCCTTTGATCTCATGATATATTCAAAGAGATAATGAAGCATGTTTTGCTTTCTTGTAAACCTGTTAAAATATTATTTTTATCTGAGGTTGACAGTGGTGAAAATTTTATCACACAGCATGAAATGTGTTATTTTGATACACTGACACCATATCAAAACTTATCCTTACACATTCAACTTTGTGACAAAGAATATATTCCTATGAATTTCACAGGCATTTTCCATGGGATTAAAAAAAAGTATTAGTTTCAGATGCTGAATGGCTTTTACACTGTTAACTGGTAAGGACAGGTTGATGAATATATTGATGTTGAATTACACCACATTATAACCTCAAGCAAATCTGTAATATAATTTCTGACATGGATATTCACATAAACTGGAGAAAAGATATTTGGAATTAAAGTAATTAATAATCTTACTTTCCACCTTCATTTATAGGACTCTCACTAATGTCAATGTGGGTTCATGATTTCAACAGAATAGGAACAGAGTTTTAAAAATCTATTTCCATGATCAAAGTACCAAGAATCCAATCTTACCGTCTTCCTTTTGTTCTTCTTTAATTCTGAGTTTATTAGGGTTTTTTTTATATAATGAGATTTATACTTTAGAAATATAAGATTAGTGATGTGGTGAAGTTTGAAAGGGGAGAAATAGTAACAAATAATAGAAATAGTAACAAATAATAGAGCATGATAATATAGAATGATAACCTTCCTAGATTTGTGATCACATATGTAATCAATTTCCAGGTCCTATCTTTCTAATCTCCTTATTCTCAACAGTCTATATTTGTCATTTGCCACTACCTTAGATCAAGTTACCTTTATTTTTCAACTGAACACAGCAACAGCACACAGGTGGATCTTTCTTCCAGTCTTCACTTTCAACTCCCTCCCATACTCTCTATAAACTGCAGACTCAGTGATTATTTGGGAACTAAAATGGGATCATGTCATTCCCCAGCATAAAATATTTCAATATCTCCTAATAACCCTTATGACGAAAAACTTACACTTGAATTACTGAATGAATCACTGTTCTTGTTATTGAAATGTCAGCTCCATTATGCCTTACTCTTGGTTGTACTTTCCATTTCCTATGTATTGAGAATTACCACTGCCCTGTTGATCTGCAAAGGATGTCCACATATATCTAACTACATATGCCTGCTATGAAATATCTTCTTATACCCATGTTGTTCTTTTAATGAAAATGATGTGTTGCTGCAAATACATCAGTAAGATTTTCTTTACTCATTTTTTAAAGATTTGACTCAAATATTACCTCCTTAAAAGAAGAATGGCCTAAAAGTTTTTGACCCCAGCCAAAATTCACTACACATTTCTCTGCAGCTCCATAAAACGTAATATCACCAAAATAATGCATCATACTCTCCCTACTTTTATACTACATGTATATTTGTGTTCAAAAAGTAATCAACTTGGGAACTGTGTTTTAATATATTTTTATAGCCTCTTAGGGTTTAGTTTAGTGGCTTTTATAGTATAACAATGAAGAGTTTTTTTAACTTGAATTGAATATTAATTTATACATACATATATATATACACTAATGTCAGATATAAGGTACTTGAAACTTTAGTGCTTTCTTCCTTTTGTTTCATAATATTCTGAGTAGCTTGAACATAATTGTGATAACTCAACATGGATTAGGTTGGTGTGTCTAGTTACATATTAATAATGCAAAGTGTGTTTTATAATATAGATAAATATCATATAGCAGAGTATAATATGTACTCTGTTATATCTCACAAATATATTTTTGAGGGATTAATGCCAGAAAGTGCAGTCAACACAAGTCTGAATGGCATTAGACATTTCAAATATCAGGTAGAAAGTTTAAAACTATTTGTAGAAATGGAACATCCTACCTGAAATCCTCTTGGAACAGGTTGTGCTTTCATTTATTTTCAATAATTGAAACCATCAAACTCTACTGTTTAAAAATAAAATCTAATAGTAAGTCTGAACTTTCTCTTTTCCAAAGATCTGTCAGTGCTACCTTGGTTTTAGAGGCAGAAGGATAGATAACAACAGGGCACATTCTCCCTCAGGCATATTTCTAGCTTCCCAGCTCTTTCATCTTGATAACCTACCTCAGAAATTTTAGCAAAGCCAGATTAAGCAGGGCTTTCCATCAGTTTAATATGGTGTTTCTTAATGAAAGTTTAGAACAATTATGAAGCTATGATTAACATCCTTTGACCTTTAGCTGAGAAATATAGGTGCTTCAATCCAGGCAGTATATAGGCTTTTTATAAATGAAAATGGCCTCAAGGAATGCATTTTGGTGACAAGACAGAAAAATCTGAGCAGAATAGAATTTCCCTGCATTCATTTCTTGTGTAATAGATAAATTGAAGAATACTATAAAGCTATTCTTGAAATGACTGTCAGGGGAAATCCTTGAGTTAAGAACATTTAAGTACCTAAATGATTAACTTGAGCCTTATTCAAGCATAACCCCCAAACCCAAACAAAATCCTTTTGCTAATGAGACCAAGTCATAGGAAATTAAACAGGCTCAAGTGGAATTTTAGTGGACTGAATTTATCTAGATTATTTCTAAAATGCAAAGTGTTGGAGAAATTACTTTATAACAATCATGTACTTGATATGAATCTTAGAAATTACTTTTGGGAGTCTGAGTAGTAAATTCTCATTATTCTTGGGTCTTAGGCAGATGGTTATAAGTACCTATCAATACCAGACCCATCCTGTGCTTACCTGTAAAGTTAATCACATTGCTGTTGTAGGATACTGTGTAATAATTTGAATAAGAAAAGAGCCCTCAATTCTAAATAATTCTCCTTTTGATGGTAACATTAAAAATTCTGGATATTAAAATAAGTTAACTTTCTTATGAAAATTCTCAAGAGAAACATGGTCTATTATACTTGTTTTATATAGCATAATGCATACATACAAGTTTTTGAGAAATGGGATATATTGGTGAATTCATTATTTCGAGTTAAGAACTTTCATAATAGAGCAATAATTTAAGTTTTTGATAAATCCCAGGAAAGACCATAGAATTTTGCTATATCTTGACATCACAGTTTTGAATACCTTTTAGGTTAGGCTATACTCCTGTCCATTTTAATGTTTAGTCAACGGTGGCTTGCAGTTCCTTAGGGTTTGGTTAAAAGATAATTTCCTGTTAGTATGCAAATTGAGCATATTTATACATTACAGTTCTAATGATGGTCATCAATAAGACCCCAGGAAGACATAAACATCCTAGAATTTTGCTGGCATAAAAAGCAAAAAGCACAATTTTGGGACTAAGATCTGAGGCACCTTAGATAATAAGGAAGATATCTACTGGTTAGCTACAAGAAGTCATTGAAAATTGTTATATATAAACAGTAAAATATTTACACTTTTCTCCATGTTCATTTATTTCTAAGAGCTCTTTCAGGTTAATATATTGTGTGTATTCTTATGTATCTGCAGTGCATAGTAGTCATTAAATATAAAGAATGTGGTAATTATCTGAATATTGATTTAACGTTTTCAAGGTTTTAAAACTAAGATCTTGTACCACTCTAAATAAATTTATTATATTTATTTTAATTTCTTACGAGACTCCTGTCTGGTTTAATAGGCAATCATCTTTAACTGTATTGTGTGTTAATTAGACCCAAGAAGTTTTTTGTCCCGCTTTATTTTTTGTTTTAATGTTATTTTAGTCCTACCTTCCTTTCCTAGGAGCCATGTTATGATTAAAAACACTCATTTTCTTTGGGGGACATTTTAAGCATCAAATTGCTGACATATGATTGACTAAAAAATCATAAAAGTATAACTCATATGGCTTCTCCATTTATTGATGTAATGACCCATTTTCAATTTTTAAATTGAATTGTCAATTGGCATGAGAAAATTTAAGGTAACATATAGATAAATCCTATTCTGCAGGAGGCTGTAATATCTTATTAGAACTAGAAATGTACTTGATCAAAAGACATGGATTGCAACTTCAGGTCCTCTACTTGATAAGTATCATGATAATTCTGGATATCAGTTTTGTCATCTGTACAAATAGGAATAAAAATCCCTAATGGGATTATTGGCCACTGATCCACTTTGCACATGAGATAAGTCATAGTGTGCAAATTTCAGAATTTAAACTTTGTGTTTTGTGGGTCATTATAATATATATAATTGTATGAAGTAGTGTCAACAACTACACTTTTCAATTTAAAAAATGTAAAATATAGTTAAACAAAGATCAAATTTTAAAGGGAAAATTAAATCAGAAAGCCTATAGGAGGGTATCATTTATATCTTCATGTGCAAAAGGGCTATTCTATTAATGTCCATTTAATAAGTCATCTAAGGCTGCAGAATGGTAGAACTGAAATTGGAAGTTGAACTCAAGACAAGATTAAAACTCCAACCAGATGAATTTATATTAAACATTGAAATTTTATAAGGTTATATTTAAAGACTTAATGTGGTAAAATGGTACTATTCTAAATGAATAAAATAATTAATTAATTAATATTTTAGCTATAAATAATTTATCATGATTTGCAAATATACTGGTTATTTGTTGTCATCTTGCTCTTTGAGATTCTGGCCATGAATACTTTTTCACTATTCCATTTCTTGGACAAATCTAACTTAGCTTTTTCTATCTCATGTTAGATTCATTTTCTATTATGGTGTTATTGTATAGAGAAGTTGAAACAAATGCCAGCTAGTGAAATATTTCAAATCATATTTTTGTAATATTTATATCTGGTAATAATTTACAATTCCTACTTTTCTTGATTTCATTGGTTTAATATACAGACTTTTTGTGGAACTGCACAAGTATACATCAGTCAACACATACTATCCTTAAAAATTTTTATTGACTTGAACTGATGTTCTATAAAACTTTCTGTTATGCATATATTGATAGTTATGTGTTAATAGCCTTTAAACAATAAACAAATATCCATAACCATTTAAAATTCAATTATGCAAGATGACTTGATCAAAAGATTATGAACACCATCAAATATGAGGATATGAGATGAATAACATGATAGAAGTGAAGTCACAAAAATCTTTGTTTACCTAAAATTAGTTTCTGTAATTGCAACACAGCAAATTTAGAAAACATTTTTATATTTTTTTCACTTTAAGGAAATGACTTTTTCATACACATGAAATAATTGGAAATTTGACATAATGAACAGTAGTCTTCAGTCAATATGTATAATTTGGAGGAAAATCCTTTGGGAAAATGCTTTAGCCTTCCATGACAATAGAATTGAACAAGTCATTCACATATCACATATAAATTCAGTTTAGAAACTGATTCACTGGGATATTCAGTGAAAACTATCAAAAATATCATGTTCATTAGAGTTTAAAGTATTTTTTACTGACAGACTATGAGTTGACCAGTATTCCTTGGTGAAACTGTATGATAACTGCCCACAGAGCTGTATCCACTGTAATCTCTATAGTCACTGAGTGCTATGAAAGCTTTGAATCATTTATCTGTCAAACATTTAGAGTCCATGTCATTGTTCCATTTCTCTAGTTAGGAATAATCAACTTTTTTTCTGATCTAAAATTGTCACTTATTTTCTTTTTGGCATAATGGACTTTGACTTTTGAAAGCAATTGATATGTGAGTAGTAGACCAAAATAGAAGTTTTTCATGTCATTATCTATGTTGAAAAGTGTTAAGTATGCCAAGATGCCATGCTGTTAAAAAATTTCAGAGAAAAAAGTAAATAGAAAAACTTAAGTGATATCTCATACTGAAAAAATAAATACATGGTCTTCCCTGAAGCTACACTATAAACCATATCCATGTACATTTACAAATAATAATTAATTTTTAGCTACTTACTTTAAGTGTGCCAGGTAAGTGTCAATTTAAAGATGGAAAAAACAACTCTGTGATACAGGTAATAGAGTAAACACTAAATGTAATAGCATTTGATGAGAACAAACCACACTAAAATTTAGTAGATTAAAACAACAAATACTCTATCTATTCCTCATTTCTATGGTTGGGTAATTTGGATGTCTTCAGCTGCTTCCTATGACCTTATCAAGTCTCAGTAATGCATTTGCCATCATTTGGAAGACAATGGGAAGACTGGGGTGTGTGTCACTTATTACAAAGCTGGCTCTCTGAGCTTGTTCACATTATGCTGGCTACAGGGTTCCCAAGAGTATCAAAGAGAAAACACAGGCATTGTTCAAACCTCTGCTTACAACATTTCTAAGTTCCTGTTGTCCACAGCAAGTAACAAGTTTGTTACTTGCTTTGGAGAAATCACCTCTTAATGGGAGAACTAGAATGCTGCATTTCAAAGGGGCATACACATGATAGGAAAAAACTGTGCACATTTTTTCTACCTATTATACTAAAAATTCTAAGATAACACAACAATATTAGAGAATACTGTAAAAGAATATATTTTTCTGAAAAAAAATGTATTCTGAAATACAGTATACCAAATAAAGCTGTTATTCTTTCAGGCCACTCACACCTAACTTCTTTCAAAGTCTGGAGAGTATTCTGCCTTATCGGCATTTATATCATGTTAATGAAGCTTAAAATACCAATAATTGACTCACTTACTGAGCTTCCCTCAGCCAGAATGTGGTCAAATGACCTAGGCTACACCAATCAGAAATACCTGCCTCCCCAGTTTAAAGCTTAGAAGGCAAAGCAAAAGATGTGCAGAAAAAAAAAAAAAAAAAAAAAGGAAAAAGAAAAGGAGCAAGTGCCGCTATGACCGCCAATTTCCAGGGGCAGCAGTGACAAGGATTCTACTTCCGGCTTTCAATGCACAGTGTCACCAGAGTGGTGGCAGTATTATCTTCACTGAGCTAGTGAGGTGGTAGGATTTGGAGGGAATATTCCAGACTACATAACAGATTTTTTGGCCCTTCTGAAACGTCTATGATCTATCTAATGTTCATCACTTAATATTTACATATCTTATCTGCTTACATTGGCCTGGGTCAGTTTTGGTGGCTTGCAACTAAAATGCTAAATAATACACATTATGTGATTATTGTGCAAACTAAGCATTAATTGGCAAAAGGTCTTTATATTTATGTATTTAAAATAGCATTTAGTTTTCTATTGAAATTTAATCAGAAAAATACTCATTTGAAAATAAGAAGACACAATGTATAAATAAGTTTTATATATTCCACTAACAATATATCTACAATAATGCCAGGTATCTAAAGTCCAGATGCTGGCATAGAAAAAGATGTATGAATAGCCAACATACTAGGTGCTCCATTGAAAGATAATTACTTGATTCTCTCCATCTAATTGATATAAGAAAACAAAGAGTATATCTTAACCAAGATATCTTTCTTTCACAATTTAGAAAACTGTAACCCAGAGTGGTTAATGAAAACCCCCTTGATTACCCAATATTTTCTTGTCAGCGTTTTCTCATTATTCAGATCTCAACTCAAATGGTTCCTTCTCAGAAAGGCCTTCCCTGACATCCTTATGCAAAATATAAAGCTGACTCTTCATCTTCCAAATTCCTTCTATTCCCTTACCCCGTGCCATTGTCTGCACAGCACTCTACAGGGCAATATAACATAATGGTTAAAATTCTGGCCACAAGAAACAAGCTGGAAAACAAACAATCCAATTAAAAAGTGGGCAAAAGATCTGGACACCACACCAAGAGGATCTACAAATGGCAAATACGTATATGAAAAAATGTCCATCATTATATGTCATTATGGAATCACAAATTAAAATGATGAGATACCACTACATATCTTTCAGGAAGACAAAAAATTAAAAGAAAACAAAACTGAAAGCACCAAATACCCACAAGGATGTGGAGTAACAGGAATTCTCATTTTACTGCTGGTGGGAGTACAAATGGTACAGCCACTTTGGAAAATAATTTGGCAGTTTCTTAATTAACTATACAAGTCTTCTTATACACAATCAAGCAATTGCACTCTTTGGTAGTTTCCCAAATGAACTGAAAAAAACTTGCACACAAATGCTTATAGCAGCCTATTCAAAACTGACAAAAAACTGGAAGCAGCCAAGATATGCTTCAAAAGATGAATAGATAAGCTGTGTTACATCCATACAATTGATTATTATTCAACAATAAAAAGAAATAAGCTATCAAGCCATGAAAAGACAGAGAGGAACCTTAAATGCATGTTGTGTTTAAGAAGCCAGTCTGTCAAGTCTACACACTATATGCTATAGACTGCATGTGTCCTCCCAAAATTCATATGCTGAAACCTAATTTTCAATGGGAGGTGATTATGTCATGGATATGGAGCCCTCTTGAATGGGATTAGATCCCCTATAAAAGAAAGCTCCTTGCTCCCCTCTGCAATGTGAGGACACAGAGAAAAGATGTCCATGGAAACAGGAAGTGAGCTCTCAACAGACACCGAATATGTCAGCACCTTGATCTTGGATTTCTCAGCCTCCAAAACTATAACAAATAAATGTTTGTTGTTTAAGCCACCCAGTTTATGATATTTTTGTTATAGCAGCCTGAACAAGATACTGTAAAAATCCAGTTATGTGACATCCTGAAAAAGGCAAAACTATAGAGACAGTAAAAAGATCAGTGGTTGCCAGAGAGAAGGGGAGAAGGATAAAGAGGTGGAGCGTAGGCGATATTTAGGGCAGTAAAATTATTCCGTAATATTGTAATGCTATATACACAATTGTCAAAACTCATAAAACTGTACAACACAAAGAGTGAGCCCTAATGCAAACTATGGTCTTTAGTTAATAATATATTAATTCGTTAATAATGATACATCAATACTGGTTCATCAATTGTAACAAATATACCATACTAATACAAGATGTTAATAACAGGGAAAATTGCGAGTGAATGAGGGGGGAGGTATATGGAAACTCTCTGTATTATTTGCTCAATTTTCTATAAATCTTAAGCTAAAAAAATGAAGTCTATTAATTAAAAAAAGAAAAGGAAGAAACTACTTGCCTATCTTGAATCTTACCAACTATTTAACGTATATGTGCCTAAGTTTCCTAACCTGAATTATATGAATGATAACATTTCCTACCTGACAATGTGGTTGTGAAAATCAAATGGAGTTATGCATGTAAATAATATAGGAAAATGTCTGTCACATAATAAGAACCCAATAAAAGTTGGCTATTACTCTAAGCAGCCCCATTGAAAATACCCTCCATTATTTTTTTTGATTGTCAGTTTTTTGCCTGCTCCTCAGATAAAATAAAAATCCATAGGTACAGGAGTATTTTCTGTCCTGTTCACAGCTGAAACAACAGAATTTTGAATAGTGACTGACATATAGTAGGAACTCAGTAAACATTTGTTGAGAGAATAAAAAAAGTCAAGTGTAGCATTATTACTAGTTTAATAATGAAATAAAGAGCTACTGCTTTGCTAGTGTAATTAACCTTGATAGTCATTTCTCCTTCTGAATTAAATATAAATCAGAAGTCTTAAAATATTTAACATTTAAATATTACTATTCTTGTAACACCATAAATACTGATTCCCTAAATTACATTTTAAATGTGCAAATCCCACCCCCGCTTCTCTCCCCCAATTATAAAGTGTTCATCTAATCTATTATTCTGTTGCTATGGTTTTATAAACAGTTTTGTGATTAGCTAACCAGGGAGTTGTGCTCTCATCTTTCTTAGGAATTGTTGTCAAGAAAAACCATCAGTTTTTATTAGTCATGTTGTACATGAAGAATTATTAAAATGCTTTATAGGTAGAAGTCCTTTAATATATAAGGACTTTCTATGCTGAATTCTGGTCTGCAGTATGGCATATGGATACTGACACATGGTTCTGAAATTTATCTTCACCTCTTTCTGGCTGAAAGGGAGATCTTGGGGTGCTGCTCAGAATCCTTATCCATAAAGTAGAGATAATAATAGTACCAAATTCATAGGATGAACTGAAGGCAACATAAGGTAACACACATATGTATATGTATCACACAGAACAGAACCTGGTCTATAGTAACATTCAATGAATGAGAAATACTATTTAAAAAAGACTTAGTTGAAATGGAAAAATAATACATGTCATACGGTGACAACTTTCTTATTCTAATGTTTTAGAAGAAAACGCATTTGAAGTTTCCAAGTAACAACTAGGTCAATTGAATATTAATGAAGCCTTTATTTTCATTCACAAGGTTTTCTTTTTATGTCAATTCATTGCTCAGTTTTCTGGCCTTAGACTGTTAATTTATCTCTAGCTCGCAATCTCAGATACCCTTCCTATTAATATTAATTTTTATTGAGCAAGGAGATACATAGGCGAATGACAATTTATCACAATTGCCAATAGAACCACCACAATCCTGGTAGAAAGAAAAGGTCAGGTAAGCCAGTATTGCTTATAACAGAGTAAAGACAAGACTGATGTATCCCCTTCTGGAGAGAAAATAATTAAAGGAGAGTCTTCTGGCAGCATTCAACCTAAAAGACACCATGTTCTAAAAAACTTTTCCTAATTCGAATGTAAGGATTTATATCCAAGAGATTTCCACAAGAGGGTGGCACCTCAGAAAATATTACCACTGCACATATTTGTGCAGTTAATAAGATAACCTAGACTTTATATAAATATACTTGTCGAACTCCGCCAAGAAAGAAAATGTATATGGCCTAGCCTTTGGGTAACTGAAAACAGAGACTGAGAAGGCTGCAAGTTTATCCTAATGGTTTCGAACTGAGAAACTGCTTATTTAGCCTGAAAGTACCCAATATTAATACAAAATAAAAACCAGAAACATAAAACTAGAAGACAAGAGTAACTGAATCACAATGAACAGAACATAATTTGTATTAAGAACAAGGCAAGTATGTATACTAACCATGAAGTAATTAACTAATAACCAAGTGATTAATAACTGTTAATCACAGAGTCACATTATGTGATACAACTTTTTTCATACTCACTCACTTTGAGATCACTTCAGGTCTCTTGTTTCTACACAGAAGAATCTTCAGGTATTGCTAGGGAAACATCCTGAAAAACGGTAGATTCAAATAGAAACAGTAAATTACAATTCCAGTTTGTAAACCACACGTCTCTTATTTCTGTTTGTATAGCCACACTTCTTAGAAGAGCTTCCCAAATTATAAATATTTGAATTTTGAAAAATCATTAACATATAAATCTCTAAGTGCAAAAAGGCAGAAGACCAAATTAAAAGTTTCTACTATAGCTTGTTTTTCTCATTGGAACAATTGAAATTGACATCAGTTTTCATTTATTCATCAGAAAAAGCAAAAATTAATTCCCTTTGTATCTTTATCTTGTTTCTTTGCTCCTTTCTCCTTTACCTTGTCTTGGCACTATGGGTGCCAAGAAATCAATTACTACCTAAAAATATTCAAGCAAATGAAGCTATCTTAAGTTTTAACTGCATGAGCAACTTGGTTATGTGTCAGAGTGTCATCATCTCATCCACCTACTCCCTCCTCCTCTGGCAATAAGCACATGGTTCCCGACCCATTTCCGTTGTAAGTGAAAACCTTGAGCCTTAGCACCAAAGAGAGTGAGATGAGGAGTTGCACAAGGGGTTGCTGCTGGAAGACACTGAAGGTGTAAGATTGCCGAGGAACTTCAAGGAATCATGAGAAAAATGTGCTTGTTTTTGTCCATACTTGAAAATAACACACTTTCTCATGCTTACACACCATCTTTCCTACCTCTATTATAATAGTGTAGTAGTGGGGACTTAGGCCAGTATTTGAACTTGTCTGAAATCAGTGTTATATTCTTAAATACTCCAGTTAGCAATTTTCTTTAATATTTTTTTGATATTAACAAAGACATGTCATTCTTGATCATTTCCTTAGGCTTATACTTACTATAGAAATAGAAAAAAGGAAATTATTACAAATAGCTAACTGATACATACATCAACATGCACACACATACACATATAAACATTTGAAATAGAAGCTTAGAATTTGGTGAGTGGATTTCCATGGAGATAGTATATTGTCTGTTAATATTCATTATCATGCTTCTACATCACATATAAAATCTTGTTACTGTATATTTATTTATTTATTTTTATATTTCTCTCCCTACACTATAGTTTTAAAATCCATGATGGTAGGGCTTTATCTAGGACACAAGTGCTCAAAATTACTTGTTGGAAGAATAAGAACACAAGGCATCTGTGGATCTCAAAAAAAGGCAACCACTGAGCTAACAGCTTAATTGGTCAAAAGCATAGGTTGCATTGATCACATGGCAATCTATCTGCTGTACAGGGGTTTATTAATTACTCAACAGACTCCCAACTATTGTACTTTCTAGACTCAGATTATGATAACAAATATAAAGTAGCCTGCATTAATATTACCCAGAATTTATTTGACAATCATGTATTTAGGGCTTAATATAGGTCAGGCAGAATTACAAATAATTCATTTAATCCTTGCCAGAGTTTATAGATATAGGTATATTATTATCATTTCCATTTTACCAATAAAATAAGATAGAGACACAGAAGGTCTAGAAAACTTTCCCAGTATCACCAAAGTAAAGTGTTGAGACTAACATTCAAACCCTGATAATCTAATTCAAAACTACCTTTTAAACCACTCTATATTGTCTCTGCATCCTACCACCGACATTATCTTTTCAGTAACGGCAAATAAACTAAAAGCTCCAACAGTACAGTTAGTGCTTTACTATTCTTGCTCATCTCTAAAGCAATCTTTATTTGCATTGTACTTATTGTAGTTTATAAAAACTAAAATTTATAAAATTTATATAAATTTTTAGTTTATAAAAATTAGTTTATAAAATTAAAATTTATAAAATTTATATAAATTTTATTTTAGATTTTCAGATATAAATCAAAATTCTGAGTCTAGTTAAGGAAATAGAATGCATATACAAAAAATGAAACAATATGAAATTAACAGCAATTCATTCATTAATTTATTAGTACTTTCAACTATCCCCCTATATCCAACAAACATTTTTTAGCACTTATTATGTGCCAAAACTGTGCAAGACAGCTGTATTAATTCTCTAGCTACAGTTCAGAACTATCTTAAGTCCATATATTTAAGTATTAGTTTAGAGAAAAAAAATTTTAATTGTGTGTTGACGTAGAATGAAAATAAAAAATGAGGGAAATCAGTAATGCCTATGCTATTCTTGCGACAGAGTCACTATACATACAAGAGGAAAATCTAATAATTTTCTCTTATTTAATATATCTTTTCATCATCACCTCTCAGTTAACTTAGGAAATAGATTTCTATAAGAAATATAATCCTCAAGTGTTGTTATAATAACTATGAAGAAGGAATTTCTTAGAACGTATTTGTACTCACTTTTATGACCTTAAAATATAAATTCAACAAAAGATGATTACTTAATAACATCTAATCTACCGATTTTATGTTCCTGTTATGGCCATAAATGTACTTCCTAATTTAGAAACTCGTGATAAAAATGGAAGAAATCAATATCACTATTGTTTGCCACACACTTCATGAGTCCAAAATTATAAAATGAATGAAGTAGGATCTATCAGAGGCAGTAGAGGAATGCAATGAACCCATACTAAAGTTTTAAATCCAGATACCATCTGTTAGCAATGTCCCTTTGATGGAAAATAAACGAAAATGACCATGATCCCCACATCCCTTACATTCTATCAGTTTCCTACTATTGCTAAGGATTTCAACTACATGTCTGCTAGATTTCAGGGCAAACATACTCATTATGATCAGCAAGGGATCTGACTTCAAATACCTACCCAGTGTCTTACTAGATAAAATGGGATTTGCAAGGCATGAGCATTCCCTTGCCCTAGTCTGGAGACAGTCCCAAGCAATCAGCTGTTTGATGATTTACCTTAGTGCAACCTAATTCTTTTTTACTACTCTCTGATGACTGAGATGATTCCCCTGAAAATAATTTTGCTCAGGTTCTTACAAAGAGCAACAGTCTAAAAAGTTATCCAAATGTGGCCTAAGAAAAATCCAGCACAAAACAGTTCCACTTAATGCCTTTTCACCTCTCCTTAGAAGCTCCTCAGTCTAGTATGTGGTGTTATTTTATTCTTGAATAGCATTTTGCTCTTGATCCCTTTAAAAACGCTTCCACCTCCTTCTTGAAGGTGGAAGGAAATCAGAATAAATCTTTAGTTCTTCCTAAAATTAGAAGTATAAAGAAAAATATCCAGAAGGCATTATCCCACATTTCAAGGCTCATGGCAAATGAAAATTTATATACACTGAAGAGGAACAATAAGATTTAATCAATGTGAACAGACACAAGTGTCAGACATTTGTCACAGAAGTTTATATAAGAACTTGGATATCGGGAATTGGAGGTAATGACTCAGGAATAATTATATTAAAACAAGATTTTCATGCAACAGGGTCATACAGAAGCAACTATAAAAAAGAAAAGAGTTAATGTACATAAAATCTAAATAAAGATGAAAATTTGTTGGACTGAAAGAGCCCACAGAAATTTAAATGTCTATGTAGATATTCACTAGAACCATCACCACCTCATTTTGTTCCTTTTAAGATATTTCTTTGAAACAACATCTCCAACAATTTATTATACTTGTCTTACAAACTCAAGCCACAGTGCTTAGCTATGATTTTTTTTCATGTGGTATCATTCACTTCCTTGTTCCTTTACTTGTTTATTCCATTGACTGTGTCTGATTTGGGGAATTGGTTGGAGTTAGAGGAAAGATTTATACAAAGTTCAGTGACACAAAAGAGGAATTTCTAATTTGTAAGGAAGAAGAAAACTGTTACTTTGCTTGGGATGGTGGAACAATGTACTACAAACTAGATGGCTTAAACAATATAATACATTGTCTCACAGTCTAGAGGTTAGAAGTCTACAATCAAGGTGTTTGCAGAGTTGGTTCCTTCTATGAGGAATTATGAGGGAGACACCTGTCACATACCTCTCTCTTAGCTTCTACTGCTCTGCTGGAAATCTTTGGCATTCTTTAGCATCTCCTTCATCACTCCAATTTATGCCTTCATATTCACATGGCATTATGCCTGTGAGCATGTGTCTGTTCAAATTTCACCTTTTTATTAGGACACCAGTCATTGGACTATGTGCTCACCTTACTGCAGTATGATTTCATCTTAACTAATTACACCTAACAATGACTGTGTTTCCAAGTAAGGTCATATTTTAAGGTACTCGGGGTTAGGATTTGGAATGATATTTGGAAGAATATTTTATCTTTATTAGGAAAACTAATAAATTGTGATGAGCATGATTAAGGAATACATCAGAAGCTCCTTTCAGAGCTCACGGTTTGGTACCCAATAAAGATGTGATTGCCAGAGAATACTTAGCTTTTATTCATTCATTCATTATTCATTTGCTCATTCAATAAATATTTATTTAGCATCTACAAGATTCCAAGCCATAGTCTAGTCTCTAGTTTCACATCAGTGAATAAGAAGATAAATGTCTCAGTCTAATAGAGCTAAAAAAAAAAAAAGTAAGCAAGAGAATACAAGAATAGACATAAGGTGATAAATTCTATTGAGATGTGTGAAGCAAGATAAGAGGGATAGAAAGGGAAATTAGGTAAAGTGGACATTGATACTTGTACTGGGTGATGAGAAAGAGCCTTAAATGATAAGGAGGAATGTGCAAAGCAATACAAAGAAAGAAAGGGAGTTAAGTCATATAACTGCACCTCAGGCAAAGGAAAAGTCAATGTGAAAACCCCAAGGGGAAAGCCAGCCTGATATTTTAGAAAAAGAGCAACAAAGCCCTATAGCTGAAGCAGACGGATTAACAGCAGTTAATTCAGAAGGCTGTGGGGGGCGTGTATTGTCACAAGGGGCAGAATATGTAGGGCCCTAGGGATGGAAAGGACATTTTTTTTTTTCTCTGAGTGAGAAGGGAAGCCAATGAGGGAACAGGGGTATGCATTAAGCAAAGAAATCATCTTAATATATAACAACCTCCCTATCTATTTATCTATATATATCTGCCTATAATATTTCACCAGAATATTATGAAAAATATTTTATTATTGCCGTAGTTTTGTGAGAATAGACTTTATGTTGGACTGTGGGGGGGCTGAGTATCTAAACTGGAGGCTGTTGCAATAATCCAGGTAATGGAGGTGTAATCAAGGGCATTAGCAGGGATAATAGTAATAAGTGTCCAGATTCTGCATTTTGCTGGATATATCTTGAGGTAGAGCCAAAACGGTTTATGATTGGATTAAATATTTGATGTAGAAAAATAATCAAAGACAACAAAAGTGATTTGGGGATATGGGAAAGACTGTGATCAGGTTTTACTTTTGGTTTTTTAATTTTTATTTTATATTGGAGTACAGTTGATTTGCAATGTTGTGTTAGTTTCAGGTGTACAGCAAAGTGCTTTAGTTATACATATACATATATCTATTCTTTTTTTTTTGAATTTTAGAATTTATTTTTTTATACAGCAGGTTCTTATTAGTTATCCATTTTATACATATTAGTGTATATATGTCAATCCCAATCTCCCAATTCAACAAACCACCAACCCTCATCCACCACTTACCCCCTTGGTGTCCATACGTTTGTGCTCTACATCTATTTCTGTCTCTATTTCTGTCCTGAAAAGCAGTTCATTGGCACCATTTTTCTAGGTTCCACATATATGCTTTAATATACGATATTTGTTTTTCTCTTTCTGACTCACTTCATTCTGTATAACAGTCTCTAGATCCATCCACGTCTCTACAAATGACCCAATTTCGTTCCTTTCTATGGCTGAGTAATATTCCATTGTATATATGTACCACAACTTCTTTATCCATTCATCTGTCAATTGGCATTTATGTTACTTCCATGACCTGGCAATTGTAAATAGTACTGCAATGAACATTGGGGTGCATGTGTCTTTTTGAATTATGGTTTTCTCTGGGTATATGCCCAGTAGTGGGATTGCTGGGTCATATGGTAATTCTATTTTTAGCTTTTAAAGGAACCTCCATACTGTTCTCCAACCATAGTGGCTGTATCAATTTACATTCCCACCAACAGTGCAAGAGGGTTCCCTTTTCTCCACACCCTCTCCAGCATTTGTTGTTTGTAGATTTTCTGATGATGCCCATTCTAACTTGTGTGAGGTGATACCTCATTGTAGTTTTAATTTGCATTTCTCTAATAATTAGTGATGTTGAGCAGCTTTTCATGTGCTTCTTGGCCATCTGTATGTCTTCTTTGGAGAAATGTTTATTTAGGTCTTCTGCCCATTTTTGGATTGGGTTTTTTTTTTTTTTTTAATATTGAGCTGCATGAGCTCTTTATATATATTGGAGATTAATCATTTGTCCATTGATTCGTTTGCAAATATTTTCTCCCATTCTGAGGGTTGTCTTTTTGTCTTGTTTGTAGTTTCCTTTGCTTTGCAAAAGCTTTTAAGTTTCATTAGGTCCCATTTGTTTATTTTTGTTTTTATTTCCATTACTCTAGGAGGTGGATCAAAAAAGATCTTGCTGTGATTTATGTCAAAGAGTGTACTTCCTATGTTTTCCTCTGAGAGTTTTATAGTGTCCAGTCTTACATTTAGGTCTCTAATCTATTCTGAGTTTATTTTTGTGTATGGTGTTAGGGAGTGTTGTAATTTCATTCTTTTACATGTATCTGTCCAGTTTTCCCAGCACCACTTATTGAAGAGACTATCTTTTCTCCATTGTATATCCTTGCCTCCTTTGTCATAGATTAGTTGACCATAGGTGCGTGGGTTTATCTCTGGGCTTTCTATCCTGTTCCATTTATCTATATTTCTGTTTCTGTACCAGTACCAAATTGTCTTGATTACTGTAGCTTTGTAGTATAGTCTGAAGTCAAGGAGTCTGATTCCTCCAGCTCCATGTTTCTCCCTCAAGACTGCTTTGACTATTCGGGGTCTTATGTGTCTCCATACAAATTTTAAGATTTTTTGTTCTAGTTCTGTAAAAAATGCCATTGGTAATTTGATAGGGATTGCATTGAATCTGTAGATTGCTTTGGGTAGTATAGTCATTTTCACAATATTGATTCTTCCAATCCAAGAACATAATATATCTCTCCATCTGTTTGTAACATCTTTAACTTCTTTCATCAGTTTCTTATAGTTTTCTGCATAGAGGTCTTTTGTCTCCCTAGGTAGGTTTATTCTTAGGTATTTTATTCTTTTTGTTGCAATGGTAAATGGGAGAGTTTCCTTAATTTCTATTTAAGGTTTTTCATCATTAGTGTAGAGGAATGCAAGAGATTTCTATGCATTAATTTTGTATTCTGCAACTTTACCAAATTCATTGATTAGTTCTAGTAGTTTTCCAGTGTCATCTTTAGGATTCTCTATGTATAGTATGATGCCATCTGCAAACAGTGACAGTTTTACTTCTTCTTTTCCAATTTGTATTCCTTTTATTTCTTTTTCTTCCCTGATTGCCGTGGCTAGGAGTTCCAAAACTATGTTGAATAATAGTCGCGACAGTGGACATCCTTTTCTTGTTCCTGATCTTAAAGGAAATGCTTTCAGTTCTTCACCACTGAGAATGATGTTTGCTGTGGGTTTGTCATATATGGCCTTTATTATGTTGAGGTAGGTTCCCTCTTTGCCAGCTTTCTGGAGAGTTTTTACCATAAATGGGTGCTGAATTTTGTCAAATGCTTTTTCTGCATCTATTGAGATGATCGTATGGTTTTTATTCTTCAATTTGTTAATATGGTGTATCACGTTGATTGATTTGCGTATGCTGAAGAATCCTTGCATCCCTGGGATAAATCCCACTTGATCATCGTGTATGACCCTTTTAATGTGTTGTTGGATTCTGTTTGCTAGTATTTTGTTGAGGGTTTTTGCATGTATATTCATCAGTGTTATTGGTCTGTAATTTTCTTTTTTTGTAGTATCTTTGTCAGGTTTTGGTATCAGGGTGATGGTGGCCTAATAGAATGAGTTTGGGAGTGTTCCTTCCTCTGCAATTTTTTGGAAGAGTTTGAGAAGGATGGGTGTTAGCTGTCCTCTAAATGTTTGATAGAATTCACCGGTGAAGCCATCTGCTCCTGGAGTTTTGTTTGTGGGAAGATATTTAATCACAGTTTCAATTTCATTCCTTGTGATTGGTCTGTTCATATTTTCCACTTCTTCCTGGTTCAGTCTTGGAAGATTCTACCTTTGTAAGAATTTGTCCATTTCTTCCAGGTTGTCCATTTTATTGGCATAGAGTTGCTTGTAGTAGTCTCTTAGGATGCTTTGTATTTCTGCGGTGTCTGTTGTAACTTCTTTTTCATTTCTAATTTTATTGATTTGAGTCCTCTCCCTCTTTTTCTTGATGCATCTGGCTAATGGTTTATCAATTTTCTTTATATTCACAGAGAACCAGCTTTTAGTTTTATTGATCTTTGCTATTGTTTTCTTTGTTCCTATTTCATTTATTTCTGCTCTTATCTTTATGATTTCTTTCCCTCTACTAACTTTGGGTTTCGTTTGTTCTTCTTTCTCTAGTTCCTTTAGGTGTAAGGTTAGATTGTTTGAGATTTTTCTTGTTTCTTGAGGTAGGCTTGTATAGCTATAAACTTCCCTCTTATAACTGCTTTTGCTGCATCCCATAGGTTTTGGATCATCATGTTTTCGTTGTAATTTATCTCTAGGTATTCTTTGATTACCTTTTGATTTCTTCAGTGATCTCTTTGTTATTCAGTAACGTATTGTTTAGCCTCCATGTGTTTGTGTTTTTTACGTTTTTTTTCCCTGTAATTCATTTCTAATCTCATAGCATTGTGGTCAGAAAAGATGCTTGATATGATTTCAGTTTTCTTAAATTTACTGAGGCTTGATCTGTGATCCAAGATGTGATCTATCCTGGAGAATGTTCCGTGCACACTTGAGGAAGAAAGTGTAATCTGCTGTTTTTGGATGGAATGTCCTATAAATATCAATTAAATCTATCTGGTCTATTGTGTCATTTAAGGCTTGTGTTTCCTTATTTTTTGTTTGATCTGTCCATTGGTGTAAGTGAGGTGTTAAAGTCCCCCACTATTATTGTGTTACTGTTGATTTTGTCTTTTATAGCTGTTAGCAGTTGCCTACTGTATTGAGGTGATCCTATGCTGGGTGCATATATATTTATAATTGTTATATCTTCTTGTTGGATTGATCCTTTGATCATTATGTCATGTCCTTCCTTGTCTAGTGTTACATTCTTTATTTTAAAGTCTATTTTATCTATATGAGTATTGCTACTCCAGCTTTCTTTTGATTTCCATTTGCATGGAATATCTTTTTCCATCTCCTCACTTTCAGTCTGTATGTGTCCCTAGGTCTGAAGTGGGTCTTTTGTAGACAGCATATATATGGGTCTTGTTTTTGTATCCATTCAGCAAGCCTGTGTCTTTTGGTTGGAGCATTAATCCATTCACGTTTAAGGTAATTATCGATATGTATGTTCCTATTACCATTTTCTTAATCGTTATGTAATTTTTTTTGTAGGTCTTTTTCTTCTCTTGTGCTTCCCACTTAGAGAAGTTCCTTTAGCATTTGTTGTAGAGCTGGTTTGGTGGTGCTGAATTCTCTTAGCTCTTGCTTGTCTGTAAAGCTTTTGATTTCTCCGTTTAATCTGAATGAGATCCTTGCCAGGTAGAGTAACCTTGGTTGTAGGTTCTTTCCTTTCATCACTTTAAATATACCATGCGACTGCCTTCTGGCTTGTAGAGTCTATTCTTTTTCAGATTCTTTTCCCATATAGGTTATTACAGAGTATTTAGTAGAGTCCCCTGTGCTAGACAGTAGATCCTTGTTGATTAACTATTTTACATATAGTAGTGTGTATATGTTTTTGTTTTGTTTTATTTTTGTTAATTTTTTTAGAGTAGGGGAGATGATAGGTGGGGAAAATGAAGAGTTTGAGAGAACTCAAGTGTAGCAACAGGAGGAAGGCAACATATATGTAGGAAGACAAGTAGGTAGATAGACATGCAAGTTCTCTTCTGCTTGTTTCTATCAACTCAGTGAAATGAAAGACAAAGTCATGAGTTGAAAGTAAGGGTGAGGGAATACGTACTAGAAATTAGAGGGAGGAAAAGAAGTGACGAGATAGTCATCCAGGAAAAGAGCAGAGAGAAAATATTAGAGAGAATGGCTACATTGCAGAAGGGAACTCTTGAGATCAATTTTCATGGATTAAAAGTGAGATCAGTTGGCATGTTCATGTGTATTTTGACAATTTACTCAGCTATGTTGGAATATCTAGAGAATAATGGAAAGTTGAATTTAACTAATATTATCAGGCAAGTATGATGAAGCACGATTGGGGCAAAGGATTCTAGGATGCATGCAATGGAGCAGTCTCAGTAACAGACCACAGAGTCTAAACTGAGACAGGAAAGTAGAGAGAACATGAGGTATATGAAAGAAGGCAAAAATCTTTGGATCAACAAATTGGTGTTTTGAGATGTTGACACTGTGACAGAAAAGACAGTAAACTGAGAAGAATGAGGGTATTGTCAGAGAATGGGTTACATGAAACTGATATTATAGAAGAAGGACAATTATTGAAAATTATACAAATTGCAAATGATATGTTCTAGGTAAATCTGTGCCGCTTAATGTGGTAGGCACTAGCTTCATGTGGGTATTTAAATGAAGAATTAAGTGTGTACCTCAGAGATATTACAGGTTTGGTTCCAGACCACTGCAAAGAAGTGAATATCACAATAAACTGAGTAAAACGAAATTTTTGGTTTCCCAGTGCATATAAAAGTTACGTTCATAATATACTATAGTCTATTTAGTGAACAGATTTATGTGCAAAAATGTACATAACTTAATTAAAAATATTTCATTGCTAAAAATACTAACCTTCATCTGACAATGCAGAATTGCCGCAAACCTGCAATTATATAAAATGTATATATGGCTGTGAGTTTTAAAAATGTGATAGCTGCAAAGCACAATAAAATGAGGTATGCCTATAAATAAAACTAAAAGCTAATATCTCAGTAACACTATCCACATTTCAAGTGCTCAACAGCCATATGTAGCTAATAGCCACAACACAAAACAGTGAAGAGATAGAACAAATCACTCATTACAGAAATTTTTATCAAACAGACTCTGGGAACAATTGGCTGAGGTAAAGTGAAACGGAGTGGTCATGTTCTGAAAATGCTATGGTGTTTTAAAAGGAAGTAGTAAAAATTTTGAAATGTCAATGAAGAGAAAGAAGGACCTTTATCATCCCACTTGACCCAGAGGAAGGAAAAACAAGAAGCAATGTAGAGGGCTGCCGGAGAAGCAGTTTTCTCATCAGGTTTTGATTAGAGATAAAGGTGAAATGATCATTCATAGGCGAGGCTGAAGCTACAGTAAATTTTGCTGATGATGGCTGTTATTTTTCTGAAAGCTAAGTGAAAAGGTTTAAGGAGCTGGCAAGTTTGGAAGAAGGGGTCACATTAAGAGATATGAAAGCCCTAGAGGGACAAGAGACTTAAAGACTAATTTAGTGGAAATCAATTAGGTGAGAGTATAGTGTAAATAATATTGAAATTAGCAAAAGCTACAAATGAGAGCTTTCTTGTCCCTCTCTGAGACCTGGTTTACCAGCACAACACTGGTAGTTCTGCTGCTTGTCAAACTGGTGAGACTTTGGCACTGTGTATTTTTCAATAGGAACACCCCTACATTTCTTCTGATGGAGATGTGGGGGCCAGGGAATGTGTATTCATAAAGGAACTTACAACTACTTTAGTTCATTTTTGTGAGAGAACATAGAAACTGTAAATATTTATGACCAACGGCATAGCAAGACATAATAAGTCAGGCAGGTATGGAGGTTCTCTAGATCATGAGAAACTTTGTATATTGTACTACTGTTTTTTTTTTTGAAGGGGACAAGAAACCCATGAAATATTTTAAAGGGAGAAGTAAAATAACCAGATTTGTAACTTTAGGAGCTCTTATGCAATACTAGAGTTAAAAAGGAAAAAAAAAAAAGTGTGATTCTTTTTAGATTACAAATAGATAAAAATTATAATGTCATCAAAATTCATAGTTGTGTCAGGCTCATGGAGATACCTTTTGTTTGCATTATACACACCTTGCATTATGAGCAATGCTTGGGGAAGGCAACTTGTGTTCATTCCCCAAGTATGCATGTTTCCTTTCTATCCTGGAGTATCTCTGTAAAAAAAAGCTGATGAGACTTGCTCTAGTCATTGGGAGAATTTATTAACCATATAATATAGTCTTCTCTTTGGAAATTAGTAGAATTCCAATCCAAATTTTATTCAAAGAGAGATATTTTCCTAAAGATTATACGAACTCCATTGTTATCTCCTGCTCTTCCCAATCTTGATTCCCAACCCATCACCATCAAAGAACAAACTGAAATGTAATAAAATTGGTAGGAATACAGCCTTTGATGCTCATCATATCGAAGGCCTATACTTAACATTCCTGGGCAGACTCCCCAGCATCAAGCCTACATTGCTCTACATAGCAGAAGTTTGGGTTCTTAACTGAGAAAGATGAGGAACAATGTACATTCTCTAAAACAAATACTTGCATCAACAGAGAAAGGAAAAAGAAAACCCTTAAAGAGTTAACTAGCCATAAAGAATGGCAGAAGTTGCACAATCAAAAGTTTTCTGCCTGCGAGAGTTTCCTCTAATTCTGTTTGATTATTAGATTTGTTTTTGACTTGCATTATAACTCAGTAGCATCATCCTTCTCCACATGTAACAAATTTAATATTCTTCAATCCATATCCATCTGGAATTAACTTCCAGGTAATGAATATCTTTAGTTTTAATTATTTCTTTTCTATTCTTTGTATTTTGAATTACTATATAGAGTTTTCTCTAGTACCTGGTTATATTCTGGTAAATACTTGCTGTTACAGAATCTTTATTTTTTGTTTCCTTTTATTTTCTTTGTATTTACAATTTCAGGTATCCTATATTTTCAAAATTTGTCCTGTATAAAAGTTTCTTAATTATCAAAAACAAGGCAACACAAATCAACAAAAATGAAAGAAAAATTTCAGTGGATGGAATAACAAATATTTATATAATGAAGTAAGGGATAATATATGTGTAAAGACTACATAATGATTGATAAGAACAGTAAGAATACCCAATAACAGTTGGAGAAATGCATCTAAAAAGATAATCTCCAAAAGAAAGAATATAAATTACTTCATGTATTATTTCAATATACATATATTGAGAACTCACTTTAGGACAGATTCTGGGCTGAGCTCGAGGGATATAGACAAGGAGAATCCATTCTGCTATCACGAAACTCTTGGTGTAGCAATAATGATAACATTAAACAAATAATTACTAAATTATTTAAATGCCATCATGATATGAACTATGAAATAAGACAACAAGATCATATAAGAATATTGCCCATTAGTAAAGGTGGTACTAAGAAAGTGATAATAAGTAGAAACTTGAAAAATGACCAGGTGGTAGAAAACATGGAGTTGGTAAAGAGCAGCAAATATATATAACGCTTTGGGGGCAAGAATTAGCTTTGCAAGCTTTAGAGATAAAGGAAAATA
Organism: Balaenoptera ricei; assembly: GCF_028023285.1. Classification (NCBI taxonomy): domain Eukaryota; kingdom Metazoa; phylum Chordata; class Mammalia; order Artiodactyla; family Balaenopteridae; genus Balaenoptera; species Balaenoptera ricei. Next base: position 84,149,907 of record NC_082643.1, read on the forward strand.
TAGGAGGTGATTAAAAGAAAACTGAAAAGGTAAGTGGAACACAAAGGGTAAAGAAGTTATGTGTGGCAGAACATATTATTTGCTCAAAGTTCTTCTTTCCCTCTCTGCCTTTGCCATTATTTACTGTGAGTGGGGTAGAATTCTCCCATCATTGAGCTTGGCTGTATAACTTGATTTAGTTGATGGAATGTACATAGAAGTGAGAGAGAGCAAGTTCTGACTCAAAGTCTTACGAGACCCCTCTTGAGTTTCTAATGTCTACTGTGTGAAGCTATACCTTAGGTAGCCTTGGCTCCTTCAGCCTAGGACTTGGATAAAGACACCTGGATCTATTCAATGTCTTAATTCAGCCTTGACAGCTAAGACCAGCTAAGAGCAACCAAACCACAACAAATCTACAGATCCATGAGTATAAAATAAATGATTATTGTTGGAAGCCGCTGAGATATGGTGGTTGTTTACTATGCAACAGGGCAGTTTCTGGCTCTTTGTAATTTATTTTTAATAAAAATTTATATGTTAAATTAGAAAATAGTTGCCATCTTTATTATGTTGAGTCCTTCGATCCAAGAATATGGTTGAACTTTCCAGTTGTGCATTTTTGAGTGCCTTGATAGTACTGAATTTTTTCATATTGTCATTGTATAGTTTTCAAAGTATAGCCCTAAGTATGTAATATTTAATCATGCTTGTTGTTATTGTATTCGATATTTATATAAAACTCTTTAGTGCAACTTGGTTCAAACAGAGAAGAAAGTTGATTTAAACAAATTTGTGTGCGTTTGAATTTTTTTCTTTGGTTTTAATTTTATATTTTTTAGACTGATGAGAAAAGCATGCTTAAATTATTTGGGGAAATATTTATATACATATGGAGCAGTTAAAAGTCCAGATGAATAAACATGAAAAATTTTAAACCTCTCTAGTAATAAAAATGCAAATTTAATGAAACAACGCTATTTAGGAAAGTTTTTGGTTGATTTAGAAAGAAATGGGTTGATTTAATAAAAATACTGAATACACTGATTTATTACTTATACATATATAGAAGAGTATACATTTTTAAAAGTAATATGCCAGTTTGTATTAAGAGTTAAATAAATTTTCATACCTTTTATCAGATGTATTGGTGCTGCAGGACCAATGTATGTTTCTCATCAGATTTATTTGCTAAGCATCATTTCCCTCACAGGCTGTTTGCCATCCCTGGTTACCACCTTATCTCACAACACATTTGGTTACCTTAACTGCATTTCATATGAGTGCTAGATCCCTTGCATGGCTCCTATGATGCCTACCATGGTGAAAGTTACAGCGTAGCGAATGCCCAGTTCCTACACAACAAGTCCCAGAATGAGCTGGCTTGAACCACTTCTGGATTCAAATAAAATAGTACACCAGAGAGCATGAGACCTGGATTCCTGGGCTTCTCTCAGAAGGAGTATCTGATATATCCTGGAAATGCAGGGAAGTTAATAGTTCATAAAACAAACATTAGTTATTAAGAGACAGGAGAAAGAAAGAAAAATTCTTCTCTCTTTCTCCTCTCATGAACTATTTCAAGGTCTAGTGAGTGGTTCCATATGTCCTATTCAGAATGTACCATATAACCAAGATTTAGCTGTATTTTCATATGAAGTAATATATCACCCTGTATTTACCATCACTTTTTCTCAGCATCACTTCCAATTTCTCTCATTTGCTGCCTGGGGGTGATTACACCTTAAGTTAAAACATTAGCATCTAAGTTATGCAGCAGATTTCCTTTATTCCTAGAGAACCAAGACTAAGACATATATAAATTCTGAAAATACTGGATTGGTCAAAAAGTTCATTTGGATTTTTCCGTAAGATTTGATGGAAAAACCCGAACGATCTTTTTGGCCAAACCAATACATCCAATTAGTATAAAAAGTATTCAAGCATAAAAGACATTCTTTTAAAATAATTTGTAAAACAATAAAAAAAAATCAGAGGCATATTAAATGATCAAGGACAGGAAATATTTTCATTATTTTTCTCCATGTATTGAGATTTTTCTCATCAATAAAATGATTATACATAGATTCTGAAATAATACAATGAGGAAATTCAATAATGTTAAGTGAAACAAGCAGAACAGAATGATTTCACAGAATGATTATTTACAAAGAATGATTATTATTTACACAGAATGATTTCAAAATTAAATAAATTTAAATTTTCAATAAAGTTTGGTGAACACACACACAAACATTAGGTTATTTTCATATATGAAAAAACTTTTGTCGCTCTTTTTATATTTTTCTTGCTGTAGTAATCAACACAATGTATATATTATTTGTAGTATATTGAGTAGTAGTTCTGTGACTTTAGAAACCCAAATCCAAACATGCATTTGGCTAGTTATGTTATATGAGGAATAACCATGTGGTGAAACACTTTGAAATCAACCTCTGAAAGTTTTGGGTAAAATTCTAAACATTGTATAAAAATGCAAAATAATACAGTGTTCTACAGGCATGAAAACAGTTTTGTTCTATAAACTGGAACAAGCCTTCAAGGCTCAGAAACCAGGCATCTTTACCATGATTGAGAATATGAACCAATTTATAAAATGCAACAAACTATAAAGCCATAAACATTAATCTTCAGAATGAAAGCCCAGAGTACACCAAAGTAAGAATAAATATGTAGCAGTATAAAGTATAAAGGTTTAGAAATATAAAGCTTAAAGATAGCAGTTTATGTATTAATTTCTTCCATAAAAAGACTAGTATTCCTTTAATTTTAACATTAAATAAAAAAATGTAATACATTCCTTATAACTAAATTTCAAAACTCATTAAGTACAAAAACATATTTGCACTTAGACACTCAATATTCTTTTTTATTTCACCATGACCATATTTTTATTGCTATATTTCTCAGTAGATTATAAATATTGTCAAGATTGGTGTATTTGGCTGTTATGGAAAAGATTATGTGTGATCAAAAATCCTCACATTGAGATTTACTGGAAATAATCTTTTGTTTTACAATGGTAGTTGTTACTTTCAAGATTTGTTAGGTTTTGTATCGTTGAGGAGTTTTTATTGCTTGCCTTTTCAATAAGCAGATCCATTTTTCTTTCCTTAACTTGTACAGTGGCCACTTAGTATAAGGGTTGCTATTCAAAACACAGTCACATCTAAAAACACAGTAATCAGGCAACAATGAAATAAAATTTGTAGGATACCAAATATGTGCCTCCTCTCTTCTTTTCTTCCTCTCTCCCTCTGTTTCTCTCTCTCTCTCATAAGCATAATGATTGAAATGTCCAAGTTACTTACTCACTTTTTGTGTTGAGCAAAATTGAGAAAAAATAATGCTTCTATTATCCTTCCAAGAATTCTACTTAACTACTATGGCTGGGCCTAAAGCAGATATCAAGAAATGTGTATTTTCCACTCTGTAAAGAGTGATGCCATTTATGGGATGCTTTTTTTTTTTTTTTTTTTTAGGAGAAAGGAAGAGGGAAATAATAGAAATGAGTCCTCTTAATTGTACTTATTTGTCTTATATTGCAGTTTTTGACAACTTGCCGTAATAGGCCTGTACACTAAAACTTTACATATGATAATTATTTTATTACCACTTTACCCTGTAAAGGCCTTGATACTTCAAAAATGCATCCACATTCATATCCCACTGAATCATATTATGGTCATCAATAAACAATAAATTTATCTGGTTTGCTTTGTGATCTGAGTTTAAAGTAACAAAATACCTCAAACAAAACTTTTATTAAAGTTTCTTACTGACTTTTTTGTTTGCTTCCCTAAACTACACTTTCCTTGAGAGAAGAAACTGCATTTTATTTATGTTTTTATTAGAGTCTGTGTCCCATTCTCTGTAGATAGCCAGTAGATCATTACTGGAAAAATGAATGAATTTACCACTTGAAAGACTGTGAGGAAATGGATCAAAAATTGGGTAAGCCTGATAGAGTAGGAAGAATTACATGTGCAGATCATGGGAGATTACCTATGAAAGTAAAAAAAAAAAACCAATAATGGTGAGGAGAAAGATTAAGAAACATAAAGAAACCACTGAATATTTTAGAATTAAAAAAAAAAGAGATAAGGAATACAAAGCAGAGAATGGGTGACCAACAAGCAAATGTTATCTTCTTTGCAAATTAGTCTAATTCTGTTTAAGATGAATTCAGGATAGAAGGATACAATAATGATAAATAGTTTACATATATATCAATGTTTTAATTCAGAAACTGCTTTCTTTCTCAAATCTCCAATTGAGTACATCCATATTTGTACCCAAAAATGTATCTGGGGCTACAAGTAGAGACCAAAAGGGAGGTCAAGTCATGAGGGTTCTTGCTCATGTTCCCAAAGCAAATGAAGCAAATCTTATTTTATCTAAATTAAATATTAATTTATGGCAGAAATTTTATTTTAGAAAGGACAAAGGACATTGTATGGCAAAAAATGTTAGAAAACCACTGAACCTGAAGTTTCTTTTATTTCTAACATTCAAACTAAAACTGATTTTTTTAAAATGCTTTCATAGGAAACTTGTGCCTTTTATATTAATTGCAGTAGGATTGAGCTATACATGTTCTGAGAAGAAAATGAAAGCTTTGATTTCTACAGGGTAGATTAATATTCCAAACTCACAGAAATTTGCTTTCTTTACTTGTAATGAAACAGCCTCTTCTTACTTCTATTCAAAAACTTCAGTTATTATTTCACACCCTGCCTCTGAGAGAGAGAAAACCAATACCTTTCCCTATTGATTTCACCACTTCAGACAGTGACTCTAGTGAGGTTAGGTGATTTACTAAGGATCATATCAAGAGTCAAAATTACAGCAGGAATTCCTGGTCAGCCATCTTTTGTTTTCTCTGTCAGCCTGAATCCTCACTCATGAGCAAAGCCCAAGTGTATTACAAACTCCATCTGTTCCTCAAATTTACTTTTTAGCAGCAGGAGTTATATGCTAAATTCATGGTGGCATCCTTAAGGAAACTGAAAGCCTGGAGTAGAAAGCAAAATTCAGCAACTGAAAAGCAAATCAACTAAATTAAACATTTTAAACAAAATACCAATTTATCTACTTATGCTGCATTTGTAGAGAGGTCTCCAGGATCCCTTACAAGTTGTAATTAACTGTAAGAATATCTGGTCAGCATCTACCAAGAAAGGTGAATCTCTTTAGTTATAATTTAATGTAGGATTAGATAGGCACCATGTATTTTCAGGTTAGAAACAACTATATTTGTTCAATAGGGTTTATTCTACATCAGGTGGTGTATCGATTGATGTTCAGAATGAGTTGAGTCTACTCTCCTACATTTATGCTATCTTACCCTAGTAAGAAAGTAAGTTCATTCTTTTGCACTTTACAGTTAACATCAGATATAATAAATAAGAGAACATGAATATAAGGGGAAAAAATCAAATGCCTAACAACCACAGAGTCTCCCTTCTTTAGATTGTAAATTGAATTCAGAGGACCCAGTTGCTATCTTAAGTCTCAACTTTCCAACGCTTAGTCACATGTATCAAATCGAATATTATGTCTGGTGCTGATGAAGGAGCTACTCAACTAGTTGTACTTATGGGATTTCTGGCTTTCCACAATAAAGTGAAGTCTTATTAGAGAGAAAATATGCTGGTATCTGTGATTGTGGATGTCAGCACATGAAAACATCCATCTTTTTTGACCATCTTGTTCTCAGAATATTTATGTCACTTCAGGGAGAATTTTTAACATAATTTTACTAATTACATTACTACTACTACATCACTGATAATAATAAAAAAGGTTAAAGTGAATATAGTCCAAAACAGTGTAGTTCAGCTACTGATTAAGGTCAATGAGTCACCAATGACTATATTTTGCCAAAACAATGAGCAATTTTTGTCCTCTTCTTACTTAAATTATCAACTGCCTATCAATAACTGACCACTCCCTCTTTCTGTGAATGCTGTTTTCTCTAGTTTTCTAAGATGTTGCAATAGCCCAATTTCTTCTTATTCAATCTCTATTTCATGTGTTTCTTTACTGTCCCTCACCTCACTACCAAATATGTAAATATTAGAGTGTCCTTTGCTTGCTTGTACTGTGCCCTGAGTTCCAGACTAGTATAGCCAAGAGTCAATTTATACTACAGAGATGTGGAACAAGCATCTTAACCTTTCATTTCTTGATTCTTTCCCTCCCTCACCCATACTTTACCCTCAGATTGGCACCACCTGATTATCCAGGTCAAGAATCTAGGAGTCGCTCTGCTTTATTCTTTACACTCCTTATTCAACATGTAAGTCCTGTTAGCTCAGTGTCTAAAATATATTGTGAATCAGATCCTTAACTCTTTTTTTTTTTAACATCTTTATTGGAGTATAATTGCTTTACAATGTGGTGTGTTAGTTTTTGCTTTATAACAAAGTTAATCAGTTATACATATACATATATCCCCATATCTCCTCCCTCTTGCATCTCCCTCCCACCCTCCCTATCCCACCTCTCTAGGTGGTCACAAAGCACCGAGCTGATCTCCCTCTGCTATGTGGCTGCTTCCCACTAGCTATCTTTTTTACATTTGGTAGTGTATATATGTCCATGCCACTCTCTCACTTCGTGCCAGCTTACCCTTCCCCCTCCCCATGTCCTGAAGTCCATTCTCTACGTCTGTGCCTTTATTCCTGTCCTGCCCCTACGTTCTTCAGAACAATTTTTTTTCTTTTAGATTCCATATATATGTGTTAGCATACAGTATTTGTTTTTCTCTTTCTGACTTACTTCACTCTGTATGACAGACTCTAGGTCCATCCACCTCACTACAAATAACTCAGTTTCATTTCTTTTTATGGCTGAGTAATATTCCCTTGTATATACGGGCTACATAGTCTTTATCCATTCATCTGCTGATGGAAACTTAGGTTGCTTCCATGTCCTGGCTATTGTAAATAGAGCTGCAATGAACATTGTGGTACATGACTCTTTTTGAAATATGTTTTTCTCAGAGTATATGCCCAGTAGTGGGATTGCTAGGTCATATGGTAGTTCTATTTTTAGTTTTTTAAGGAACCTCCAAACTGTTCTCCATAGTGGCTGTATCAATTTACATTCCCACCAACAGTGCAAGAGGGTTCCCTTTTCTCCACACCCTGTCCAGCATTTATTGTTTGTAGATTTTTTGATGATGGCCATTCTGACTGGTGTGAGGTGATACCTCACTGTAGTTTTGATTTGCATTTCTCTAATGATTAGTGATGTTGAGCATCCTTTCATGTGTTTTTTGGCAATCTGTATATCTTCTTTGGAGAAATGTCTTTTTAGGTCTTCTGCCCATTTTTAGATTGGGTTGTTTGTTTTTTTTGTTATTGAGCTGCATGAGCTGCTTGCAAATTTTGGAGATTAATCCTTTGTCAGTTGCTTCATTTGCAAATATTTTCTCCCATTCTGAGGGTTGTCTTTTGGTCTTGTTTATGGTTTCCTTTGCTATGCAAAAGCTTTTAAGTTTCATTAGATCCCATTTGTTTATTTTTGTTTTTATTTCCATTTCTCTAGGAGGTGGGTCAAAAAGGATCTTGCTGTGATTTATGTCATAGAGTGTTCTGCCTATGTTTTCCTCGAAGAGTTTTATAGTGTCTGGCCTGACATTTAGGTCTTTAATCCATTTTGAGTTTATTTTTGTGTATGGTGTTGGAGAGTGTTCTAATTTCATTCTTTTACATGTAGCCGTCCAATTTTCCCAGCACGACTTATTGAAGAGGCTGTCTTTTCTCCATTGTATATTCTTGCCTCCTTTATCAAAAATAAGGTGACCATATGTGCGTGGGTTTATCTCCGGGCTTTCTATCCTGTTCTATTGATTTATATTTCTGTTTATGTGCCAGTACCATACTGTCTTGATTACTGTAGCTTCGTAGTATAGTCTGAAGTCCATGAGCCTGATTCCTCCAGCTCCATTTTTCTTTCTCAAGATTGCTTTGGCTATTTGGCAGATCCCTTTCTCTCTTAAATGCTACAATGGGAGAACCATCAGCTCTCCCCTGAACTACTTACTGCAGAAGCCTCTGTACTGAACTCCTTGACTCCACTCTAGCTCTCACACAATTCAACTTTCACTAAACCATATAAATCATATTTCACTGCTTAAATTAAAAAAAAAATCCAGTGGTTCTGCTACAATATGAATAAAATTGAAATTATCTATCATGTTTTAGAAGGTCCTCCATTAAGTACTCTTTGATCCTCTAAGGTAGAGCTCAACTGGCCTTCTTTTTATCTCTGAAAATGACCAAGCACATTTTCTTGTTATAGACTTTGCCCTTTATATATCTATTACTTGGAAACCCCCAACACTTCTCACCGAGGTCTTTGTATGGCTGCTTTCTTCTCATTATTCTGGTCTCAACTCAAATATCAAGAAATCCTTCACTGATGATCCCGCTAAAGCAGACCACAGGCATCCTCTTTCACATCACGCTATTTTACATGCATCAGATCACCTACCATTAATTTTTGTTTCTATGTTTTTGGATGTTTACCCCTATTAGCATGACATGCTTCACCACGGTATTCCTAGGTTCTGGAACATAAATATATGTTGGCTGAATGAATACAAAAAAGGTGAAAATAAATTTTGAAAATTATATTTCAAGACCACTCCTACTATTATCAAATGACCTAGCATGTTTCAATCCTGCACTGCTCATTATACCAGAGTAAGTAAAAGATTCTAAGCATCTGCTCCACAATTTATTCTGCTCTCAAGCTAGCAGTTGACCAATAAAACAAAACAAAACAAGAAAAAACAGCTGGAGGTGACACTTTTAACAGTCCCGAGGCAGATCCATTCCCATTACATTAACCTCAGGAGGTATAAGTCAGCCCAAGGACATCTCTGAACAGGTCAGTTTCAAAAATTTCTGCTTCAAGGTATGAAGTTCTGAAAGAATAACTGTAGTCACTCAGTATCCTGGTATAAGAATATAATCTAGATTTGAACTGACTATTTTGATTAAAGCACTTTGATTCCTAGACCCAGAACAGGTTTTAGCAAAAAGATAAATGGGATGCTTAAGTTAAAGATTATGCCTGATTTCAAACTTCATATAACACCTGGATAAGAAAGATGATTATTTTGTTTATTTGGGGGCTGGTATTCACTTTAGCTTGCTAAGCATTGCTTAATGAAAAATTGCATGAGATAACTTTGATGAATATAAAAGATTTAAGAGCTAAAAGACAGAATTCAGGTAGTTAAAAGACCTGGGTTCAAGTCACTTGAGTAATGTTGAGCAAATAATTTCACCTAGAGATCTACACTGTTAAATGTCACCATGTGTTTTAAATCCATTTTGTTCCTCCCTACAGAGTAACTCATCGCCTCCTAAAGAATTCCAATTCTGCCTTTGAACAGCTCTAACCCATAGAATGTGCTCTGGACAATTTTATGATCATAATATGAGGAATTTAAACTATGAACTACCTAGGTTTCTTCCAGTATAAACACCTATAAGGGATCTCCTTTAGTATTCTACTCCTTATGTTATGAAAGTATAATTTCATTCAATGTGAAAAGGATTACTGCCAAGGAAAATAATGAATTTTAAAATATAAGTTTAAGCCAAAAACATCTAAGAAAAATCTCATCTTGGCTACTTCATATTATGGGATACTCTGAAGTACAGATTTTTAATTTTTTTCCTTTATTTTAGTGCTTTTTGCATTATTAGAGTAATCCATGATCATTGCAAAAAGTGAAGCTATACTAAGACGCATCAAAATTTTCTTTGTGGTCAAATATGAAATCAACTATTTTATTTTTTATTGAAATATAGTTGACGTATATTACATTAGTTTCAGGTGCCCTACATTGTAATTTGACATTTGCATATGTTACTATACGAACACCATGATAAGTCTAGTAAACATCTGTCTCCATACAAAGTTATTACAATATTATTGGCCAGATACTTTAGGCTGTATATTACCATTCTGTGGCTTATTTTATAAATGGAGGTTTGTACCTCTCAATCCCCTTATACCTAGTTTGCCCACCCTTCATCCTCCTCCCCTCTTGCAACCGCCCACTTGTTCTCTGTATATCTGAGTCTGTTTTTGTTTTGTTTGTTTTCTTAGATTCCACATATAAGTGAGAACATACAGTATTTTTCTTTCTCTTTCTGATGTATTTCACTAAGCATGATACACATTAGATTCATCCATGTTGTTGAAAATGGCAAGATATCATTTTTTATGGCTGAGTAACATTCCATTTTGTGTATATGTGTGTGTGTATAAAGATGTGTATACATACACATCTGTATGTCTTTGGAAAAATGTCTATCCAGGTCCTCTGCCTGGATATTGTATATTTTGGATATTAACCCCTCATTGGATATATCATTTACAAATGATATATCTTCTCCCATTCAGTAAGCTGCTTTCTCATTTTATTGGTTTCCTTCACTGTGCAAAAGCCTTTTAGTTTGATGTAGTCCCATTTGTTTATTTCTGCTTTTGTTCTATCTGCCTGAGGAGACAAATCCAAAAAAAATATTGCTAAGATCAGTGTCAAAGAGTGTACTGCCTATGTTTTCTTCTTGGAGTTTTATGATTTCAGGCCTTATATTTAAGTCTTTAATTCATTTTGAGTTTATGTTTGTATACGGTATAAGAAAGTAGTACAGTTTGATTCTCTTGCATCTAGCTGTCCAGTTTTCCCACACCATTTACTGAAGAAGCTATCTTTTTGCCATTGTATATGCTTGACTCCTCTGTCATAGATGAATTGTCCATGTAAGGGTGGGTTTATTTCTGGGTTCTCTAGTCTGTTCCTTTAATCTGCATGTTTGTTTTTGTGCCAGTACCATACTATTTTGATGACTGTAGCTTTGAAGTATAGTTTGAAGTCAGGGAGCATGGTAACTCCAGCTTTGTTCTTCTTTTTTCAAGATTGCTTTGGCTATTCAGGGTCTTTTGTGGTTCCATACAAATTTTAGGATTATTTGTTCTAGTTCTGTGAAAAATGCTATTGGTATTTTGACAGGGATTGCACTGAATTTGAGGACTGCCTTGGCAGTATGGTTATTTAATAATATTAATTCTCCCAATCCATGAGGACAGTATATCTTTCCATTTGTTTATGCCACCTTCAATTTCTTTCATTAATGTCTGCAGTTTTCAGAGTACAAGTCTTCTCTTTCCTTGGTTAGATTTATTCCTAGGTACTTTATTCTTTTTGGCACAACTGTAAGTGAGATTTTTTTTAAAAAATTCTTTTTCTCAGAGTTTGTAATTAGTGTATAGAAACATAACAGATTTCTGTATATTAATTTTATATCCTGAAATTTTACTGAATTTGATAGTTCTAATAGTTTTATTGAGGTGTCTTTAGGATTTTCTATATATTATATCATGTCACCTGTAGACTGTGACAGTTTTACTTCTTCCTTTCCAATTTGGATTCTTTTCATTTCTTTATCTTCTCTGATTACTGGCTAGGACTTCCAATACTATGCTGAATAAAAGTGGCAGAGTGGGCATACTTGTCTGGTTCCTGATTTTAGAAAAATACGTTCAGCTTTTCATCATTAGGTATAATATTAGCTATGAATCTGTCATATATGGTCTTTTATTATGTTGATATATGTCTTCTTTCGACTACTTTGTTGATAGTTTTTATCATAAATTAATGTTGAATTTGCTCAAAAGCTTTTTCTGCATCTACTGAGATGATCATATGATTTTTATTCTTCAATTTGTTAATGTGGTGGACACACTGCTTGATCTGCAGATACAGAAACACCCTTGCATTTCTGGGATACATTCCCCTAGATCATGGTGTACAATCCTTTTAATAAATTGTTGAATTTGGTTTGCTAATACTTTGTTCAGATCTTTTGCATCTATTGCTCATCAGTGAGATTAGCCTGTAATTTTCCTTTTTGTGATGTCTTTTGTTTTGGTATGAGTGTGATACTGGCCTTGTAGAATGAGTTCAGATGGGTAACTTCTGCAATTTTTTGGAATAGTTTGAGAAGGATAGGTAATAACTCTTCTCTAAATGTTTGGTACAATTCACATGTGAAGCCATCTGGTCTGGACTTTTCTTTGTGTGGAGTTATTTCATTACTGGTTCAATTTCATTACTATAATTGGGCTATTCATATTTTCTATTTTTTCTTGGTTCAGTCATGGGAGATTGTACATTTCTAGGAATTTGTCCATTTCCTCTAGGTTGTCCATTTTATTTGTGTATAACTATTTATAGTTACCACTTATAATCCTCTGAATTTCTGTATGTCAGTTGGAACTTCTCTTTCTTTTCTGATTTTACATTTTGGACTCTCACTCCTTTTTTCTTGATGTGTCTGGCTACAGGTTTATCAATTCTGTTTATCTTTTCAAAGAACAAACTCTTTGAAAATAACACATTTTCAAGGAACAAGTTTCTTTGATCTTTTCTTTTTTTTTTTTTTTTTTAAGTCTGCAATTTATTTCCTTTTTTTTTTTTTTCCTTTTATTTCTTTTTCTTCTCTGATTGCCGTGGCTAGGACTTCCAAAACTATGTTGAATAATAGTGGTGAGAGTGAACATCCTTGTCTCATTCCTGATCTTAGAGGAAATGCTTTCAGTTTTTCACCATTGAGAATGATGTTTGCTGTGGGTTTGTCATATATGGCCTTTATTATGTTGAGGTAGGTTCCTTCTATGCACACCTTCTGGAGAGTTTTTATCATAAATGGGTGTTGAATTTTGTCAAATGCTTTTTCTGCCTCTATTGAGATGATCATATGGTTTTTATTCTTCAATTTGTTAATATGGTGTATCACATTGATTGATTTGTGTATATTGAATAATCCTTGCATCCCTGGGTAAATCCCACTTGACCATGGTGTATAATCCTTTTAATGTGTTGTTGGATTTTGTTTGCTAGTATTGTGTCGAGGATTTTTGCATCTATATTCATCAGTGATATTGGTCTCTAATTTTCTTTTTTTCTAGTATCTTTGTCTGGTTTTGGTATCAGGGTGATGGTGGCCTCATAGAATGAGTTTGGGAGTGTTCCTTCCTCTGCAATTTTTTGGAAGAGTTTGAGAAGGAAGGGTGTTAGCGCTTCTCTAAATGTTTGATAGAATTCACCTGTGAAGCCATCTGGTCCTGGACTTTTGTTTGTTGGAAGATTTTTAATCACAGTTTCAATTTCATTACTTGTGATTGGTCTGTTCATATTTTCTGTTTCTTCCTGCTTCAGTCTTGGAAGGTTATACATTTCTAAGAATTTGTCCATTTCTTCCAGGTTGTCCATTTTGTTGGCATAGAGTTGCTTGTAGTAGTCTCTTAGGATGCTTTGTATTTCTGTGGTGTCTGTTGTAACTTCTCCTTTTTCATTTGTAATTTTATTGATTTCAGTCCACTCCCTCTTTTTCTTGATGAGTCTGGCTAATGGTTTATCAATATTGTTTGTCTTCTCAAAGAACCAGCTTTTAGTTTTATTGATCTTTGCTATTGTTTTCTTTGTTCCTATTTCATTTATTTCTGCTCTGATCTTTATGATTTCTTTCCTCCTGCTAACTTTGGGTTTCGTTTGTTCTTCTTTCTCTAGTTCCTTTAGGTGTAAGGTTAGATTGTTTATTTGAGATTTTTCTTGTTTCTTGAGGTAGGCTTGTATAGCTATAAACTTCCCTCTTAGAACTGCTTTTGCTGCATCCCATAGGTTTTGGATCATCGTGTTTTCATTGTCATTTGTCTCTAGGTATTTTTTGATTTCCTCTTTGATTTCTTCAGTGATCCCTTGGTTGTTTAGTAACGTATTGTTTAGCCTCCATGTGTTTGTGTGTTTTACGGTTTTTTCCCTGTAATTCATTTCTAATCTCATAGTGTTGTGGTCAGAAAAGATGCTTGATATGATTTCAATTTTCTTATATTTACTGAGGCTTGATTTGTGACCCAGGATGTGATCTATCCTGGAGAATGTTCCATGTGCACTTGAGAAGAAAGTGTAATCTGCGGTTTTTGGATGGAATGTCCTATAAATATCAATTAAATCTATCTGATCTATTGTGTCATTTAAAGCTTCTGTTTCCTTATTTATTTTCATTTTCGATGATCTGTCCATTGGTGTAAGTGAGGTGTTAAAGTCCCCCACTGCTATTGTGTTACTGTCGATTTCCTCTTTTATAGCTGTTAGCAGTTGCCTTACATATTGAGGTGCTCCTATGTTGGGTGCATACATATTTATAATTGTTTTATCTTCCTCTTGGATTGATCCCTTGATCACTATGCAGTGTTCTTCCTTGTCTCTTATAACATTCTTTATTTTAAAGTCTATTTTATCTGATATGAGTATAGCTACTCCAGCTTTCTTTTGATTTCCATTTGCATGGAATATCTTTTTCCATCTCCTCACTTTCAGTCTGTATGTGTCCCTAGGTCTGAAGTGGGTCTCTTTTAGACAGCATATATATGGATCTTGTTTTTGTATCCATCGAGCAAGCCTGTGTCTTTTGGCTGGAGCATTTAATCCATTCACGTTTAAGGTAATTATCGATATGTATGTTCCTATGACCATTTGTTAATTGTTTTGGGTTTGTTTTTGTAGATCCTTTTCTTGTCTTGTGATTCCCACTTAGAGCAGTTCCTTTAGCATTTGTTGTAGAGCTGGTTTGGTGGTGCTTCATTCTCTTAGCTTTTGCTTGTCTGTAAAGCTTTTGATTTCTCCATCGAATCTGAATGAGATCCTTGCCAGGTAGAGTACTCTTGGTTGTAAGTTCTTCCCTTTCATCACTTTAAGTATATCATGCCACTCCCTTCTGGCTTGTAGAGTTTCTGCTGAGAAATCAGCTGTTAACCTTATGGGAGTTCCCTTGTATGTTATTTGTCGTTTTTCCCTTGCTGCTTTCAATTTTTCTTTGTCTTTAATTTTTGCCAATTTGATTACTATGTGTCTCGGCATGTTTCTCCTTGGGTTTATCCTGTATGGGACTCTCTGTGCTTCTTGGACTTGGGTGGCTATTTCCTTTCCCATGTTAGGGAAGTTTTCGACTATAATCTCTTCAAATATTTTCTTGGGTCCTTTCTCTCTCTCTTCTCCTTCTGGGACCCCTATAATGTGAATGTTGTTGCATTTAATGTTGTCCCAGAGGTCTCTTAGGCTGTCTTCATTTCTTTTCATTCTTTTTTCTTTAGTCTGTTCCGCAGCAGTGAATTCCACCATTCTGTCTTCCAGGTCACTTATCTGTTCTTCTGCCTCAGTTATTCTGCTATTGATTCCTTCTAGTGTGGTTTTCATTTCAGTTGTTGTATTGGTCATCTCTGTTTGTTTGTTCTTTAATTCTTCTACGTCTTTGTTAAACATTTCTTGCATCTTCTCGATCTTTGCCTCCATTGTTTTTCCCGAGGTCCTGGATCATCTTCACTATCATTAGTCTGAATTCTTTTTCTGGAAGGTTGCCTATCTCCACTTCATTTAGTTGTTTTCCTGGGGTTTTATCTTGTTCCTTCCTCTGGTACATAGCCCTCTGCCTTTTCATCTTGTCTATCTTTCTGTGAATGTGGTTTTTGTTCCACAGGCTGCAGGATTGTAGTTCTTCTTGCTTCTGCTGTCTGCCCTCTGGTGGATGAGGCTATCTCTATTTCCTCTTTGATCATTATTATTTCTTTTCTTCTTCTGACTTGTGGTGGTTTTCCTTATTCTTCTTTTTCTATTTCCTTTAGGTGTAAGATCAGATTGTTTATTTGAGATGTTTCTTGTTTCCTGAGGTAGACCTGTATCACTGTAAACTTCCCTCTTAGAACTGAACTTGCTGTTTCCCATAAATTTTGTACCAGTGTGTTTCCATTTTCATTTGTCTCCAGGATTTTTTTTTAATTTCCTCTTTGATTTCTTCAGTGACTCATTGGTTGTTTAATAGCATACTCTTTAGCCTCTACATGTTTGTGGGTTTTTGCAGTTTTTTTCTTGTAATTGATTTCTAGTCTCATACCATTGTGGTCAGAAAAGACGCTTGATATGATTTCAATTTTCTTAAATTTACTGAGACTTGTTTTGTGGCCTAGCATGCGATCTATCCTGGAGAATGTTCCTTGTGCCCTTGCAAAGAATGTGTATTCTGTTGCTTTTGGATGGAATGTTTTGTATAAATCTAATAAGTCCATGTTATCTGATGTGTCATTTAAGGCCAGTGTTTCCTTATTGATTTTCTCTCCAGGTGATCTGTCCATTGATGTAAGTGGGTTGTTAAAGCCCCTACTATTATTGTGTTACTGTCATTTTCTCCCTTTATGTTTGTTACTATTTGCTTTTTATATTTAGGTGCTTCTATATTGGGCACATATATATTTAGAAGTGTTATATCTTATTGTATTGATCCCTTTATCATTATGTAATGTCTTTTTTTTTTTTTTTGTCTCTTGTTAGTCTTTGTTTTAAAGTCTCTTTTGTCTATGATATACATATTGCTACCCAAGCTTTCATTTTCATTTGCATGGAATACCTTTTTCCACCGTCATACTTTCAGCCTGTCTATGTCTTAATTCTGAAGTGAGTCTCTTGTAGGCAGCATATATATAGGTCTTGTCTTTTTCTCCATTCAGCATCTCTATGTCTTTTGATTGGGGCATTTATTTCATTTATATTTAAAGGAATTCTTGATAGGTATGTACTGATTGCCATTTTGCTAATTACTTAGGGTGTTATTTTTACAGTTCCTTTTTATTATTTTCTTCTTCTTTTGCTCTCTTCCATTGTGATTTGATGACTATTTTTAGTGTTAAGAATTATTTTCAGTGTTTTGGATTCCTTTCTTTTTTCTGTCCTTTATAGGTTTTTGCTTTGTGATTACCATGAGGTTCATATATATACCCATATACACATACATATATATTGTTCTCTTAACCATATATATATATAAAATATATATGGTTATTTTAAGTTAATGATCTGTCAATTCTGAACATATTCTAACAATGCTAAATTTTTATTCTCCCCACATCTTAGCTTTATAAGTCATTGATTGACTACCTTAACTGTATGTTTGCCTTTAACAATGAGATATTTCCTTTTATAATTCTCTCATTTCTAGTCATAGCCTTTTCTTTTTTTTTTTTCCAAAGGCCTTTTAAATTTTCTTGTAGGGCCGGTTTTGTGGTGCAGAACTCTTTTAGAGTTTACTGGTCTGTAAAACTCTTTCATCTCTGCTTCAGATGTGAATGATAACCTTGCCGGGTAGAATATTCTTAGTTATAGATCTTTTCCTGTCACCACTTTGAATATATCATGCCACTCCCTTCTGACCTGTAAAATTTCTGCTGAAAAGTCAGCTAATGGTCTTATGGGAGTTCCCTTATACAGAACTTGTTACTTTTCTCTTGGTGCTTTAAAAATTCTCTTCAACTTTTGCAATTTTAATTATAATATGTCTTGGTATAAACCTCTTTGTGTGCATCTTCTTTGGGACTCTGTGTTCCTGGACCTGGATGTCTGTTTTCTTCCCCAGGTTAAGGAACTTTTCAATTATTATTCAAATAACTTATCTACCCCTTTCTCTCTCTCTCATCTCCTCCTGGGACCATTATAAAGCAAATGGTAATAGGCTTGATGTTGTCTCAGAAGTCTCTTAAATTATCTTCACTTTTTATTTATTTATTTTTCTGTTTACCTTGGGTGATTTCTACTACTCCATCTTCCAGATCACTGATCTGTTCCTCTATATCATCTAATCTATTATCGATTCCTTTTAGTGTGTATTTAATATCAGTTATTGTATTCTTCAGCTCTTTTTGATTCTTCTTTATGTTATCTAACTCTTTCTTGAAATTCTGACTGTGTTCATCTATTCTCCCATGTTTGGTGAGCATCTTTATGATCATTATCTTGAACTCTTCATTAGGTAGATTGCTTATCTCCACCTCATTTAGTTCTTTTTCTGAGGTTTTATCTTGTTCCTTCATTTGGAATACATCCCTCTGTCTCCTCATTTTGCCTAACTCTTTTTGTTTATTTCTATATATTAGGTTAGTGGATTATGTTTCCTGATTTTACATAAGTGGCTCATGAAAGGGACATTCTATAGGGCCCAGCAGCATGTTCCCCTATATGCTCCAGAGGTGCCCCTATTTAGGCTGTGTGCACCCTTCTGTTGTGGTGGGGCTGAGTAGTGTGGGCACACTTAGGGCTAGCCCCTACCCAGCTGGCTGCAAGACACTGTGTTGTGTGGTTGCTCTGGGTCCACTGGTGGATGAGGCCAGCACTAATAGATTAGAGGGAGAATTCCAAAATGGCACTTGGCAGTGACAGGGTCACTGCAGTAAAACAAGCTCCCCAAAATGGTTGCCACCAGCATTTCTGTCCCCAGTGGGAGTCCTAGTTGTCTCCTGCCATTACAGAAGGCTCTCCAAGATCAATAAGTTGGTCTGACCCAGAATCCTTTCAAACTAATGCCTCTGCAGTGGGATTCATATCATGTGAAATTTTGTGCATGCCCTTAAGAGCAGTCTCTGTTTCCTATAGCCCTCCAGCTGTCTTGACCGTAAGCCCCAACAGTTTTCAAAGCCAGACATTCTGGGGGCTTGCCTTCTTGATGAATGACACCCCCCCACCAAGCTAGGGAGCCCAATATGGGGCCTGGACCCCTTGCTCCTTTGGGAGGATCTCTATGCTTGTAATATTCCTCCTGTCTGTGGGTCACTAACCCAGGGGTATGGGTCCTGATTATACTGCATCTCTGCCCATCCTACTTGTCCTGTTGTAGCACTTTGTTTATATCTTTAGCTGTGGAAAATCTTTCCTACGAGGCTTCAGGTCACTCTCATAGATAGTTGTTCTGTAAGTAGTTGTAATTTTGTTGTGCCCATGGGAGGTGAGTTCAGAGTCTTCCTACTTTGCCATCTGTGGAAACTCTGGGCTGTAGTATCAATTTTAAAAGGGATAAATTTATAATCTAAAAGATAGTAATATAATTTAAACAGACCTAGCGGTGGAATTAGAAAATAAAATAGTAATAATCTCCATATTTTTTTTTCTGAGTTAAAAAAGTAAAATAAAATATAACAATGTAAAATGAGTTACAGCTCATCTATCTCATTGCCAAGTCTAGTTGGGAGTTTCACATAATTTTATTCCAGTTCTTTTGACAGTGGGAGGAATGAAATAATTTAAAAATACTTAATTCTAAACAAAGAAAATGTTTCTTCCTTCTGTTTCTTCCTTACATGATTGACTCCCACATTTAAATCTCCACGCCTGATACCTCTTTAATCATCTAGTCTTTATACTTCAAGTGTAGGTTGAAGGCCTTCATTTAGACATACTGAAACTTTTACTTCATTGTGTTTGGATTTGTTAGGGAGGAGTTAGTCATCATGCATTATCAGTACTTCCCTGTACAGGCTTTATTTTACATTCCCTCAACAACTGTCCTAGGCAAACCCATTATCCTCTCCCACCTGAGATACAAACCTTTGCCCTCATGGTTCCCTTCACCTGTAATGCCCTCTCCTAACCCCTTGGTTTTCTACCCACCTGATCTCTTTCCCCCAGGGGTTCTTTTTATCCCTCTTGTATTTGCTATTTTTTACTCTTTTTTAAGACTCAGTTTAATCATGAATTCCTAGGGGATAAAGTTCTTGCTTTTCTTTCCCTCCTAGAGGCACAGTGAATCACGTTTTTTCTCTGCCTCTTGCTTCTATACATGCTTTTCCCTTTTCTTTATCCCACTAAAGGAACATTATGTGACTTCTGTGCCTCTGGTACAGGACATCACGTCTTATTAATTATGGATACTTACCATGCACAATATCCCCAGTACATTATGGGTACTCAAAAAGGATTGTGAGAGTAAATTCATAAATGAATGAGTGAATGAAGTGAAATAATAAATAGGGGAACTACTAGGTGCCATATCTACCATATTTTCACTCTTTTGCCCAAACTGCAGGCACTCCTACAAGAACTGGGGTTAGAGCAAGTTCCTCTTCTGCAGCAACTTCTGTAATGCTAAGCACCCAAAGATCTTTACCTGGTAATGCTAAGCACCCAAAGATCTTTACCTAAGGCTTGCATTGCTATGCAATTTTAACTGAGTCACAGGACTCCAGTAATTTGTACAGGCTTTTACTTTCTCCCTGTTGGCCTTGTTAGATTTTTCTTCCTAAAGAAAAACTTTAAATATGTCATTCCCATGTTTGGAACTTTTCAGTAGTTCCACACTACCTATCTCACAAAATCCAAACTACAGAGCACTTTTTCCTAAGTAATTGTAAATTGGTAAGGACAAGAATTATGTCTAACAATTCTTTTCATCCCTAACAAATTTGAATAAAATATTTTATAGAAATTTAAAGTAAATCATTTACAGATAATCTAGTCTGAACAGAGTCAGACCTGAAGCATAGTGGAAAGGATATATAACCTAAGTTCAGATAAACAGTGCCCTAATTCTTGCTAAATGCTGTGTGGATTTAAAAAGGGCAGCTTGCCTCTTCTTTCCTTTTCTTCTTAATTGGAAGAAAACAGCAGAGGAGTCTTATATCATGATCTATGACTTAACTGACCTTGATTCTGTTCATGCACTTGCAATCTAACCTGCCATAGGCATGGCTGAGCTCTGCAGTAGACATGACTCATGGCTCAGAGAGAGCTCAATGACTTCCTCTGGCTGGTTTTGTTCCATTTTGGTTTCCACTGACTCAGGCTGGGGAGTATCTTCTCACCGCTCCATCTATTCCTGTTGAGCAGTTTTCTCCCACCTTTGCAAGATGATATTCTCTGACAAAAGGACTCCATGCAAGGTAACTGCCTGGCAGTTGAGCATCCATGGCTCATGAAAACTGGAGGTAACTTGGAGAAATTAACCCCAGGTCCAAAGAATTTTAGCAAGTCATTTTTGCTGAATTTCAGCTTCATTCAAGGATGAATCAAGAGTTTATTGCTCTACCACCTGAATAGATGTCATGTTCCCTTCTGCCCTTCCTCTTATTTCTAATATGCACTATATATCCTGCTTACCAAACAAAAGTTTTAAAAGAGAAAATAGATAATTATTTCTGATTGTTTATATCTTTCTTTGCACCATTTCTCAAGGGAAGGAAAAGGTAAGTGCTTAAAAAAATTTTTTTTTCATGTTAAAACCTTCTATTCTATATAGTAGCATAACCTCAATGTCATGGGTATAAAGGCTATCATCTCTGTGGGCAAGAGTCTTCCAGTTTAGAAGAGATAAGAAAGCCAAGTTAATTTGGGAAAAAAAAATTCTTCCAACATTGCATAATTCTCACATCTACAGTCTTGTCGCATTTTTTATATATGTCAAAAACTGAAAGTTATTTTTTAAATTCATTCTGTAATAAACCTAGTTTGCCACACCTCCAGAAAGATGAATGCAAATGGTCAACTGGGTCAAAGGACTTATTCTCAAAGAGATAATAGTAGATTAAAATATTAATGAAAGTGGAACATTCTCTTACACCATACACAAAAATAAACTCAAAATAGATTAAAGACCTAAATGTAAAAGCGGATATTACAAAACTCCTAGATGAAAACATAGCCAAAACACTCACTGACATAAATTGCAGCAATAGCTTTTTGGATCTACCTCCTAGAGTAATGAAAATAAAAACAAAAATAAACAAATGGGACCTAATGAAACTTAAAAGCTTTTGCACAGCAAAGGAAACCATGAACAAAATGAAAAGACAACCCACAGAACGGGAGAAAATATTTGCAAACCATACAACCAACAAGGGATTAATCTTCAAAATATACAAACACCTCATGCAGCTCAATATCAAAAAAACAAATAACCCAATCAAAAAATGGGCAGAAGATCTAAAGAGACATTTCTTCAAAGAAGACATAGAGATGGCCAAAAAGGACATGAAAAGATGCTCAACATTGCTAATTATTAGAGAAATGCAAATCAAAACTACAATGAGGTATCACCTCACACCAGTCAGAATGGCCATTGTCAAAAAGTCTGTAAACAATTATGGAGAGGGTGTGGAGGAAAGGGAACCCTCCTACACTATTGGTGGGAATGTAAATTGGTACAGCCACTATGGACAACAGTATGGAGGTTCCTTAAAAAACTAAAAATAGATCTACCATATGATCCAGCAATCCCACTCCTGGGTATATATCAGGAAAAACCCATACTTCGAAAAGTTACATGCGCCTCAATGTTCAGCGCAGCACTATTTACAATAGCCAAGACATGGAAGCAACCTAAATGTCCAAAGACAGAAGAATGGATATAGAAGACATGGTACATATATACAATGGAATATTACTCAGCCATAAAAAAGAATAAAATAATGCCATTTGCAACAACATGGATGGACCTACAGATTATCATGCTAAGTGAAGCAAGTCAGACAGAGAAAGACAAATATCATATGATATCACTTATATGGGAAAACTAAAAAAAAAATGATACAAGTGAACTTATTTACAAAACAGAAACAGACTCACAGACTTAGAAAACAAACTTATCGTTACCAAAGAGGAAAGGTGAGGGGGAGGAATCAATTAGGAAGTTGGGATTAACATATATACACTACTATATATAAAATAAATAATCAAAAAAGACCTACTGTATAGCATGGGGAACTCTACTCAATACTTTGTAATAACCTATAGGGGAACAGAATCTGAAAAAGAATACATATATGTATATGTATAACTAAATCACTTTGCTGTATACCTGAAACTAACACAACATTGTAAATCAACTATACTCCAATATAAAATTTAAAAAAATAATAAAACTATTAGCCTATTTCTTATATAATAGTCAGCTTGAGTGTGACTGTAACTTACATCTAGATGAGACACAAGTCTTTGGAAAATGACTCTTTCAAAGAGACCCATTTGATTTTGGGTTGCAGCAGGATTTATACACAGTATTCATTATTCTTATTCCCATTTGGCTCTTGCCTATTTGTCATCAGGCAGAGAAATGAGAAAAAGAAAGTTACCACAGGATGCTCAGAATAAAAACAGAAACTGATACAAGCAGAAGGTGAAGAATAATTCTGAACATGACACTTCCATTCTTACAAGTCTTTCCTAGATACCTTATTTCCTAATAACAAATGTCCTACTCATTAGGCATCAGAGGAGAAAAGCTAAGACAGAAAACTCAGCTGAAAATATTTAGGACCAAGTAGCTTTCCTTAGAGCATTAAAATGTATTAGCATATGATCAATTGAAACTTGGTAATTGATATAATTCTCTAGGCAATGAAATGCTATCTTTATGGCAGCAAAATTTAAATGTGTGATATGATTTAAAAAACATGAGAATATTGTTACATTCTCAAGCCAAATGGAGGTCCTTGAAAACACTCAAATGAAGAGAGATTTTGAGACTATTGTTTAATTTTTGTTTTTTTGAAACAAATCCTTTAAAACGCTACATAGATTAATCTGTGGCTCCTCTGTAGAGATTTATATGGGTTTAGAATTTAATAATACACACACTTATTTTTTCTATAAACTAATACATTGTCTGTGGTATACAATAAGGGTATTTGGACTCAAATCAGGAGAATTAGATTTAAGGACCAATTTATCTCTGGGTTGTATAGATCAGTATAATTAACTTCCTAGTATCTTTTTCTTCCTCTTCAAAATAAAAAAGGTAAGACTGACAGATATCCAAGTTTCTTTTCTAGTTTTAATTCAGCATTGCTTTTGTTCTATTATTTTGCCTCTTCACAAGCATGTCGGGGGATATCTTTTAGACCTGTGAGGATTTTAACCACCATCTAAAAATTCATGTATATCATAAAACTAATGATACAAGGTATACATACATATATTTAAATCTCTGAGGAATTCTGAGTTTGGCCATTTTTGCTATTTTTGTTGTTTTTGGTGTCACTGAGGGCATTTCAACTCTGTGAGTTTCATTTTTCAAATATAAAGCTAGAGTTAAAAGCTAGACTTCAAATGTGATAAAGAATTAACAATAAGATAAATTATACAACACTTCACAAGTATGAAAAGGTATAACAGAAATCTTTTGTGGTCATATTTTAAACAGAAATAGAAAACAAAAACAAAAGAATATATGTCACTCTTCCTAGGCAAATTATCAGGGAGTTTTGCAATTTTGTCAGACCTAGGTTCACCTGTTTCCAGTACAATCAACTTCAAGTGAAATCTGTAGTAGAATGGAACATATTTCTTTCATACATGAGTATGAGTGTGTGTGTGTGTGTGTGCACTCGCACGTGTGTGCATGCATACATATATGTGCAGGGGCAGGAGAGGACTGATGATAGGAAAAGAGGGTTGAGAAAGGGGTGGAAACACAGCTTTACTCAACCAGCTTTCTTCATTGAATTGACCCAGTTTTGCATGAAACTAGCTTAAAGTTCATCACTCAGGTAACATATTATAAAAAACAAAACAAAACATATAATTTGCCACATAAAATACTAATTATGGGGAAATACGCATTGCCATGTGCTGCTAATGGAGCTGTAATTGTACAGTGTTAAGGGAGCTGAAACTTTAATTCTATATGTACCCTTTAATCTAGTCGTCCTCTTTTGGTAACCTAACCAGTGGAAATTATGAGAATTTACATAAAGCTTTTTTTTTTTTTTTTTTGGCCGCACCGTGCAGCTTGTGGGATCTTAGTTCCCCGACCAGGGATCAAACCTGGGCCCTCGGCAGTGAAAGTGCAGAGTCCTAACCACTGGGCCACCAGGGAATTCCCAAGACTTTACATAAAGCTTTATGTACAATGCTAATTCATAACAGCAACCAATAGTGAACAAAATCAAAATGATAAAATTTTGTATAATATTCAAAATTGCAAAAAATTTATTTTTATAGCTGTCATTCAAATAATGTATCTGTAAGTTCATTTATTCCCTAAATAAGTTTGCCAAGGGAATTATTAGAACCTTCAGATATGAATAACTACTTTAGGTTAAGGAGAGCAGTTCATCCAAATGCTGAGACTTTGTATTTCAAGGCACCACATCTAATTTACTGAGAAATGTTTGCTCAAAGGTAATCTAAGTAGCTTTTTAGGGATATGCATGTGCATTTTGTAAGAACATTACACACCCCAACTACTGTTCTAATGTGAAACCCTAATTAAATTGAATTTATTGATAATTATGTAATTTTTCTATACGCTATTCAATTTGCCAATTTACCTTTTTATCAATATTTATTTCTCAAATTGTTATACTTTCGATGATGATCAAATCACTGATTTTCCAACTATTTCTACTATGTGTGATGCATTAAAAAATAAGATTGTAGAAGTGATCAAGTTAATTATCTACTCAAGTCATCACTTTTGTCTTACTTTACTCTTGGTCATATATCACAGACACAATGAATGCTATGGGGAAAAATATAGAGCAGATGGCAGTAACTGTAAGTTTAAAGAAGGATGCTTGTATAGGTAGCCCTCAGTGAGAATGTAGTATTTAAAGAAAAGCTTTGGAGAAGTGTAGGAGGCTAAACACATATGTGGCAGTAGCTGGGGAGGCGGGGTGGTGGGAGGGCAGTAGACAGAGATAAGTTTTGACAAGTAAATAGGGACATATCACAAGGGGCCCTGAGAGCTGTTTTAAGAATATTTTATTTTATTCTGAGTGAAAAGGGGAAACTTTGAAGGGTCATGAGCAAAAGAGGGATTTGATATAATCTTATATAATATAATGTAATATAATCCTTTAGATTTTACTGAATCATCCTAACCTATCCTTAATATATAACCAAGGCTTGTAAAAGTTAAATGACTTATGGGTCCAAGTCACAAGGATGACCAGTGGCAGAGTCACAATCAGAATACAGTTGTTGTGTTTTGTTTTGATATTATTTCAAATCCACTTGTTTATTACAAGTAAAGTTTTATTCCACATTTGTGACAAAAATAAAAAGTTGTTTTTAGAAGTAACGTTGTTTTGATATAAAATAAAGTAAGCTGTGTCATGATGTCATCATATTTCTTGTCCTTGATAAGCACTTGTAGCTCAGCTGCTGAGGGACCCCCTGGAGCCTTATCAATATGAACATGTGGAGAAGCAACCATGGCAAGGGGACACTTAAGACTATAAATACTGAGAGTCTGTGAGGAGTATCTGAGAGTCAGGGCAAAGCTACCCTTTGCTGATCTAGCTCTCCAGAAATCTCGAGACACTTGCTCCTGCCATGGCCACGCTACTCTTGCTTGGCAGTGGTGTTAAACTGTGCAGCAGCCTTAGGATGAGAAGGCACATCTATCCATTCCTGCCTGCGTGAGGCACTCCTCGTAGGCAGTGGCACAAGCCGTGCACTGGAGTCTCTGGAGTCATGACCCTCGGAGCATCCTAGCTTGTCTGCCAACACCAGCACCATCATTCCCCAGCAATATGTTGTAGCAACAAGGAACTTTTATTTTTGCACTGACAGCTGAAAGTCATCTCCCAGTTGGCAAAGCCATCTCTCCGAGACACCAAAACTTGTAGAAAAGGTACACTTCTAACTAAATTTGAGCTTTATTTCTGTCATCTCCCCTTGCCTGAAATAATAGTATGATTAATCTACTATTTGTTGAGAGTATGCTATTCCCTTATTGGCTTATTAAGAGACATTACCCTTATACTATGGGCTTGTGAAATTATTATAAATCATATACAGCAAACCTGTCTGTGTTAAATAAAATATTGGCAAAGGCAATCTGTCTCTGAGCATAATTTGCCTCCAAACAAAACAATAGTCTACAATCTGCTATCTTCCAACTACAGTATTAGTAATTTGGCATAACTCACTAGATGACAAAACCACAATGGTCATGTCCTTCAGATATATTTTAGGGGACTTTGAAGCTTATTGAGAATCTACAGAGTCAGCTCTCATTCCTCCTCTATGAGTTATTTAAGAGGTAAAGGGAAGTCATTTTAAAGAAATGGTCTATGTTCTTCAAAGAATCTCCAAAGTGCCTTACTATTATCTAAGGCATGTTCAAGGCAAACTGGTCTGTGTTTGACAAAAACTACTTACTTCTTTGTATGTGTTCATAAGGGGGGACTGCATCTGATTACATTTGAAAATGTTCAAAATTTAACTAATTCAATGAGATAACATCCATAAACAAACACAGAAAAAGCATTTAACAAAAAGAAAACCTTTTTGAACCTTCTACTGTGGACCTGACTTCTGATTTCTATATAACTTCCATTTCCACTGGTTCTTAATAAGATTAGCTGCAGGATTTACTAGTAAAGGGCAAAGCCTGTTCAATAATATCCAACTGTTCACAGTGAATGTGAAATGGTCCCAGATTGAAACATCTATTCACACTTCTTACAGACACTTCTTCAATGCAACAATGTTTATTCCCGTAGCTTTTTAAAAGATGGTGCTGAGTTAAAAAAAGCATAAGTTCTTTGGACAGTCCCTGTTATATCTCTCCTCTACATTGACTTCTCTCAGAAAGCTCCATGGTATTGAAAATAAAACATAAAAAAAAAAATACTTTTTTAAATATTGTATGTTTTTTCATTTTCCTTCAGGCCCTGTGAGTAAACTTAGAGTCATGAAGAAGGTAATTCAAGGAGAAAATTAAAGACTGAAAATTTTTCTAATCTGCCTTCAGAACTATGTAAATGTTCAGCATTGAGAGTCTTATTTGTTGAAATCATATTTTAATATTGATGTGCTATACCATTAGTAATGGCTTTTTAACAGTCTAGATTTAAAATACTCCTACTCATGTAGGATAAAGACATATGTAAATTTTGCCCTCAGGCGACTCATTCATTTGGTAATTTATGTAACCAGAGAACCTGAAATAGTTCAAAAGTTTTAAGCAAACCATGTTTTTGAAAGAAGCTGTATTGTTTCAAAAACCAAGTAAAATTATATTAAGTAATAATAATTATAATAAATACAGCTTGAAAGCTTAAAGCATCTATGATACTTGATTGGACCAAGGATTATAAGAACAACTGGGGTAAATCTGAATATGAATCTAAGAAAGATAATACTATTTTATCAGTATTAAGTTACTCAGGGAAATCATCATATTGTGGCTTGGTAGAAGGGTGTCCTTGTTTATTGGAGATACATGTGTAATTACATAGGAAAAGGAGTGGGGAGGGAGAGAGAAAAGCAAATGTGGCAAATGTTAATAACAGGTTGAATCTAGAAAAGGATACAGTATAACTTTTCTTTAACTTTCCATTTTTTTCAAAATAAACAGTTCACAAAAACAGTTTTAGCTGTGTGGATTCTTCATTTATTTAAGCAATTATCATTGAGTCAGACATTCACTAGACACTGGGGATATGATGGTAAATGAAAATGGGTCTTGTCGTCTGGTAACATACACTCTAGTAGGCAAGACAAACACTAAACTAACAAACAAACAAACTAATTATGGAAATCACAATGAGCAGGAAGTGCTATGAAAATATACAAGAGACATTAATCTAGTTATCAGAGGATAGGAGGGTTTCCATGAGAGAATGACATTAATGATGCACTGTATACAATGCGTAGGATTAGGGGTTAATAGGCTTGGGCAAAGAAAGAAAGGAGGAATCATTCAAAGAAGTCAGTGAGTGCTCTTATGTACAATGGCTGATTGTCAGTGGAGGAACCCGACAAGAAACCTTTGGCCAACATAATTTTCCTGGACATAGTAAAATCTTTGAGGACAGAAGGCACAAATTAATCTTGATGAGTTAAATATCCTAAATAATGCCTACTGCAGTCCCAAACAGAGTAAATATTCAATAAATACTCTTGAACAAAGTTGCCTACTTTTCATTTCATTCACAAAGAGCATTATAAAATAATCAAAGTTTTCAACAGCTGAAGTACTTATTGAATATACTACATTAAGTATGATTTCAATGTAATAACCTTGTATTGAGCACCAGCAACGTAAAACCTATGTTTTATCAGATATCAAGAGTCTGACTAATATGACTTAAAGTGAAGTCAGACAGGTATATTGGTAAATGAGAGATCGCATAGAGAGAAATTCATTTTATAATTATTTTAATTTTACCTCATATTCCCTATGAAGCAGTAGGTGTGTCCTATTTGAAGCAGAGCATGTAAACAGATATATTATGAAAATTAAATTTTTGAATGTACATCTGGAGTAAAAAAATATAGTTAACAAAATAAGCAAAAGTTTTAGTAATCGACTAGTACATACTAACTAAACTCCTACTTCAAAACAAAAAAATACAAAATAAAGGCATTTTAAAAAGCATACCCATTCTACTTGACCCTGTTAAAATATATTAAGTATGAGTCAATATCCTTGTCACTCCAGACCCTAAAATCCAGTATTAAACTGAAATAATAAAAGTAACATAAATTATAAATCCACAGAAGGATCAATCTGCATAAAACAAAAATTCTAAAGCCAGAGGATATTAAAACTAGTTATTTTTGCTGCATACAATTTTTGAAAAATTTTATGTTATAATTTTCATGTACTTTTTGCCTGTGAATAGTTTTTCATCCTTTAGTTCTGTTGATTTGGCAAATAAGTGTTTCCACTTTTACTCCCCTTTTAGAGCCACCCAAATTCCTGTCTCCAAAACTTCTGTTGTTTTTTCTAGTAAGAGGAGAAAGGAATTGTTAGCTAAATTAGAATTTTATCTATATCAAGTTAAATATTTCCATCTTCCCTCCAATATCACCAGCAAAATGACTCAACTCTTATTTGACAAACAGCAGTCCTTGAACTGGAACTGAAAAATAGAATCTGAACTGGAAAAATAGAAAAAAAAAAGGAATATTTAAGAAGGTGAATGATAGCTCACGATAGGTAATTAGCTTGTTTAAATGGAATTCTCTACCTACTACACTGCAACAAATTTACAATGTAATCTTAGAACTGTTGTCAAAGGTCTTTGAAATATAATAAAGTAACAACAATGAATGGAAAATTATTGAAATCCAATTTGTATATTCTAAGAATAAGTCAGCCCAAACTAACCTAATTTTAATTTGTGATAGTGCTATTAGCTAGAAGAATATGGTGATGCTATAGATATTTATCTCTGATGTAAGAAAGTATTTTTTCATAATGTATTCAATATATGTTTACTTTTGGTAATTCATTTCACAGACTCTCAAATTTTCTAGTATTTAAGCTGAAGAAATATGGTTCCACAACAGCAGAATTAGATATATTCCTAAATACTTGCACATCTTCATCACAGATGTTTGATACATTTCTCTTGCAGTTTCACAAAAGTCTATCATTTGGAATTGGACATAGATTTATTTTATGTGGCTTAATAAAGCAGAATAATATGCTTGTGTTTGAAGATAAAGGGAGAAAAAGTCTTCCTTTAGTTCAATATGAGAAAGAACATTCTAAGAATTAGAATCATGGAACAGTGGGATGAGATGTTTTGAAAAGTCAAGACCTCCTAGTCATTAAAGTAGTCACTTAGAGGCTTTTAGTTAGAGGTGTTTCAAGAGGTTATAGAAATTTCTGCTCTAGGTAAAAATTTTAAACTAGATAACAAACTACTACTTAATTTCATTTCCTTGGTCTAAGAAAGCAAAACAAACAAATAAAGCTGTACAATATAAACCACATCTTTGCATATAAGTTCACTACTGATAATACTAAAACTCATCACACCAGTTTAAATACAGCATTTATTAAAATAGTAAATACTAGATTTATGCTAAAGAAAAGTAACAATTTTAGAGTCCACACTGTGAGCCAATCACGTCACATGTTTCATCTCATTTAGTTCTAACAAGACACAGTGAATTTGGTATCTGTGTTGTCATTTGACAGATATGAATACTGAGGCAAAGAATAGTTATGTGACTTTCCTAAAGAAACAGTTAAAACATGGAGAAGCTGGTAGTTGCAGTTCAGTAAAACAGAACCTAAATTTCATGGTTTTCTTATAACATCAAGGGGCTTCATCAACATCCTTACATGTCATAGGAGATAAGTAGCACTTTCATTTAAATAGTAACAATCTGCTTGGGGACATAAAATTATTTTAAAATTTAAAAAATATGATTGGGCTTCCCTGGTGGCGCAGTGGTTGAGAATCTGCCTGCCAATGCAGGGGACATGGGTTCGAGCCCTGGTCTGGGAAGATCCCACATGCCACGGAGCAAAGAGACCCGTGAGCCACAATTACTGAGCCTGCGCGTCTGGAGCCTGTGTTCCGCAACAAGAGAGGCTGCGATGATGAGAGGCCCGCGCACCGTGATGAAGAGTGGTCCCCACTTGCCGCAACTAGAGAAAGCCCTCACACAGAAACGAAGACCCAATACAGCCATAAATAAATAAATAAATAAATAAATAAATAAATAAATAAACAAACCCAAAGTTTAAAAAAAAAAAATATGATTGATGGTAATATAAAGTACAAAATAGAAATTAAGCAAATGCCAAGGCATTAGGCCGACTGTAATTGCTATGGAGAGCAGAAAGGGGAGACATCAGTGTAGGCAGGTGTTAATCAGAAAACCTGCTTGGAGGATTAGAGTTGGAACCGCATCAATGATCTTTGGTTTATATTCAGATATCATAAGCTAATTATTAATCAATGTGATTTTTATTTTAAAAAAAGCACTTGTTCAGAGTGATCGATCTACTGGCAATTATTTTTCAAGACAAATATTTCACTGTTAAGAATAGGAAAGTATGAAAAATATTAGCAATTTAGAAGACATTCATTAGACACCTAAGTCAGAACAGGAAACCAACCAAAGGCCAGGGTGCCATTAACTATTTGTTTATACACGATTGCAAGTCAATATGAAGTGTCCGAAGCAAAAGAGAATGGAAGAAAACTCAAGCCCTCTTTCTGTAGGAGGTTTCATTTGGCACATGAGGCAAATAATTTCTGATTATTCTTTCTATTAATGCAGAATGATATCAGAAAGAAAGAAAAAGAAAGTTCTATAATGATTTCCTAAGAATACTATATTACAACTTAAAGTAGAACATAACAAATTGTATCAGGTGTTTAAAGATTAACAAGCAAGACATGGCTATTTAAGTTTGTTTCAAAAATGCCCCCAAACTGTGCTCTTTGATACATTCTCATCAACTTTCCATACTGATGAGTATGGTAGGCTCAAAAAAGTAAGAAAGGTCTAGAAAAAGGAAAATGCCCTGGCTTTTTAAGTATACTCTAATTCTTGCAATTACAGGTGTTTTTCTAACTTTTGAAGACACCTTTCTTCTCTCAGTGAACCTGTTATTTCCTGTGTTGGAAGAATTCCATCTCTTCAGTTAAAAGATCTGAATTCTTCTTCCTCTATCCCAGAGGCAGCTTACATGACACTTCCCCTCAGTGGACTGAGAGGTGCCCTCCCAACAAAATTGTAACCAACCCCTTGATTCAAGAAAGCTCAGAACTTGGAACACAAACACTCAGTTGACTATAAGGAATGATGAGAGTGGGGGACTAGAAGGAAAAAAAGTTTTACATTCCTTACAAATTGTTCAACTACAAAAAAAAAAAAAAAAGGCTAAGTAAAACTTTCTAAAACTATTACATTTTTAGCAGTTTTGAGTTTACAGAAAAATGTGTGGAAAATACAGACAGTTCCCATATACTTTTAATCTTTTCCTCTCTCAGTTTCCCCTATTATTAATAGCTTGCATTGGTGTGTTACATTTATTACAGTTGATGAGACAATATTAGTACATTATTATTAATGAAAGTCCATAGTTTACATTAGGGTTTGCTCTTTGTATTGCACATGAGATGGGTTTTGTTAAATGTATAATGACATGTATCCACCATTACAGTATCATACAGAATAGTTTGCTGTAAAAACCCCATTTCCCCACCTCATCATCCCCACCCTCTCCCCAAACCACTGTCAACCACTGATCTTATTGTCTCCATAGTTTTGCTCTTTTCAGAGTGTCATATAATTAGGTCTTGTTTTGTTTTGAAATTCCACTTTGACGGTTTCTGTCTTTTAATTGGTGTATTTAGATGACTGAAAGTGGTCATTGATATAGTTGGATTAATATCCACCATATTTGTTACTGTTTTCTATTCATTGTCCTTGTTCTTAGTATATTTTAAAATATTTATCTGTCTATGTGTCTATCTATCCATCTTCCACTCTTTTTCTGCCTTCTCTGGTTTTAATTGAGCATTTTTATATGATTTTATTTTTTTCCTCCTCTCTTAGCTTATAAATTTTTTAAATTACTTTTTTTGGTGGTTGCTGTGTGGTATACATTTTCAACAAAATTCAAGTCCTCTTTCAAATAAGACTCTACCACTTCATGAGCAGTGCGAGTACCTTATAACAGAGTAGACCCAGTTCTTCTCTCCTGTTTCCTATAACATTGTGGTCATTCATTTCACCTATCCTTAAGCTACAATCACCTAATAATTATTGCTTTTGTTATTTTGAGCAAAATGCTATCTGTGCAAATCAATTAAGAATAAGGAAAAAGAAAGTATTTTATCTTCATTTACTCCTCTAATTTCTTCTCTTCTTTATGTACATGAGTTTCTAACCTATATTGTTTTCATTCTTTCTGAAGAATTTATTTTAATGTTTCTCACAAGGCAGGTCTACTGGTGACAAATTCCTTCAATTTTTGTTTCTCTTTGAAGTTTTTACTCCCTTTCACTTTTAAAGTATAATTTTACTAAATACAAAGTTCTAGGTTGATGAGTTTGTTTGTTTTCCTTTCAACACCTTGAATATTTCACTCCACTCTTTTCATGCTTGCATGGTTTCTGAAGAGAAGTTGTGTTTATTGTTTGCTATAACTGAAGGTATCAGAGGCTAAAACTTCCTCTGGTGTCCTTGTTTTTTTCTCCATTGTTGTCTTTGGGTTTCCCTAGAGACTCAAATAAGGTATGAAATAGGCAGTTCTTTCGGCTGTATTCCCTGTTTTTATTTATACAAGAGTGCTATTGATGTGGTGGTAAGGTGTGTGCATGAGGGGGGTGTAGTTCTATAGTCCTATGATTAGGTCTCAATATTTTAGTTAGCCTGTGCTTCTCAACTGTAAATGTCACAATGCTCTTCAGTTTTTGTTTTTGTTTTGTTTTCTTTCTCCAACGTAGGTGAGACAAAAAAGCTAGAGGGGGCTGGAGCTGGATATTTCCCCTCCCCCAAGTCAATTACACTATGGTAAAATCCTCAGTTGGTTAACCATTTGTGAAATAGTTTATCATGAGGGCAGGGTTTATTAGAAAGAACAGAATGCTCTGGACTTTCTCTAAATATCTACTATTTCCCTCCCTTTGCCAGAAGCACAAAGAGATTCTTCTCC
The DNA here is from genome assembly GCF_028023285.1 of Balaenoptera ricei. Classification (NCBI taxonomy): domain Eukaryota; kingdom Metazoa; phylum Chordata; class Mammalia; order Artiodactyla; family Balaenopteridae; genus Balaenoptera; species Balaenoptera ricei. Next base: position 84,184,175 of record NC_082643.1, read on the forward strand.
CATTTTCACTATCAGAATCTAGTTGAGCTCCAGGAGGTAACACCCACAAAAGTTTACAGTTTGTGAGGACTGGGCCACTCCAGAGTTTTGAACTCTCCAACTTGCCTGCACTATATCCCCAGCAATATGTCAATAATCATTTAGGTTTTCCTACTCTGATGCAGCTTCCCACCAAGGTTTCTGCTTGTGGGATTCTACTTGGGTAAGCTGGTAAGTTGTGATTCTCTGTATTTACCTATCTTTCCAATTTGGGGTGCCAGCAGTTTGCACTATGACCTCAATTCCCTGAAAGATCAAAGATTTTTTGTTTTAAAGTTTGTTTAGCTTTCTGTTGTTGTTGTTTTTGTGTAATGGGAGTGATGATTTCCAAGCATACTGGGCCAGAAATCAGAAATCTACAACACTTTTCTTCACAAGTTTAATGTAAAATCTTAGGTAACTCACTACTTGTTCTATTATTGTTTTATGGATGGTTGGTTTGCTTTAATTCCCATATGCCTGTCTTGAATTCTTAGAGTACCTCATGAGTGCAGACATGCACAAATGCATACAGTTATGTAGGCAGAAAGACAGGGTAACATAGGAAAAGAGTAGGGAAATTGAGTAGGCAAAGGTTGGGACAGTGGAGGCAAAATAAAAATTTGCTGCATTCACTGGAAGAATATAGGACAGAGTTACTACGCATGGTTATACACTGGATACACACACACACATGGGTATTTATTAAGGAGAAATTGTGATATAAATGCCAAATAGTGAAAGGAATAAACTAGTGTAATGGCATTTAATATTTGTAAACCTAAAAAGTTAAAAACATTTACATAGAAATAAAAAAGTCCAAATGATTGCATTCACCAAAGTATTTCAGAAAAAAGAAAAGTTTCATTACAGAATCAAGAATAGTCTTCTAAATAATATGTTTGGCTGTCTGACATTTTGACACTTAAATCTTTCTCATTCCTAAGATTTAATTTTAACACTCTAAAATGTTGAAGTAATGATGTATAACATTCAAGAGTCTTATAAAGAATGATTAAAATACATAAGACATTCAGGAACTGTTAGGTTAAAAAACACAGAGCCAAATGTAAATGTATATATAAATCAGCTAAAACTCCTTCAGAAGTTTTCATTACATCAGGATTGAATAATCAAGTTCTAGTATTTACTATTTATAATTTACACAATAAATTCTATTTCAAGTCTTATGTGTTTGTTACATATTTTAAAATATATTATCCATTGTTATACTTCATAATTTTAGTGTTTTAAAGGTTAAGACAATAAACTTTTATAGTTAAAAAAACATACATTTAATTGGAAAACAATGACAATAACAGCATTTATAATAAAACTCAAATACTATAGGAAAAACTAAATACCAGTGTAATATCATAGGATACACAGTAAAAGAGAAATATTATTATTAGACAATAAGTGGGTGGAGACTAAAGCAATCCACAGAGACAAATCCCTACAAAACCTTAGCATTTTCATCTAAATTCCCTGGTTGACATAATCACCCTCAATTTGTAAGGGAAATGGCCCTAGTTTTCAGTCCAAAGAGATACTGGGAAAATGTCTTGGGGACTAGATTAAAGTATAGGCATGTGTTTCTCCCCTAAATGTTGCTCTGTTCCTTGGCAACATACAACCATGGTTCCTTTATTAGCTTATGATGCCAATCAATGATGTAGACTATTTGTCTGAAGTTCAGCCAAAAGCTGATCTCACTAACCTATCTTGGCTTACTAGCAACTGAAAGAGCTTTTATCTCATGCTTATGCTGCCCACAAAGGCTGATCCTTTTTGAATGCGGGTCTTGCAGTTCAGCTGAAACCATAAAACCCACCCAAATGAAGAAATAGCTGAAGTTGCCAAGAGTCAGTCACTTTAAGTCTTTGTCACCTCACCAACAGAACACCAACTTCTGGACTCCTTTATTTACTCCTCTGTGATTGACACATACCATACTGTCAATAGATGTACAGTTCTTAGCAAAGAGATGATGGTGAAGTCACAGAAGAATGAGATATATTCTGCTAATGCATTTCTGCTGTTTTAGTATCTCTTTATCGAAGAAGAGTAAATCTAATGTTAAAGTGACAAGTCATCACAATTGTTATTTTTGTTTTAACAAACCCAGAAAAAAAAAGAACCTACTTTTACAAAGAAAGACAGAGGATCAAATACTTAGTTGCCAAAAACAGATACAGAGAGAAAAGTAGTGTCCTGTTTGACTGAAACAACAGGAATTAGCAGAGTTCCTGACATACAGAAGTATCGTACACATTCTGTTAAATTCATTTCATTGGGTGATGAATATTTTACCCAAAAGAATTGCTTAATTAAAAGACAATTTCTTTAACAAGTTTAAAGAGATCTTACTGACCATTCTGCCTCTGTAAAAGCCAATCCCAGATCATTTCTTGACATGGTAGCTATAGTGAGCCTATTAAAATCTAGAACAGATCACATTATCACTGTCCTGCTCCACAATGCTTTCCATGTGACTCAAAGCCAGACCTTCTCTATGGAGCACATGGCCACATGTGATGTGGCTTCCTATCTCTCTGACCAAATCCAGCCCTGCACATCTCACTGACTCACTTATCTTTCCATTGTTTCTGTCAGACCCTCCATGCTCTAACCTCAGGGATTTTGCAAGGCTCTTCCTTCCACCCAGATACACACATAATTTACTTCCTTTCTTTTTTCAGCTCTTTACTCAATTTCCACTTTCTAACCTCAGGGATTTTTCAAGGCTCTTCCTTCAACCCAGATACACACATAATTTACTTCCTTTCTTTTTTCAGCTCTTTACTCAATTTCCACTCTCATGGACAGAATTTCAAAAATCCTGACCACTGGATTTAATATAATCTCTCCTAGTCCTAACTCTCTATCTCCTTCCTCTGCTTTATTATTTTCCATACCACTTATGTTCTACCATTTATAGTTTATTAGTACTTATTTATCTGGTTTATTGCCTATGTTAGGGGTGGGAAAACTATGGTGCACAGACCCAATCTGGCCCTCCATCTGTTTTTGTAAATAAAATTTTATTGGAACAGGAATTACATTCATGTATGTATCCCCTCTGGCTGCTTTTGCATTCTAATTGCAGAGATGAGTAATTGTGACATAGACCACATTGCCTGCAAAGTCTAAAATATTTCTACAGAAATAAAATATCTCCACAGAAAAAAAATATTTCTACAGAAATTTCTGCCAATCCCTGGTCTATCCTAACAAAGAGAAAACTCCATAAGAGCAAAAATTTTGTCTGTAGTTTTGATTACTATTTCTATTGCTTACTATAACCCTGGCACACAGTAAGTGCTCAATATATATTTGTTTATTGAATAAGTAAGCTCTGTTAAATCAAACTGCGATGTCATAAAAATTTATCCTGTCTTAGAGAGATGGTTAATTGATGGCCCATAATATGATCTGTAAGTCCCATAGGAATATAAAATATTTCAAAAAATATAAAAATTTTCACCTATTATTCTTATGTCAATTCAGGAGGAAAATGTATTTTAAAAGTTGTTTGCATCACAATTACAGTTTCTCAACAGTAATCTCATATTCTCTTATTGCTCTCTAATTACTACTGAGAAAGCAGATTATGTTCCATTGTGTTCTAAAGCAGCTTTAACTTGCTGGCTTGCTTATCAACATAACCAGCTGTTCAATGGTAGATCCAGTGATGAGGTGTTTTTAATTGCTTTTTTCGTTTGGCTAAGTAAGTTCAGATGGTCACTAATTAGCTCTGTCATGCAGAGATAGTTTTGTTATGAACAATGCAATCAGTGTTTCACTGAAAAGACAACTGTCCTAAGATCAACACTGCTTAATTATCCCTATGAATTCATCCTCAGTTTCTTTATTTGTTAAAGCTGTCATGAGTAAGGTGACAGAAATTAAACAAAACTGCAGCTTAAAAGCATGCTTCCACCAGTGCATATAATGATTCCTCATTTTCGCCTGCTTAGAAGCATTCAACTGAAAAAAGTCATAAAGACTTATTCTCTATTAAGGTTTAGGCAATGCTTTGGGGCATCACAAATTATACTAAATTATAAGATATTGAAATTAAAATGTTTTAGTTTTATATCACATTGTAAGTTTTGGACACAACCATGTACAAACTCCTTGAAGTTAATTCACTTTGGAAAGTAGAGATTCTTCCCAACTTAATAGAATAAGACATTTTTTTAAACCTAGCCAGAATACCAAAAAAAAAAAAAGGTGGAAAATGGCACAAAATGAATCAAAACAAAACAAATATATTTCATAATATTTGTATGTAGTGCTTTTTAATTCTTACTTCACAAAGATTTTAGTAGAACACAGTCTTGCTGCATAAAGAATACAAGAGAATTCAAAAATACAAAAGAAAAATCTCAGTATACTGTGTGCCTCAAGAAACATTTCTATCTCATTCTTTTTTCACTCTTCTTAGCATTGTCATTCTTACAGGAACAATAACAAAAAATCGGTACAATTTCACTTTGTATATTTTAAACTAGAGAAGGTGTTGATATCTGCCTTTCTGAGAGTGAAATACAAACCTAAGCTTCCTATCTGACGTTTTATTTCATTCAACATTTTTCCCTTGTCTTGTCACAAAGCAACTTCAAGAACTCTTCAACACCAATGACCCAGTTTTTATTACACATATTGCCATGAGATAAAAAATCTTAGCTAAGAGTTAGTCATTATTATACAGAGAATTTTTGGATCAAGTTTACGTAATGTTAAATACATTTATTCTGAAGTCAAAATCAAAGACTGTATTTCTTCCAATACTAAAACCAGAGCTTTGGATTTTTCATTTAGAACATCATTAATATATACTCCATTATTCTTCATCAATTTTATATACCTTTTTACCTCTAATATGCTCTCAAAAACATTCTATTACCTGAAATTCATATTATTTTATATTATTGCAAACATTATATTTCTCTTTTAATGTCTTTTACAAATGGAATTTAATTTTATGTGAAATGTAAATAATATTGACTATAAGCTTAAATCTATCCCTCCAACAAAACAGCTTTAAAAAATTATTCAAATTCTAGGAAAGCTTGAGTTTTTATGTTTCACAGAGGTTTTCCTCACATATTGGCATACCCTAAGCTTGGGAAAAGTAGAGCAAGAATCCAGAAAATACAGCAGAGAACAGCTGCTTGGGGCTTCTCAGCTGAACAGAAATTTCATAGATCACACAATGCTGAGATACTCAATCATAGCCAGAGACGAGGCTCTTAGTGAAGGTATTGCTTTCTGTGGTTCTGGAACCATGGCTAGAATTAAGGATTACTGTAGGAATAATGGCAAAACCAAGACTGATCCACCTGAATGAAGCCAAAATCAAGACTTTACAGGAACGAATTTCTTTAATTTCATTCCATAACAAGACAATATTTTATTAAAAAAAATAACATAATCTAGGTAACATAATCTAGTATTACTCAAAGTGTCTTTCAGGATGTTCATCAATCACCATAATTTATTAGACATATGAAGAAGCAGGCAAATATGATCCATAATCAAGAGAATAAAAGTAGCCACTAGAAGCAGATACACAAGTATCTGATAAATGTTACAATTAGCAGACACAGACTTTAAAATAATTATGTTAAACATGTTAAAGAATTTAGAGAAAAATATGGCAAAAGATGGATGATTTCAACACAGTAATAAAAATATAAAAACAAACTTCTAGAATTCAAGTGTCTGAAATTCTAGAATTTAATTTCTGAAAAGAAAAATAAAAACCTTTAATTTTTTGTGTTTAACAACAAACTGAAAACTATATGTGATGGCAGGCCAGTGGAAAGAATACAAACTAAAGCACAGAGGAAAAAAGAAACAAAGGAGTAAAGCATTACAGACATGCAAAACAACATCAAATTATGAAATTGAATAACTGGAATGAAAGAAGGAGAGGAGTGTGAAAAGGGGTAAAAGAAATATGTGAGAAGATAACTGATAAAAACTGCATACAACTGACATAAGTTTTCTAAGCACAGACCCAAAAATCATATAAACATCAAGAATGCTTAATAAAAAAAGAAACATAAAGACACACACGCACACACACACACACACACACACACACCCCTTCTAGGCATATTACAGTCAGACTCAAGATAAAGAGAAATATTTAATATCAGATATAGAAAAATAGCATTTCAGGGAAATCACAATAATAAAAATGAATATTTCTCCAGAAACAACAGAAACCAGAAAGTAATAGAATAATATAATTAAATTGCAGGGGGGGCTAAAAACAGACAATCAAAAAAAAGTCAACCTTGAATTCAATACCCAATGAAAATATCATCGAATATGAAGACAATATGAAAACATTTTCAGATAAACAAGAACTAAAATAATACACTACAGGAAATTCATAACCCAATAAATACTAAAGAAAATGCTTACTGAATAAAAATAATACTGTATGTGCATGCAAGAAGGAAAGGTAACACCACAGAGTTAAAAAAAAAATTGTGAGAAAACTGTGAACAAATGTACAATATCACATTTAACTTTATTTAAAGACTATTGACTGCTTAAAACACATATAATTACAATATATAATAGAGTTTTAAAATATGTACAAGTAAATATATATAACCACAATAGCACAGAGAGTGAAGGTATATAAATATAATTACTGCAAAATTTTTATGCCGTTTATGAACAGTGTGACAAAGTGGGATGTGATATGTTAAGGGTGCATATTGTAACATAAAGTATCCACTAAAATAATAAGACAAATATGGCTAAAAAGTTAGTGGAAGTAACAAAATAAAACACAATTATACTTTAATAATGCAAAAGAATGCAAACCAAGAAAAACAAAATATCAAAGAATCTGTGGGAAGAACTAAAATCAAATAGCCAACGATATTCATATCAACTGATCTAAATAAATTAAACACAAAAATTAAAAGATGAAGATGGTTAGCTTACATGAATATATCAGAGATCCTACTATATACTGTTTAAATGAAATTTAATTTAGATATGAGAGAAAGTTAAAGTAAATAGGTGGGGGAAAAGATACACCTTACAAATACTACTACTACTAATAAGAAAAGCAATGTAGTTATATTATTATCAGACAGAGTAGATTTCAAAGTGAAGAAATGCAGAAGGTTAAAGAGATAAAGAGAAACATTTTTGAAATAATAGAAGAATCAATTTATTGAGGATATATACCTCTAAATTTCTATGTAGTTAATATCTTACAGAATACAAAAATTAAAAATTCATAGAAAAAAGGTCAAATATACCAATCCCAATCACGTTTGAACATGTAAATGCATTTCTCTCAATGATTAACAGAAAAGTGTAGACAAAAAGCAATAAGAATACAGTGGAGTGGAACGAGTTTATTAACCTTTTCAAACTAGGACAACAAATAACATTAAAATCAATAATGGCAGAGTTCCAGTAGCTCTCCAACCTAACTAGTTTATAATTGGTATAATATTTTACTGGAATATTAACTTGTATTTTATTCTTTGTCCTTGCTGTGTTTTTCCTGACCTTAGTTTAAGCCATTGAACCACGCTTTTTTTTTTAATTGAAGTAGAGTTGTTTTACAATATTGTGTTAGTTTCAAGTGTACAGCATTCAGTATTTTTGCAGATTATATTCCATTACAGGTTATTACAAGATAATGGGTATAATTCCCTGTGTTCTATGGTATACCCTTGTGGCTTATCTATTTTATATATAGTAGTTTGCATCTGTTAATCCCATACCCCTAATTTGTCCCTCCCCTCTTCCCTCTACTCTTTGGTTACCACAAGTTTGTTTTTTCCATCTGTGAGTCTGTTTCTGTTTTGTACATACATTCATTTATATTATTATTAAGATTCCACATATAAGCGATATATAATATTGGACTTTGTTTGACATTTCACTAGGCACAATACTCTCTTGGTCCATCCACGTTGCTACAAGTGGCAGGCAGTATTTCATCTTTTTTTATGACGGTAATATTCCACTGCATATAGATATACCACATCCTCTTAAACCAATCATTTGTTGATGGGCACTTGGGTTGCTTCCATGTCTTAGCTATTGTAAATAGTGCTTCTATGAATATTGAGGTGCATGTATCTTTTTGAATTAGTGTTTTTGTTTTATCTGGATATATATCTAGGAATGGAGTTGCTAGATCCTATGGTAGTACTATTTTTAGTTTTTAAGGAGCCTTCATACTGTTTTCCATGGTGACTGCAGAAATTTACATTCCACCCAACAGTGTAGGAGGGTTCCCTTTTTTCCACATCCTTGCCAATATTTCTTTGTAGACTTTTTGATGATAGCCATTCTGACAGGTGTGAGGTGATACCTCATTGTGGTTTTGATTTATATTTCTATAATAATTAGTGATGCTGAGCATCTTTTTATGTGCCTGTTAGCCATCTGTATGTATTCTTTGGAAAAATGCCTGTTCAAAATGATTTTGGAAAAATGTGTGCCCACTTTTTGATTGGTCTGCTTGTTTTTTTGATATTGTCTGAGCTGTTTGCATATTTTGGATATTAACACCTTGTCAGTCACATGATTTACAAATATTTTCTCCCATTCCATGCATAGGTTGTCTTTTCATTTTGTTGATAGTTTCCTTTGCTGTGCAAAAGCTTTTAAGCTTACTGAGGTCTCATCTGTTTATTTTTGCTTTTATTTCTTTGGACTTAGGAGACTGATCTAAGAAAATATTGCTATGATTTATGTCAAAGTGTTCTGCCTATGTTGTCTTTTATGAGTTTTATGGTTTCATGTCTCATAATTAGTTCTTTAAACCATTTTGAGTTTTTGTGTATAGTGTGAGGAAATGTTCTAATCTCATTGTTTTACATATGGCTGTCCAGTTTTCCCTGCACCACTCATTGAAGAGACTGTCTCTTCTCCATTGTATATTCTTGCCTCCTTTATAGATTAATTGACCATAGGTTCATGGGTTTATTTCTGTGCTTTCTATTCCATTCCATTGATCTGTGTCTGTTTTTGTGTCAACACCATGCTGTTTTGATTACTGTAGCTTTGTAGTATAGTCTGAAGTCTGAGAGGGTTATACCTCCAGCTTTGTTCTTTCTTTCTCATGATTGCTTTGACAATTCAGGGTCTTTTGTGGTTCCCTATAAATTTTAGGATTATTTGTTCCAGTTCTGTGAAAAATGTCATGGGTCTTTTGATAGGGATTATATTAAATCTGTAGATTGCTTTGGGTAGTATGTGAAGTTTAATAATATTAATCCTTCCAATTTAAGAGCACAGGATATCTTTCCATTTTTTGAATCACCTTCAATTTCCTTAACCAGTGTTTTATAGTTTCAGAGTATAGATCTTTCACCTCCTAGGTTAAGTTTATTCCTAGGTATTTTATTTTTTGATGCGATTTTAAACAAGATTTTTTTTTTTACTTTCTCTTTCTGTTATTTTATTATTAGTGTATAGAAACACAACAGATTTCTGTATATTAATCTTGTATCCTAAAACCTTACTGAATTCATTTATTAGTTCTAGGAGTTTTTAGGTGGAGACTCTAGGGTCTTCTATATAGAGTATCATGTCATCTGCAAATAGTGAGTTTTACCTCTTTCCTTCCAATTTGGATAACTTTTATTTTTCTCGTTTGACTGCTGTAGCTATGACTTCCAATACTATGTTAAATAGAAGCAGCAAGAGTGGGCATCCTTGTCTTGCTCCTGAATTTAGCAGGAAGGTTTTCAGCTTTTCACCACTGAGTATTATGTTGGTTGTGGGTTTGGCATAAATGGCCTTTATTATGTTGAGATATGTTCCCTCTATACCTACTTTGATGAGTTTTTATCATGAGTGGATGTTGAATTTTGTCAAATGCTTTTTCTGCCTCTATTGAGATGATCATGTGGTTTTCTCTTCCCTTTGTTAATGTGGTGTATCACATTGATCGATTTGTGTATGTTGAAGAATCCTTGTGACCCTGGAGTAAATTCAACCTAATCATGATGTATGATCCTTTTTATGTATTGTTGGATTGAATTTGCTAATATGTAGTTGAGGATTTTTACATCTATATTCATAAAATACATTGGCCTATAATTTTCTTTTTTTATAGTATCTTTGTCTGGTTTTGGAATCAGGGTAATGATGGCCTTGTAGAATGAACTTGGGAGTGTTCCCTCCTCTTGAATTTTTTGGAATAGCTTGAGAAGGATAGGTATAAATTCTTCTTTACATGTCTGGTAGACTTAGCCTGTGAAGCCATCCAGTCCTGGACTTTTGTTAGCTAGGAGTTTTGTTTATTTTTAGTTTTTTGTTTGTTTGTTTTTAATTACAGATTCCCTTTTACTTCTAGTGTTTGGTCTGTTCAATTTGTGTTTTTTCTTTTTTTTTTTTTTTTTTGTCTGTGTTTTCTTGACTCAGTCTTGGCAGGCTGCATGTTTCTAGAAAACTGTACATTTCTTACAGGTTGTCCAATATATTGGCATATAACTGTTCTTAGTATTCTCTTCTGATTTTTTTTTTGTATTTCTGTGGTGTGGTATTGGTTGTTATTCTCCTTTTTCATTTATTTTATTTGGGTCCTCTCTTCTTGGTAAACCTGCCTAAAGATTTATCGTCTTTTGTTATCTTTTCAAAAAATGCTTTTGGCTTCATTGATCTTTCCTATTTTTATCTCTATATTATTTATTTCCTCTCTGATCTTTATTAGGTCCTTCCTTCTGCTGACTTTGTGCTTTGTATGTTCTTCTTTTTCTAATTTTTTAGGTGGTAGGCTATGTTGTTTGAGATTTTTCTTGTTTCTTGAGGAATGCCTGTATCACTATGAACTTCCCTTTTAGAATTGCTTTTGCTGCATCCCATAGATTTTGGAAAGTTGTGTTTTCATTTTTGTTTGTCTCAAGCTATTTTCTGAATTCCTCTTTGATTTCATTATTGACCCATTGGTGTTTTTTTTAGGAGCATTTTTTTTTTATTCTCCACTTGTTTGTTCTTTTCCCTTTTTTCTTTCTGTAGTTGACTTCTAGTTTCATATCACTGTGGTTAGAAAAGATACTTAATATAATTTCTACCCTCTTAAATTTGTTGAGGCTTGTTTCATGACCTAGTATGTGATCTATCCTGAAGAATGTTCCATGCACACTTAAAAATGTGTATTCTGCTTTTTTTGAATGTAGTGTCCTGTAGATATAAAGTAAGGTCAAATGGTCTATTGTGTCATTTGGGACCTCTGTTGCCTTATTAATATTCTGTCTGTATGATCTTGTCTATTGATGTCATTGGGGTGTCAAAGTCTCCTACTATTAATGTATTATTGTTAGTTTCTCTCTTTATATCTGTTAGTATTTGCTTTATATATTTAGGTGTTCATGTATTGGATGCATATATGTTAATGACTGTAATATCCTCCTCTTGTATTGACCCCTTTATGAGTATATAATGTCCTTCTTTGTTTTTTTCTATAGCTTTTGTTTTAAAGTTTATTTTGTCTGATTTGAGTGTTGCTACCCCTACTTTTGTTTCCATTTGCATGAAATAGCTTTTTCCATTCCCTTTCAATCTGTATGTGCCTTTTGCCCTGAAGTGAGTCTCTTTTAGGTAGCATAGAGCAGGTTCTTGTTTTTTTTTTAATCCAGTCAGGCCTCCTGATGTCTTTTCACTGGAGCATTTAGTCCATTGACATCTAAAGTAATTATTGATAGGTCTGTACTTACTGCCATCTCTGACAAATAACTGATAAAAAAGGAAAATGTATATACTTTCAATGGCCAAGCTGCTGGACACCACCTTCATCACTGCTGAAGTGCAGATGTATGAGAAGATTAAATGTCTTTCTGGCTAAGAGAATGCAATGGAAGGAGAAGCACAACTTTCTTATATGAAGTACCAGGGAATCAGGCATATTCAAGGGCCATTAGTGAAAGCATAAGTAGTTACAAACTTTATGCAAGGAAATTTGGAAGTATTTGGCAATATTTTGTTTACATTTTTAACTGTCATATGATTTCTGAATTTCTACATTAGGCAAATACTCTTGACAGTATATAAATGTTTTGCTATGCAGTTTTATTTAAACAGTGATGTTTTACTTGTAATAATAACAAAAAGAAACAATTGAGTTATTCCTCTATAGAAGTATGGTTAAATGATTATTCAGCCACAGAATTCTATAGACCTTTAAAATGAATATACAGTGACATGAGATTTATGGTACTCACCTTTTTTACTGATATCATTTTATGTTGAATGAAATAGAAGTTATTATAATGAAGTTATTGCAATAAATTTCCATAAGATGTTACGGAAAAACCCAAATGAAATTTTTGGCCAACCCAATAGAATAAGAGCTTATGTTTTTGAGTTCCTACTATATGCTAGCATCTGTACAATGCTTTTTGGATATGTTATTTTACTTACTATGACAAACTTGTGAGACAGATATTATATATAATTATTCTTAGTATTCCATATGTTTTACATGTAAGTAATCTGAGTGGTACAGAGGTACTATCTTTCCAAAGTTACACTTTAAGACATCAGTGAAGAAAGAATAAGGCCTAGAGCTGGCTAGCCTCTCAAGTCCAAGTTCTTCACCAAAATACACTCAGCAATAAACACTAGGTAGAGGAACTACAGATGACACAAAAACTTTGTAATGTTTTCTTTTTTTGCTTTTGTGGTTTAAAACTGGCTTTTCACAATAACAAAAAGTGATACATAGGTAGACAAATGAATACATAAAGAATGGCCCCTGAATATTTTCATTAGATCTTGTGTGGAGATTCATCTTCTAGATGGTACATACCAAACTAAAATGGGAGACGATTAACTCCCTCACACAGGGAGAAACCTGTCTCTTTACCTTTTATGTTCCTGTGAGTTGTTAAATGTACAGCCTACATACTCTGTGAAAACCTTAAAAGGTGATAATCTGAAAACTCAGAGTTATTCCCTGTCATGACATTTAGGAATAGCTAGATAGCTCTTTTTTGTCATTTTTCTGGCATTACATTTTATAGAACTTAAATAGAATACTTTTCATGGAACGCCACTATCATTAGAAATAGCTTTCAAGTTTTCCTCACAGCTTTGAATCATTTACACCAAACCACCAATAACAATTCATTTATTTATTGTCAGTATTTTTCTAGTATAGGAAACTAGTGTCATGACATGAATTTTCATGTAAATAATTACATGGAAACTGTATATGCACTTCTGATAACATGAAGTTTTTTTTTGTTGCTTATTTTTTGAGCTTTATTGAGATATTACTAACGTATAAGACTGTGTAAGTTTAAGGTGTACAATATCATGATTTGATATTAGGAAATGATTACTACAGTATAGTTAGTTAATAACAGATTCATCAACTCACACAGTTACCTTTAGTTTTATGGTTAGAACTTTTAAGATCTACTCTCTTAACAACTTTCAAGTATACAATACTGTACTGCAACTATGGTTACCATGTTGTTCATTACGTGCCCAGAACACTGGAATCTGTACACACTGACTGCATTCACTCATTCTCCACCCTGGCCAACCAGTAATCTACTCTGTTTCTATGAGTTTACTTTTTGTTTGTCTGATGGTCTAGATTATACATATAAGTGAGATCATACAGAGTCTGTCTTTCTCTGTCTGATTTATTTCACTTAGCATAATGCACTCAAAATCCATCTATGTTGTTGCAAATAGCAGGATTTCCTTCTTTTATAATGGCTGAATAATATTCCCGTGTGTGTGTGTGTGTGTGTGTGTGTGAGTTTCTTTATCCATTCATCCAACTGTGACACTTAGGTTGTTTCCATGTATTGGCTATTGTCAGTAATGCTGCAGTGAACAGGGGTGGGCAGTCAGCTCTTCAAAATAGTGATTTGATTTATTTGGATATATACCCAGAAGTGGATTGCTAGATCACATAGTAGTTCTACTTTTAATTTTTTAAGGAACTTCCATACTGTTTTCCATAATGGCTGCACCAATTTACATTCCTACTAAAAGTGAACAAAGATTCCCTTTTTTATATATCCTTACCAGCATTTATCTCTTGTCTTTTTGGTAATAACCATTCTACAATGTTAGGTGATATCTCCTTGTGGTTTTGATTTGCATTTGCCTGATGATTAGTGATGCTGAGTACTTAGTCATGTACCTTTTGGCTATTTGTACGTCTTCTTAAAAAAATGCCTATTCAGGTCTTTTGCCCATTTTTAAATTGGATATTTTCTCTATTGAATTGTATAGGTTCTTTATATATTTTGGATATTAACCCTTTATCAGATATATGATTTACAATTATTTTCTCCCATTCTGTACATTGCCTTTCATTTTGCTGATTCTTTCTCTTGCTATGCAGAAGCTTTTTAGTTTGAAGTACTCCCATATACTAATTTTCACTTTTATTGTTTGTACTTTTAATGTCATATCTGAAAGATTATTGCCAAGAGCTTTTTCCCTATGTTTTCTTCTAGTAGCTTTATGGTTTCAGGTTTAAGTTTTTAATCCAATTCAAGTTAACTTTTGAGTGGTTTAGATAAGGGTACAAATTCATTCTTTTGCATGTGGATATTCAGTTTTCCCAACAGCATTTATTGAAGAGACTATCATTTCCCCATTGAGTATTCTTGTCTCCCTTGCAGACTATTAGTTGACCATATGTGTGGGGTTTATTTCTGGGCTCTCAATTCTGTTCCATTGGTCTGTGTGTACATTTTTATGTCAGTACCATACTGTTTTGATTACTACAGCTTTGTAGGATAATTTGAAACCAGGAAGTGTGATGCTTCCAGCTTTGTTCCTCTTTCTCAAGATTACTTTGGCTATTCAGGATCTTCTGTGGTTCTATATAAATTTTAGGATTGTTTTTTCTATTTCTTAAAAAAAGTAGTTGGAATTATGAAAGGTATTGTGTTGAATCCTTATCATAATTCTAAGATGGCTTTGAGTAGTGTGGGCATTTTAACTATATTAATTCTTTCAATCCATGAACATGAGCTTTCTATTTATTTGTGTATTCTGTAATTTATTCCATAAGGAGTATTTTGAGATGATTCCTGAAAGCAAAATTGCCATATATTGTTAATCCTTTGAAGATGATGTCTCTGAAGAAATTTTGTTGGATTAGGTTTCACATACAAAATGTTGCATGATGACTACTGAAACTGTTTCACTAAATTCCTTCCCTGTGAGTTCAATCATGTGGTATTCACCCTCATTCTCTCATTTCTCCATTTTCGCATCTCTAGAGTAGTCACTGATCCCTTGCTACGGACAATGACCTTAGAGCAAATCATCTAATCTTTCCATAGGAACTTCTGACTATGTAATTTCATTAACCCCTTAATCCATTTTCATGTTTCCTGCTGAGTCTCTGAATGCTATACTGCTGTTAATGGTTTCTCTCTTTCAGACCTCAAATTAAATTTAGGGGTCTTCACCTCCATTAAATGTTCTAATATTTTATTATGTTTCACAAATGAAAATTATGAAAGAAACTATACTTTTCCTAAGACTCTATCACAGAAATAAGGAGCTGATTTTCTTCTCAAGTGTGGAAGAGAGCTAAGCATTCCAAGCATTGAGGTTTCTTAAGTCTAGCACTTTTTATCTGTTACTTCCAACTGTCTCTCAAATCTTCTTATTCAACTCCAAATATAGATAAGCCCTCACAAGTTTGTTTTGAGAGACAGAATGGATCTAGGAGATATAGGTATTATAACAGTCATTCCCTGAATTGTGGTTTGTGCCTTTATTTTTGCAGGCAAAATATTAAAATAATATTGCATATCCGAAAATTCTCCTTCAGCCCTATTACTCAGGCAGCCTTGTGGCATAAGAAGCACGATAGCATAAGGGCAGAGACTGAATGAAATCAATACAGTGTAAACTTGATTCCTCCAAAAATGAAAAAAAGTTTGTCTTTTTTATTTGTGGCTTCCTATTGCCCAAATTAGATTATGATTTTCATTGGAGTCAAGATTGACTCATCTGTATATATTCTATGATGTTCCTTTGACACTTCTAATTCTCTCCTTTGCAATCAGGCTTAACGGTGGGTTGCTCTCATAAGAAGAAAAACCCGGTAACCTATGTTGAACTGGATTCTTCCCAGACCCCACTTACTTTTTCTTCTTAGTTATTCAAATGGAATATTTCAGGAAGACTGCAGTGCAGTATGCCTGTGGAGAGAGCCAAAAAGCTCTGTAACCAAATATATATACCAGATTGCCCTGATTTAGTTGTTAACACTGGATCAATGGAAACAGTCTCTGAATTGAAGTGAGAAAAATTCTGTAAGATGTTTTATTGAAAATTAGAATAAATGGATCATATCTACTCCCCATGATCAAATACAAAGTTTAAATAATAATATGACAATAATAAGAATAATAAGAGAAAGAATTTACAAATGTTTCTGATGCTTTGGGAAACCAGAATTTAAATTTGTTTACTTATTATTATTATTTTTTACCATATCTCAAAAAAGGAATGTGTGATAAAATTGATGTACTTGGTACCACTGTGTAGGGTAACTGCTTATATTTTTGCTCAATTACTTCACCCATATATTTCTTACTTATATAGTATCTACTCCAGACTTCAAATCTTAGTTGAAATTCAATAAATATTTATTCACTCAATTAGTCAGTGCGTGAAATTTGTAATAGTTATTGGTCATTTGGAACAGCTTAAGACACCCCATCTTTTTCTGTTCCAGCCCATTATCTAGCATTTTCCTTTTCTACCTCTATATTCACATAAAAAGAACACAGAAAAGGATGTGTCATATGCAAAGATACTATTTGGACACCAAGACTTGGTGAAACAGTAATAGCAGAATGAGAACGAACTATCTTTTTTTCGGGTAAATGCCTTTTGGCTTGCTGTTACCCTGAGTTACCTGGGACTTATCCTGACATCAGAGGAGTAAGATACAGAGGATTCCAATACTGGTATAGACTTGTTGCAGAAAAAAATCAAAGGAAACTGCTAAGCTTTTTTAGGTATTGGAAATCACTTAAACCATTTCTATGCATTCTCTGCATGGACGATTGAGTCTGACTACCTGAATTAGAATCTTGCATTTATTTTCTGTTACCAAAATGACCTTACCCAAGTCAACAAATCTCTCTATGCTTAGTTTCTTTATCTGTAAAATGGTGACAGTAACGCTTCCTGTAGTCGCTATAAAGGTTAAATGAGATGTAAAATGCCCAAGGTCTGTGTCTGTAATGTAACACTCAATAAATATTAGTTATGCTTATTACAATTAATCTAACTTAGTTTTCCACTTTCTTCATTTTTATCACCGAGGATTACAATAGGGCTTGGAGCTTAAGTACTTGCCAGAAATAATAGTTTCACTTCACTAAATGTATTCTCTGCATATTAATTTTTCCCATTACCTAAAAAGATGTCAGGAGACTGATGACAATATTTGTGTTTGTGAATCCTGGGAACAAACTAAACACCAGTAACTCTAACAATGCTTTGAGTAGTATGAAAAACATTATTCAACCATCTACACAGAATAAGATAAGGCCTCATTTTTCTTAATCCACATACAGTCCTTGTTATAGATCTACAAGTTGAGTTCATGGAGTAAGTTTTTGTTCTAATATGATTAGAAGACTGAGTTGTATGACATAAATATGAAAGTATTAGAAGACTTTTATTACTAGAACTTTGGTGGGAGGGGTGTACATGTATTATTTGTGATACATATATACTTACATATTATTTTTTATGTCTTCCAAAAGATATACTTATATATTTATAATATATAAAATGAAAAAGAAAATATTTTAATTTTAAAATAAAAACGAGCTTTCTAGGAATATCAGATATTATATTATTATTATTAAGTAATAAAATAAAATAATTAGTGCCACTGCCACAGTTCAAGAGCCACTGCATAAATTAGATAATACAACCATTTTAAATTGTGGAAGAAAGCAACAGAGATTTTTGGTGGACAAAGGTTTATTATGGTGAAACTATTGGGAATTTGCAATCCTATAAAAGCTTCCCTTCAGCTTTCTGCTGATCTATTGGAATGCAAAGATAAATGTCTCTGTGATTTATAATGCTGGGCACAGAAATTGAATAACATCTCAAGACACTAGAGCTGAATAAAACCTCAAGGTTTCATCTGGTGACTTTTTATCTCCTTTGAGAAAAGGAAAACTTACCTTTTTACTTCAAATTATGAATTTCCTGGTCAAAATAATAGAAATTAAGAACTTCCTGATGGGTTTGTCGTGAGGTATTTTTTCATAGGTTAAGAATGACCAAAAAAAAAAAAAAAAAAAGAATGACATAGAGACAAGCCAATTCCCACATCTCCTGAGTGAAAGAATTGCCAAAATTCCAATAAATATAGTGGAAGAACAATGTCAAAGTATGGAAACAAAGAACCACGATCCAAGCAATTTGGACTGTGAGACTGGGTCTTGTAATGCACCCAGCAGAGAGAAAATATCAAGGTAGGGAACATTCTATCAGGAGGCCAGCGAACACTGTTACTGTTATCATCATTTAAAGATGCTTTGAGCATCAACAATGCACTAAATGCTATAAAGATCGATTAGACCCAGTTCATGCCCACTTGGCACTCAATTAGACACATCAGAGAGGTCTCTTCAGAGTACTCATGAAAACTCCATATTTAGAGCATTTTCAGAAAAGGTGTGGCTGTAAAAAAACTTTCTAAAATGTATCTAAGTGGAACAGAAGATGAACAATCTAGTACTGCAGAATGAACTAATTTTCATATTATATATATAATTATATAATGTATTTTTATAAAAATATATAATTATATAACATAATATATAATGTAATAATTATATTCATTTTTTATATAGTACCTAATATACTGGGAGAAGTAAAGACTGAAGACAGACATTATGAAGTGATTTAAGCAAGAAACAGAAAGACAAACACTGTATGATATCACTTATTTGTGGAATATAAAAAACCCAAACTCATAAAAACAGACAGTAGAATGGTGGTTACCAGAGGCTTGGGGTAGGGGGGAGTTGGCGGGGGGGGGGGGGGGGGGATTGGGGAGATGTTGCTTAAAGGTACAAATTTGCAGATAAATAAGCCCTGTAGCTCTAATGCACAGCACAGTGATTACAATAACAATATGTATTATAAACTTCAAAGTTGCTAAGAGATTAGATCTTAATTGTTCCCAACACAAAAAAAAGGAAATGATAATTATGTGACATGATAGAGGTGTTAGCTAATGCTACAATGTTAATCATACTTCCATATATACATGTATCAAATCAATACATTGTGTATCTTAAATTTATATAATGTTATATATCAATTATATCTCAATAAAAATAAAATTTAAAAAAAGACAGTATGCAGCATTGAATATGGAAGAATATAGGACTCATATAAAATGTAGGCACCTCTCTGAAGTCCTATCCAGAAATCTAGCAGACTTGAAAAATAATCCCAGAACGGTTTGGGATTGTTGGTCATGATTATATGGGGTCATTCTTCTGTAATTTAAATTCATTCAGATATATCAGTTAGATACATTCATAGACAGCACTGAAGCACATATTGTTGAGGGAATGAATCATTAATGCATGCTTGAATGAATAAATACTTACTACATGTGGAGTGTGCGACCAAAATGAAATTAGTGTTTTAGAGTATTTATAATTTTCTTGAGAAAGTAATATATTGGTATAAGAAGGTAAATAAGAAAAATTCAGGCTGGTACATTGATACCTACATTAGTATTAAAAAACAAAATTTAAAAATGTCTTTATTCTTTGCCTCAAGCTGGGCTTCTTTTTATAAACCAGTAGACCTGCATGGCCACCAGTTAGTAATAGTTTCATAAGCACTTTGGCACCAATAGAGGCTATTTTAGCATTCTATGACTTAGAACCCCAGTACTATAGAGAGAGAGCTTTCTGACACTACCAAGACAACTAAGCCATCATGGGATTCTGAATGTTTCCTACCCCTAGCAAAGTATTTGAATGATTGAAAAATGTTATGACAAGATTATCCTTTTTCTTTTCTCAACACATTATTATTTGCTCTTTTTGCTAAGACCATTTCTTCAACTTTTACATTCTTGCCATATTATTTCGACTTCAAAATATTTCTACCTCAATGTAAATAAAATTCAAAATGTAAATGAAGCAGAAATTAATCAGATTCAGTACTGTTTGTGCCAAATACCCAGAATGTCTGCTATGTGAATATTTCAGTAGGAAAATTTACAATAGATGAACAACTTGGTATAACTTACCCCTGAGTAATGAATATTTTACATAGCAGTGAAGAGTGCAGACTCTTGGATCAGGCTGTATGGCTTGAAACTGGCGTGACAATTTAATGGCTTGTGCACAGCCTTGACTTAAATGAAATGTTTTTTGAGAGCAGGGATTTCATCCATTATCACTCTTTAGTGATATCGTTCAAAATATGAATAGTTTGCTTTCTTTCTGCTTTCAATATATATCGGCCTGGGAACATTGTTCAGTATGATACTACCAAACCATTTTTATAATACTGAAGTCAGTGTTGCTATTAGGTTCTAAAAAAATATTTTCCATATCCTCCACCAAGAAATTTGACCTGTTTGAGAATTAAAATCTTTCATCATGACTATCTGTAATATGCAAATTTAAATGCTAATATCTTGAGGAGATTCATGATTTGATTTGCTCCCATGATGTTATGATCAATTTTTGAAAAGACTTCTCTTAATTGGTTAATTAATTGTATCTTTGCCACACAACTGTTGTGTTTTTCTTTCAATAATATTGTTTGGTTTGGACGATTAAACACACAGCTTTTATGCAGTATGTATGATAACTCAAGGAGGGATTTCTTCCTGCTAACTTGTGGCCTCACCTTAGAAGTTATAATAGAAATGCAGTATCTTTGAAGCCAGTGCCAAGTGGAGATTATTTGTCCCAGAAAATTCTACCTTAGAAGAGATACTACTTTCATAAAGTTTACTCGCATGTTTGATTTAAATGTTTTTTTTCTTAAATTTTAGAGGCAACAACAAATAAAAGATTGATGCAATCAAATCATGGTTAAAAAGCACATAACATTCTCCAACGATTTCTATAAATGAAATGAAATGTCCATATTTAATATAAATATTGAAGTTAAATATTTTTGGAATATTGAGTATAGACAGTATACTTATATCAGCTATTGGAAGCACTGTATTTGTATTTAATATTAAATCATTAAAATGAGCATTTTTATCACTCAGCATAAGCTTAAAAAATAGAAATTTGTAGAATAACAACTGAAGATCATTAGTAAGCAATGTCAAAATCCAAATCAGTGATAAGTTCCAAATAACCAAGACACACTTCATTCATTTCTGCTTTTGAAACTTCACTTAAGAACTTGTTTCTCTCTCTCTTGCCTTCCGATTCCTTGTCCTCTATTCCTAATTAGACTTAAAGTGCACTTTCTCCAAGAATCCATCTCTGACTAACTCAAACAATGGTGAAAATTATCTGTATTTTACATTATCATCTCAAGTGTATATTAAATTATATAACTTTTCATATCTCTGTAACTTATACTATATGTCTATATTGTCAGCAAAGTACAATCTGAGGATCAAATCCAAGGCATCACCTGTGTATATACTCGCAAGCTGAGAATAGTAAATAGTTGAAAATGAATCAAAAGGAGATAGATATTTATGAATCATAAAAATTATATGAAATTCAAATTTCAGTGTCCATTAATAAAGTTTTATTGGGACACAGCCACACATATTCCCTTTTTATTGTTTTTACACTACAACAGTGGAGTTGGATAGTTGTGGCAAAGAAAATATGGCTCACAAACCCTAAACACTTTTTATCTGTACTTCTCAAAAAACTGTTTGCCAACCAATGGTTTACAGCATAAGTAATCAGTTATCTGTGTCTCCATCCAGTAGTGGGGTTTAATGCCTTCAGATTTTTCTTTTTTTTTTTAAAGCAGCAACTTTTTTTTTTTAATTATTTATTTACTTATTTTATTTTTGGCTGTGTTGGGTCTTCGTTGCTGCACACGGGCTTTCTCTAGTTGCAGCGAGCGGGGGCTACTCTTTGTTGTGGTGAGTGGGCTTCTCATTGCAGTGGCTTCTCTTGTTGCAGAGCACAGGCTCTAGGCGCGCAGGCTCAGTAGTTGTGGCGCACGGGCTTAGTTGCTCCGTGGCACATGGGAGCTTCCCGGACCAGCGCTCAAACCTGTGTCCCCTGCATCGGGAGGTGGATTCTTAACCACTGCGCAACGAGGGAAGTTCCTGCCTTCAGTTTTTTATATTCAAACACAGAGTACATAAAACATTGTCATGGATACACTGGTTGTTACAAAGTATGTGCCAAATTAAAACAAATCAGGGCAATCTAGAATAGGTGAATTTTAAAGATTGACCTACAGAAATTATTCTAGGCCTAGTAACTCTCTGCTTCAATGCTGGATAAAGCATGCATATTAAATGTGACTTGTACAAATTTTATGCTTTAAGATGAATAAGGTCTGAGGATCTAATGTACAACACAGTGACTATAGTTGATAACACTGTACTATATAACTGAAATTTGCTAAGAGAGTACAACTTATATGTTCTCACACATACACAAAAAAGATAAATATGTGAGGTGATGGATATGTTAATTAACTAGATGGGAAAAAAACCTTTCACAATATATACAACATATATCAAATCATTACAATGTATACTTCAGATATCTTACAATTTTATTTATCAATTATACCTCAGTAAAGCTGAAAAAAAAAAATCCTTTCTCCACATTGGAGTATTTTAGAAAAAAAATATGCTTTTTACTCTGGCTTGTCAACAAAAGAAAAATTATAGGTTGTACTGAATATAAACTATTGCTAAAATCTCTAATTTTTCCCTTAAATTAACATTATTATTTCTTTGGGTAACATTTAGAAAGGAATTCATGTGCTTCTTCGAATTTCTCCATGATTTCTGCTCTAATGAATTCAGGGAACTCTTTTTTTTTTTTTTTTTTTTAAAGGTAAAGCTATTTTAATTTTTTATTTATTTATTTATGGCTGTGTTGGGTCTTCGTTTCTGTGCGAGGGCTTTCTCTAGTTGCGGCAAGCGGGGGCCACTCTTCATCGCGGCGCGCGGGCCTCTCACTATCGCGGCCTCTCTTGTTGCGGAGCACAGGCTCCAGACGCGCAGGCTCAGTAATTGTGGCTCACAGGCTTCGTTGTTTCACGGCATGTGGGATCTTCCCAGACCAGGGCTCGAACCCGTGTCCCCTGCACTGGCAGGCAGACTCTCAACCACTGTGCCACCAGGGAAGCCCCAGGGAACATTTTTTGCTTTTGTTTTTCTATAGGGGTACAATTTATAAGGAAAGAGAAGCCCAAATGACTTCTTTCTTAACTTAGACAAAAATGCATTGTTTTACAGAAAATGTTGCTGATCTATCTCTAAAATGATTGTTTTTGTCACAGACACCTAAGACACTGTCTCCTCTCTTATGTTTCTGTTAAAGTTATAAAGAATGTGTCAGTAAGTAGGAGCTGCATGTTCTTGAAACATGGATGTCGATATTTGCTGGATTTGAGTGAGGATCGTAATCAGATGACACTCTGGAGACTGTCAAAAACTCTACACTTTCATCAAACAAAATGAGTAATGTTTTACCATAAATAGTGTTTATATGATTAATAGCATTTCTCCAGCAGTTAGGCTTTAGACAGTAAAAATATTTGTTAAACATTAATGGTTTTTCACAGCAGGATTCTGACTAGGTAAATAGATTGTTCTCTTTGCATGTATAATTACATAGATGAATTTATATAACCACATCTATACTTTTCCTCACTGTTTAAAATTCACTGTATGAAAATTTTAATAATTTAACAAAATTATCTTGTAAGTCGACAATGTATAAAAGAGTATCAGGGGCTTCCCTGGTGGCGCAGTGCTTGAGAGTCTGCCTGCCAATGCAGGGGACACGGGTTCGAGCCCTGGTCTGGGAGGATCCCACATGCCGCGGAGCAATTAGGCCCATGAGCCACAACTACTGAGCCTGCGCGTCTGGAGCTTGTGCTCCGCAACGGGAAAGGCCGCGATAGTGAGAGGCCCGCGCACCGCGATGAAGAGTGGCCCCCGCTCGCCGCAACTGGAGAGAGCCCTCGCACAGAAACGAAGACCCAACACAGCTAAAAATAAATAAATAAATTTATAAACCTATAGCTTTGACTAAAAAAAAAAAAAAAAAAAAAGAGTATCAGACCCAGAGAGAACAGTATGTAAAGCTAAGAATGTGTGACCATCATACTCAAAGCATTTATAGTTTACTCTATTAAAAGTTCACAGTAAGAGTAGAAGTTGAGAGGAATTTTTGTAACAACAGAAAAAAATAACGATTAGCAATTTTTATATCCTGGCAACGAAGGTCAATAAAACGTTCCATTAAAATTTACTTATGGCTTCATGAATTTACAATATAGATCTCACCTACCTGAAAGAGCATTTGAGGTAGCTAATTGCAAAAATGAAATATGGAGAAAGCTGGTTTACAGTTCATTCAAAAAGTCTGAGAAATTTAGTGATATTCAAATCAATGACTCAGAATTGTTGAGCTCTCTACAAGATGTCCTTCTATGGTCATAGGGAATGGATTCCAAGAAACCAAATGAATAGTGAAAATTGTAACTATTAAGACAGGAAGACAGAACCCTTCAATAAAGTATCAAATTGTAGAATGTTAAAAAGAAAGCCTAATAATTGCAAATTATATATGATATTTGCACATTAACTGTTTGCAGCAGTGACTGGAAGATGGTTGGGGACAATAGCAATTATTCTAGACTTTCTCCTAGCAAATATCCCTGCAGTGATAGAAAGAGATCATGGACATGAAGCATATCATATATGCCATATTATATACACACATTTATATACTGATATAAAATAGAATATATTATTATATACCATAATTTATAATATTTTATATTTATATTGTTTTCTGTAATATATAGAATATATATCCTACACATTGATATACTATATATTACATATTATTTATATATTACACTTATTACATATTATCTCTGTATCTCCTTCCTTTTTCCTCAATTACTTCCATTTATAAGACTATATTTCTAAAATTCTGTTCAGTTCCATTATCAATATTATTCCTGGAAGGTCTCCTAGATTTGGGCGTAACTCCTTGGTCTCTAGCACATACACATGCACCCCCACACACAATACTAAATGTACAAAACTAGCCTGAACTAAAGTACTAATATCACCTGGGTAATTTGAGTCATTTTCTGTTTCACAATTACAGAACTATTCAGGTAAATATGGCTTCCCCTTTTAAGTAATTATTTCAGTTCTACCTTTTAGTTCAGGAAAAGCACTCAACAGCCAGCTCTATGGTAAACTGTTTTAATCACACTAGGGGAGAGAATCATTCTTGGACTCTAGGGGGTACAGAAAACCACTGGGCAGAAAAATACGCCTTCCAAAGTGTATGTATGTCAGTGGAATGTTGACTATTATCCAGACCATGTTTACCCTCCATCATTTTATTTTTCAGAATTAAAAAATAAAGTTGCATTTATTTTGCATACTTTTTTTATAACATCTTTATTGGAGTATAATTGCTTTACAATGGTGTGTTCGTTTCCGCTCTATAACAAAGTGAATCAGCTATACATATACATATATCCCCATATCTCCTCCCTCTTGTGTCTCCCTCCCACCCTCCCTATCCCACCCCTCTAGGTGGTCACAAAGCACTGAGCTGATCTCCCTGTGCTATGCGGCTGCTTCCCACTAGCTATTTATTTTACATTTGGTAGTATATATAAGTCTATGCCACTCTCTCTCTTCGTCTCAGCTTACCCTTCCCCCTCCCCGTGTCCTCAAGTCCATTCTCTACGTCTGTGTCTTTATTCCTGTCCTGCCTCTAGGTTCTTCAGAACCTTTTTTTTTTTTTAGATTCCATATATATGTATTAGCATATGGTATTTGTTTTTCTCTTTCTGACTTACTTCACTCTGTATGACAGACTCTAGGTCCATCCACCTCACTACAAATAACTCAATTTTGTTTATTTTTATGGCTAATATTCCATTGTATATATGGGCTACATCTCTTTATCCATTCATGTGTCAATGGACACTTAGGTTGCTTCCATATCCTGGCTATTGTAAACAGAGCTGCAATGAACATTGTAGTATATGACTCTTTTTGAATTATGGTTTTCTCAGGGTATATGCCCAGTAGTGGGATTGCTGGGTCATATGGTGGGTCCATTTTTTTTTGTCTTTTTCAACTCGTCAGTTTTAGAGCTTATACGGGAGCTCAATGAAACCAACATGGGCCTCTGACATGTGTGCTGTGATAAAAACAGTAATTCTCCACTCACTGCAACTTACACTAATTTCTAAAGGGCAGAAAGTGACTTCATTCAGCTTTTTTTTTTTTTAATTCTATAAGAATTCCCATATACAGTTTCTCCTATTGTTAACATCTTACATTAGCATGGCACATTTGCAACAATTAATAAGTTATTACTACCTAAGTCCATAGTTTAGAGTTCAACTCTTTGTGTAGTTCAGTGGGTTTTTACAAATGTATAATGGCATGTATCTCTCATTAGTGTCATATAGAATAGTTTCACTGCCCTAAAGATACCCTGTGATTCACCTATCTTTTCCCCCTCCCTCCCGTTTCTCAGTCCCTGGGAACCACTAATCTTTTTACTGTTTCCATAGTTTTTCATTTTCTAAAATATCATATAGTTGGAATCGTAGAGTACATAGCCTTTTCAGATTGGCTTCTTTCAATTAGCAATATGAATTTAAGGTTCTTTTTTGTTGCTTGATAGTTCATTTCTTTTTTTTTTTTGCTGAAAAATAGTCCTTTTTATGTATATACCATGGTTTGTTTGAGCAGTCACCTATTGAAGGACATCTTTTGCTTCCAACTTTTGGCAATTATGAATAAAGCCTCAATAAACATTTGTATGCATGTTTTCTGTGGACACCAGCAATGAATCAGCGTTCTTGTTGCTCCACATCCTTGTCAGAATTTAGTGTTGCTAGTGTTTTGAATTTTAGTCACTCTAATAGATGTGTAATGATATCTCGCTGTTTTAATCTGCAGTCTCCTAATGACATATGATGGGGAGTATCTTTTCATATTCTTATTTGCCATCTTTGGTGAGGTGTCTGTTTATGTCTTTTGCTCATTATTTAATTGAGTTGTTTGTTTTCTTACTGTGGCGTGTTGAGTTACTTTATTTACTTTAGATAGTCATAAATCCCATTACTTTATCATAAGCTTAAATTATCCATTTAGCAATTAAAATAATACTGGAAGAACTTCAGAAGCAAGATATTCATGAAATTTCTAATAAAATATATATTGGCCACCTGCTGGGCATAAATCTTCCTATCTATTAATTGTTTTCAAATTAGAGTGCCAAGTTATAACAAAACAAAAATGGTTATTTATGTTTCTGTAAACTTAAATATCTATTTATTAATTTATGAATTCAATTATGACTTAATTTCTTGAAAAGGCTAATTCTAACTTAGCATGTGGTTGCTTCTTTAAATACCTAAGAGCTAGTTCTCTGTAAGAGTGCTATATTCTGGACACCACTGGCTGAATATAAGTGAGAATCAAGAGAGCTGTAGGGGCTTCCCTGGTGGCACCGTGGTTAAGAATCTGCCTGCCAATGCAGGGGACACGGGTTCGAGCCCTGGTCTGGGAAGATCCCACATGCCGCGAAACAACTAAGCTTGTGAGCCACAACTACTAAGCCTGCGCGTCTGGAGCCTGTGCTCCGCAACGGGAGAGGCCGCGACAGTGAGAGGCCTGTGCACCGCAATGAAGAGTGGCCCCAGCTCGCCGCAACTGGAGAAAGCCCTCACACAGAAACAAAGACCCAACACAGCCAAAAATAAATAAATAAATAAAAAGTTGAACCTTCTTTAAAAAAAGGAGAGCTGTAGCCTTTGAACCCATTCAACAAATTTTCATTAATGGCCTTGTAGGTGTTTGTCACCGTGTTAGACAGTAAGAGCCCAAAGTTGAATCAGCAATGGACACTTTAAGTAGAAGAATAAAACACACAAGTGATTAAGCGTAAATTTTAGTAATAAATTGATGAATTTTTAAGAACTTTACTCAAATATGTACTGCCTCATGAAGTCAGCATAGAACATAGTTACATCCCTTCCAATCATATATTTTTAGTCACAGGAGTCCACAAAATACCTTGTTAACATTCTTCTCTTCTAAAAACCAGTATGTAATTATCCAGGAAATTTAGACTCATTTACACTAAAGTGTCTGGGAGCAGGGAAGGTCTGTCATCTGGAGGAGAAATGTTTCCCAACAAGAGGGATATGAACCCTCTTCTGTGGACTTTGCATCTGTTATGGTCTTATACAACTCCAGGGGTGCTCGTCCACTCAGTGACCATGCCAGGTCCAATTCTATGTACTGCCACACCTAAGTGGTGTGACACACTTAGGCTCTTAAGTTACAGTTCTGACAGAGCACAGCACATCACACTGCAAAATGATGTCTGGGTCCCAAAGACCTTCCACCTATAAGTAGTAAACTGATGGTGTCAGCCCTTACCAAGAATCTTCATGCCTTATTTACTTGAAACCATGACATCAACCCAGATTTTTATCCCCCCCAAGTCATGTTATTTTATTTTCTCTTCCCAGCCATGAGATCTAGGATAGGACAGTCTCCAGGCCACCCTGTCTCCTTGACTTGAAACTCAGGAAGTACCTAGGGTATGAGGTTCCTCTCTTTCTAGAAGAATCTTAGGCTCCTTATGCAAAGTTCTTACTGCCTACTGGCTTTGTATCCTCATGGTATTGGAGACTTTGGCAAGTAATGAAATCCTAATCCCAGGATTAGTGATTATATGCTCCCTTACTTTACCTTTGCAATAGTAAAAGAAAAAAAAAAAAAAAGAGGGGTACTGAATTGACTTTCCTGAATACATGTATTTCATCCACAGGAGGAGGATAAGTGGGCAGTTTAAATTTTGAACCACTGTTACCCCACATCAATGGCTATCTTTGATCTCTACCAGGACAGCTACATTATTACACTTATGAAGAATCCATAAAATCTTCACAAGTTTAAAAACCAATTCCCATTTCCATATTTAGAAAATATTTAGTTTGAAAGAGTCTCAGCCGCAGCCTCAGAGGTCAAATGGGAGCTTGGGCTCTGGGACTAAAGGTCACACTTCCTTTAGGCCATCTTCCCATCACCAATGGTGAAGAGGGGGCCTCACACTATAACACACTGGTTCCCATAAGTCTCAATTCTCCCAAAAGTCAAAGTGGTACAGCAAACTATGCCTAAGACTATGCCTCCCAGACCTTGTAATCTCATCATCAAGGATGAAGGGCAAGAATCAAAAGCCTGCCACTCCTGCCATTTAACACAACCTCACCACCCTACCAGTCTTGAACTCACTACAACTAATCTTATTATGTCCTTTATTCCTCTTTATATTGGTTGACACAAGAACCCTCAGTTTCCCAGATTAACTGCTATGTCTCTCACTCTTATATGCATGTCCCTGTAATTCCCATTCCATCACTTTCTAATTCATCAAGATCTTTCATGACACTCTTGAAATATACCTTATCAGAATAACCTCCTATATCCTGATCTTCTTTTCTGAACCTACCCTTCACATTCATGCTCTAATAAAAATCTGGCTTCCCTCCACAAACTCTGCTTCCCACATAGTGATGGTTATTTTTCTTCACACAGTTCTCATACCACAGACCCTAGCGACGGGCACATGGATGCCTTTCTCCCATTGCACATTTAGACCATTCTTTTCTCATTCCGGATGCTCCTAGCTTTATATAAAATATCTTGTACGTATATCACACACTATCTCTCAGTGCTATTATCTGACAACTGAGTAATCATACCCCCTCATTTCTAGTTGTTTTTAGCTTCTGTAAAAATTCATAACATTTTATTGTTTGACAGAAAAGTTCTCTGAAAATTCTTGAACCTGATGTATTCAACGTTCTCCAGAAAATTGACAACTGTTTTCTTGCCATTGTTTTCTTCTTGCCATTGTTTATTCCCTCAAATAAACCAAAGATCAGAGTTTGCATCCTTCTTGTGAAAGGGGAAATAACTTCTGAATTTCTCATAAACTTTTTAGCACCTTAGACTACTTACTTGGAATTTTTTAAAATTTCCAATTCATTTCTAAACTCAAATTACTTTATTTTTCAAATGCCTTATTTTTCCTGGTCCTGCCCCCTTCTTGCACAGTTTTTCATTATTTTTTATTTTTTGTCTCCTTTTTTCCCTAATATCACTGAGTGTTCTATTCCTCACTGTCCCCACATCAAATTCTATCTTTCAATCCTGCCAGTTTTTCTCTACCTCTCTTCTCTATATTTATTTCCCTTTTGCAGCATAACACTGTCATTTTTCCAAATCCAAAACTGGCTTATAAAACTTTAATAGTTCCTGATACTTTAAAGTATTTGGCAGTCATTCAGCATATGAGATTATAAAGAGTCAAATGCCAATATCTGAAAGGAGGACAATGTGAAACCCAAGAAAAGGACAAAGAAGGAAAACCAGGGGCATTGAACTAGAGAGTAGAAACAAACATTATCCTGGCCTGACTTAGAAAACAATAAAAGCACTTGTAGAAAATCCACTAACTCCACATAATTCTCATCTCTAAGGACTAAGAAATGATGAGAAGTAATTTAACGACTCTGTTAAGCATGGTAAAAGAAGTTGAATAGTTCCTTATACAGGAAAGATTTACGAAGGCTATGGGTTTTCTGCAGGACCAAATGGTTTGAATGATACTCTCAGGGATCAGATATCTGCTAAAGGAACATATATCAGTTTCACTGTATTTTTTTCCTCTATAAAATTATTATATCTCCTATGCTTTCCTATATACTTTCAGTGGGTATTTGTCAGAATAAGACAAGTTCTCTCACAGAAAATGTAAGCCTTATTTATGATAATAAAAACGTGGAGTACAAACAAAACTCGTTTCCCTAGACAGAAAAATGATTCAATTATTCTTTGAATCATTCACTAAGGACTGATCTGTCCTATTTTTCCCCTCAGCATTATTCCTCTATGTCAGTGTTTTAGTCCAAAACACACTACAAAGAATGTACTAGAGAGGCTATTAAAAGATATAGTAGCACCCAGAGGTGTGTGGAAAATGAATTATCAACGAAGTTGTACTGGAGATATACCATATCTATCATTTATTCCTTTGGTTAGAGAATTTTTTTGGTTACAGAATATTTTTTGATGATTGTGTGACAATTGTTATTTTTCTTCATTCACTGACATACGGGAAGAAGTAAATTTAGATTAATATTAATTTCTATAATAGGAACCATATTTTAGGAGAAGAAAAAACATGAACATTAAAAATCTCATAGACATTGTCATGTTAGTACAAATACTAACATGCATCAATTTTGGAAGAATGTGTGTAAACTATTTTCAAATGATTTTTTGTTTGGATGTTCGTTGCTTTATTTTTTATAGTGTGTTCTCCTGATTCAACTCATTTGGCATGCTTTTCCTTAGTACTCTATTTTTCAAGTGCCATAATGTGTCCTTTGTGTTTTTCTTTACATCATTAACTTTACTTATCCTATTAAAATCTGCCTCTTCATTCATATACACGGCACATTTAGTGCTTATTAGCTAGGACATATGAAAATCCTTTTTTAAATGAGGCCATCGCTTTTTGTACCTCACTTTCCCTAGATTTTCTTTCAAATGCATATTTAAAAAACATTTATTGTCTTGACTATTTATCCATATCTTTAAAAAAAAACATACCTTCATCTTACCGGTTCCTTTATATATTTATGTTATATATGATTTTAACCTTTGTCTGTTGAGGATATTATGCATGATTTTATTTTTAATACCTCATTAAAATGCTGATATTGATGATTAAAAGTTTGATTTGCATTGATTATACAACAAATATTTACTGAATGTCTAATATATTCCAAGCAATTTGCACACTCTTGTGACACAAAAATAAACAAGACATTAAATTCTTGCTTTTAAGGAGCTTATATTCTAGGGGTGCAGGAGCATCAGCAGTAGATATGATAATAAGCATAAAATCAAATGCAAACAAAAGATATTTCTGAAGTATTTTATGAAGAAATTAGAGCATAGTACTAGCATAGAGAATATCTGTGGAAGAAACTGCAGCCTCTCAGAGGAGCAAGGCCAGGAAAAATGAGGCATATTCTGTAAAGTTAGTTGAGTTTTGAGGTGAATTGGGAATTTAAAAATTCTTATTCATAAGAGCAAGATAAGTTTATGGGAAATTTTTAAATTATTTTTCCTTTCTCAAGAAGGGTGCCAATTCTGCCTGAATGAAGTTAAGCCTTGCCCTGGTGGAAGTGACAGGCACTGAAACCAGGAAGTATAAGCTTCCTGAAGGTAGAGTGTGCTTGGCATGTTTAAAAACTAGTAAGAAGGCCAAATATGTGGACAAGAGTGATCAAGTGGATAGTGGTAATAAATGAGGTCAAAGAGATTGCTAGGAAACAGATCATATAATCTCTTAGGCCTTGGGAAGGAGACGAGATGTTTATTTCAGTGTGATTAAAAGATATTGGTGTGTTTAGAATATGGGAGTCACATAATATGATTTATGTTTTATAAAGATAAAACATAAAACATTGCCTGGCTGCTGTGGCAATAGGCAGAGGGAAGGTCAGAGAGAATGGAGGTGTTGCACTCCACAAGAGATATGTTAGTTGCTTAGACAAGAGTTTTGGCAGGAAAGGGTGTAAATGATGGTCAGATACAGAAAGTATATTGAGGGCAGAGTCAACAGGATTTATAAATGGATTGGCTGTTAGATGTGAAAGAAAATATAATCTGTAATGATTCATTGGGTAGATTTGAGCATTTGTGTTAACATGTACCATTTAGAGATGTGGGAAAGTATTTAAGATAAATAGATTTAGGAGGATATATTAAGAATTATGTTTTGGTTATGATAAGTTCAGCTAAGAAATGTCTATTAAACACAAATATGGGGATGTCAAATAGATTGACTAGAAGAGTCTTGAGCTCTAAGATGTGCTATAAGAGCTTTAAATTTAGGAGGAATTATAAAATAGATAATTTTAAAAGTTATAAAATTAGATGAAGTCTGAAAAGGGAGAGATAATACAGAAGAAAAATGACCTTGGGAGTGTATCATCATTTATAGTTTTATGAGAAAGGAAGGGGTCATGAAATAAAGTTGGTAACAAAAAGCTAACTAGATAATAAGAAAATCAAATGATGTGGTTGAAACCAAGAACATAAAAAATGGTTCAAGAACTAGTCTGTGGTACACAGACTAGTGTACGATGTAAGATAATTGTAAGTGTAAGATGAAGATAATGTAAGATGAAGATAATTGTATATTGTGGGTGATTTTGATTAAAGCTATCTTTAGCAATTTTGAAAGTCAAAGATCAATTAGAATGCATTATAGGAAAACTAGAAGATAAAAAGAAGACAAGCAGAATGGATGGATGCTGCTATTGTGTTTATGCTGAAGATGATTATAGCAGGGGAATGATCCAGAAGAGTAGGGGCTGTAAAACTATGACCCACAGACCAAATTAACACCACCATTTGTATTTTGTCAATAAAATGTATTGGAGCACAGTCATGCCCATTCACTTACATACTACATATGGCTGCTTAGCAGAGTTAAATAGTCGCAACAGTGACTATATGGACTGTAAAGCCCAAAATATTTAATATCTGACTCTTTACAAAAAAAAAAAAAAAGGTTTGCTTACCATCTCAGTAGAAGACAAAATTGATAATATAAAAGAGAAAGGGTAGTTTCAGGAGATGGGTTGAAAAGAATTAGATTTAGGATATAAGTGGAAGAGTTTATTTCATAT
Organism: Balaenoptera ricei; assembly: GCF_028023285.1. Classification (NCBI taxonomy): domain Eukaryota; kingdom Metazoa; phylum Chordata; class Mammalia; order Artiodactyla; family Balaenopteridae; genus Balaenoptera; species Balaenoptera ricei. The sequence continues at coordinate 84,218,201 of NC_082643.1, forward strand.
AGAAGCAAGAATAGTTTTTCTACTGCAATGTAAAAAAGTAACAGTGTAGGTATAAATTTAGAAAGTATGGTGTATTTTGTGGTATAAAAATCAAACAAGTCAACCTGAGGATCTTCACTTCTGGCCAAGATGCACTAACAAGGACTGGATTGACTCTTCTGTCTGAAACAACCAAAACACAGGCAAACAACAAAAACAGGTTGGCAAAACAGTAGATAATAGACAATAAAGAATAGTGATCCTTGTGAGATGAGAAACAAATTAGGTAAGCCTTATGATTGCTACAACTTTCTTCTCTGAAAGAGATTTCAGGCCATGGCTCCAGAAAGGGAAATCTTGGTGGAGCCCAGAGAACTCTATAACTTGAGGATACAAACCCAAGAGTCTGAGAAGACCAGGAGTTTGCAGGAAAGAGTACTGAAGAGAAAAGAGCTGCACAACCAGTAAACTCTGGAGATCTTTAGTGAGTTTCTCTCAAGTATTCAGGTGAATAATGACCAATGAATACATGTGAGGGAACTACCCAAGACAGAGGAAAGAAGCATCAAAGGGAATAGAGGTAACAGTACCTCAGTGCACGCAAAAGTGAAAATTGTGGCTTTTCCCACCAGCTGGACTGGAAAACCTCATTATTCATGAGGCAGTGGGTAGACTACTAATGAAGGCCTTACATCAGTAGTGGGGTAAGAGTAGACTGAAAATCTCTTTGGTCCCACATAACAAATCTTAAAATGAAGACTTTGAAGGTTCAAACTATTTCCAAGTAACTTAGTATTCTAAAACAAAGTTCAAAACTGTCTATAGGAATATAAATTATTCATCACTCAACAAAGTAAAATTTACAATGTCTGATACCCAATTACAAAAGTACCAAGCATGCAAAGGTGCAAGGAAACAGAGCCCGTAATGAAAAGGTAAGTCAATCAAAATTAACCTAGAACTGACAGAGATGTTAGAATTAGTATACAGGGACATAAAAACAAATAAACAGAACACTGAGAACTGTTTTTTCATGTATTTAAAAAGTTAAGTTGTGATATATAAGACAAAAAAGGAACCAAATTAATCTTCTAGAGATGAAAACCACAGTGTATGAGATTAGAAAAACAGAAAGAGAATTTAAAAATACCCACTATATAGGATTAATAGCAGATTAGACATGGCAGAACTTGAAGATGTAACCGTAGAAACTATCCAAAATAAAATCACAGAGAAAAGATAACTGCAAAAAATAGAGAATCAGTGAACTGTGTGGCAATTTTAAACAGTGTAACCTGTATGAGTCCCCAAAGGATAGGAGAAAGAGATGGAGAAAGAAAAATTACTTGAAGAAGCAGTGGCCAAATACTTTCCAAGCTGCTTTAACATTCAAATATAACAGTATAATTTATTATATTAACAAAATAAACAGGCAAAATGTATGAAATCCCAGTAGACACAGAAAACGCTTTTAATTAATTTTTACTAGAGTATAATTGCTTTACAATGTTGTGTTAGTTTCTGCCTTACAGCAAAGTGAATCAGTTATACATACATATATATCCATTCTTTTTTAGATTTCCTTCCCATTTAGGTCACCAAAGAGCACTGAGTAGGCTTCCCTGTGCGGTACAGTAGGTTCTCATTAGTTATCTATTTTATACATAGTAGTGTATATATGTCAATCCCAAACTCCCAATTCATCCGACACCCCCTTCCCACCTTGGTATCCGTAAGTTTATTCTCTACATCGATGTCTCTATATATGCTTTGCAAGTAAGTTCATCTGTACCATTCTTCTAGATTCCACATATAAGCAATATCATGCGATATTTGTTTTTCTCTTTCTGACTTACTTCACTCTGTATGACAGTCTTTAGGTCTATCCACGTCTCTGCAAATGGCACTATTTCATTCCTTTTTAGGGCTCAGTAATATTCCATTGTATATATGCACCGCATCGTCTTTATCCACTCCTCCGTTGTTGGACATTTAGGTTGCTTCCACATCCTGGCTATTGTAAATAGTGCTGCAATGAACACTGGGGTGCATGTATTTTTTGAACTATGGTTTTGTCCAGGTATATGCCCAGAACTGGGATTGCTAGGTCATATGGTAGTTCTAGTTTTAGTTTTTTAAGGAACCTCCATACTGTTCTCCATAGTGGCTGTACCAATTTACATTCCCACCAACACTGCAAGAGGGTTCCCTTTTCCCCACATCCTCTCCAGCATTTACTGTTTGTAGATATTTTTAATGATGGCCATTCTGACTGGTGTGAGGTGATACCTCATTGTAGTTTTGATTTGCATCTCTCTAATAATTAGTAATGTTGAGCATCTTTTCATGTGATTGTTGGCCATTTGTTTTCTTTGGAGAAATGTCTATTTAGGTCTTCTGCCCATTTTTGGATTGGGTTGTTTGTTTTTTTTGATATTGAGCTGCATGCGTTGTTTGTATATTTTGGAGATTAATCCTTTGTCAGTTGCTTCGTTTGCAAATATTTTCTCCCATTGTGAGGGTGGTCTTGTCATCTCGTTTGTGGTTTTCTTTGCTGTGCAAAAGCTTTTAAGTTTCATTAGGCCCCATATATTTTTGTTTTTATTTTCATTACTCTAGGAGGTGGGTCAAAAAAGATCTTGCTGCGATTTATGTCAAAGAGTGTTCTTCCTATGTGTTCCTCTAAGAGTTTTATAGTGTCCGGTCTTACATTTAGGTCTCGAATCCATTTTGAGTTTAGTTTTGTGGATGGTGTTAGGCAGTGTTCTAATTTCATTCTTTTACATGCAGCTGTCCAGTTTTCCCAGCACCACTTATTGAAGAGACTGTCTTTTCTCCATTGTATATTCTTGCCTCCTTTGTCAAAGATTAGGTGACCATAGGGGTGTGGGCTTATTTCTGGGCTTTCTATCCTGTTCCATTGATCTATATGTCTGTTTTTATGCCAGTACCATACTGTCTTGATTACTGTAGCTTTGTAGTATAGTCTGAAGTCAGGGAGCCTGATACCTTCAGCTCCATTTTTGTGTTTCAAGATTGCTTTGGTTATTCGGGGTCTTTTGTGTTTCCATACAAATTGTAAATTTTTTTGTTCTAATTCTGTGAAAAATGTCATTGGTAATTTGTTAGGGATTGCACTGAATCTATAGATTGCTTTGGGCAGTATAGTCATTTTCACAATATTGATTCTTCCAATCCAAGAACATGGTATTTCTCTCCATCTGTTTGTGTTGTCTTTGATTTCTTTCATCAGTATCCTATAGTTTTCTGAGTACAGGCCTTTTGTCTCCTTAGGTAGGTTTATTCCTAGGTATTTTATTCTTTTTGTTGCGATGGTAAATGGGATTGTTTCCTTAATTTCTCTTTCTTGTTAGTGTATATGAATGCAAGAGATTTCTGTGCATTAATTTCGTATCCTACAACTTTACCAAATTCATTGATTAGCTCTATTAGTTTTCTGGTGGCATCTTTATGATTTTCTATGTATAGTATCATGTCATCTGCAAACAGTGACAGTTTTACCTCTTCTTTTCCAATTTGGATTCCTTTTATTTCTTTTCCTTCTCTGATTGCCATGGCTAGGACTTCCAAAACTATGTTGAATAATAGTGGTAAGAGTGGACATCCTTGTCTTGTTCCTGATCTTTTTTTCATCACTCAGAATGATGTTTGCTGTGGGTTTGTCGTATATGGCCTTTATTATGTTGAGGTAGGTTGCCTCCATACCCACTTTCTGGAGAGTTTTTATTGTAAATGGGTGTTGAATTTTGTCAAAAGCTTAGAAAAAGCATTTGATAAAATCCAATATCCACTTCTAATTTTTAAAAAAAAGTCTCTCAGAGAACTAGCAGTTTTGTTAAATTACTTTTGTTAATTTTGTTAATTGTTAAATTTTTGAAGAATGAGTGTTTAACCCCTTAGATTAGCAATGAGACAAATCTGTCTATTCTCCCTACTTCTATCCAACATTGTACTCAATGTTTTAGCTAGGGAAATAAGGCAAGAAAATGAAATAAAGTTCTACAAAATTGTATATAAAGAAGTACATATATCTTTATTTGAAGACAACATGATTGTCCATATAGAAAACTTGACAGAATCTATAAAAAAGCTACTACTACTAAAAATTAACAAAGCAGTAGAATGTAAGATCAATACCAAAATCAAGCACATTTCTATATACTATCTACAAACAAATGGAAAGAGAAATTAACATAAAATACCACTTAACACAGTATCAGAATTATTAAACACTTAGAGATAAACCTGACAAAATATTTGAAGGAATCATATACTGAAAACTAAAAAAAGACCAAAATAAAGGGAGATGTATATTGTGTTAATTAGTTCAGCAGAGTATGGTATTAAATGAGCTTGATTTATAGGAGTTTAAAATCAGAAAAAGGAAGCATTACATATAAATTGGGAGGTAGTGCATGTATGGTGATGACAGAATATAGACTATAACTCTATGTATAAGTGGATGGAGTGGAGAGGAAGAAATTATCTTTAAAAGTGCCATGGTCAAGTATGTGAGTTTAGTGTTGGAGAGATCATCTACTATGTCTTGAATCTGACAAGAATGATAAGAGAAAGAGTAGAGAAGAAGACAGTGATCCATGAAGGAGCACAACTGGGAGATTCTTAGATGACAATAAGGGGAAGATAAAGTATATGAAATCTGACTACACACACTTCGAAAATGTGGAAATTTTAAAAGAAGGAAAACGAGACATTTGATGGAAAGGGCAGTAGGGAACCAGGAAGATTCCTACCCATCAGCATGTACTAGAGATACAGAAGGTATGGGAGAAAGAATGGCCTCCACTTACAAAGGCTGCAGGGATAACTATACAGACCCTGGTTTTATCTAGAGAAAGAAGATGGAAAGATCCACAGAAAAGTAAAATCCAGTGCAGTTTATGATTTGGATATTATTTTTAGTTTATGTTTATAAGTACCAATCTAAGTAAGTTTATGTTTATAAGTACCAATCTACATTGTTCTTTGTATCAAATGAAACAATAGATATAAAAACACCAAGTACTGCCTAAGACAATGTAAGTACTTAAGTTCCCTTCTGTACTCCCAACTCTTCTTTGCTCTTTATTATTTAATTCTATATTTCTTCTCTTTCCAATTTTCATTTTATCAAGGTATATCTCTAATCAAAATTAAACTTACCAAATTCTACTACTCCAAAATGGTGACAACTCCATAATACTGTTTAATTGCATTCATAATTAATTCACAATACTGTTTAATTATATTCATAGAAATTCATCACCTAGGATACTGACTGCTGAAACTTGTAGCATGACTTTATTTAAAACATTGAACTGTCATTTTCAGAAATCAACATTTGCCAAAGTTGCTATTATCTAACTTATATTCTTTACATGCACTACATATTCTTATTTCTTGGATTAAAGTTTTGGTGGCAACTTCCTTCTCATATTTCAACATGTATATTTGAAGAATGACAGATAGCTAATCTCAGTTATATTTTTAGTATCATTACAAATGGCATAGCAAAGTAATCTCTTCTATTTTCCTTAACTATTTTATAAAGTGGAAACAATCTTTAAAGTCTAATTCAAATTTTAGCCTAATTCCACTGACTAAATTACTTTATTTTATATAGATAGGAAAAAACTTTTACTTCACAGTTATTGAGAAATTTAAATGACATGAAATATGTCAGTCTAACATATAATAGGCATTCAATATTCTTAGTATTTTTTTAGTTTCAAAACAAAGAATTTCTAAATCTGAGTCTGTGACCTATGTGAGAGATTCAGTGGTAATACTAAAATATCTTATATTTTAATCTTACTGAAAGAAATAAGATATGCACACACAAATCTGTTCATAAATGATGTTAGTATCTGTTTTTGTATGGACTAATTTTTTTGAAGCAAGACCTCATAAAATAGGTTGAATGCAAGTAGATTTATTGGATAAAATCCTTTAATATGGAATAAAGTAGTATGATACCATGAACTCTAATATTATCTGGTGATACTGCCCTAGAAAACATCTAAGCATCTTTATGAATTACTGTGGACAGTTTTGACTCTATTAGAAGTGTACAGCTGACAGGGAGTGCCAGCCATCTTTAAGCATAATCAGGAAGGATCACTTATACAGTCAATCAACAAAACATTTTGATCATCTTATCCTTTGAATTGTATTATATATGCAGAATTTTCATTAGTAGATGTATGAAGAAAAACTTTCACAGTAAAATATATCTATATCAAAAAATATACTGGTCAATCATTAAAATGTATTTTGGTTTCAGCATCTTGAAGGATTATGGTGACATTACCTCTGATAGGGAACACTAGAGAAAAAGCTCCTTTGTGGAGAGATGGTGAACTTTGATAAGTTGATTCTAAGGTGTCTTACAGTCATCAAGATAGACATCTAGGAGAAGTTATTGAGAACTTTCCTGTGGGTATACATATTTGAGTGTTAATCCCTCACTCCCAAAAAACGTAATTGAATCTTTAGGAATTAACTGATCCATCACTTTTTCAGCATGTGTATTTATTTAATAAAGCCTCAATTTTTCATTGAATAAAGCATTTTTGTTTTGCAATTTTGATCTATTAATTTATTCTTGTCTGATTATCACATTGCTTGTATTCTTTTAAATCTAAAATATAATTTAAAATTAATAATATGAGGTAGGGTTCTTTTCCTCCAATTACATTCCTGAACTTCCTTTTATATACTCAGTTATTTTCTTCTTAAAGATAAACTTTTGAAAGTTTTTGACAAGTTCAAAAACAGATTTGGTGGAATATTGATTTTGTGTGTATTACAGCTGTAAATTTAATTATGGAGAATTGACATCTTCATAACTTTTAGCTTTCCCTTCCAGAAATATATATCTTTTCTGTTTATCCAAACCTGAAATTACCTCTCTCACTAAAAATATATTTTTATGTGGCAGGTACGATTACTTTTATTGCTATACACACACCCATTTTTCTATTTGGGGGGATTTAAAAATTATATATTATATTCTATTAAAATGTGATATATAACTATTAATAATTTTAAGTGCATATATTTTTATTTTCTAGGCACTTCATATTCGTGTGAATACTCAGAGCCTTTAGTAGAATCTTCAGACATTTCCATATTCTAAAAGCACATTTTGCAAATAAAGAAAATCCTGACACTTCCTGTGATGTTGGAAGTGGAGTGTGGGAAAAAACATGTATGTTATAATGGAATGGACAAAATTTAGAAAAAAATGTGGAGTGAGAAAAACAAAATTTTTTCTTTGAGGAGAAAAGAATAATAAAAAGTTTAATTTTTCATGAAAAGGAGCCAATAGAAAAGGAAGGGAACAACATGATGATTAATTAGATAATGCAAGGTGCTAGAAAAGGCAAACAGATCGAGCAGAGAGGGTACAGTTCTCTGGAAGTGACAGAGAGGAACAGATGGAATAAAAAGATAGCAATCTTTACAAATAAATTTGTAGGTGTTGTTGCAGAAATGTGAGGAAGTTCTTGATTGATGGCTACTTTTTTCTCAGTGCAAGAGGAAATGTAGCTGTTATTTTCCTTACTAAATCAACGTTTCTGCTTTTTTAGAACAGCGATTTTTATAAAGGTGGATTTATATTAGACTCTATCTTGGTAACTTTATAGAATAACACAATGCAATATTGTGTTTTCAGACTTTTTTTTTTAAACAGGCTTTAAAAGTTTTGCAGAAGTACTAGCATTAAAATGATTTGAGCAGTTTGATTTTTAAAGTACCTAAACATCAATGGAATTGAAAAGTTTGTCAGCCCTATTTATATTCCATCGACTCTTGGACAATTTGTCAATGTCAGAATTTGCACACTGTATTCACAGTTGTCTCTGTGCCATTATGCTTTTAAAGATTACATTATGTTACAGTGTATTCAATTCCCTCAAGCAAGAAATAGGATGGCTTCCTATAGGTAAAAATATTTATTTTTACTTTCAAACTGATCATTTCTGCCTTCTATTCTTACCTTTTACTGGTTTTCAATTGTATATGTGGTGTTAAAAAATGAATCACAATTTTTAGCCTGTATATAAAGTAGAATGTGGACGCAAATAGAGTTTGCTGAAACTTCATTGTTAATTGAACACTGACATTTGATAGAATTTTACTACTTTTATATTGATCGCCAATGGCCATGAGAGCTTATCCTCAAGAAATAACGTAACATTTCACAGAGAAAAAAAGGAGAAAAAGAAAATAATCATTCTTTTGGGTACATTTGGACAATATTGGTACCATAATGCCAGGAAGGAGACCAACTGGTCTTCTTATTGGTACCATAACGTTATTGGTACCATAATGCAGGGAAGGAGGATTTTTATTATATGAAATGTAATCTGAGACAGGAAAAACTGATTCAAGGGTGACAAAAAATATGAAGCCTCTTTACTTCCTAATCTTTCAGATTGCTACGCTATCTGGTAAGCGTTTAGCTAGGAAGAGGCAAATATCTGGGAAAGAAACTGTTTTGTATTACTAATATTCTGGAGTTTAACCTAATTTCAAATAAACAAAATAGTTAAGATCTTTCTAGTCACTTATTTATTAATTTATCTCCTTCTCAATGTGATTGTAATTAAAGGGTGAAAGGAGTTATCTGACCAAAGATATAATAGACAAAAATGAAAAAAAAAAAAGACCTATAACAATAGCAATGAAAAATTAGAAATTTATAAATCATTATTCTAAGAAAACTACACTAAAATTTTTATATAATTATCCACACTACACTGTATAAATCAAGTGGATTTGGCCACTATGAGATCACTTGTTCATTTTCAACCTGATGGATCAGTTCACCACTAAATTGTACACCTAAAATTTACCAGCTCCTCCATCATTACTATACCAAGACTATGAGCCACAAGGCTTTATTATGATAAATATTTTAGAAGAATTAGAAATTAATTAGAAATTAAAGCTTTGCTTTGATGAACTTCTTTATCTATGGAAATTAGAGCACTTAATTTATAGACTATTTAATATCAATTCATAGGTTAAAAATAAGGGAAATTAACTATCAGGAGAGATGTTTTCCAGGAGTTCAGATCATTTTATTCCACCATATCTTCAATAGTTTTATAAACGGAATGACTGAAGTATATTTTTGAAGGACTGATTTGACAAAAGTATAAAATATGGATTGGAAAAGAGAAAGAATCTCAAAACAGATGCATCAACTTTAATAAAAACATACTTTGCCTAAATAACAAAGCGTAATAGAAACAAAGATACTATTTACATTTACAAATAAACTTCAAAAACTTAAAAAAAACTTAACCCAAAATGTACAAAACTTGTATGAGGATTATTACTAAACTCTAATAAGAATTAAAAAGAAGGCTTAAATAAATATGGAATTATTCAGATACAGGTGAAGATAGAAATTCTCCCTAGTTAAACATAGTGGAAGTTGTCTTCAAAAACTTCACTTACTCACATCCCCTTACTAAATATTTCCCATTCCCTTGCGGAATGCTTGAAGCTGTTGATCTGAAACAAATAGACTGCCAGATATTTCTTCAACAAAGATGAGTTTATTCGGGATCAGAAGAGAACTGCAATTAGGGGTCTGTAATCGTGGAGGGCCACATGCAAGTCCCCACATAGCAAGGGAAGGAGAAAGCTTTTACAGAGAGGAAAAGTCAGTTGGGAGGGCTATAGTAAGCAGAGTCCATGGCTTTTCACTGGCTGGGTCCTTTCCAGGAAGAAGAGTCTTTCTCCTTCTCCCTTCCTGTCTGGCTCTGTCATTGCTGCAGGGCATCCTCCTTCTAGTCTCCCAACTCTATTTAATTGAGGCTTTGCTTTAATTTTTCACAAAGCTATTTGGGTAATTTTCAATATGTCCCTGTACTTCCTATAAATAAAGTCCAATGCTTACAGAGTCAGTTATGTTTGTTCATAAATCTGTGTCAGTTCTGTGTATGTTCATCTTATTATATTTAATATCATATTTACTATATGCATTATAACAGCATGCAAACTATTATAAATGGAATCAATATAAGATTACATAATTTAATTATTTGTAAAGAAAATGTGTACATTATTTACATAAAATGACAGAGTTTTATTTCTATGGAAAATAAATTTGAGTTTCTTAGATTTAATAAAAGTACATTCCTATACTGTTACTGTCAGAATAAGTGTGGCTGAGACAACAGTAATAGTAGAGAAATAAAACATAAAATACAGGAAAAAAATCCTACAATCTTATATTTGAAATAGTGTGAACTCAGTATTCATTTTTCTTTCTTTCAAAAAAAAAAGTATTTTCAGGCTTCGCCCACTACCAAGTCCTAAAAGCAAAAACAACCCAGTAACAATGAGTAACCCTAGTGACCAGATTGGGATCTTTAAAAGCCTTTATGACTAAAAGGATCCAGGGCTCCTTAGAAAATGACCAAGGGCAGGTAAAGATCAAGAAATTTACAAGAAAGGATATCATGTGTGCATTAAAAATAAAAATTAAAATTATAATCAGTATCTCTGACATATCTACCACTGGAGTTTTATCCCCAGAGCATGGGATTAAAGTGTAGACACTGTGAACAATGTATCAAGTTAAGTTCTGTGTGAATTAGTGTTAAAATAGAACTTCATAACAAAGCTAACAAAGCAAAAGTTAAATAAATATAAATAGATTGTTAGCATGTTCTGAAACAACCTAAAGGATTCCAGGAATTTGATGGAAAACTTATCTGATGAGAGAAAATTGTCTATTTTAGTTTATTTTCGTCTCTCCTTTAGGCACAAGAGAGGAGGAAACTTAAATAAGCTTCGTATTGTCTTCCTGAGTAGTTTCTGTAACAGGCCTGTGCACATAGGTTATCAAGTAGAGGTAAGCATCACTCCTCCAATTTTACGTCATTTAATATTTTTTTTGCCCAGAAAAATAACTATTAAATAGATCTGGTGCTTTCCAGTACCAGGTCACTATTAAGTAGGGCCACTCCCAGCTCTTTTGTTCTCTCATAATCTATGGTTCCTCTGTGTTCTTCACATGCTCCTTCTATTGTTTCCATGTTTTAATGAGGCTGCATAATTTGTATTGTTTTTAATACATATCTTTAAATATATTTTCATAGATTTGCCTTTATCTCTAATTTTATGAACTTTGAATTAAAGTAATTTAAAGATGGCAGTTTGTCCAATGGATTTATTTATTGTACTCTACTTTCTTCCAAAACAGATATAGTATCACCACTGCATGTATTTTCCTTGGGAGTTCTCCATTTGCTATTATGCATGGGAAATGTTTCCCTTTTCTCAGATCAGAAAAAATATTCAACTTGATTTTCCACTACTTTATTCATCCCTTTCATGTAAATTATTAATCAATCTTTAATATATTTTAGAATATGCCATGTAATTGGCTACTTCTTTACATATTAAAAATAATTAGATGTTCCAATGTTATTTATGGAATAAATGTTCTTTCTGATGTAGCTAATAATGTACATTGCTTACAAATAAAATTTGGATATATAAATTGTGTCTATTTCTGGGATATCTAATCAGAGCCATTGATCTACCAATTGAATCTTGTGCAAGAAAAAAAAACTATTTAATTATTGAACATTTATGGTATGTTTAATACCAATTTGGGCAAGTCCCTTCTTATATTAGTTTTCTATTCCATGTCCCAAATTACCACAAACATAGAAGGTTAATTTATTATCTCACAGTTCTGTGGGACATATGCTTGGGCATGGCCTAACTGGGTGCCCTGCTGAGGGTTTCACACCACTGAAATCAAGGCTTTGGCCAGCTACATTCTCATCTGGTGGCTGGACTAGGGAGGAATCCATTTCACAGCTCATATATATTGTTGGTAAGTATCCAGTTCCTCATGGTTATGAGATTCAGTTCCCATTTTTTTGATTACTGTAGGTCAGGTGGCTCTCAGGTCCTAGAGGGTGCCCTCAAGTCCAAACCACACAGCCCATACACAAAGTGCCATTTTGTTTTTTTCAAGATCAGTAGAAGAAGCTCTGACTTCAAAACTCTCTCTTCAGGAAGGACCCAATACCTCTTTTAAGGGCACACAAAAGAAATATTAAGCTCAGTTTGCTTGATGGTAGTATACATTTTTTCTAAGTAGTGCCCTCAGTATCAATGAATTATGTTTAAATATGTGGAGATTTCCCATAGTAGGCTGAATAATAGACACCATAAGATATCAGCTCCTAATCTGTAGAACCAGTAAACGTTACCTTATAATAGAAAATTACAGTCAATAATTATAGAAGTGAAATCATATCATATTCACAACTCCCACCTACACTCAAGGGGAAGAAATTATACAGAATGTACATATCAGGGGTTAGAAATCTTGGAGGTCATCTTAGAATGCTGCCTATTCCATTTCACATTTTTTATTCACTCAGAAGTATTTATAGAATATTATGTGGAAGATATTTTGGTAAGACATAATCCCTATCCTTACAGCAAATTTATGGTCTAATCTTATTCCAGATGTTTTGAGCTAGTCTTCCCAGTTTTACTCTCAAATAAATATAAAATCCTTTGTAAATTCTTGATTGGATTTTGATTTTCATTGTATTAAACCTTTTCATTTAGAAAGGTTATGGTATGTTGTCTTGTCATACAGAAATATGGTTTTGTTTTACCAATGTAAAGTTAAATCCATTTTTTTCTAAATCAATTGAACCATAATTTTGAAGAGGGACAAACCTAAAGTCTAGATACATGAGGCAGGTATTAGTTTTTTGTAGTTGTTGTCGCAAACAACCACAAAATTGTTGTTAAACAACAGAAATGTATTGTCTCACAATTCTAGAAACCAATGACTTACATAAAGATAGCAGCCAGGTTTATGACCCTAGACATGGGATTAAAAGATTTATTTATGGAGAAAACACCTGTAGAGTAGTAAAGACAAAATTTAATACGATTCATGAATAGCCAAGCGTCACCAGGAAAAGCCACTAACGTATAAGATGAAGAGCAATATAAATAAAGAGAAAATAGGGACTTGAAAGAAAGAGAGTAAAGAGTGAATGATAAAAACCTCAAACAAAAGGAGTAAAGTACATGAGACAGAGGAAGATCATGAAATAAGAGCAAAAGACTATAAAAATGACCATTCATACAACCAAAAAAAAAAAAAAAATCTTTACAAATAAATAAATAAATTGACAGAAGAATTGAAAAGATATGGTTGTGATACCATTAAACATTAAAAATGAGAGAGATGAAATGACTAAGAAATAACAGTCAAACTGTAGGCTCAGTCTAGGCATTGCAACATGTAAACAATAGGAATTCTAAAAACTGGTGACATTGAAAGTGACAGTGCTGTATACTGGTTTCATATCATTTCAATCCACTTGTTATGACTTAAGTTGTCTTAATCCACCTGTTTATGAGAAAGACAAAAATAAAAAAACCTTCTTTTCGTAAGTTTTTTTGACATAATGAAGTAAACTGGGTCAGGATGTCATCATCTCATCTGTTGTCACTGATAAGCACTTAGCAGCTCAGGTGCTGAGGGGCTCCTCTGGGGTCTTACTAATAAAAACAGATATAGAAGCAACTATGGTGAGGGGACATTTACACCACAAATACTGAGAGTTTGTGAGGGGTATCCAAGAGTTTCCTTCAGGGCTAAGCTACCCTTGACTGATCTAGCTCTCTGAAGATCTTGAGACACTTGCTCCTGCCATGGCCAGGCTACTCTTAGTTGGCAGTGGTGTTAAACTGTGCAACAGTCTCAGGAAGACTGTTCCCACCTGGGTGAGGCACTCCTCATAGGCAATGGCACAAACAGGTCCCTGGAATGATAATCCCTGGAGCAGTCTAGCCTGCCCTCTGATCCCTGTTGCCTTCCTTCCCTAGCAACATGCTCTAGCAACAAGGAACCCTTATTTTTGTGCTGGAGAAACTAAACTTGTATAAAGGGTACAGCTCAACTTAATTTGGACTTTATTTTTGTCATTGCCCCTTACCTGGAACTTCTTCCCACCCCCTCCTCTAAGTAATTTATCATTTGTTTGCAATGTTTTATTTCTTTACTATCTTATTAAGGATATTACCCTATATGCTATTAGCTTGTGAAATTATTATAAATCCCACAGCAAACCTGTCTGTGTTAAATAAACTATTGGCAAAGGCAATCTCAGCCTCTGAGCATAGCCAGCCCCCAAACAAAATAGGCAGCAAGTATATTAAACAGACAGAAATTTTCAAGAACTGATGGACAGTGTGCTTACCACAATGGAAAATCACTTTATTTAGAGATTTCAAAAAATTCAAGAAAAATCTGAGCTAAAAGCATCCAGGGATTTAAGAAAAAAGTCATACTAAAGACAGAATGGCACTGGACTTATCAAATGGCAACAATGAAACCTAGAAGAAAATATAAAAATGACCGAAAACCTGAGAAAAATGAAGTCCAATCAAGAATTCTATACAAAACCAAAATGAGGATAAATGAATCACTTTCACACATGCAAAATATTAATTTTTCTATATGATGTTCTTCAAGAAACTACTGAAATATATTTTCTATCAAAACAAGTTAGTAAAGCCAAGAAGTCTAAATATTAAAACCTAGGAAAAGGAGAGAAACCATGAGAATCCCCATGACAAAAGGGAAAATAGATTCCAGGAAAATGATGGTTCACCAGGTCTGAAGCTGCCTTTTCAGAGATAAGCAGGAAACAGAAGAGAGAGCTTGAAGTCTTTAAGAAGAGTAGAACACTGATGGTCTACTTGGTCTGTTAGATATATCCAGAAGAGAAGATTTTAACTCCTAGCAAAAGTTTGGAATAAGATATTGATAGATTTATAGAAATTAAATAAATAGCAATATGAGACAATTATCAACTTCAGAGAAAACAAATATTTATATAATTCTCATAACATAAACAGTAAGTATTGAACCATCTAAAATTTTAAATATAATTACATTGGGTAGTTGGAAGAAGGGCATGACTATGAGTGTGTGTGTGTGAGAGAAGGAAAAAGAGAAAAGGAGGTAGGACTGTAAGTATTCAAAGTATTATTTACTTGGAGAAGTCATTTGATATCATTTGATTAGAATATCTAATTATAAAATACTAAAAAATAGCAGGATTAGCTTTTAATTATAAACATGGAGGTGATTACCTATAAATTATGTCACAATTTGAAAGTGGTTACCAATAAGAAATGAGAAAAAGATTTTGAGCAGGGAAGGTAGATGGAAGAGTATCAGTAGTATTTATAATGATTTTTATAGAAATATGGAATTTTAAAAAATATTATATATATGCATAATTTTAAATGATGCTTTATTTCAGCCATTCATTGTGTCTCTCAATGGCTTTGTCATGGATGCTTTTTATTTAATCCTACAGTCCATTGAAATTGTGGTTTTTGTGGTTTTGCTTATTATTCCCCTTCTACATATAATTAGTTTCTGCTTTCTTTGCATTAACCTAACTGACATATTTGTCAAAGTCAAATTAACAACCCATCATGAATGTTTTAGTGTGTGTGTGCGCACACCTGTGTGTGAGCAACCATTCATTCATTCATACAATCATTCATTCATGAAAACAGACAATTAATTGCCTATTGTGAATTAAACATAGTATCAGTCTAGCCTTGAAAGCCAATAATGCAATTACATTAATTTACACTGCTTTTTTTTTTCCCTTGAATTTCTGAAACAAAGTTAGTATGGTCATCCTAATATAGCACTAAATGTTCTAGTGTTTTCATGTAGTTTTTCCTCAATTCCTCAACATTTTCAACTCCTCCACAGAGATTTAAACATTATTTGTCAAGCAATCCGAGTATTTTACATAGCATAAGATAGGTTAATCTTAAATGCCTGCTAATTTATTATGAAAACAAAGCAGGTCAGGTATACATAAAAAACTACAATTATGAGAATAATTATCAAAAGCCCTGGTTCTTTAACAACAATCCTAGGGAAATCAAGTAGTTAAATCTGAAGCTAAGAATTGGATTTTTGGGTATAGGACTTCTAAAGTTCTAATGTCTGGTTGCTTTTTTCCCATGTTTGTGCCCGCATATAAGTGATGTTTATATAATATCATCCTAAACAAACACAAGTCATATATTTGTCACACTAAGTCCAAAAACCAAATTAACAAAGCTAGAATAAAGATAGAATTATATAGTAAGTATGGATAACTGTATCTGCATACTCAAATTCATTCTAGATTGATCCTACACAGAGGCAGAGAAGATGCCTGCTTGATGATTTAAATTCAGGAGCATCTTCATAATCTCCACTGAAAATTATCTGCTTCAGATCATCCATGTTTATGTTTTCCCTGGATTATAGCTCTGGTAATGTCTAAAATCAAATACCTAAACAGGGGAAAGACTTTAGGTTTCAACATTTATTTACATCTTAATATAAATGAACTTACTAGATACATTTCTTAATAAAGTGATAGAACAAAACACAGTAGTGAGGAAGGAAGAATACTAACACCTACTTTACACTAGGAACTTTATACACATTTCACATAATTTAAAAAATATTTCTACAAGATCTATTTTATTGTCATTTTACAGATGAGTAGAGTAAGATTTAGCAATTTTCTCAGTTATAATAAAGAGTTGAGGAACTAAAATTTAAGGTCTCAAATGCCAAAACCCATACATTCTACAGCTGCTCCATATGTGAATAAAATGAGTACAAAGTCTGAATAAAATAGAACCTTCATTCTTTTCTTAATGTGTCCTTTAATTTTGCTTCACATGGTGTTTGTGAATGATGGAGTGGCAGCAGAGGGCAAAAGGACACTGTGAATATCAAAGAGGAAGTTTACCTATTTATCACTTTTTATGATCTAATATGGTACAATTATTTATAAATATATTTATCTATATATACATATATATACACATGCATATGTAATACCAACAGTTACACCAATTATTTTTTCAATAATAATTTATTGCAATATAGAGAACATTCATTAATGAAGAACATCTCAAAGAAAAGGAAGAGGGCCTTGGATCCTTTAGACGAAAGTAAACAAGGGAATCATTGGTAATTATTCTGGAAGTCATGAGGAATAATGGAGAAGAGTTTTTATCTTAGAATATGTCAGAGCAGGGTAGTCCTTCTGCTGTTAGCTCTTTCCTTGAAAGACAAAGGGGAGATATTGGGAAACAATAAAACTGCCTTCCTCAAACATAGGATGCTTAGGTAAACTTCAACATTACATAGACACACACACACACACACACACACAGATCTAATAAATAACCTCCTTAACATTTAACACTTTGAACAAAGATATGAGTTTTCCCTATTCTTTAGAATCTTATTTTTTGTTTGTTTTAATATGGTAACATTTATGAACATATTTATTTTATGAGAGTTCTAGAGAAAACTGAAGAGGTAGAAATGTGGCAGTGGCAGTGGCAATGGCAGCTGCATAGACAATAATGGTACAAAATGTGTCAATGACTACATTTTCAAGAGGTCTATTTGGATAAAATACAAGTGTTTTCAGGAGACCCTTGGTGCTGAGAATTTCTGTTTTTTTTGTTTTGTTGTCAACTACTCCATGCTTATCTCAATTGTTATTCTAATACTCTGACTAGCTTTTCATTACACTAAGGAAGTGATTTCTCATCCCTGTTTTCATTGTGTTACATTCCCAGTCACTGTAATCTATGACAGGTGACATACTCTGCTTCTTATGATAATCTTACACAGAGATTAAAAGGCAACAGTATAACAAAAAAAAAAAAGTTTCAAAATAACTTGATTTTTTTGTTTGCATTTGAATGTTAGTTTTCAGAACCAAAACCATCTATCTCCACATTCAGTCTAGACACAGAACTGAAACTACATCTTTCTTTCCGCATTAACAGGACTCTGCTACTCCTCTGTCCTCAGTAACATGACTTCATTTTTTCTAGGGCTCTGCTGTCCAGAAAAATTATTTGATTTTTCATTACAGGCATTACCTGCAAGACCCATCAATTCTTCAATGGAAAATACCAACAAACACTTTGTACCCTAAGATTATTTGAATCTTTCACCTCAAAATCTTTGCCTTGTTGTTTCCACAAATCCTAAACTATTGTATTATCTCCCCCCTAAGACACTGCCAAAGTTTTGCCAGGTAGCACTCTGCCTTCCCATGGTAACTCAGCTTTGTTTTATCAATGGGTTTTGTTGGTGATATTTGGGGAGCCATCTTTTGACTGATTGTGCATTGTAGCATTCTTGGAAAAAAGTAAGTTAAGCTTAAGAACCATATGGAATGTTTT
The DNA here is from genome assembly GCF_028023285.1 of Balaenoptera ricei. Classification (NCBI taxonomy): domain Eukaryota; kingdom Metazoa; phylum Chordata; class Mammalia; order Artiodactyla; family Balaenopteridae; genus Balaenoptera; species Balaenoptera ricei. The sequence goes on from NC_082643.1 coordinate 84,236,510, forward strand.
ATATCTCTTACTCTACTTAGCCATAATGCTTTGTATACAAAAATACCATTTAGAAAGACTTCAGGATTTATCAGTCATTTAGACATATTGTAAAACATTTCACCATATCCTTTCTCTGAAAATATTACGATATAAGGAAGGGGAGAGATGTCAAAATAGAAGGAAATTAATAGTCTAAACTGAGGCAGGAGATAGATGGGCTCCAGGTTACACATTTACAGCCAGCCTCCTGTTTACACTTCCAGATAGAAATAACAACAGGAACAGGGTTAATAGCTGGACTTTGCCTCTGGTGGACACTTTAAGATAACAACAATAGCACAAATGAGGAGGAACTGAGCTCTGCCCAGAAAAAAGAAAGGGAGACCACAGTTTCATTCTCGAGGTCAAGGAGAGCTTCCTGACTACACATGTGCAGAAAAGCTCCTTGAGGGTCAAAAAGGGAGGGGGCACCACCCCACAGTACTCGATGTCAACCGACCCATAGATATCTTTGTTAGAATCCATCTTGGCTAAGAGATGCACACACGCACACAGGGAAGGATCCTGAGATAAACCAAATTTGGACTCAGAGCCAGGCAAAGCAAGATGACTGGCCAGAGGAAACCCGGAAGAAATGCCCCATGTAAGTGATTCAAACTACCATAAAGGCACAACTCTCTCTCTGAGTCTGCCTGTGCGAGTCTATTCACACTCACTTTTTTTCCTCCTAGTAAACACTTTACTTGTTTCACTACTTTCCGTCTCTTTGTGGAAATTCATTTGTACAAAGCTGACAGGCCAGGGCCGTGTCACTGGCCACTGTCCCTGGTGGTCTAGTGGCTAGGATTCAGCACTCTCACTGCCGTGGCCTGACTTCAATCTCTGGCCAGGGATTCAGAAATCCTGCTTCAAGCGGCTGCAGGCTGAAGCCACCCGAGATCAAAACTAACAAGTGATTTTCATCTGGCCCTCCCATTAACACCTCAATTCCATTTTTCTATCTACTTAGTAGTTGTGCAAACTTGGGAATGTTCCTTAGCCTTTTAAACATCATCTGTATTACATTTTAAATGAAAATAATAACATTCCTGGTTTGCAGGATTACTGCTGGAATTAAGCCTGGGCTTTGCATACAGAATGTACTTATCACTTTTGAATTTTTTTTTAAAGTAAGAACAATGTGCTTAACTTGTATTATACATCCCCTCCTCTTTTGTTTCTCACTTTCATGAAAAAAATGATGAAACTGCAGAATCTAGAAGGTAAAACAGACACTTTTTTTTGCTTTTATTATTTAAAAGCTAAAATCCAGTAATAAGATGGTAAATCTGGAAAAAATCTTTAAAAGGAAGCAAACTAAAAAGAATCAGAGGTGAAGCAAAAATAGAAAAGATGAATAGTGCCTTTTACTTTGCTGTTGATCACTTTCTATCCCCATGATACCTCTCATCCCTCCCGTCACAGACAAAGGAGAGTGGATGAGCAAGGGAAGTTGAAGAAACTTCCAAAATAATTGTGGAAACTGACAGGGGAATGAAAGAAGATACATTTTCAAACTGAAGTGGTATGAAAGGAGAAGAAATATTTACAATATGTTAAACATTAAAAAAAAGCAAAATCGTAACACTAATTCAGACACAAAATGAACAGATGTTAAAGATTTTTTTTTAATCATTAATAAGGAAACTGGTAAGATGTTACATCCAGTACAAAAAAGAATCTAAATACAGCAAGTTTATAGATCAAGAATATTGAAATTAGTGTTCAAATGGAAGCAAGACTGGCTTCACAGGAAATCAACTGAACCTCTACCAGATAGTATTTATTTGCATGTCTATAGACAAGAATTTGCATTTCTATAATTTACCTACAATATAAGCATTGTAAAACAGCTCACAGTCAATGAAAGACTGGAATCCAATAAGCAGGAATGGAGTGTTCTAGATAATGCGTGGCTTTCCATTGAAGCAGATTGTTCCTATAGATCCTCCCACTTAATTAAAAAAATAATCTCAAAGAAAGATTATTACAGACCAAAAAATAAAACTGTTCTTATTAAATGCAGCCTGATTATTTACATAAGTGCAGCAAGAGTCTTAATCTACCACTTAGAGCTTCTTAAATTTTCTTTGCTGAATGTTATCAAAAGGAATCTCAGATTAGATTTATATGAGTCTTATTATTTGCTTTCTTGAACTCAAAGACCCAATACTGAAAAACTCTCTCCATGAAATTTGACCTGCATTACTTATAATTTTGGATAATTTCCTCTTCCTAAGGTCCTCAAAATATTCTAAGGTACCTGCATTGCCAGAGATGATCTTCCTTACCACAGAGCCTATAAATTAGGTACCAGGTCAATTTTCCTGGTTGGACTTTGCAAGTTTTAATTCCATAAAAGCAAACTTAGCTCCTGTAAAGTGGCTGGTCAGATCTGATTAAACGTGCATCATTCTCAAATATCACATTCCAGGTAAGGGCTGGTTACATAGCTAATATTCCCAGTAACACCGTGGTAAACAATTATACCTTAGTAAACAAAAGGATAGATTCTTAATGGACGTATGCAAATAACATAATAGCCACATAAAGGAAGAAAACTCAATACAACGTTCTAAATTCTTGGGAGAGAATGGGGGTGGGGAGGGAGAGGGCAATCAGATATTATTATTTTTTTAATTTCATTTTTTTTAACATCTTTATTGGAGTATAACTGCTTTTCAATGTTGTGTTAGTTTCTGCTGTATAACAAAGTGAATCAGCTACGTGTATACATATACCCCCATAACCCCTCCCTCTTGCATCTCCCTCCTATCCTCCCTATCCCACCCCTCTAGATGGTCGCAAAGCACCGAGCCAGATACTATTTTTAAATGTTCCATTTTATAAAAGCAGAGTCTACCAAACTTTTATGGGTGTAAGGGAAGAAAATAATTTTCCCTCCACCCTTCTAAATTCTTAGCTGAGACCCCTGTAATATAAAAACAGATTAACAAGCTAAACACAAACAGAAGTTTATTAACATGCATCTCTCATGTATACACAGGAGCTACCCAAGGAAAAATTAGTAACTCCGTGGGGTGGCTTACAATTCAGACTTAAATACCATCTTACTAGGGAAAGGAAAAGAGGGCATGTAGGCCACTTACAGGAGAGTAAATGACTTCTAGGAAAGATGAATGGGCCCTTAGAAGAAAAGATGGGAGATATGATAGTATTACAGTAACTGACCAAGAAGACCATTAGACTGAGGGCATTCTAATGCCTTGGCAGCCTACATAAGTGAACAGAAACCTAAGCCAGAGTATATTCCTGTAAATGCCACAAGGTTAAGAAATCAAAATCTAAGAACAACCCATCACAAATAGCCAACTAGGCTTTCCCAAATAAGGCAACCACCTAAGCTCTAGCTAATCAAATAATTTTCTTGATTTGCTTCTGTATCTGGTCTATAAAAGCCTTTCCCCTAGTTCCTGTCTGTGGAATATTCCTAACCATTTTAGGTTGGTGCTGCCCTATTCAAGCAGATTTTTGCTCAAAGAACCTCTAAAAATTTTTAATATGCCTCAGTTTTTCTTTTAACAGTAGCTTATGACAAAGTTTCTCTGGGTGTGGTGTCACTTGTAGTCTCCTTTCCTGTGATAAGAGTCAATCTTCCCTGGTTGATGAAACTCCAGGGGAGGGGATTTATGACAAGTGAGTTCCTTTTGGAGGATGTGTCTTTAGGCAGATAAGGGAGTTCAGAGAAAGCCTCTCCCTGCATTTGCTGTTTTGCAAGTACCTATAGCCCCAAATAATTAATATACCCAAGTGGAATACTTTGGAGCGGCATATTTTGCTACCCTTACGAGCAACAGTTATATTAAGAAGAAAGGGCTTCCTTACACAGAAAATAGAACATTAAAACAACATCAATGTTATTTCAAATAAACAACATTTCCCTTGTCAGTTCATTCAGTCTTACATAACTCATTATTTGTTTTCTTCTTTTCATTTTTATTTATTTATTTTTAGTTAAAATCCATCACCTCAGAGTAGCAAAAAACTGTTTTTCCTTGTGATGAAAACTCTTAGGATTTACTTTCATAGCAACTTAGAATTATAGTTACAGCAGTGTTAAATATAGTCATCTCACAGTATGCTACATCCCCACTCTATATAATTCATTCTTAATCTGCTATCTTGGGTTAACAGTCTCAATGAAGGCACCTGGAAAGGTATATAGGAGGAATCTGAGGAACTCTGACTCAGCCGACTGGTATCAAAATGCCATCATAAGTCTAAAACCAAGAGTCTAATCTTTGAAGTATAAATATTTTGAAGTACCTGGTATAGCCTTTTCCATGGGGCTCTGAGACAGTCTCCTTTGTGCACTACTCCTTTGGCAGGTGGCTGATGAAAGAGCCTTCAGGCAGAAACCAGAATAAACTACCTGCAGATGACAGAGATTTAAAATAACTGTGGTTAATTTATTAATAATCTCCAAATTTCAAAGTTCTGACAAGAGATTACAGGGGAGAAAAAAAAATTCTTTTTACTACTGCCCTCCTAGATTTCTGGTGGGGCCCTGTATATTGGACTAATCAAAGACACATTAACAAGAGAAAAGCAAACATAAGTGTATTAGCATGTGAATCATGCTTACATATGGGGGTACCCAGAGATGAATAACTCAAACATATGGTTAGAACTTGGGTTTATGTAGAATTTTAAGCAAAAGCAAAGGAAAAGGGGTTTTGGACCTCTGGGCAAGAGAAGGCAAGGTATGGGGAGATGATCAGGAAAAGTATGGTAAACAAAAACCTTGTTTAGTTGTGTTGGTCTTAAGTCAATGCCTTCTCCATTGGTAAGAGTTATTGAATCCTCTTATTCCTGGTAGGATATCTGGAGACATCTTTTACAAATGTAAACTTCCCTCACAAAAGGAAAACTTGTGTCCTGGTTTTAGATCTTTTCCACTGTCAGCTAGTTTTCAACGGCCTTTAGCTAAAAATAATTCATATGTCAAAGTAGCATATCTGGGGGTGGCATATTCTGGTACCCTTCAAGATCATAACAAGAACAATGCAAGATCACTAACAAAAAGATTTGGTTGTTTCTGTGTAATGCCAACAAGAAAGTAAGGTCAATCTAAGAAACAAGTTCTACACAAAACACACATAAGCATAATTGTTAATCCTATTTCCAAATAAGACAGTGAATGCTACATCTGATTTTTAAATTAAACAAACATAATTTTTAGATAAAATATTGGAATAATACATATAATAATAATGAGCCAAAAATATGTACTATACCATGAATATAAAAATCATACACTTAAAAATATATCAAGAATATCAAGTAACAAGATTAAGACATCTTTGTTGTATTCAACTCTTTAGGTAAATCCGATGAGTTGAGAACCACTTGCCTAAAAGATGTTGTTTCAAATTGTAAGTAAAGCTGCTGCCTAGTTAACACTTATTAACATATTGATGGGGTTCAGGGCATTCTACCCCAAAATATGGCATCTTGGCATGTTGAATATCTTAAGCTGAAGGAATATGAGAAAACCAAAGAAGCAGGAAGGTCACTCTGATCCCCCCTCCCCACCTTCTTTCCTGAAAGCAGGAGATGAATCTCCTATGTGAAAGGTACCCTCTCTCTGTACCAGGAGGAAGGAAGACATTCTTACCACTGAAAAAGGGAATTGGAGGCCAAAAATCTATATAAACCTTGTTAATCTAACCTTTATCTTCCTAGTTACTTCTTCACCATTTACCACCCTTAGTACAAACCCTTCTGTCTTAACAAATTCGTTACAAGTTTATAGTTTTGTTGTCTAAAAGGTATAAAAGCTTCCTACCCTGGTCATTTGTTTGGGTCTTCATTCTCTTGTGAAGTCTCCCATGTACATGTAAAAATTTGATAAAATATGCATGTTATTTCCTGTTAATTTGTCTTTGTCAGTTTACTTTTCAGACCAGCCAGGGACCCAAAGAGGGCTGAGGAAAACTCTTCCTCCCCTACCACATGCTTGACTGATAACATTATAGCATTGTTGCCTAAAATCATCAGACCAAACATCACCAGGAATCTGGTAAATATAGACAAGCTCAGTGAAATACTATTTCAGTACTTTTTATGAATTTAGTACATATTATAAAAAGTGAGGGAATTGACAAACCACCAAAAACTTCACAAAACCATATAATTTTTGAAATATTTATTCTAATTATATATTACCTCTATAAATTTAACCTAGAGAAGGCTGAGCATTTCTTCTGAGTTCTCAACTCTTTCCATGCAACACATCATCAGAAACACAACAAATAAACCCACTTGTTTATAGCACCTTTCTTTTTTAAGGCTAAAGAATAAATCTTTCTAAATTTCCAGAGGTCCTCTAAACTATCTCAAAGATAGTATTAGGTGCAAAAGACATACTCCAATTTTAATGGAATTGAAATGATTAGAATCCAATTTGGGGAAGCAGGAATGAACAAGTTGTAAGAGGATATTTGAATATTTGATTAATATAAATTGTGAATGCCTGAGAAAAAATACTTGGATATCTATTTAACGTTAATGTCTATAAAACATTTAAAAATAAGCATAGAAGAAAACATGGTTTTAAAGACATTAGTTCCTTCATAAGTAAGGAATCTTTGTTTTTGTAAATAATTAAGGCCATAAGTATTAAGGACATAAAGATATCCAATCTTTGCTATTTAGACAAATTACACAGAAAAAAATTATAACTTTTCATATTATAGGAAAAGTCAATAGTAAACCAAGGAAATAATTCTACCATTTTTTGCTGTATCAGTTAGTAATTGGCCAACCTAGCACTTAGGAATACCATTTCTGGTCTTAGAACCTGCTGGGTTGCAAATGCATACTGCCAAGGGAATCATGAAGCATATATACTCAGTCTTGACATTAAAAAGGTATAAGCAGTCTATTTTCAACATTTTTCCAAAAGACCTTTGATGACCTAAGACCTGAAGGCTTGGACTTCTGGAAGAGAAATTATAGAATGCCAGCCATTGAATCTCAAAGGAAAGAATCTTGTAAGTTACTGTGAGCAAACAGCTCAGAAGTAAAATTTGAAGAGGTGGCTCCTAAAATCCATGTTTCCTAATTACAGAGACACAAATCTTTAAAAAAGATTAGAAAAGCATCCCAACTACACACCTCAAACTGAGGCTACTTAAAGAATACTTTGGTATCAGAATACTGTCAGAAGACTGCTAAACCAAGACCTTTGTATGAAGCTGATGACAGCCCAAATTACACAGCTTCCACCCTAAATTTTTGCAGCAAGACTATCTATATGCCAAAAGCCATAGATTAGCATATTCTTTCTTCTAGCACGTTAACCTTTTAGTCTATTTCTGCCATTTTGCTGCTTTTATGGTATTAGATTGCTGATAACTTAATTCTCATTCCTTAAATTTTTTGAAGAGGTCCTTTAAATATTGTAATATTCTCTATATTCTTCCCAAAATGTATACCGAGACATTATCACACATTACAGCTACAGCTTTATGTCTTGTGACTGTTATTTGTAATATCTACTACCTGGTTTCCCTGGATAAAAATCTAATCTCCATTTCTCTAAACACTTCAGAAAATCATTTACCTTCCCCCAGACACTTCTGGTAAATGAAAGAGTCTCACATTATTAATGCCAACATTCAGTCACATTAAAATTGGACAAGAAATAGCAAAATGTATCTGCAGAAAACAATTTCAGAGCTGTTCACAGGGGCTGAAGACACAGCAATGTTGGGAACAAATGTAGGAGCTCTCCTTCTCTTAGATATTCTCCACCCCTACTCAGGGAATTTTCCCTCCCCAAGGAATAAACCAATGGAATGAACACTCTTGTCACATTAAATGATATCTAAATTTAGGTTGTATCGGTTTAGACTATTATGACTTCACTTGCTTACCACACACAAACCTGACTTGTGCCTAAGGAGTAATTATTAAAGTTTTTCAGACAAGCAAGACCCTTGACACCCCCCTCTCCAATTTTATATTGTTAGATTGTGTCTTAGAACCAACCATACAAAAATATTACTGTGGCGAATTAGAGTAATCAATGATTAACTCCTTTAACTCTTTAAATTACTTGACATGGTAACTGTTACAAACAGAATTATTCAAATTATTCAAATTCAATACTTATTCAAATTATTCAAATCAAGAAACTGAAATCATAAATGTTCACATGCCTTAAGGTTCAAGACATCGCACCCCTGCACAGCCTTTGGGCCAGAGCTCCATTCCCCGACCTGGCCAGGCCTCTGGAGCCAGGCGCCGCTTCACTGTGACTCTGAGCAAGGAAGGTGGAGGGAACGGTGTTGCACTGAGGAGGTTTGAGGTTTGCTTGATAGGTGACGTGAGCCACACTCTTCACGGAGAACTCTGAGACGCCACGAGGCGGGAAGCCACGGCAGCCGTGACTTCCTGTTTCCAGGATTCCCTTGCCGGTTCCCCGAGAGCTCCTGAGATCCCGCGAGATCACGCTTCCTCTGGCGAGATCACGCTTCCTCTTGCGAGATCACGCTTCCTCTGGCGAGATCACGCGTCCTCTGGCAATAGCGGTCGCGGCAGCAGTCCTTCAGGCCTGATTCAGCAGTTTTCTAAGCTGCTCCAGACGCTCAGGGCTTACCAGTCCATCATAGCTGGACCCGCGCTGAGTCCCCTGGCACAACTTGAGGTAACAGCGCCGCCTGCGGGTTCCAGCTGTGCCGTTTGCTTTCCTGGGAAATCCCACACTCACCCCACCCTGGGTGGCCGCCATGTTAGGAAGGAGAAAAAAAAGTGTGTGGTTGTTTGGGTTTTTGTGGGGGGTTTTTTGGCCGTGTTGCATTAGACAGTCTAATAGCTTTGACACTGTTAGCCGGGATGGTATCTTTGCCATCACTTTTTGCGTTATGCTCAGTTAACTCTTAATGAACTAGTAGAAAAATCCATCTCTAAGCTGGCTTTCCAAGGCAGAAAGTATGGAATCTGTAAAATGTTTGCTTGGCCTGGGTTCATCAATTTTGTATCAAAACTTTGAAACGTTCAACCAAGTCCAGTCATTGTGCTGCTCTTAGTCCTTGTGTGAGTTGCAGCCACTATCTATGTACTCATTGTCTCAGGAAAATTAGATTTCACCATTGAAGATTTTCCATCAATCCTTAGGATACCAACCAATCCAAAAACTTTCTATGCTTCTGGTATTCCATACTAAGAACTTCTGATACTAAACTATAGCAATAAATCCTGTGCACTTACTGTCACTAAATTGACACCATTTTAGAATTGTCTTTGTTGTTACCTTCCTTATTTGATTAAGTAAATAAAATTCAGTTTGCTTATCTCATAACTGGTTTCTTCATTTGAGGTTGGGCTTTCCTGTTACTTCAGTAATCAACAAGAATGAATTGGGCAGCTGGACTGTATCACAAAATAGCATCTTCCATACAAATTTTAGGGTATTTTAAAGTTCTGTGACAAATACTTTTGAATTTTGACGGGGATTGCATTGAGTCTGTAGATTGCATTGGATAGTATGGACATTTTAACAGTATTAATTTTTGCAATCCAAGAATATGGGAGACCTTTCCTTTTGTGTTTTCTTCAATTTGTTTCATCAACATCTTATAGTTTTCAGTGTACTGGTTTTTCACCTCCTTGGTTAAATTTATTCCTAAGTATCTTATTGTTTTTAATGCTATCGTAAGTGAGATTATTTTCTTAGTTTCTCTTTTCAGAAAGTTTGTTGTTAGTATTAATGCTAATTTCTCTTTTCAGAAAGTTTGTTGTTAGTGTTATACAATGGACTTTTGTATTGTATCCTGCAACTTTACTAAATTTGTTTTTGGATGAATAATTTCTGAGGATCTAATGTACAGCATGGTTAACACTGTATTAAATACTTGAAATTTGCTGAGAATAGATCTTGAGTTCTTATCACACACCCAAAGTTAACTATATGAGGTGTTGGATGTGTTAATTAACTTGATTGTGGTAATCATTTCACAATGCATACATATGTTAAATCATGCAGAACATTTTAAATACATACAATTTTATTTGTCAATTATTTCTCAATAAAGCTGGAAAAAATAACATTTTTCCCTTAAATTATGAGGTAAGAAAAGAATAATTTAAAGTGTCTAATTTACTGCTCTTTGCCCAGATATTTTCCAGTACATATAAATTAGAACATTCCTGAAATAGAAGCTTTTGAATCACATTTATTAAAGACTTCTAGGAATTGATTTCATCTGTTCTAATTCACAAAAATGTATATATCACTTTAAATTATTTTGCTTCAGTTTTATCATTATGTCATTATATTCAGCCTGAAGTAAAATGCCCAAATCTCAGATTTTGGCCTCCTGCTAAAAGAAGAATTACTTATAAATATATAATTGCTTTACCAGCTGAAAAACAGATACATATTGCCATTTACTGTATTTGCATGTTAGGTGGTTATTCTTCCTTCTGTTAATGCTTGCAGCTGTTTACAGATAGTAACAGAGATAAACTATTAGTAATTGCTGTTATAATCAGCTATTTAATTTGATTAGGTAGTGATGAAGTAATATGGGTTGATGAGCTATTTTGAGGTCTTTTCATGTTGGACAAGTGGTAGTAAAAAAAAAAAAAAAAACCCTAATGAAACCTGTTTAGATGACCAAACCTAGTGTCAAATGAAGATATGTTGATGAAAAAGTATTGGCCTTGCTTTAGAAAGAGTGTGCAGTAGTAATTAATTGAGGATTGTCTGGAAATAGCTTTAGTAAAAAGTTTTTTTTTTTTTCCCAGATAAAACCGTACCTCATTAATGATCATTTTATATAAAATATACTTTAACAATTCCAGATGAAAATTTAATAGACTCCATAGTAACAATTGAAATATACATTTCAATAAATGGTTTTTACACTAATTGTTCCCAAACAGCCTGCTTGGATATGCTTTTACAAAATTTTTCTGTTTTTCTCCCTCTTTCAAATATTATACTGCCCACTAAATTCTAGTCTCTTCTCTCCAAAGGACTTTGAATTTGGAAAATAAAACAAAACATACAATTGCTGAATATAAAACACAGTTGGCTTTAAATGAGTGACTGCAAAGAATTCCCAGGATCATAGACATGGCATTGTGCATGGACTTAGAGACTTCTATTTTTACTTCTCTGTGCCATTTTGAGTATTTATGAGTTTTTAAGTTCTTCCCAAGAACTGAAGAGAAAAGTTTAGTGAAAATTAATATGCTCATTCTTATATGATTCTACAAATAATACAGATCTATTATGTTTCCCAAATATCTCCACCTCCAAACGTTTACCCTATTGTGTAATCACCTCTCCTTGAGTGTTGGCTGAGCCTAGCGACTCATTCCTAATGAATAGATCATGCCAAGATGTGACACTTTCAAGGTTATGTTACAGTAAAAAAATGTGGCTTCTGTTTTGAGTTCTCTATCTCTCTCATTCATTCTCTCTCTCTCTCTCTCACCCAGCTGCCATATGTGAACTGCCCTATGGAGAGGTCCACATGGCAAAGAACTGAAGGGGGCCTCTCATCCACAGTCCTTGAGGACCTGACGCCTTCAGTCCAATAGCCATCAAAGAACTGAATCCTGCCTGCAACCATATAGGAGCTTGCAAGCAGATCCTCCCCCAGTGGAGCCTTCAGGTAAGACCATAGCCACAGCTGACACTTTGCAGCTTTGTGAGACAGCTTGAGGCTAAGTCACAGGTGTAGTCCTGATCCATACAAACTGTGAGATAATAAATATTTGTTGTTTACAAGTTATAAATAATCACTATCACAGGTATTTTATTGTTGATTTCCTAATCATAGGTCCCTTGTGATTTGGGAGTTACATTTTTCTTCTTTACCTGTTTCACGATTCTTGATTGCATGCCAGGTATTGGATATTAAAGAATAATAGACATTGAAGTAGGTAATATTTATCATCAACAAAGACACACCCTTTCCTCTGTTGGCCCTCTGAAGTGGAACCTAAATCAATCTCATGTGTAGTTGAGCTGGGTTTAGGATTTGTTGAAGCTATAGTCAAATTTAGATCAGCACTGTCTTTATAAGTTGTGAATGTAATATCAGGAGCCTCCCTTCAGAAGGGCTTGAAATCTGAGCACAGCTGAGAGAGTTTCCAAAGATGAATGATCTCTCTCTCTCTCCATATGTGTGTGTGTGTGTATATATATATATATATATATATATAAAATCTTACCAGTTATGTTTCTCTGGAGATTCCTGATGAAAACATTACCTATCTATCATCTATCTATATTATTTATATTTTTATTTTATTTCTCCCTCCACCAGAATATGAGACTCATGAGACAGAAAGTGAGCTTTTTCTCATCTTTTCTTAGAAGAACACTAATCTCATTCTTGAGGGCTCCAATCTCATTACCTAATTACTTCCCAGAGGCCCCACCTCTGAATATCACCATTTTGGGGGTTAAGATGTCAACAGATGATTTTAAGAGGGATAAAAACATTCAGACCAGACGTAGTAGTGACCTGATGTTCTATCAGGCCATTTACTCACTTGAGACCTTCAAATTCTCACAGTAATACCATTGTTTTGTCTGCTTTCCAAAGTGTACATATCTTTCCTTATTTATCTTACATTAGCAAATATTTCTTCAGTGCCTATTATAAACCGGAAATCATTCTAGGCATAGAAATGTAAAATAGTTTAGAAATATAAAACGTCATCCCTCAGGCACTTACCACATAATGTAACCAGAAGCTATTTGGTATCCTAGTCCTAAAAAAGCCTACCTAAAGTAAGTGAACTTTAGAAAGCTAGCTTAGAGGACATGTTTTCTACCTATTCTTCTAAATAATCTAAGTTCTTTCCCATTTCAAGGTTGACTCTAAAAGGTATACATACTTGGTTACTGTTATAACATTTCTAGTTGATGATTACATTCACTAAAAAAACACTTTCAGATTATGTGCTTGACTTGTAAATGATTACTTCAGGAGACAGTTATATATAAATCCATTTCTGTTTTATCTGTAATGTTTTGAAGAACATTACTCAAAGTCCCTCAAGTAAGTTAGAGTGCGGTAAAAGTATAGACATGTTTATGTTGTAGAAAAAGCATGAATTTTGGAGTTAAGTATATGAGGGTTCATTTGTCAATCTATATCAAAAACCATAAAAATAATCTCATTATTTAGTAATTCTTCCATTAATTTTTGGAAGGAAAATAAAACTTAAAATGTACAGAGGTTTATGGACAAGAGTGTTCAGAGAACATTACACATAAAGTGGAAAATGGGAAACAATATGAGTATTAGCAATATTGGAATAAACAAAGTATGATACAACCATAATATGAAATACTATGTAGCCAGGAAAATCTTATAGAACATTTATTGCAAAATGAAAAAGCAGGATATAAATTTTATATTATTTTGATTTTGAAAGAAAGAAAAAGTCATTTCTGCCCCTTATATTTGGTAAGATATGGGATTAAAAATATAATCAAATACATAATTGTTTCACGTACATTATTTCATTTGAATTGAAAACAATTCTGTCATGGATGAATTTTTCCTACAGTAAAGCAAGAGAAGTGATATTTTCAGATCTTAACCAACTTTCTCAGTACAAGGGAGCTAATACAAAATTCTGATAAATTGAGCTCAGTTCAGTGCTAGTCCAATTCTAAGTTATGACAGAAAGGCTATGCCCAATTCAACTTGTACCTGCTTTGGAAAATTCTTCCTATCTTCAGTAAAATGGGTATGAGATATGTTTATATTACACTTTCTCTCTTATGTATATTTAGCTCATTTTCTCTAAAGGACAAAAATGTCTCTTTTCCTTGAATTCAAAGTTTGGGATTTTTTCACTTCCTATCTTTTTGATATGCTTCCATGTGTAGATTACACATTGCTTGAGTTCAAAATTAATGTGCAGAATCTTGTAGGCAGTTGGTTAAATTAATGCTCCTTCATAAATATTTTTACGTCTCTAAATTACAAAACCATTTCACGGATGAAGGGGAACTTTGCTAAACTTTAGAAACTGGAATTCCAAGAGCAAGGAAGCTTAATTTATTAGCTACAGCTATGTCATAGAAGACAAAAAATGAGGTTTTTTCCCTCAAATTATTCTGAAAATATACTACACTTTACCTATGCAAAAAAAAGATAGAGGAAATTTATACCTTTGACTGGCTTAAAAAATATACAAAGACAATGTCATATGTACAGTATTGGGATTGAATTAAATATTGAAATTGGAGTCCTGAGTAGAATGAAATTTAATCAGTCAGTTTAATAAAGTCTGTGTTTTCCTAAAATTGGTTACTCTTGACTTCTGGAACTTCATAATATTTTGTTAGGAGTGTCAGTTTATAAGTTTTTCTCTCCTGACAGACTATAGATTTCTTAAGGGCTAAGATCCTGTTTTACTAATATTTGTATCCTTTGCATTTCTACAGACCTGACACCTGGGAGGATTTGAATGAGTTTTAAGAAGGAAGGAATCAATGTAGACTAGACCTAGTTGAAATTTAATAATTGATGATGGGAATGTTGATAATAAATGGTGAGAGTATTTTACATTTGTAGGGATTTGTTTTGCTTTTGTTCTCCCCTATTGGATACACAGAGTGAAACCGTTTTCCTGTATTTCCAAAATTATTCTTTATAGAAAATCAGAAATTGTTATGAAACCAGCATATAACTTCTATAGTTTGAAAAAGTATGCCCCTTTTGATAACCCTTATTTGATATCTCCCTTTGGTGTTAATGCAGGAAATATGCTTTGTGTAATTGAAAAAATATGCCACTTGGCTTTCCAATTTGAGATCATACACTATCTGATGCTGAGGGAAGGCTCAAATGAAGAGGCAGTGTGCTGTAATTGGATATGTACAGGCCTCAATATAGCAATGTCATAACACCTAAGTTCCTGACATAGATTTAGCTTTGTATTTGTTGCAACCCTGAAGAAAAATACTGGAGTAGAGTAGGCAGCCACATATTTGTTTAACTCATTTATTTAACAGGTATTTTTTTCTTTGTGTGTACAGCACTGTCTTAGGACACACACAAGAATGTAATCTTGAAATTTCATTAGATGACTTTGATGCCTTATTTTAGGATAAAAGAATATTGGCATACAGTATTAATTTAAGAAAACTTTGTTGTTCAGAAATTAATTTGCTGAAGAAGAGTGGTAATTAGATCATTCACAAATTAAAGAGAACAGAAGGAAAAATATCATTAGTTGACATTATTGTCAGTGGGACTAACTAGTATCTGAGAATGCAACCAAATAGCTTCATAGGAAAGACAAAAATATAAGCAGGGGAGTAAAAAAGATGGGACAGCTGAGAAAAAGGAAAGAAAGGCATGGAAAGAGAAAGAGAGAGGCTGAGTATGTGAAGAAAGGGGACTTAGGGTCACCCCTATGATTTTGGAATCTCATAAAGATATCAAGCCAGCGATTAACATTCCTTTCTACCACCTGCCTGAGTGATAAAGCCCTTCAAATCTCTGTTTATAAACAAGGGTCAAATTTTAATGTCAGAATTAGAATTCAGTTTATTTTTTATAGGAAGTTCTAGAAGCAAATATCAACCCCTCTGAAATCATAGAAGACATCTCTAAATGATCATGATGTACTTTCCCACTGAGCCAGGATATGGCCTATGTATCCATTGTATGAAGGCTCAAATAACCACAACCAACAGACAATAGATAACCTTTGAGATTAAACTTATTTTCCTTCCTGCAGTTAACAATCTCAAAGAATTATTTATCTTTCATTCACCAAATATTTATCATGCCAGCCATTGCGCTATTCTGAAAGTGCTTACATTCTAGTAAGGCAGACAATAAAAAAAAAAGAGTAAATAAATACGATACCAGGTTGTATAAATGCCATGGAAGAAAATAAAGCAGAAAAAAGACTATAACGAGTTTTTAAGGTGGGAGAAGTTGCTGTTTATACATGTTGAAAGATTCATTGATGAGTCCCAAATAAAGGAAGGGTCAGGGGAAATATACCAAGTAGAGAGACTGGCAAATTAAAATATTTGAGGCAAGGGACTTCCCTGGTGGTCCAGTGGTTAAGATTCTGCGCTTCCAGTGCAGGGGGCATGGGTTTGATCCCTGACTGGGGAACTAAGATCCCACATGCTGCATGGCCAGAAAAGGAAAAAAAGGGGAAAAAAAAGTAAAACAAAAATATTTGAAGTGAGAGCACACTTGGTGCATGGTAGAGGGGCCAGAAGGCTAGTGTGCTAGGGATAAGGTCAGTGAAAGAGGAGGGATCAGAACTTGTAGTTTTTACAGCAGTTTGGCTTTCCTCTGATTGAAATAGGAACTCATTGGAGGGTTTTGATCAATGAGTGACATTATAGGACCTGTATTTAAAAGACTCCTTCTGGCTACACAGTTGAGAACATAAAGACTCAGAGAGGGACATGAAGAACAGTTTGGAGGTAATTATAAATACCCAGAGGAAGGACAATGAGGGCTATAGTTGCTTAAATTTGGGTGGAGCAGTAAATGGTGAGGAGTGGATACATTTTGAAGATAGAAACAACAGTGTTTGGTGATGGATTGGATGTGGAATGTGAGTAAGAAAGAAGAGTCTAGGGTAATTTCAAGATTTTAGGCCTACCTGGAAGATAAAGTTACATCAAACTAAAATGAAGAAGACTAGAGAAAGAGCACATTTAGGAAGGTGTACAAGTCAGGATAGGCTAAGTTATGTTGTGGTAACAAACAACTCCAAAATCTCAGGCACTAAAAACAGTGAAAATTCATTTATAGCTATGACACATGTCCAAAGAAAATTGACAACAAAGTTTCTGTTTGTCACAGCCCCTGAAGGCCCCATGCTGACTAAGGCTCCATGTTGATATGTGATTTAACAATCACTGTGGCACAGGTCAGTAAACCCATTGAATTATGCACTAAATAGTAAATCTTTTTTCCAGAAATAAAGCTCATAACTTACACTCAATACTTCATTTGCCAAAGCAGGTGATGTGTACATTTATATTAAAAAAGGGGCTAGAGATACATTTTTACCATGTGCCCAAAAGGTGTAAACTGGACATATTTAGCAAGTAGCACTTAAGATTCTTCAGAAGACATTTAAATTTAAAGGTGCCAAATTTGTAGTTCTGATTAGATATCCAACTAGTAATTCCAAATTAAGAGTTGCCTGTATGGGTATAGAGTTCAGGAGAATGATCTGGATTACTCATTTAATTAAGTATTTAAAGCCATAATCTTGGGAATGACATGTACAGAGAAAAGAGTGTAAGGCCTAAACCATGGAACACACAAAGATGAGTGTGAAGGAAACTGAAAAAGTATACCCATTGAGCAAGGTAAGATGGAAACCAAGATAAATTGTTGTCCCAAAAGCCAAGGGAATAAAATAAATTAGGAATGAGTGAGTGATCATTTATGCTTAATACTGATAATAATGAAATTGGACTCAATCACTGGACTTACTAGTGTAGAAGTTATTGATGACTTTAAAAAAGAATTTTTCTGTAAAGTGGTAATAAAAAAAATGCCTGATTACAACAGGCTAAGAGAGATTTGCAAGAAACAATACTGTGACAGTGATTTTAAGAGTTTTTGATATAAAAGAAGAAATACCTAGAGAAGGAATAGGGTCAATGAGGGGTTTTCCTCTCCTTTCTTCTTTTTTAAGATGAGTGATTTTAAAATATGTTTTTATGCTGATGAAAATGACACAGCAGAGAGGGAAAAATGATGATGCAGAAGAATATTTCATGCTTCTTTAAGAGTAAAGTAGAAATTGCATGCTTTTGATTGAGCTAATTTTGAAGTTTTAATGCCTTCAGCATTAGCAACTGTTTTTCTCTCTCTTTCTCTTTTTGTGTCATGTAGAAAAGAAGGGGAAAAGTATCATTAGGTCAAGAGGAATCTGAGATCTGTTGGATATTATTGTAACAGTAGATTGAAGAGTAGACTCTTAGGAAATTCCTTAAAATAAAATAGCTACTGTAAGATATATTTGAACAAATGGAAGGACTTTGCATGCCAATCAAAGAGAAATTTTTGTCATATTCCAGGGATAGAACTAATTGGACTGACAATAAATAGAATTAAGGTGACTTAGGAAAGAAAATCAAATCAAATCCTGGAAATAGACTAAACTGTAATTTCCGGGCAGCTGGGATTTTTTGGAAAGGGATGATGTGATGCAAATGTTGTTGTATATTTGCTCTACCAGATCCTGTATCTGCCCTGCTCAGACAAGTGGTGCTGACTCCTATGGTTGCATCACCTGGACGCTCTTGCCAGTGGGGCTAACAGGAGGTTCCAGTGAGATATAAGTGGGCAGAATAGAGAGATCGCCACTCCCTCACTGTTTCAGATACCTCCTCAACTCTAGCAACCCTCAGTAGTTCTTACTCCACAGGTCCAGCTTTCACCAGGTTCTAATTACACCAGTTCCTCCCCTGTACCATTCAGTTCTTTCTACTGCTGTGGATTCCTGGGGCCTCAGCATCTCTTTTTGGTTCATTCAGACTTGCTCATACCGCCTAAATAGTTCATTTATTGAAGTCTTTTCATTTGAATTATCTGGGTGTGATTCAGTATAAATTCAGGGATGGTATCTATAAATATTTTATAGGACACATTGTATACTTGACATACAGTCGACATATGTGTTATACTTAGTTGCTGCCATTATTAATTTTATTGCTCATATTGCTCCTAATTTGCCCAATGGGAGCCCATTCAAGTTGGTTTCTGTATCCTTTTAGCACATACTCTCCAGTTTTTGAGTTCTGCTTCCTCTCTGGTATAATAATACATTTCGGGTTCACTGTGTTTTTCCCTGCCCTGGTACTGGAATTAGCCATTTCTCTAAGGATCCGGGTTCCTTATGGTGGGAGATAATATCTTAAAATGAGTCAAGGTGCTAAATGTGCTTCTTCTTTTGGAGGTGTCATTGATTTTTTGGCCTTTTCTCAGCTCTTAGCCCTTAGCAAATATACACATTTATGAATTGTAAATTAATACTAACATTTCTAATTCTAATTCAACATTAGAACATGGTTCTTTTGGGCTATCTCCTTTCACATTTATTATTCCTTTTTTTAAAGGGACTTATTTTAATAAAATTGATTATATGGCTGCTGAGTTTACCTGGTGAGCTAGCATAAGTTTCTTTCTTCTATTTTGAAACCACTAGAATTGAGGTGCTTTCTCAATCATAGGTAGGCTCTCTTAATTCTAGAAATATATCTCATGTTAAAGAATCTTGCATGGTGAGAATACAAATTTTATTTATGCAGTGATCACATACTGAACTTTATGGTGGACCATCTAACCAAATATACACTTTCTAAGGAAGACTAATGAGTCAGTCTTTATGAAAAGCAGTTTGAAAGCTAATGTGATAATCCAGGCAGGGGATATTTAGACTCATGGTGCTTAGCTCAAGGTGAAGCATAAATGGGGAGAAGTGAATATATTTGGAGATAGAAATGACAAGATTAGTTATGGACTCAGTGATAAATAGCTGATGATAAAAGAGAGAAAGAGAAGGGTCTAGGATGATTTTAGTATTTTACCTGTGAAAAACTAGAAGAATGAAATTTCACTAAACTAAAATGAAAAAGACTAGAGAAGGAGCACATTTAGTCAGTCAGGACAGACTAAGTTATACTCTGGTAGTGAACAATTCCAAAATTCCAAAGGCTAAAAGCAACAAAGATTTATTTCTTGTCTAACTCCAGAGTCCTTGCTAGATAGGGTCTTCTTATAATCCCTTTTAACAAGCAAGAATTTTTTCATCTCAAGGTTTAATCTAATCCACCCCTCTGGGGAGTTAAAGTAAACTCACCCATTGCTTGGCAGACACTCCTTGTATTTCTTAAAATTAGCACAGTTAAGAGTTAGTGACCTCAGACTATGCTGTTTTATGGCTCTTTTGTTTGTTTTGCAAAATTCTGTTTTTTCATCCCTGTGAAACTTTTGCTCTTATTTTTCACTGTATCCTTCTTTATAATCAACTTTTGATTCTTACAGACTAGAAAGTATGAGATAAACAGGTTTATTAAAATAGGCAATGGATATATGTTTCTAGATCTGAATAGATCCTTCTTCTATGAGGTAAATTTATGACCTGTGTAATAGCTGTTTGACTTCTATATACTTTAATGGATACATTTTTCTTTTAAATAATTAAATTTCCAGGTAACAAGGACTTAGGTATAATTAGTTGTAGGAAGAGAATGAGACAAAGGAATATTCAGCATAATACAAGAAGAATCAAGGTATATTAACTTTCTATTGCTGTGTAATAAATTACCAAAAATTTTAACAGCTTAAAACACCATCCATTTATGAATTCACAGTTTTGTAGGTCAGAAGTCCTACATGACATTACTGGGTTCTCTGCTCATGGTTTCATCAGGCTGAAATCAAGCTGAGCTCTTGTCTGGAGGCTCTGGGTGAAAATTCAGAATCCAAGCATATTCTCGTTAGCAGAATTCAGTTCCTTGCATTTAGAGGACTGTGTGGTCCTCATTTCCTTGTCAGTCTTCAGCCAGGGGCTACTCTTAACTCTTAGAGGCTGCCTGCATTCCCTGCCATGTGACATCCCCAGTCTTCAAGCCAGCAAAGTCACATCGAATCCTTTCTGTGCTTTGAATCTCTGACTTCCTCCATCTCTGACCTCTAGACCTAGGTTAAAGGGCTCAGGGGCTTAGGTCAGGCTCACCTATATTATCTCCCTATCTTAAAGTCAGTTATTCTGAGACATTAATTACATCTGAAAAATCACTTTTGCCAAAGACGGTAACATAATTGCAGGAGTGATATCTCTTGATAGTCATAGGTTCCATCCACACAAGAAGAGATTATCCCAAGTTGAGTGTAATTTGGGATTAACTCAGAATTCTCCCTTCCACGTAAGTGTTCTTAAAAATATTAAGCAATCCTTGTATTCTACATAAAATAAATGCAGAATGTAAATGAAATGACTGTTTAGATTTGGGTGAATGACTTTAAAGTAAGAAAACTTATTTTTGAGAATAAAATTTCATATAAATTGTCCTAAGGTTTAAAGAAAAAAATGAGGCATTAAGAAGAAAAATGCATAAAACAAAAGACTGTTCTGAAATAAAAGGAGTAACCACCAAGACTGGCATATTTATGAGAAAAGCCACTCAAGTCAAAGTTGGAAGTTCATGATTGATTGTTAAAATGAATAAAGAAATGATTGGAGTCCATTAGTTTATTAATTAATCAAAGTCCATTGTGTCTCAAAAGGTTAAAATTGAACTGTGTTCTAATAAGAATTTTTAAGAGTTCTGTCCTATGATAAGATACGAAGACAAAACTTGTTCTAATGGAAAATGTCTGGAATTCTGATTAGATCAAGAGGGGGCCTCCTAAAATAGTTTCAGGGTAAATTGAATGCACCAACCTCCATTTCTCTCCCAGTGACCAGTTGTTGTTTGACAATGACAGGGTTAGCCTAGGACAGAACAAAAGAAAATTAAAAATATCAGTGCACAGATTTGTGGTTTCAAGAGGCCAATCTAAGCCTTTATAAATCATCAGTGTAAGATTGAGCTGTTCTAGGAAATATCTTAGGTCAAAATTGCATAGTACATCTCCTATAAATACCTTCAGAATATTTATTTCTCTATTTCTGTATACTCATTTCTTAGCCTCTAAAGGGGACATAGCATACCCTTACATTGCATGCCTTACCGAATGGCCGGAAGTTGCAGCTCTGTGCACAGTAACCGCAAGAAGCAAGCATCCCCATTAACCACCCAATGTGATTATTAACCTCTAAAAATAAACACAGCTTGGAAAGCTTATTTCGCCCTAAGAAAGGGAAAACTAAATCAATAATGACTTAGATTCTATTTGTGAACTAAAATGCTCAAGCTGATGAATAAAATGTGTCACAATGTGACAGGGTAAATAAAAAACAGAAAAATAAAAAAACACACACTTATTGGAAAGGCTTGCAAAAAAAGAATTCCTTCTGATCAACGTTGGCCTTCTTGAGATGACAATAAATGTCAACAAGGACCTGAAACAAAGAAGAACAGAGAAAGGATCAAAATGTTTGCTGAGCACTTACTGAGTATACCAGAAAACTCTCTTAGATGCTTTCACATGCTCCCTCATATGATAGAAACCAGAGTTTTAATGCTTAATGGTGTGAACAGTGGGGTCACTACTTTAATACTTAAATTTCAAGGTCTTCTTATAGCAATTTGGTCAAGTGATGGATTCTCTATATGCATTCCTTACTTAATCTGGAAAATAGAAATAAATTACCTATTTTATAGTATTACTGTGACAATAAATGAGATATTGCATATAAAGTATTTAGAACTGCACTCAGCTTGTAAGTATAGATGATCATGATTATGATGACAGTGACCTCATTTTATCTTCAAAAGCCCATGGTACCTAACTTCCTGTCCAGGAGGTAGAGAGCTGGAGCATTAGTCTCAGGCTCTAAACAACTACTGTCAAATTTATGACTTTGACTGAACCCAGGAGAGAGTTGAGGTTGCAGAGCCAGCAACTGCCACAACAGTCATTTGCTACAGGGAGAGAGAAGACACAAGCATACTCTCACTTGAGATAAACACAGCTGGACACCAACAAAGAGAGTGCAGCTAGAAGAAGTGACAATTTGATGAATGCCAAGTATTGGCAGATGAAATAGTCTGAAACTCTGAGGACTACAGATATTAGGGTTATCTACACCTTCTCTCAGGGTCTTTCTCCACAAATCCCACCAAACATTCATAGATAAGTTTGAAAAAAAGCCCTGAGAAATTTCTTTTGCAGTGCAGATCTCACGGAGGTGAACAGCAGTGGCTAGGTAAGAGGGGCAAAAAACTTCATCCAGATCCATCTTCTCCTATTTATTAAAAAAAAAAAAAAAATCTTACTGTGTGTGGGGGGTTTGGAGAGCAACCATCACTGCTGCTCTTAGTTGAAAACTGATTGCAGCTAGGAGAGGGAACTAGCAGAGAAAACCTTGCTTCTGGGGGAGGGGCAGGATTACATGCTGAACTCACAACCATAGTGGCAGAAAAGCAGCAGGTCTGAAAAGCGACACTCTCGTAATGCAGGGGCACGACATATGCCCAAGAATAAGGCTTAATAAGAATAAATGTTCTACCTATCACCAATCGAAGAAGTTTTAAACAATAAGTAACCTCCAAATATTGCTGAGAGAGGGTCAAAAGAACAACAACAAGCAAGACAAGCCAACAGAATAACATCTTTAAAGTGCCAAAAAGGGAGACAAAAACCAAACCTGTCACCCCAGAGTAATCTAGTAAGCAAAAGTATCTCTCACAAATGAGACTTTTTCAAACAAAAACTAAGGAAATTAAGAGTTAAAGTAAGTTCTTTAGCTAGAAAGAATATAATAAACATGAGACCATGCAAAGAAATAAATAGCATTGGAAAGGTTATAAGGGAAGGACAGTTTAATTCTGTGCTCTCTTTTAAAAAATTTAAAGCTCTAAAAGATAATTGTCCAAGACAAAAATATTAGCAATATGCTGTATGTTAACATGTAAAAGTTAAAACAGCACAATAAGATAGGTTGTGGAATTGGGAAATACTGTGGTAAGGTTCTTAACTACATAGAAAGTGATATAATCCCATTTGAAGTTAGATTCTAATTTAAAATATACATTGTAAACTTTAGTTCAATGACTTTTTTAAGAGATGTATAAGCAATAATTGATGAGATTGTATAGCAGCTTTATCCTTAGTAGCCAGATACTAGAAACAAAGCTGATGTCCTTCAACCAGTGAATGGATACACAAACTGTAGTACATGCATACAATGGAATACATGAAATGCTACTTAGCAATGAAAAGGAATATCTATTAATTGCAGTACTTAAACTTTGATAAATATTTTAATCATTGAAATTCACTCCCTTCAGGGACTTCCCTGGTGGTCCAGTGGTTAAGACTCCGCGCTTCCACTGCATGGGACACAAGTTCTATCCCTGGTTGGGGAACTAAGATCCCACATGCCACGTGACATAGCCAAAAAAGAAAAGAAAAGAGGAAATTCACTCCTTCCAAATGGCTTCAAATTTCATATATCTACTAAAAAAGAAACACTCTTAATCTATCTTTCCTTTATTATATTTTTTAAAGATAAAATACAAATCTTTGGGTTTTCATCTATGAACATATTTTTGTAGAGCTTGATTATATAATTTTGCATTGCATATGATATTACTTTTAAATGTTATAATACAAGTTAATGTTTGTGTATACACTCATATATATACATGGGTTTGAACAACATTGGTTTGAATTGCACAGGTCCATTTATATGTGGATTTTTTTCAATAAATATACAGTCAAACCTCTGTATTCATGGGTTTTTGGATCAGTGGATTCAGCCAACAGCAAATCTAAATTTCCATACATGATTGCTTGAATCTGCTGACATGGATACAGAGGGCCAACTGTATTCATTGTACTAGGCCATTTTATATGAGACTTGAGCATGTGTATATTTTGGTATACAAGGGGGTGGGCCTTCTGGAACCAATCTCCAGTGGATACTGAGGGATGACTGTAGAGTAATAAAATATTCGTAACTAGAGTATAACTTTCTTGGGAAGAGAACTTATATTTTGTATTATTGTTTGTCTTTCCCTAGTTCAATTCTTATCAACATGGCTAAATAGAAAAAGGGAGTAGAAATGAGACTACAGAATCATGATTTGGGTAGTAGAAAGACTCTTTAAGATTTTAAGGTTAAAAATCTTTAAGATTAAAATTTCTTTAAGAATATAAATATCCAGAAATCATTAGGAATATTTAAAACTCTCAAATATCATCACTTTATTCACGGATAGAGAAACCGTTTACCTAGATGATGTGAGAATGACCACTAGAATCCAGGCCTTTTGGCTCCTAAATCAATACAATGTTCTCCTCAGTGTATCTTGCTTGCTCTTATAAGGTAAATTACACCCAGATCTGGTCCACATATTGGTGAAAGACTCTAAAGACCAAATTCTGAATTTACTGGAGAGGTGGTAGCAAATCCTTTTTGAATGATGCATTGTCTTTCATATTTTTATTAAGTATAGTTTTTGCATCATACACATATTTATGTAGATTTCCTGTTGTCCTGAGATTAGAAATGAAATAACTTTAAAAGAATATGTAGTTCCCTTCCTTCCGCAGTTAAGTTCCTACATTTCATAAAAAATTAGGTCCAGGTTAACTGTTATATATCAACTTGTGACCTTGATAATAGCCAGGCATTTATGGAGAGTTGTAATCTCTGGAGCAGACTTCCCTCTATTTAAAAGCTGCTTGAATGTAGTTTTCAGTAGGTATACTTGCTTCTGAAGACACTTGAAAGACTTCACATATGTTAATTATAGCAATCAAGACTCATAAGGCCTAGAATTTCACAACTTTTCAGAGAGCCTTTGGGAATAGAATATCTTCCAATTCAGTGGGCATGTTAAATCCAATTATACTTCCTTCTTTTGGCAGCCTCCCCTTTTGTACTCTTACAATCTGCAAACTCAGAAAAATGCAAAAGATGCTCTTCTGTTGGCAAAAAGCTCCCTGTGTTTATTTGTAAAAAGTTTGTATTTTCTAGACTGAAAAGAGAAAACTTGTCAACATTACCAGGATTCGTTATAGATACAGCTACACACCCATACACACACACAGGCGCACACACCAGAAAGCTACCTTTAAGTTGCAACATTTGCAACCTTTTATACTTTCCTCATTTTTAATTGGAGAGAACTTAATTGGAGAGAAAGAAAACCAACTAAGGAGCTGAGAAACTAATTATACAAACAGAAAATGGTAGAGCCATATATAAAAATAGAACACTGACCCACAACCTACAGAAACCTGCCTTGGAAGTTAACCTTCTTATATCCAGTAAACAACACAGGAAATCAGCCGGCTGTAAGGTAGACTTGTAGGAAATCAGACTGCTATCTCTAGTGACAATCCAGGGAACTAAAATAATAACTTCCATAGCAATTAGTCCAAAATGGCCAGGACTTGATTTATAACAGACAGCTTCTTTAATTTTTGTCCCTGCTTTCAATGTAGGACAAACCAGGGAAAGTCAAATGTGTGCCTCGTAATCAATCATATAGGATGCCCCATTTCTAAGTTAGTGTACCTACAGCTTCTGCCTACCAAGTCTCTGATCAGAGCATACCTGAAGGCTTCCTTTTTTCCCACTTTAAATCTTCTCCACTCCTCTGCCTGCCTTGGAGTGCCAAAACACAAATGACAGTGTCTGACTTCCGTGCTAAAGCAAGCTCTGTATAAGTAGCCTTTGCTTTTCTCATTTGGTTGGTCTTCATTTTTTTCTGCAGAGCAAAAAGTCAAAATCAACAACAACAAAAAACCTCTGTTTCAGAATCTCTAAAATGCTTGAATTTCTTCATGGTTCCAGTGTCCACTTTTGTAGTTAAACTATCTTTTTGATGTTTCTTTCTAATGTAACCTAGTGAAAATTATTTCTCTTTGGGGGCATTTTTGTAATTTTTTAAGTTAATAAATTATTTACACGTTTATTAATGTTACGATTCTGAGTGCATTTTCATTTACAGAATCTCTAATTTTTAATGTTTTTCATTGAAAATCTCAGGTAAAATTATCGATATTACATGTACATATGTGTGTGTATCTGTATATATGTGTGTGTGTAGATATATACATATGAAATTTTGGTGTATTCTTTCTGTGTGTTTATTATTTAAGTAATCATATAACCAATAGCTGGTAACAAATGATTTCCAAAATGTCTATTAAACTCAATTTTCTCTAGGGATCACTAAGAATTTACAATTGACTATGAATTATTCTATTATTAGAATATATTTTTAAAATTTTGATTGGAGTATAGTTGATTTACAGTGTCGTATTAGTTTCAGTGATAAATTAGGAGATTAGGATTAACATACACTCACTGCTATATATAAAATAGATAACTAACAAGGATCTATTATTAGAATATTAGCCAACAAATTTTTTAGCCCTGGCTTTTATTTTTTTCTTACTTTTAAAGGGATAAATAAAGTCAAATTTTCCATACATCACTGTTTCATGCGCTATATGTTTTGTATAGATCTTGAACAACCTATTTAGTATTATTTTGTTCATTTTTGTTTTTTTAATGTGAGAGCATTTGGCAAATTTATAATAGAGATTTTTTTTTTCCATAAATTTATCTTATAATAATCAAATGACATTAGTTAAACAAAAAACATAAAGTCAGGATCAGTCAAAGAGAATGTAGGACTACCCAAACTCAAATGTTATAGATTCCTTTCTATGTGTCCACAGGCCTTATGCAGTTAGTTACTTTTCTCTCAGTTCTGTTATCTTTATGTATAATCTCATCGTATTTCCAGGTGACATTTATCTTTTAGTTCAACTCTTTGTACAAGTCAAATAGATATGAGCATCTGCATATCAGGAATCTTGTCATATTGGCCTCTGTGTGTATCCACATTCTATTTTGCAAAGCATATTACTTAACAGTGCATATAATAATTGCAAACAGTATAAGATTTCAACCTTATCACTACAGCTTATAATGACATTATGTGACACTGGACAATTTTTTTGACCTATTTAAACCTCAATTTTCTCATTTATAAACTAGGGATGACAGTAGTATCTACTTCATAGTATAAATCTTAGAATTAAATTGAGCAATTCTTATAACATGCTTAGACTGGGATCTGGCACAGAAGAGCTGCTCAATAAACATTAACTATTACCTAACAACACTGTCAAACGAATGACTTTCATGATCATTGGACCAAAAGAATGGCCTCTGAAAAAGTTAAGAGCTTTCTGGAATGTCTTGTTTATGCCATCTACTACTTGACTTCTGTAAAGAGATGTAACATGTTTCCTCCCCTAAACATAACACTAGGAGCTACTGAGGAGAATCTCACTGGGTGGTATCTAGTAATGTTTAGCTGGAATTCCTGTCCAAGAGGTAAAGTCATTTATCCTATTCTGCATAAACACATTCTATTGACATCACTGAGTTCCTCAACATACAAACTCTAGGTCTTTAGGCTCAAAGTTTAAAGATATTTGAGGTCTTCATACACGCCCCTCCTTCCTGGACATCTGTTCCCCCCTCTTTTTGACATGACTGTCCTTTTCTCAATCTTAATACTTCAGATTAAATGATCTCCTCCTCAGTGATTGCTGTATCTGAAGTATTATCCACCTCTACTCCAGTTCCTCCTCCATTACCTCTGTGGCACCACTTGGTTTTCTTTACTGGGCCCATCACATGTTGCCATTATTTTGCTCATTCATTGCCCTTCTTTCCCATTGTTTTTTTTGTTTATTATTGTTGTTTTGTTGTTGTTTACCTAATTATTCAGTAGGCTGTATGATCTATGAAGGAAGTGATTTCATCTGTCCTGTCTCCTCCTAAGTATAATGTCTCAGAGCTCAAATAATATATGGAATGACCATACGCTGGTAAATCTAGAACTTGTTTGCATAATTCTACTCCCCAAATTAGAAAAGTAAGCCTGAATGGAAAGGGTTAAGGTTAGGGAAGAGTAAAAGTGTCAGGAATATAAAGTTTTCCTTCTCTTCATCTATACAAAGGTGTTTATTTAAGCATCTTTCAGTAAGAATATAAATATTATATGCAGATACAGAGAATGATATATGAGATACTCTGTATAAATAAGGGATATCAGCTTTCTTTAATATTATAAAGCATCTATTATGTAATACTAATCGGAAATAACAAGTGAAATGACACAAATATTTAGACTGGCCTAGTAGTTAAAGCTATTCAAGAGTCTTTGTTGTTCAGGAATTTAAATATTTTGTCTTCTATAATTAAAAACTATTTTCTTGAATAGAAAGCCTATAGAACTAACTGAACTAGAAAAGTTAGTACATGGTCTTGGTACAATCAGTATGACATTTATTTGTTCTTTTAGTTTTTTCTCTACTTTTCAGATGCTGCTTTCTTGCTGTGAGAATCTTAAATCCTAGAAGAACAATGTTTTACTTATTTGGCATCCCCACAATGCCTTTTGTAGTGCTTTTCTGATACAAATTGCTGACTAAATGAAATCTATGTAAAATTGAAACTGTGGTGTGCTCTTTACACTGCCACCATAAAAATCACTATTTTATCTCTCTTTAAATCCTAATCAATTTGTGGAGGCTGATATTTATAGTTTCCATAGTAAGTGAAAATAAAATTATATTGAAAGAATGATACAACCTACTTTAAGCTCATTTGGGTTCCTTATCCAGAGAAACTGAAACAATAAATGTATGTTAAGTTGCTAAATTGGGGAGTAATTTGTTTTTCAGCAATATATACCTAATACAGGCATGCATCAAAGTTATTCATCCACTCATTCAAAAATGTATTAATTGCACAAGTTCCTATGATAGACTACTGAAAAAATAGGCCAAGGGTAACAAAATGTAAGATGTGGTAGCTAGTAACCCTGCTAACATCCCGTGCTCTAATAGGCAGATAATATATGTGAACAGATATGTGGTAATAAGGTAGAGAGCGATATATCTAAAAGATTTTAAGATTCAGGGCTAAAGAGAGCATAAAGGAGAGGATTTTGATGTTGAACTGTCTATCCTCTGTCCTCAAAAGATATGTCCTCACCCCCAATACCTCAGAATGTGATCCAATTTAGACATAGGTTTTTTGCTGATGAAATTAGTTGAGATGAGGTCATACTGGAGAAAGGTGGACCCCTAATTCACTGTGACCAGTGTCCTTACAAAGAAGACAGCCATGTGAGAACAGTTGCTCACAAAAAGAATGCCATGTGATGACAAAGATATAGATTGGAGTTACACAGCTGCAAGCAATGGTTGTCGAAGATTGGTAGAAAACCAGCAGAAGCTAGGAAGAGGCAAGCAAGGAGGCCCCTACAGGTTTCAGGTGTCATGGCTCTGCTGACATCTTGAGACCACCTGGGTTTTAATCCAGGCTTCACATACTAATGCTGGGCTCTTGGGCAAGTTATTGAACCTCATCTAGTTTGTGATACTTTGTTGTGGCAGCCCTAGGAAAATAACACAGAGAGGGAGATTTTTCCTAGCATCTCATGAGGATTTCACATCCCCATTTCAGGAGCACAGGACTCAAAGCATTGATATGCTTCATTTGTCCTTCATCATCCAGAGGCACCTCCAACCCAAGCACTCTGACTCTGGAGCCAGCACAGGAATCCCAGTTTCAAAGGCTTCATGTTGTATGATTTGAATGTTTTGAGGCATGTAACGAAACTTTTTACCCAGGTTTTCATATCTCTAGAATGGATGTATTAAGATTTTATAATTTAAAGTTTTATCACAGAGTTAGTTGAGACAATGCATATGAAGTTTTAGAAATAGTGCTGTGTGCATCGTGAGTGCTCAATATGGGTCAAATACAATATTCTCCTTGGAACTAGACAGTCTCATCACACATAGATTTGGCTGTAGCTGAGAAAGCTAAAACGACTTCTCATCCATTGGTGTTTAAGTATGAGTGGTCTAGTTGGTCTCTGACACTAGGCCACTTCAGAGTTTCTTGTGCCACACGCATTGGAGATGATGGTTGAGTGAGTTAAATTCCCACAGAATGATGGTTTCTCTCCTAGAAGCCTCTTTTGCAGCAGAAGTTAAATCTTCCAAATGTCTAATGCACAATGAAGAAGGCAGCTGCACCGTACAGTATTCTTTTCCTAGGACCCCTCTACTCCTATAGCGTATCCCAGTGCATCTCAGTTAAGCCAGAGCCTCTGAAGGACGGAAATGGCTCAAAATAATACTAACACTCTTTAGGACCCCTAATGTGACATTCCACCAGCTATGTAGCTAGGGCAAATAGGAGAGAGCCAAAAAGAGAAGACAGACAAAAATACTGTACTCCCCGGACACAATGAGTTACAGCTTCAAAAGAAGGAGAGGAGTTGAGCAGTGTTACGAAAACAACAGTGGCTGTCGGACCCACTTTGCCTGAGGTCTTCTGAAAGCAGGAGGTTTTTTATCACAGACAACAAGGATGAAGTGAACCTATAAGAGAGAACCCAAGACTACACTAGTTTGGGCAAATAGTTGCTGCCTCTGAAAACTAAGGAAGTCTTGTGTGAATGCCATGTGGAAATTCATAGCCAAAAGGACTGCCTTGTAGTCCACAGCTGCACTCTCCAATCACAGTCACTGCCGGAAATGTATCCTGAGGCAAATATTGCCTAAAATCTTTGACCATGACCCGGATAAAGAACTTAGGCTATACCTGTTCTATTTACAGATGAAACAAGTAGTATGGATTTCTTTACAAGATCAATTTTAGTAAGAGTACAATTTGATATGAATATATTTTTTCAACAAGGAAAGGGGAAAAGAGCAAAGCAATACTCTAACAGAAAGTTTAAAAGAAGCAAGATGGAATAAGGAAAAACTGATTAAGTACACACACCTAGCTGAAAGTCTCAGCGGATAAAAGTGGATAGATCTGCATTGACATGCCGATGTTCTATTTAATGGTGTAATAAAATTCTATTAAGTGAGGCATTTTAAAAAGTATCATTAAACTGCTAATATTTTGTTTCAATTCTGTTCTGATATTTCCTGAAAGCTGTTTCATTAATGTTTCTGTGGTTATTGTCCTTAGTGACTTGGATTTTTGCCAGTCTACCATTATCAGTCCCTTTATTTTTTCATGTATAGAAATTTGTAGAAAAACTAAAAGAATATGAGCTGCATACATACTAACCATAGAGAAGAATTTGGGACTTTAAAAATTTTAAGTACATTTCTTATTGTCATATAACATACATAAAGAAATGCATACCTTTGAATGAATTTTCACAAAGTGAATATACTCTAGTAACTAGCATCAAGGTTGATCACTAGAACTCTGCCACTCCCCATGACAATTGTTGTTTATTCTCATTGCTGTATAGTTTTCCGTTATTTGAATATATCCAGAATAAACCCATGTTTGCTGGAGAAATATATGTCAGTCTATTTGTTTCAGATGGACAATACATTGTTTGCTCAGGAGCATGAAGAGGAGAGACGGTACTGGTTACTTGGATCTAAGCTAATTGAAATTTTGTTTTACTTGACTGAAAATATTACTATTTTTTAAATTAGAGATCTGGGAACAAAGTTTAATTTATTTTCTAATTAAACTTTTAATTTTGAGATATAGATTCATATGCATTTGTAGGAAATAGTACAGAGAGATCCCATGTACCACATATTCAGTTATCCCAATGGTAACCAGTTGCAAAACTATAGTGCAATATCACAACCAGGATATTGACATTGACATCCATGCATTCAAGGTACTGAACATTTCCATCAACCACAAAGGTCCTCTGTGCCCTTGTATAGTCATACTTACTTTCCTCTCTCTCTCCTTCTCCCTTAACCCAGGCAATCACTAATCTGTTCTCCATTTCTATAATTTTCTTATTTTAAGAATGTGATATAAATGTAATTATATAGTATGTAACCTTTTACGATTGCCTTTTTTTTTAACTTGGCATAATTCCCTGGAGATTCATTCAAATTGTTGGGACTATCAGTAGTGTTTTCCTTTTATTGTTGACTAGTAGTCCCTGGTGTGGATGTACTACAGAGTGTTTAACCGTTCATTAGTTTAAGTATACCTGAGCTATTTCCAGTCTTTTGGTTATTACACATATAGGTGTATGAACATTTATGTGCAAGTTTTTGTGCAGATATAATAGATAATTTTAATTTCTCTGAGATACAGGCTTAAGTGTGCAATTGCTGGAGAATAGGGTTGTTGCATGTTTAGTTTTATAAGAAAATACATATTTTCAGATTGGTTGTATCATTTTACATTCATGCTAACAATATATGAGTGATCCAGCTGTGTGTGTTGATCTTGTATCCTAAAGCATTGCTAAACTTACCTTTTTGTTCTAGGAGTTTTGTTTTGTTTTATTTGGGATTTTTGATGTAGATGATCATGCCATCTGCAAAATAGGGACAGTTTTATTTCTACCTTTCCAGTCTGTTTGCTTTTTTATTTATTTCTCTTGCCTTATTTCTCTTGCACCAAGTGTCTAGAACTTCCGGTACTCTCTTAAATAAGATAGACATCTTTTCCATGTTACCAGTCTTAATGGGGAACATAATCATTCTTGGATCATTAAATAGTATGTTAGCAACAAGTTTTGTGTAGTTTTTTAATCAAGTTTAGAACATTGCCTTCTATTCCTAGTTTGCTGAGATTTTATGTTAGATTTTGTTGAATACTTTTTCTGCATCAATTATTATGGTCATATGGTTTTGCTTTGTCAGTCTGTTGATATGGTGGATTACATTGATTGATTTTTAAATGTTGAGCCAGCCTTGCATACCTAAAAAAAATAATCCCACTTGGTCTTTTTATACATGGCTAGATTCTCTTTGCTGATATTTCTGGAGGAGTTGTATATGTAAGTTTGTGAGAGATATTGTTCTGTAGTTTTCTTTATTAATACTTTTTTTTGGTTTTGGTATCAGAATAATGCAAGCCTTATAAAATGAGTTAAGAAGTGTTTCCTCTTCTTTTGTTTTCTGAATGATATTTTGTAAACTTGGTGTTAATTAGTTTAGTTTTCGTAGTTTGTAGTCTTTGAGGAACTGATTGATTTCTTCTAAGTTGTTGAATTTATGAGTGTACAGTTTTTTACAATATTGCTATATATACCTGTAATGGCTACAAGATCTGCAGTGATGACTCCTGTTTAATTGCAAATAATGATGATTTTTGTCCCTTTTTATATACCTTTTTCATCTTTGCTAGAGGTGTGTCAATTTTATTAATTTTTTAAAGTCCTGGATTTTTTTCACTGATTTTATATACTGCTTTTCAATCGT
Source organism: Balaenoptera ricei (assembly GCF_028023285.1). Lineage (NCBI taxonomy): Eukaryota > Metazoa > Chordata > Mammalia > Artiodactyla > Balaenopteridae > Balaenoptera > Balaenoptera ricei. The sequence goes on from NC_082643.1 coordinate 84,270,463, forward strand.
ATTGGTTTCTGCTCTTTATTATTTCCTTCCTTTTGCTTGCTTTGAATTGGTTTTACCCTTATTTTTCTATTTTCTTGAGGTAAGTATTTAGATTTTCTATTTTGATAACCTTCCTATTTTCTAATATTAGTAATTAACGGTACAAATTTCCCTCTGAGCCCCTACTTTAGTTGTGTCTCACATATTTTGATATATCTTCATTTCCATTCAATCCAACGTAGTTTATTATTTCCATTGATCCTTCATTTTCCACTCAAAGATTACTTAGAAAAGTGTTGTCTAATTCCCTGTGTTTGGAGAGTTTCATTTTGTCTTATTGTTATGGATTTCTAACATTTATAATTTTGTTTCCATTATGGTTAGAGAACATAATTTGTATGTTTTCAATTTTTTTTAAAGTTTGAGGTTTGTTTTATGGCAATTGTATTTTGTACTTTATAGGCTAAATTTTTCTTCTGTTGTTTTCTGCTATGACATTAATTATGGGTGTCCACATTTTAAAGGAACATGGGAAAGTACAAGAAATCTAAAGAAAAAATTTAATGATAAAAGGATAAAAAAGAGGACTCACAATTAAGGAATGATTTCTTTTTCAAAAAAAAAGTTAATCATTATTTTTTAAAGTGTTAGAAATTAATCTGTCCCATCAATAAAATGTATCTTCCTATCTTTTGAATTTTTTATTTTGGTAAAATATACATAGTGTAAAAGTTATCATTTTGACTGTTTTTAACTGTACAATTCAGTGCATCAAACTGAATGTGCACTGAATGTGTATCAAACACATTCACATTGTTGTGGAACCATCACTACTATCACACTTACTTAGAGAAAAATAAATCTTGGGACACAAACAATGCACTTAAACCCAAACAAGCTTTCCAATAAATTATGTTCTGTAAATTAGAAATCTTATCCTGCTTCATGCTGGAAGATGGTCATTGACTACACAAGAGATTTTTAAGTGAATGGATGAAGTCATTTTTTTAAGCATCATTACCAGAAGCTGAGGCCTTTGATTAGATTATTTTAATTTAAAGAGAATTCTGTAACAGTGTAAATTCTGTCATTTCTAATTGTGTCATAGGTATTATCTTTCCTATCATTTTGAAACTTATTTTAATTAAACTTATTTAATTATCTATTCTTATTATCTTTCAAAATATTATCTTCTTTTGAAAGAATATTTTGGCATATAACCTTGCTTCCAACAGTCACTGTTGGCAGTAAAATGATCAGGAAAGTTAGGATAGCAGTCCTCTGTTGCCATCATGTTGATTTCAGTTGCTCATTTATATTGTTAATATTGTAAGAAGAATTGGCATTTTCATTTACTTAATCAATTACTGCACCTTACTCTTAATTTTTATTATTACTATCTCTCAAATTACTATTAGTGCTAGAAACTAGTGTTTAATACTTCCTAAAACAGAGATAGAGCCATGATTTTTACTTTTTTAAAAATCGTATTATGTCTCATTTTGTTTTTCTTGAACAGTTAAAACTTTACCTAGACTTGAAAACTGAAAGAAGATTTGAGAGAGTTATATGAATAATTTTTTTAAACATACACACATACACACAAAATTAAGGATGAAATTAATATACCTCATGGGTTGTTAGGGGGTGAGGAGAGTGATAAGTATTTTGAGCATTTCTAACTGTCAAGGTTTATACCCATTTGAAAATCTTTACAACAGTCCTATAAACTGGATATTATCTATATTTTGTGGATGCAGAAACAAAGGATCAAAGAAATAAATTGCCAATGCCCTTTAGTTATGAGAGGGACAGCTAATATTTTAATTCATGTTTATCTGATTATGTGGTCTGTTCTCTTTGTAAAAAATTCTGTGAAATAGAGCAAAATAACAAAGTAAAATTATGTGAAAAAGGAGAGCTTGTTCAATTGTATAATTCAGAATGTGTATAAGAAATAGATTAGTTGATTATGTGTGTCAGAACACACCTTTTTACATGTAACAATATGCTTTATTAGCATTTTATTGTAGAGAATTATTATGTGCTTTGTTCTGGTTTGGCTTTTTTTTTCATCAGTTGCAAATGGATGAAAAGACAATTTCTTGCCTATTCTCACTGTCACTGTAAGTTGTCAGGTGTTTTTTTCTTAAGATACAGACTCCTTAATTCCAGAGTTAAAGGAACAGACTTTATGTTAATCTAACTAACAGTGTGGAATAGGCCCACTCTGAACAAAAATTCTATGTAGGGTTTTTATTTAAAAGTGTTTCAGGTGCTTAGAGAGATAAGGCAAGAGTAGAAGAAGAATGGAAAATTAGTTGAAGACTGGAGGTCTTGACCCCAGGAACTGGTGGATCTCCAGAGACTAGAAAAGAGGTCAGTAGAAACATGGTTGAGTGGTAGAAACATGAACTATGCTTGAATGTAGTACTCTGAGAGATGAAAAAATCTCTTAAGTGATTATCTCTTATATAGCCTTTGACTCTAGAAAAAATTTTCAAGTCATTATTACTGAGTTTGACTCCCAAATTTTAGTGAGCCACATGGAATGAACCTTGTAAGAAGATCAATACTTACAATAACCAAAACCCTGGGCTCTTTCCCTGTTTTCTTCATCATGTTAGTTCCAAGATTCTGTTACAACTGAAGTGAGGGAGAGAAAGCATTCAGCGTAGGTCAAATTTCTTGCTAACTTTAGTAAGTGAAGTCCTTTAATACAAGTTAATTTGCTGCTTTTAAATATACATAAATATCACATTGTTTACACACTATTATAATTAAGAAGCTTGGGAACATAATTTATTGAATATTTTCCTATAAAAGCGTGTAGAGCAACTACAGTGATATAAATTGAAATTGAATCATTATTCAAAATGAAAATGGAAAGTTAAACAATTTCAATTATTTTACAAACAAATTAGCTACTTCTCTTGAAGCCTGATAAGGCAAAAAGTCTGGCACAGGTACTAGAAGGGTGACAGCCCCATGAGCGTGAGAAATGTGCTACAGGTTTTACATAGTTTTTGCAGTACCATTATGTAAAAGATAATAAGCGATGCTATGTTTAGAAAATGTGAGGTCCCATTTTTTAAAACCCTTTTTTACATGGCAGTGTTGTCAATTGCCTGTAAGATCATTTTCTAACATAAATTTATATCCCTCTAAGGTAAATGTGCCCTTTCCCATTTCACAGAGGGAGGCACTATTCAAAGAAGTTCCCACCTTTCCACTATTCTTATTAATTCAAATGTCTACTATTATTAATCCAAACACTCCATCCTGCTTTAAACATGACTCTGAATACTTATTGTGTATGCCCCATTACATTCCTCACTTTTAGTTTGCCAATGCAGTGTTTGATTCTTTTTCTAGATTTTCACTTCTTAGTGAATGAATAGCTCTAGTTTTGTCTCTCTCCCCTGGGCACTAATTTTAGCATGTACTCTAGCAGATTCAACCTGGTTAGTAATAAGTACAGCTTTCTATAAAGTTAGTTCAAGTGCTAGTCTAAACAGTAATTGCTTGCGTATTCATGGCATAGTTCTTCATGAGCTGCTCACAAGCAGTCCCATCAGGCTTTATTTCCATGTTGGCATGTAGTTGAGGTAGGATTTGTTTTTTTCCTGTATATTAACTGATTCTGAGTGTTTCAGTTGTGTTTTATGTTTTTGTATGGTTTTACATGATTTATTATTTAATTGAATAGCTTTGTAAAGAAAATACAAGTAATACTAATACTTATAAAGGAAAGTATTCTCCCATCTTCTGAATGAGAACACAAATAAAAATTTGAGTTAGGAAAATTATGACTTTTCCTTGAGCGCTACTGTGTACTGTCCATGTGTGTTAATAGCTAAATGCATGGCAGGATTTATATGATGAAATAAAGAAAGATGTGGTACAATCAGTCAGAATGCTGGAGGTTAAGATTGTAATTGCGATGAACAAGGAGTTTCATGGAAATCTGTATCTTTTCAATATGGAAACTGTCCTCTTTCTCTAAAAGACAGGAAGAGAAATACTCATCAGTTACACTCATCAATTCTATTCACCCACTGCCTTTATAACACAACTCAGAGTTCTCTGGTGAGTAAAGGAAAGAAAAGCCCAGACAAAGGAATGCCATTAGAAGTGAACATGTATTACATGTTCTGCTCAGTGTGTTAGAAGCAAAATGTGAGTTTAAGGGCATAAATAACCAGGTCTATGCTAATATCATAGACTAAGACTTAGCACTTGAAATAAGAGCATTGAGTAAGTGCCAGGCATGGATACCAAGAATACTCTGCAATTAATATGATTGCTCCGATACAACAGAATGAAGATCAGCACGGAAAGGGAGCAGCACAAGAAACTGAAGAAATCATGAACCAAATAGGAAATAGATGGAGGGGGCACACTGTGTCTGGGCTATGTTGAAGTGTAATGGTAGCCTTAGTACCTGAACTTTGCTTTTCCCATTTTTAGAGATGAAAGATACTAGGAATAGACATAATACATTACACCTTCTAGGAATTTCTTTTCACCTTTATTCCAACCTCCTACGTTCTTTGAGTGCACTGATATATATCTTAAAGTTCACCTTAGACAGAATATGTTAATATAATCATTATCACAACTTTCTAAATGAGAGAGCATAAGGGGCACCAGGCATAAATTAAATTAAACTTTTCCCGCTAGTCTGTTCACCACTACTGAAAAATGTAATGCCTGTATGTTTTTTTCATGTTCTTCTTAACTAGAAGAAAAAAAAAAAGCTTGGAGAGATTTATTGCCCATTTATCCTTGGAAAGAGTCCAAGGATCATTTTTGTTCCCTGTCTTGGAGAAAGGAGCATAACTGTAATTTTCTTAATTATGTGAGGTGCCACAAGTAAAAAGGTAGCAGCACTAGCTCAGTTCCCTGTGGGAACATCAGCATCTGTGAGAGTTTGCACAATTCTTGAATTAGTAAGCTTCTCAACAGGGGGGAGCTATGCTTGTTATTCTATTTTGGATCTGAGAAAATGTTTCAGATTTACCAGTGGCATTCTGAAAATGCCTTACCAATCACCTAAGCATTGTTGTGTAATTTTAAAATGTGCTGAAAGAATGTCAACAAGATAGATTTTAGAAAGTAGATTTGACAATGGAATTCAAATAAGAAGAATTTCAAACCTTTTTTATTCACTGTACCACAATTTTTATAAACATTCTTAAAAGGAGATATGTAGTTTACTCCATATATGGCATTTGAAAATATGGAGGTTGCAGGTATTTTTTAAAAATAACTTTTTAATAATAAAAAAAGAAAGACATATTTTCTGTTATTTTCTCCTAAAATTCTTAGTCTGTTACTATGTAGAGTTTTAAACTGCAGGATAAAGGCACAGAAATTTGGATAAGCCTATATTCAGTTCAAAAGGAAAAAAGAAAGAGACATAAAGAGGCAGTTAAGCACCTATCTTTCCATTCATTGTCAAACTGCAGCAAATGCAAAATTCTGCTTTAAACTTTAAGTAATACTCAGAGAAAAAAGTAAGTATATATATTATATGGATATATGTGTGTGTGTTTTGGTTTGCTATATGTTGTTTTGCTGGGTAGAAGAAAGTGGATCATGTTTACAGGTTTGGGAAAGGGAGATTAGAAAGGGAATGCTTCAAAATTGTGTAAAGTCAGGTGAAAACTGATAAGCCTTGTACTCTGAGGAGGTGGAAAGGAAAGGTACATCAGTTAAAATTGTTTTTTGATGCAAAAAATAGAGTACATGTCTATTGTGGACTAAACAAATAGGGATTTATTTTTCATAACAAGAATTCTTGAAAGTCCTTCCCACGTGACAGGAAGATGGCTGCTGAATCTTTAGCCATCATGTTGACATTGAAGGCAAGAAGGAGACAGCTGCGTCTGAACTCTTGCCCTCTTATTCAGGAAGCTCAATAACTTTCTGAGACTTATCCAGCTTCAAATTAAGTGATATTAATCAGAATTGGTCATGTGGACACCATTTATGAGGGTTAAAAAGAGTGGGAAATGGCGTTGTTAAGATTGGCTTTGTACAATCATGATTATTGTCCTGGCTTTGCCACAAAATCAAGTTATGTTAGCTAGAAAGAAGGAGGGAAGAAAAAGGAATAGAAAAATAACCGAATTTCTAATTTGATGAAGTGAGTTTGAGGAAATGTGGAGATGGTAGACTAGAATAACTGGTGGAAACCTTTTGCACTGAGATAGGAAATAAGCAGAAATATTAAGTGCAAATGTTTACCTATTTATTGGTGAAGGGATAGGTTTTTAAGATAATCGACGTCTTTTCAGCCTCATTTAAAAAAGAAGTGGTAATGATTTGAAAAATATGGAAAAAGAACAATCAGAAGAAAAAAGGGGATACATTGTGTTTGGGAGAAATGTACACAACTTAATTCTTAATATTAGTCTGAGAGCATTCAGTTAGAGGCATTAGATTTTCTTCAGTAATTGCACATACATCTGGGTTGACAAATTTTTATCCCTCCTCCAGCTCTACAACACGCCCTCAACCCATGTGAAAGAACATGAGAGTCTTAATTTTGTAAAGATTTCCAACATTTTTTAAGGATGATATACTATTGATTTTCTGCAAATGTTACAATTTTAGGGCAAAGTTTCTCAATCTCAACAGTACTGATATTTTGGTCAGATAATTCTTTGTTGTGGGAACTGTCCTGTGAATTATAGAAAGTTTAGCAACATCCTCTAGCAGCATCCCTGGCTTCTACCCACAGGATACCAGTAGCAATTCCATCCCTCTCCTACTTGCCCTAGTTGTGACAACTTAAAATGTTTCCAGATATTGCCAAATATTCTCGGAGGAGCAAAATGCCTTAGGTCGAAAACCACTGTTCTAGTATATTCTGGACCATGAGCAAAGGGATCATCTGGATGCTTGATATAACTGGAGACTCTAGGGCTCTAGTGTGATTCACTGCATCAGGATATGAATTTTAACAGGATCCCCGAGGAATTTATCTGCACATTAAAGTCTGACATGCACTGATCTGTAACATGCCAGTAGACCTTTAACTTCTCTCTCACTCAGTCTCCCAACATCTCTAGTCTATGTGACAGACTGCTGCCAGGTTAATCCACTAGAAATTCCTCATTGCCTACAGAATAAAATTGAAACTGTTTCCTCTGCCTGGTTTTTGAGGCTTTCCCAAATAAGCTTTAAATATAATTTCATAAATACCTCGTTGAGAAATTTGACATTCTAGTCAAATTCTATGGACTAATGCCTTGCGTGTTCTGAGACTTCCTATTGAAATAGTATCCACAATTCAAAGCAACCTAACAGAATTCCAACCTTTTCCACAAAACCTTCCGTTTGCATCATACTTAAACTGTTCTTCCTCTGCTCCACATGTTTATTTTGTGCATGTGTGCAGTAGAAGATAAAACTTTGAGTATTTAAGACAAATAGACTGGGTTAAAATGTGGTTCTGCCTCTGAATATGATCTTTGGCAAAGTAAGTAGCTTCTCTAAGCCTCAGTTGCCACATTTATAAATTGGATTTATTACGAGTACATTCACTAAGAGTTGTTTTGACAGTTAAATGAGATAATGCATATAAGGACTGACACATAGAAAGCACAGAGCAAATAACAGTCATTGCCATTATTAATGGTAATGATAAAAATAAAGTAATACCTTTTATATTGCCCCACCATTCCATTCAACAGCAGAAACTACTATTAAGTATTAATATTAACTACCTTTTACGAATTTTTAGATGTGCCTAATTCATTTTTGTATCCCCATGTATTATTTATACTGGTATTTCCAGTAAACAGAGTAAGCGATTAATAAATATTTGTTGTTGAACAAATTTAAGTGCATGCCTTAATTTTACTATCATACAATTAGAGCCTGGGAGTTGGAATTTATGTCTCATTGCTTTCTATATCTCCACAGCAACAAAAATGGTGCCTGAACGAAGTAGAAGCTCAATAAATGTCTGTTAACTACATGCATGATTGACTAATTGGTTAACTGTGTAGAAATATTTAAATTACTGGGTGCTCAAAACCCAAAGTTAAACTCCATCCTGGAAAAGTCAGACTATTTATGTTTATTTCTCACTTTCTACTCCTTCCAATGATGAGAAAAACGTTTTTCCTACAACTAGGTAGTTTATGTTACAAACTTGACAAAATATTTTTCTTTAGCCATCTGCTTTTCCGTTTACCACAAATGGAAACTTAATATTCCAGCATGAAGTCATCTTGAAGAGAACTATTTGCATCCCCAAATGTTCTCCCTTTGTAGATCCCAAGTAAATCACCTTCCTCTCAAAGATGCACACATTATAGATAATATGTTATAATTATTTTCATCACCAAGAATCACTTGCTATTTGCCAGATGATAGGATACGATTTAACTTCTCCCAGTTGGAAATGTCAGTCAGCACTTGCTCTTGCATTATGTGAAAATGCATGATGACTTTCTATTAAAGACAGGTAATTTTGAGGTCTGCTTCATAGTGCATCATTATTTTCATTTTTTACAAAGCTAACTACATTGTTGCTCTCAAGAATCACTGATGGGACCTTTTAGATATTATGGAATCATTGTTCTCACTAATTGTTGATGGAACATTTTAGGATGCTTTTTAGATGTTAAAAAATGCTCATAATTATTCTGTGTATTTCAGAAAATAAGCTACTTCCTTTAGTTGTGTTTAACACCTGTATTCAAAGCATTATATTCTTTCTGGGCATTAAATAAATTACATTCATAGAGACAGAGTTTCAGCTTCATCAGAACAGACAGATGGTTTCTATGGGAAATACGCTGCAACTCCTTGGTTTCATCTTTAAAGCAAGGACTGTTTTCTCTTCAGGAGGTAATACCTGGGACCAGTTGTGTCAGAAAAAGATAAAACAGAAACATTTTCTTCCTCTTTTCCCCATGTCAACTCCAAACCAAATTCTGCCAATTGTAATCCTTTTTGTTTTTAACTTTTCTTTAAACTCTGCATATTTTTGCCTATTTTTACTGCTCAGTTTCTCTATTTTGAAACACTTTCTTCCTTTGGCTTCCAGGGCAGCATCCACTATGCTTACATCACTGGCTGTTGCTCCTCTTCTTTCTTTGTTCCCCCCTTACCTCTGTACTCTCACATCACCCTGAGGCTTAGCCCTTAGATCACATTCTTTTTCTCTCTGCACTCCCTTTGTGCACAAACACATATGCTCATAGCACTCAAGTTTATATCGAGCTCAGCCTTCTGCCCTGAACTCCAGATCCTTAAATACAACTTCCTACTCTACATCCTTACCTGAGTTACTAGTAGCTAGTTCAAAATGAACATGTCAAAAACTGAGCTCCTGACCTTCCTCCCTAATCTTCCTTCTCCCACAGTCCTTCCACAAATGGATTTAATGATAAATCCATCTTTCCATGTGTTGAGAACAAAATTCTGGTAATCATTGTTGACTATTCTCTTTTTTCCACATCCCAAATTAAATCCTTTATTTCACCTGAAGCTTCTACCTTCAAAGTTTGGCTTTCTATCTCTGCTCCAGCCATGTTTTCATTAGTGCCACAGCTATCACTCTGGTCCAGATCTCCATCATTCTTGCTAATGCTCTTATTGCAATAGACTCCTGACTAGTTTCATTTCTCTGCTTCCTTTCATTTCCATTTATTCTCAGTGGGGCAGCTAAAATAATCCTGTTTCAAAGAAGAGGTCATGTCAGATCATGCAACATCTCTGCTTAAAACTCAACAATGACATCTCACTCTAAGTAAGTAACCTGGAGTGATCTTTCCCCAGATATCCACATAGCTGGATTCCTGACTTCTTCAGGTCTTCTCAGAGAAACTTTGCCTGGCTATGCAATTTAACATTACAACCCTCTTCAAGACTCCTGACTTATTTGTATCCATAGCACTTATCACTTTCTACTATATTTTATCAGTGGTTCTCAAAGTATGATGGCCAGACTAGCAGCATTATCCTCACCTGAGAATTTGTTAGAAATGAGAATTCTCAGCCTTCAGTTCATGCCTACTGAGTCAGAAATGTGGTGAATAGAGGCCAACAGTCTGCGTTTTAACAAGCCTTTCAGGTGATTCTGATGCATGCTAAAGTTTGAAAACTACATATTTTATTTATTTTGTTATATATGTTTTATTATAGTATATTTTATTACGTATTATGTTAATATATATTTATATATATATACACATATATTTCACCAAAAGTATAAACATCATGAAGGAAGAATTTATGGGTTTTTGTGGGGTTTTTTTTACTGCTTTTTCCAAAGCATTTGAAACAGTGGCTGGTTTACAGTGTGTGCTACACAACTGTTGTTAAATGAATAAGTAAAAGTAGGACTTCACACATCTGTGTCCCTCCTCTCGTTATTCCCTCTGCCTGTAATATCCTTTCATCCTTTGCCTTATTAAGTCTGGCTGCTTGTCTACACTTAACTCATGTAGCATCTGTACTCTTCTTGAAACTCCACCTCTACTTTCCCTCTGCAGCTCAGTCCATTGGGCACATCTCTATTTGCCTATAGAAGATTTTATATCATTCTTAATCACACCACACATATACTAAATTTACCTATTTGTATACCCACTTTCTCCACTACAAAATGAATTATTTGAGGGCAAATTTTCTTTCTACATACCTAGACCATTCCACAGTATAGAATACAGAATAAGTTCTCAATCAATATTTCTTAAATTATTGAATTGCATTTGGAAGGTTGTTACCAAGGTGGTGCAACGATTGAATACAATTCAAATTGATTTAAGAAAAACATCTTGTTTGTTGGCAGGATAAAGGGTGTCCAGGAAAGCCAAGGTCAGGGAAGAAGCCAGGCTTCATGGGGGTCCAGGGACAAGAACCAGAAATCCTTTCTGAAATAAGGCAGATATTTCCTCTGGGTTTATTGAAGTAGGCGTTTATGTTCTCTATAGCCAGATGTCCTGTCTTCCATCTGAGTGGGGAAAAAAATGAAATACCAGGTCTATGACTTTCCCATTTCAACTGCAAAATGAAGACTTGCTGCCATCATTATATCTCTTTTTCAATTTACAGGTGAGAGAATTGGTCTGCTTCAGTTGGGTACTCACCTCTGATATATCCCTAGAGTTTATTCTCTGTGAATGGGTGGGGGAATGGCAGGCAACTTAATACATCTTTTACCTTCACACAAACACTCGAGTATATATTGATACATATGTAACTATGTAACTCATTGAATAAGATTGTACATGAGATAAGATTCTACAAGTGTTAATACTATTAGACTGACTATATAATCACTGAAGCAAATGTAAGATGTTTTTTATAATTTTAGCATGGATATAAATATACATAAACCAAAGTTTAAAATCTTTACAAAAATTGCATATAGAGGAACTTGTATGGTTTGAAATTTTCTAGTAACCAAACAAGTCTAACTTGATACATATATCTCACCAGTGTAAGAGTAAAAGGGTAAAAATATTGTTTCATTTTCCTGTACATCTAATACATGACATTTTAGGAAAGGTGAGCCCCCAGATTCTTTCATTCATAGAAAAAACACTTGTTGATTGTTAATGATATTTGCTGTGTCAAGCAAGGGACACAGCATCTGCCCTCAACTTGTATCCTGTGCACAGAAAATAAAATAAAGGGAAAATAACTACAACATGTGGTTGATAAAGAAGTAGGTATTGAAAGGCAGTAAAGGGTAAGATATTGGTCATATAATTCTGATTTTCTTTGGGGTAAGAGAAAAATCTCACACCACCTGCATACATTATAGTCATTAACATGTAGGAAAAATAGACCTCTGATCCTGGTGAATTCTGTAGGTAGAAAGAAAGAACCAGAATCTACGGATAATTTTCTCAGGTCATTTTGTATTAAAATGCTATATGCAGCTCAGCTTCCTGGTGTTGGTGTTAATACAGGTCAAGGATGACTCTCCGTCAAGTACCTGAACTAGATACTGTGGTCCCTTCTTAACACTAGCACCTTCAGAGCATCAGGTATGAAGAAAGCAAGTCAGTAATCAAGTTTTTAAATCTCTTTCTGCTTGCACTCATGCAGCCCTGCCTTTTGGGTAGAGTTGAGTTAGAGATCAGGGACAGATTTTTGACCATGCTTTCTTTTCTTGGTGTACATGGCAATATTTTGCCAGCAGCTTCCCTAGCACAAAGAGGAAGATCAAGTAAAAATTTCAAAATATATCTATGAAATTACTTTCCAGATTCACTACCTGATTAAAATAATACATTTGGAAGACTAAATATTTACTAAACTTCCAATTGAGTAGTCTGGCCCTCCATGGTGTAATCTCAATAAATAATACTGAACAGGCACATCTGGAAAAGAGAATGTTGCTTGAATAATTATTTTCTTGTCCTACATTATCTAGATTTACTTGTCTTTGGGCTCCCTGAAACCAGGGGCTGTGCTGTAATTTATCTCCCATGCATGCAGAACCTAACCCAATGCGTAGCATGCAGCACATCGTCAGTGAATGTCATTTGAAATCATCTGTTGTGTTATTGATTTGCACTTACAGAATTGATTACATAAAAGATACTCTCTAAACAAGATAAACAGTCGGAGGAGATTATAATTTTGTGGCACTTCTGGAATGGGCTTAAATCAGCCATTTCCCTGCCTTTGTTTTTTAAGAAGAGAATAATAAAATAATGATAGACTATTCATTTACCTGTCAGTTCTTCTGACGCTTTTCTGAGATCATTTAGGTCTAATGCAATTCTTTTATTTCCTTTATAGATTCCGATATTTTTAATAGAAAAAAAAAAAGACTCTCTCGAAGTCTATTTGGAGTTTTCTGCTTTCTCTTAGACTCTTTGATGTATTTCAAGAAACATAGCACTTAAAAAGTGCATTGTGTCCTCATCCACATCCACACCCACCCCACCCCTCCCCACCGTCAAAGAAAGAAAAAAAAAAAAAAAAGACAAGTGTGGGGCTGATATATTTAGTTCTTATTTCTCCTTTTTACACTCCTCTTCACAGCCTCTCTGATGTAGTCACTCGGTCATCTCACACATGCTAGGACTCTGAAAATTGTTCTCACTACAGCAAAACTACTGAAGAAACATGCTTCACAGCCTGATGAACTCTCTTTGTGGTTGTGAATATGCCTTATTCACTCAATAATTTTTCAGCAGAAAATAGTGCAATATGTGACACAGGAAGTGCCAGGCCTATCACTCCTCCATACAAACTGTTTTTCTTCACGTAAAACTAACATACTCACCCTTGGCATAACATGCATTGAAAAAAAAAAGATGGTTCGTATGGATAAAAAGGTTATACTGTATATTTTATTCTTCTGAACATTTTAAAAACACTACTTTCAAAGCTCTAACCAGTAGGAGGAAACTACTATATTCTCAGTGTTTCTATTTATGAGACACTAAATGTGCATTTGTCAGTATAACAACAGGATGTGAGGTTGTATTACTTAGTACTATCAATATAGCATTACAACTCAAGTTAGCTTAGGCACAAAAGTAAATGTATTGGTTCAAGTAACTGAAAAATACTGGATATTTTGGTTTTAGGCATTGCTGGATTCAAGGCTCAAGTAGTACTTTCAGGGATCCTTTTCTTTCAGTCCCTTAAACAGACTCTCTTCTAATGGTGGGTGTGATGGTGGGCAATGACTTTCATCCTGACTTTGTAATGGCCTTGTGGAAACAGAATCTTCCTAAGGCTTAGGCAGAAAAGCCCCCATGGGACTTAACTTGGACAGTTAGTATGACACGACTATTTATGAACTAATCACTGTGCCAAGAAGATTGGGTAACGTTGCTGGGCAGGCCTGGGTTATGAGCCCATGAGGGTCACGTCCAGTAGAATTACATATTTTTCCTAGAGGAAAGGGGCTTTTGTAACAAGAAATGGAGTAAGAGTACCCAGAACAAGCAGTAACAATGGGTGTCTACAGCTGACATATAATACAATGCCTATTTTAAAGATAAGGAAACCAAGACTCAAATTTTCATAACTAAGCTTAGATTACACTAGCATTTGATATGCTAGTAAGCAGCAGGCCTCCCCACTGCTTTTTCTTAATCCCAAATCCAGTAACATTCCTATCTCAGTTACCTGACCAATTTCTTCAGTGCTTGTCTGTGATGTTATGCTGTCAGTTCAGACTTGTCTGTGATGTTATGCTGTCAATGAAAGATGCACAGAAAATATCACGGATCTACACCTGTGCCTAACAAAGACTATGCAGGGACACAGAATTATTAAATGAACCTGGTGTATGCAAATGGCCAATTGCTGTAATTTAGATCTCACGTTAATATATTTATTTCCTTAAAAAAATCTAATCCATACTTTGCACACCACATAATCGTGGGATTTAAAAAATGGAATAATGTTAACAGTACTAAGCTGTCTTTTTTCTGGTTCTTATTTCCCATTCATTCCCCCCATCCCAATAAGTATTACTGCTTATTAAATTTTAATCAGGAGGACCTTCAAGATGGCAGAGGAGTAAGATGTGGAGAGCACCTTCCTCCCCACAAATACATCAGAAATAAAACTACATGTGGAACAACTCCTACAGAACACCTACTGAACGCTGACAGAAGACCTCAGACCTCCCAAAAGGCAAGAAACTCCCCCACGTACCTGGGTGGGGCAAAAGGAAAAAGAAAAAAACAGAGACAAAAGAATAGGGGTGGGACCTGCACCTCTGGGAGGGAGCTGTGAAGGAGGAAAAGTTTCCATATGCTAGGAAGCCCCTTCATTGGCAGAGACATGGGGTGGCGGGTGGGAAGCTTCGGAGCCACGGAGGAGAGCTCAGCAACAGGGGTGCAGAAGGCAAAGCAGAGAGATTCCTGCACAGAGGATCAGTGCCGACCAGCACTCACCAGCTGGAGAGGCTTGTGTGCTCACCCGCCAGGAAGGGTGGGGGCTGGGAGCTGAGGCTCGGGCTTCGGAGGTCAGATCCCAGGGCGAGGACTGGGGTTGGCTGCGTGAACACAGCCTGAAGGGGACTAGTGCACCACAGCCAGCTGGGAGGGAGTCCAGGAAAAAGTCTCAACCTGCTGAAGAGGCAAGTGACTTTTTCTTGCCTCTTTGTTCTGTGGTGCGCGAGGAGAGAGGATTCAGAGCACCGCCTAAACAAGCTCAAGAGACAGGTGGAGCCGCGGCTATCAGCGCGGACCCGAGAGATGGACATGAGACGCTAAGGCTGCTGCTGCAGCCATCAAGAAGCCTGTGTGCAAACACAGGTCACTATCCACAGCTCTCCTCCCAGGAGCCTGTGCAGCCCACCACTACCAGGGTCCCGTGATCCAGGGACAACTTCCCTGGGGGAACGCACGGTGCACCTCAGGCTGTTACAACGTCACTCCGGCCTCTGCCACCACAGGCTTTCCCCTCATTTCGTACCCCTCCCTCCGCCCAGCCTGAGTGAGCCAGAGCCCCCTAATCAGCTGCTCCTTTAACCCTGTCTGAGAGAAGAAAAGACGCCCTCAGGTGACCTACACTCAGGGGCGGGGCCAAATCCAAAGCTGAACCCTAGGAGCTGTGCGAACAAAGAAGAGAGAGGGAAATTTCTCTCAGCAGCCTCAGGAGCAGCAGATTAAATCTACACAATCAACTTGATGTACCCTGCACCTCTGGAATATCTGAATAGACAACGAAGCATCACAAAATTGAGGCAGTGGACTTTGGGAGCAACTGTAGACTTGGGGTTTGCTTTCTGCATCTAATTTGTTTCTGGTTTTATGTTTATCTTAGTTTAGTAATTAGAGTTTATTATCACTGGTAGATTTGTTTATTGATTTGGTTACTCTCTTCCTTTTCCTCTCTAAAGATAGATATATCTCTTTTTTTCCTTTTTTCTTTTTGTGAGTGTGTATGTGTATGCTTCTTTGTGTGATTTTGTCTGTATAGCTTTGCTTTAACCATTTGTCCTAGGGTTCTGTTTGTTATTTATTTATTTATTTTTCTTTAAGTATATTTTTCTTATTTATTACTTTTTAATTTTTTAATAATTTTTTTTTAATTTTACTAAGTTCATTTTATTTTATTTTTTAATTTTTATATTCTCTTTCTTTCTTTTGCTTTTTCTCCCTTTTCTTTTAGGCCTTTTGGCTGACAGGGTCTTGGTGCTCCGGCCAGATGTCAGGCCTGTGCCTCTGAGGTGCGAGAGCTGAGTTCAAGACACTGGTCCACTAGAGACCTCTCAGCTCCACCCTATATCAAATGGCAAAAGCTCTCCCAGAGATCTCCATCTCAATGCTAAGACCCAGCTCCACTCAATGTCCAGCTACAGTGCTGGACACACTATGCCAAACAACTAGCAAGACAGGAACACAATCCCACCCATTAGCAGAGAGGCTGCCTAAAATCATAATAAGGTCACAGACACCCCAAAACACGCCACTGGACGCAGTCCTTCCCACCAGAAGGACAAGATCCAGCCTCATCCACCAGAACACAGGCACCAGCCGCTCCACCAGGAAGCTTACACCTACTGAACCAACCTTAGCCACTGGGGGCAGACACCAAAAACAGGAATTATGAACATGCAGCCTGAGAAAAGGAGACCCCAGACACAGTAAGTTAAGCAAAATAAGAAGACAGAGAAACACACAGCAGATAAAGCAGCAAGGTAAAAACCCACCAGACCAAACAAATGAAGAGGAAATAGGCAGTCTACCTGAAAAAGAATTCAGAATAATGATAGTAAAGATGATCCAAAATCTTGGAAATAGAATAGAGAAAATACAAGAAACAGTTAACAAGGACCTAGAAGAACTAAAGAGCAAACAAACAATGATGAACAACAACAATAAATGAAATTAAAAATTCTCTAGACGGGATCAATAGCAGAATAACTGAGGCAGAAGAACGGATAAGTGACCTGGAAGATAAAATAGTGGAAATAACTACCACAGAGCAGAATAAAGAAAAAAGAATGAAAAGAATTGAGGACAGTTTCAGAGACATCTGGGACAACATGAAACACACCACATTCGAATTATAGGGGTCCCAAAAGAAGAAGAGAAAGAGAAAGGGACTGAGAAAATATCTGACAAGATTATAGTTCAGAACTTCCCTAATATGGGAAAGGAAATAATCAATCATGTCCAGGAACGGCAGAGAGTCCCACACAGGATAAAACCAAGGAGAAGCACACCAAGACACATATTAATCAAACTATCAAAAATTAAATACAGAGAAAAAATATTAAAAGCAGCAAGGGAAAATCAAGTAATATACAAGGGAATCCCCATAAGGTTAACAGCTGATCTTTCAGCAGAAACTCTGCAAGCCAGAAGGGAGTGGCAGGGCATATTTAAAGTGATGAAAGGGAAACCAAGATTACTCTACCCAGCAAGGATCTGATTCAGATTCAACAGAGAAGTTAAAACCTTTACAGACAGGCAAAAGCTAGGAGAATTCAGCCCCACCAAACCAGCTTTACAACAAATGCTAAAGGAACTTCTCTAGGCAGGAAACACAAGAGAAGGAAAAGACCTACAATGACAAACCCAAAACAATTAAGAAAATGGTAATAGGAACACACATATCGAAAACTACCTTAAATGTAAATGGATTAAATGCTCCAATCAAAAGACATAGACTGGCTAAATGGTTCCAAAAACAAGATCCGTATATATGCTGTCTACAAGAGACCCACTTCAGACCTAGGGAAACATACAGACTGAAAGTGAGGGGATGGAAAAAATTAGTCCATGCAAATGGAAACTAAAAGAAAGCTGGAGTAGCAATTCTCAGGCAAAATGGACTTGAAAATAAAGGCTATTACAGGATACAAAGAAGGGCACTACCTAATGATCAAGGGATCAATCGAAGAAGAAGATATAACAATTGTAAATATTTATGCACCCAACCTAGGAGCATGTCAATACATAAGGATAATGTTAACAGCCATAGAATTGGAAATCGACAGTAACACAATCATAGTAGGGGACTTTAACACCCCACTTTCACCAATCGCACATCATCCAAAATGAAAATAAATAAGGAAACACAAGCTTTAAATGATACATTAAACAAGATGGAATTAATTCATATTTACAGGCATTCCATCCAAAAACAACAGAATACACTTTCTTCTCAAGCGCTCATGCAACATTCTCCAGGATAGATCATATCTTGGGTCACAAATCAAGCCTTGCTAAATTTAAGAAAATTGAAATCGTATCAAGTATCTTTTCCAACCACAACACTATGAGACTAGGTATCAATTACAGGAAAAAAATCTGTAAAAAATACAAACACGTGGAGGCTAAACAATACACTACTAAATGACCAAGAGGTCACTAAAGAAATCAAAGAGGAAATCATAAAATACCGAGAAACAAATGACAGTGAAAACACGATGACCCAAAACCTATGGGATGCAGCAAAAGTAGTTCTAAGAGGGAAGTTTATAGCAATAAAATCCTACCTCAAGAAACTAGAAACATCTCAAATAAACACCCTAACCTTACACCTAAAGCAATCAGAGAAAGAAGAACAAAAATACCCCAAAATTAGCAGAAGGAAAGAAATCATAAAGGCCAGAGCAGAAATAAATGAAAACGAAGTGAAGGAAACAATAGCAGAGATCAATAAAACTAAAAGCTGGGTCTTTGAGAAGACAAACAAAATTGATAAACCATTAGCCAGACTCATCAAGAAAAAAAGGGAGAAGACTCAAATCAACAGAATTAGAAATGAAAAAGGAGAAGTAACCACTGACACTGCAGAAATACAAAGGATCATGAGAGATTACTACAAGCAACTCTACGCCAATAAAATGGACAACCTGGAAGAAATGGACAGATTCTTAGAAATGCACAAACTGCCGAGACTGAACCAGGAAGAAATAGAAAATATGAACAGACCAATGACAAGCACTGAAATTGAAACTGTGATTAAAAACCTTCCAACAAACAAAAGCCCAGGACCAGATGGCTTCACAGGTGAATTCTATCAAACATTTAGAGAAGCGCTAACACCTATCCTTCTCAAACTCTTCCAAAAAATTGCAGAGGGAGGAACACTCCCAAACTCATTCTACGAGGCCACCATCACCCTGATACCAAAACCAGACAAAGATGTCACAAAGAAAGAAAACTACAGCCCAATATCACTGATGAACATAGATGCAAAAATCCTCAACAAAATACTCGCAAACAGAATCCAACAGCACATTAAAAGGATCATACACCATGATCAAGTGGGGTTTATCCCAGGAATGCAAGGATTCTTCAATATACGTAAATCAATCAATGTGATACACCATATTAACAAATTGAAGGAGAAAAACCATATGATCATCTCAATAGATGCAGAGAAAGCTTTCGACAAAATTCAACACCCATTTATGATAAAAGCCCTGCAGAAACTAGTCATAGAGGGAACTTACCCCAACATAATAAAGGCCATATATGAGAAACCCACAGCCAACGTCGTTCTCAATGGTGAAAATCTGAAATCATTTCCTCCAAGATCAGGAACAAGACAAGGTTGTCCACTCTCACCACTATTATTCAACATAGTTTTGAAAGTTTTAGCCACAGCAATCAGAGAAAAAAAGAAAAGGAATCTAAATTGGAAAAGTAGAAGTAAAGCTGTCACTGTTTGCAGATGACATGATACTATACATAGAGAATCATGAAGATGCTACCAGAAAACTACTAGAGCTAATCAATGAACTTGGTAAAGCAGCAGAATCAAAATTAATGCACAGAAATCTCTTGCATTCCTATACACTAATGATGAAATATCTGAAAGAGAAATTAAGGAAACACTCCCATTTACCACTGCAACAAAAAGAATAAAATACCTAGGAATAAAGCTACCTAAGGAGACAAAAGACCTGTATGCAGAAAAGTACAGTACACTGATGAAAGAAATTAAAGATGATACAAACAGATGGAGAGATATACCATGTTCTTGGATTGGAAGAATCAACATTGTGAAAATGACTATACTACCCAAAGCGATCTACAGATTTAATGCAATCCCTATCAAGCTACCAATGGCATGTTTCACAGAACTAGAACAAAATATTTCACAATTTGTATGGAAACACAAAAGACCCCAAATAGCCAAAGCAATCTTGAGAAAGAAAAACGGAGCTGGAGCAATCAGGCTCCTGGACTTCTGATTATACTACAAAGCTACAGTAATCAAGACAGTATGGTGCTGGCACAAAAACAGAAATATAGATCAATGAAACAGGATAGAAAGCCCAGAGCTAAACCCACACACATGTGGTCACCTTATTTTTGATAAAGGAGGCAAAAATATACAGTGGAGAAAAGACAGCCTCTTCAATAAGTGGTGCTGGGAAAACTGGACAGCTACATGTAAGAGAATGAAATTAGAACCCTCCCTAACACCATACACAAAAATAAACTCCAAATGGATTAAAGACCTAAATGTAAGGCCAGACACTATAAAACTCTTAGAGGAAAACATAGGGCGAACACTCTATGACATAAATCACAGCAAGATCCTTTTTGACCCACCTCCTAGAGAAATGGAAATAAAACCAAAAATAAACAAATGGAACCTCATGACACTTAAAAGCTTTTGCACAGCAGAGCAAAACATAAACAAGACTAAAAGACAACCCTCAGAATGGGAGAAAATATTTGCTAATGAAGCAACTGACAAAGGATTAGTCTCCAACATTTACAAGCAGCTCATGCAGCTCAATATCAAAAAAACAAACAACCCAATGCAAAAATGGGCAGAAGACCTAAACAGACATTTCTCCAAAGAATATATACAGGTTGTGAACAAACACGTGAAAGGATGCTCAACATCACTAATCATGAGAGAAATGCAAATCAAACTACAATGAGGTATCACCTCACACCAGTCAAAATGACCATCATCGAAAAATCTACAAACAATAAATGCTGGAGAGGGTGTGGAGAAAAGGAAACCCTCTTGCATTGTTGGTGGGAATGTAAATTAATACAGCCACTATGTAGAACAGTATGGAGGTTTCTTAAAAAACTAAAAATAGAACTACCATACGACCCAGCCATCCCACTACTGGGCATATACCCTGAGAAAACCATAATTCAAAAAGAGTCATGTACCACAATGTTCATTGCAACTCTATCTGCAATAGCTGGGACATGGAAGTAACGTAATTGTCCATCAACAGAGGAATGGATAAAGAAGATGTGGCACATATATACAATGGAATATTACTCAGCCATAAAAAGAAATGAAATTGAGTTATTTTGTAGTGAGGTGGATGGACCTAGAGTCTGTCATAGAGAGTGAAGTAAGTCAGAAAGAGAAAAACAAATACCATATGCTAACACATATATATGGAATCTAAAAAAAAAAAAAAAAAAAAGGTTCTGAAGAACCTAGAGGCAGGACGGGAATAAAGACACAGACGTAGAGAATGGACTTGAGGACACGGGGAGGGGGAAGGGTAAGCTGGGACGAAGTGAGAGAGTGGCATGGACATATATACACTACCAAATGTAAAATAGCTAGTGGGAAGCAGCCACAAAGCACAGGGAGATCAGCTTGGTGCTTTCTGACCCCCTAGAAGGGTTGGATAGGGAGGGTGGGAGGGAAAACAAGAGGGAGGATATATGGGGATATATGTATATGTATAGCTGATTCACTTTGTTATACAGCAGAAACTAACACACCACTCTAAAGCAATTATACTCCAGTAAATAATAAAAAAAAATAGTGAGATGCAAAAAATAAAAATTAAAAAAAAAAATTTAATCATTCGAAGGAGGTAATGTTTTCATTCTGGTACCCCTAGCTAATACTAGTATGAGCTCCTTTCCTTCTCTCCTGTCCTGGACTGCTTTGTTGTTGAATGCATATACCTTTATTGCTTGTGAAGACTTTTGACAGCACCTCCACTGTACCAACACCTGATACCTATCCTCTGACAGGAGACATGAGAGAGTTTGCCTCCCCAATTTTCAGATATAGCCCACCACTCCTGTAATGACCTTTGTCTTTTACACTTACTGAGAAATATTGCCACAGTCTATGTTATTTTCCTGCCATCATGCAGGCTACCAGGCTGCATGAATGCTACTGGTCCCTTGAATTTTACCACATGTGAACATTTCATTGAATTCATTACCTTCTGATACAGTAAAATCCCACTGATGAAATCAGCCAAAAATTTTCCAAGGCTGCAATCACACTGATGGTATTGGTGTCGCCATTTTCTTTGGATGTCCCTAAATTAATAATGTTTTTGACTGTAGAGAATTTATTTCCCCAACTTCTGGAATAATCTCTCTTACACTAATTCTCAAGTTCCAATGAAAGTATTTCTGAATGAAATGTGTCTTCCAAAATGTTACATATAGCACCCTTCATCCCAAATCGATTTACTTCCCAAAGACTCAAAGTCCCTGAAGACTGAACTAGATATACAAATCTAAATTCTCATGGTTTTTCCACTCCCTTTAATACAGGTTATCTTCCCCAATCAATCCTCTTTTCTTTGCAGTCAATCAGCCAGTCCTGAATAACAGCCCAAGCATGCAGTATGCCAGAGCTGGGTCCAGCATTGCCACTATGATACGTCCTCTGAATCCAAATCATATCTGGGAAGGGAACAACATAATTGAGTTTTATTCAGTTTTAGGGCTTGGTGTGCATAATATCAATTCATTTTCAGAATAACTGTAAGGCAATTGTGAAAATAACTCTGCAGTCGCTTAAGGTTTTTAATATGCTTTAGCTTATGGGTCCTGTTTTAGTCTTTGTAACCAAGGAAAAGTAATATATTGTTCATATTATTCATATATATTGACTGCAATTGGTAGGCAACAGAGTTTAAAAAGCTTACATGGTCATTCCTGAAGCCAAGAATCATGGTTTTTGCTTTCTTTTCCTCTTTTTTTCCCCTTTAGTTGCAAGGAAAATAAGTGGTTGATTCTTTGCAATAATTTAAAAAATATTTTTTTATCCTCAAGTTTCAAATACTAGTATAAGGCTGTTCTTAAGAAATGAATGACATATAGGCTAGTAATTATGTATTGTGTATGTATGTATGTGTAGTATTATGTATCTAGTATGTAGCAAGATGGAGTCTAAATTTATTGCAGTTCTAGGAAATTTTAAAAAACTGAAAGTTCAGGGAAGGAAATTCAGAGATTTCATAATGACTTCATAAATGAAATCTCTGAATTCATAAAATTCAGAGATTCAATTGCCACAAGTGGTTTTAGGTCAAGCAACAAGGTATTTAAAGACTCAGAGTACCTAGTATTCATCAGGAGCTACACACTTAGTGCCACATATCACAATTCATAATATAGGTGTGTTGTTTTTTTTTTAATTTTTATTTATTTATTTATGGCTGTGTTGGGTCTTCGTTTCTGTGCGAGGGCTTTCTCCAGTTGCGGCAAGTGGGGGCCACTCTTCATCACGGTGCGCGGGCCTCTCACTATCGCGGCCTCTCTTGTTGTGGAGCACAGGCTCCAGACGCGCATGCTCAGTAATTGTGGCTCACGGGCCCAGTCTCTCCGCGGCATGTGGGATCTTCCCAGACCAGGGCCTGAACCCGTGTCCCCTGCATTGGCAGGCAGACTCTCAACCACTGCGCCACCAGGGAAGCCCCAATATATGTGTTGTTTGATGTATTACCACAATACAGTTTTATGGTGAGAGTCCTGTGTTATATTTTAAATAGTCCTTTGAGAAAAGGAATATGGCAGCTCATCGATATTTCCTGGAAGTAATCACCTGGTGAAATAACCTTAAATGTGCAGTAGCATTGGTGTCACAATGATAAAGACCCACCCTTATGAGGAAGTGTTTTGTTTTGCCACTAAGCCTTGAGATGTCCATATTTCACACAGTTTCTCTGATATCCACCTGTCCATATTTTCAGACTGTAGAGCCTTTTGTGTCTTCATTGGCAGCAGGAGAGAAGAGGTTTAGCAGCCTTTCCAACAGCTGGTTTAGAGATCGCCCAATTCTATGAACACATCATCATCTAAATCAGTATGAAATGAAAGAGCTGGAAAGAACTATCAACTGTGATTTATGCAGATGGCTTGGTAGAGCGGTGCTGTTCCCCTGCTGCTGCCCTGGATAAGATACACAAGTGTGTCAGCCCTAACTGGAAATATGAAAGGTAGAGGAACTTCTGTAATAGTTATAATGGTTAATTTTATGTGTCAACTTGAACAACATGAGGGTTAGGGACACAGACTCCTGAGCAGTTGAAAATCCACTTATAACTTTACAGTTGGCCCTGTGTATCCACGGTTCCACATCTGTGAGTTCAACCAACCACAGATCATGTAGTACTGCAGTATGTATTTATTGGGAAAAAATCCGAGTATAAGTGGACTCACACAGTGCAAACCTGTGTTGTTCAAGGGGCAACTTGAGTGTGAATGCGACCTTGACTTGCTTGTAGTCAACAGAATATGGCAAAGGTGATAGGATGTCTCTCTGTTGATAAGATTATGTTATATGGCAAAAGTGATGGGATGTCTGTCTGTTGATAAGATTATGTTATATGGCAAAAGTGATGGGGTGGTCACAATCATGATTATGTTTCCTTATATAAGACTTTGTCTTAGCAGACTATAAGCAGAAATTCTCTTGGTGGCCTTGAAGAAGTAAGTTGCCATGTTGTGAGAGGGCCTGTGAGAGGGGCTCATGGCATCAAAGTGTCGACAGCCTCCAGGAGCTAAGAGCCAGATGACAGCCAGCAAAAAAAATGGGCACCTCAGTCCTACAACCACAAGAGATTGAATTTTGCCAATAACTGCATGAATTTAGGAGGGGATCCCAAATTCCAGAAAGGAGTGCAGCCTTGCTACACTTATATTGCTTCTTTTTGAGACTCTGAGCACAGGACCCAGTTAAATAAGGCTCAGGCTTCTGATTCCCAGAAACTATGAGATAATATATATTGTTTTAAGACCTATGTTTTTGTTAGTTATGCATCAATAAAAAAATTAACTCATTAGATAAGTAATGCCATTTGTAAGTAATGCTGGGCCATGACAGGCTTCCCCACCATAAAGGCCAACCCCTGTGGAATTTAAGACATGGAGGAGAAGAGGTGAGCACATACTTTTGTGGTGATGTGATAGAGGCTGATTCCATGGTCAGTGTTTGCTGACGGCTTTCAACCTCTACTTAGCCTTTTTCCACTGTTGCCTCACATCTAGGCAAGCCAATGTGAAAGCCTAGGTGCTCCACCCTTTGGACTGGCAGGACTGTGCCTGCCCTGATCTATACATGCACACAGGAAATCTCACCCCAACCCTACCCTTGACCTTAGTAAAAGCCAAAGCCAGTCACTGATCCTGGCTCTCTCAAGACATTTAAGGAACTGCTTAAGAGCCTTCCCTGCTCTCTCCAGAAAGCCTCATTGTGTGACTACATTTTTCATATTCTCCAGGGCTGTGTGTGTGTGTGTGTGTGTGTGTGTGTTTATACAAACTATAATGTTTGCTCCAGAATTAATACATTAGTGTTTTTCCCGTATTTGTGCATTTTATCTCCATTTTCTGAAGATCATGTCCAGGCAAGAGACTCCCTTGGTAAGGATTTTATGCACTCTGCTTAATCAGTGGAAAGATCTTTCACTATCCCTCCAATCAAATCCTACCCAAAGGGATTGTTTTGACCAGAGAAATGTATCTTCTAATCTCTGGGCTATATTCAAAGAGGTAAATCAAAAAATAACTCGTTTCTAAAGTTTCTCTTGAAATGAGTATCATAGCTATTTGTTAGCAGTCTAGCAGAGCAAAAAATAAGATACCAAATAAAGTGTGAAAAATAGTTTTAAAATTCTCATATCCCAGATTTAGCAGCTTCTGTTAAATATACCCAAGGGGAGTTTACATGAAATCCTAATATATTTCAAATAAGCATTTTTATGACTATTAGGCTTGATAAAATTTAAATA
The DNA here is from genome assembly GCF_028023285.1 of Balaenoptera ricei. NCBI lineage: Eukaryota > Metazoa > Chordata > Mammalia > Artiodactyla > Balaenopteridae > Balaenoptera > Balaenoptera ricei. Next base: position 84,296,384 of record NC_082643.1, read on the forward strand.
TGATATTTTGTAGTCTCACGATAAGAACTTACATACATCCTTCATAGGCAAATACCTGACATTTCTTTTATCATTACTATTTTTTGTGGTAAGAATGTGAATTAGTTTAGGATAAAGCATGGTACATACAAGTTTTGATTTGTTTTTTTATGTCATAAATGTTGATCCTGAACTGAACTAAAATCAGTCATTTATTTCTCTTGTTCAAGCTATATGTTATATGCCCATTTCAGAAAACATGAACTTTCAAATGGCTTCTCCAACTCGCCTACTAAAGTAGGTGTGATGCTTTTGTATTTTTGTTATTCTTACATGACTGCACTCCTCAAAAGCAAAAAAAAAAAAAAAAAAATCACCTCCACCACCAAACACATTAACTAAAGGCTGGTCCCAAATAGATGACTAATTATTGTCATGCTTGATAATGCTTATCTAGCAGCTGTATAATATTTTAAGCTTAGTATAAATGTCTAAGATTTTGTAAGCTATTACTTAACTCAATATTAGGCTTCCATTCTGCTCTGATGATATTTTGTATCATCAGACTACAAAATCATATCTGTATACCTGTTAGAAATAATCTCTTATGCAAGCTTCTTGTCTTTCTCTGCTTGGTCTTAAAATGTTGCACTTGCCTCAGATTTTCTTTTTTGGAAAGAAATGCTACTGTCTCCTGGGGATTTTATACCCACTCAAGGTTTCTATTACCACCAATGTGTAGGTACTGCAAACATTTGCCTCCAGACCTGACTTCTCTTCTAATTTCAACCCCATATAAAGACACTTTTACATGGAAATTTTAAAAAGTGCTATTCTTTTCCATATCTCAGTTCACTTTGCATTGTATGTTTTTTTCTCCTACATAGAATTCCCAGCCTTCCGTTTTCATATGATCATCTTTCAAAACTCAGCTCAAGCATCACCTATGCTGTCTCTTTTCCATGTAGAATTGATCTCTCCACCCTCCCCTTTACTTCTGTCATATTTGCATCACAGTATATATATATTAGTGATTTGTACTTACATAAATATTTCCGCCTAATATATTGAAGTTTTTGAAGAATAAGAAACATAATTTTGAAAGCTATAGATGTGGTAGTATCAAATAAAATGTAATTTTTTCAAAGTGTTGCTGAAATAGAAGGGGTTTTTTTGATAACATGTATTTTTACAATCAGTGGAAAATAACCTTCAACTTCTTCATATGGTCCTTTTATATATTTGATATTAAAAGACTGGGAATAAACAATGAGGGATCATGTGTTTTTATGAAACATACACATACAGATATACAAAAACCTCTTGACGCACAGGTAAGTGGCATATATTATTTTTGGCTTGATCAACATTACTTTAACTGTCACAGAAGGAAATGAAATTGGTCTAAACAATTTCTATTCATAAGGGGTCATAGTGGTTTTTTTTTTTTTTTAGAGAAAAGCTGATACCTCTTAAACCTGTTGCTCTTTTTTTTTTTTTCTAATTTTTATTTATTTATTTATTTTATTTTTGGCTGTGTTGGGTCTTCGTTTCTATGCGAGGACTTTCTCTAGTTGCTGCAAGTGGGGACCACTCTTCGTCGTGGTGCGCGGGCCTCTCACCATCGCGACCTCTCCTGTTGCGGAGCACAGGCTGCAGACGCGCAGGCTCAGCAATTGTGGCTCACGGGCCCAGTTGCTCCGCGGCATGTGGGATCTTCCCAGACCAGGGCTCGAACCCGTGTCCCCTGCATTGACAGGCAGACTCTCAACCACTGCGCCACCAGGGAAGCCTGGTCATAGTGGTTTTTATTGTGTGCTTGTAAATCCTATGTGCTTATAAATTCCAATTTTATGCTTGTGTGTACTTTTGATGTTGCTGGTTTTCTTGTTCTGTTTGTTAGATAGTCCATGGTATTGGGCTAACATGAAGGGCCTATAATTCTTTAAACATTTTGTCAAAGACAGACCCCCCTTATCTGCCCTTTTATGAAACAGTCCTAGAATTAACTAAACATACTGTGTATAAGCTATTATTAATGGAAATCTTTTTAAAATATGAGTTTTCTGTTTTCTTTAATTGTTTATAAATATGGTTTAATAACACTTTGCTTTTATTTTTAATTTTTTTCTCCTATTTCTGTCTAGAATGGAATGCTTCTAGAAATCTCCACTTCTGTTCCATCCTCCAGTCCCCATTAATTTACTCTTTATAATTTGCCAGGATATTGAAAATCAGAATGATGGAGTTTGGGGAGGTAATTTAAATATGAGTCTATTAAAACTTTTACGTGTGGATAAGGACTTCAATATAAAGCAAAGAATATGAAAAGCTTTTTGTAATGTTCAGAAGTCTTTGCATTCAGTTCTTATTTGGGATTTTGTTCTAAATGTTTGGAAAATTAGAAAACATATCCAGATAAATGGGGTTAATCGTGTTTAATTTTTACATGAAATTTGGATTGTTTGGATTGTTTTTATTTTCCTATATGTATTATAATTTGCAACAAATAGTACACACATATATAATATACAGATACTAATATTAAAGTGAAAATTATATATTTTGCATTAGCAATAAGAACATGGCATTTGTAAGGTCATTTCTCTTTTAATTTATTATATATATTCTTATTTTTATCCATTCCAATATTTTCCCTTCCTTTCTGAAGTTTCAAGTTCTCTTCTATTATCATTTTCTTTCTGTTTAGAGAATTTTCTTTAGCCATTCGTTAGGAGTAGATTTGCTAGCAATAAATTCTCTCAGTTTTCCTTTGTCTGAGAATTACTTTATTTCCTCTCCATTCTTGAAAAATATTTTTAAGAATTCAGGAATATTTCTACAGAATTCACAGTTGAACTTTCTTTTCTTTTACTACTTCAGAAACATTTTGCTACTTCCTTTTGGAAGATGAGAAATCTGCCCTCATTCTAATTGGTGTTCCATTACAATTAATGCAACATCTCTCTCTGGTTGCTTTCAAGACATGTCCTTTGTCTTTAATTTTTAAAGTTTAATTATGATGTGTTTGAGCATGAATTTATTCGAGTTTATCTTTTGTGGGGGTTAGCTTGGCTTCTTGAATCTGTAGGTTTTGTCCTTCCACAAGTTTGGAAAGTTTTCAGTCATTATTTCTTTAAATACTCTTTTAGTCCCACTCTCTCTCTCTCTTCTTTCATTGTGGGAGTCCATTGATACAAACTTATTTCATTTTTTGTCTCCCAGGTTCTAGACACTGTAAATTTTCGTTGGTTTCTTTTTTGGGGAGAGGGGACAGGGTCTATTTTCTCTCTGCTGTTCATATTGAGCAAATCTGAATAAGTCTTCAAGTTCACTGGTTCTGTACTCTGACATCTTTACTATTAAGCATATTCAGCAATGCATATTATGAGGCTCTGAATCCTATTTAATTTTCTCTTTTATCAGCCATTCTCCCTTTTGAGGTGTATCAGACCAGAGTTGGGTGTGTGTAAGTTTGGCTTCCCACTGGACCCTACCTATACCACCCAGCAAAAGTGATGAGAGCTGACTCAGACTGCCTTGGGACGGAAGTTCAGGTAGCTATTTCCTGGTGAAGGTGGGGCACCAACACACACTGCCCTGTTGCCCTTGAGTCAGGTTATAAGCTCAGCTCCCAATGAGCCAATACCAGGAAGGAGGGAAGCAGGGTGGGGTAGAAGCTCAGCATGTAGGGTTCAGCTCCTTGCCCAGTGGGGGACAGACACCACCTTGACAGAGAAAGAGGAGCACCACTGCTTCTACTGAACAGGGAATGAAAGATCAGAAAGCTCTTGCTTGCTTCCATGCAGGGTGGGTAGGAAAAGTAGAAAATCTGCTCTCTACTCAGCCCTGCTAAAATCGTGAGGGTGGGGTGTCGTGATTTTTCCATTCGTGTTTGTCAGGAGTAGGGCAGGTCTTGCCAAAAAGGTTTTCTGCTGTGAGGCCACCCTTTTCTAGGACTTTTGGCTAGGGGCAACAGACTTTTCTTGAAGCTTTTTTTCTCTGTGCCAGCTGACAGTTCTGGGTTAGAGGCTTCTAGAGTTCTCTGTCCAGGATATATAAGAGAATAACAAAATTCAGGGAATTCACTTGTCATGTAGTTCCTCAAGTATGGAAAACTCTAAGCAGTGCACAGTGTGCTTTCTTATTTCTGCTTTTCAAAGTGTTCTTATTTGTTGTGTTGTGTCCAGGGTTTTGTTTTATTTTTTGTTTAGTTGTAAAAAGAGGACTTTGGAGGAATGTGTCTCCTCCATCTTTGGGAATGTACTTTTCATCTATTGTAACACATATTTCTCTATCATCACTCACTCTGCTCACTTTCTGTTGATGAATATATAGCCCCCTCCCCACACTTCACTCTATCCCAGAATCTTCTCAACTCTTTCTGTAAACTTCTAAAGAGTAATTCTTACACAGGTAGTCTCAGCCACCATGGGACATCAGGCAGTTTACCTTCCCTTTGCTTTTCTTCCATTAGCAGTATTACCTATGAAGCCTTGTAAAAGGGCATCCTCCCGCTTGTGCTAATTTTGATGATGGATTCTCAAAATCACACTGTGGTAGTTACATATTGGTTCAAAGACATTGTGCTAAAGTTGGAAAAATGTCCATCCCTCAGGCTCATATCTGTGCAGGAGGTACACAAGTAAGTCATAATGACTTAACGCTTCTAATAGCTAAAAATGTTTTTGTTCACCACTTATGCTGGGTTGAATAATGTCCTGCAAAAATTTGTATCTACCCAGAACCTGTAAATGTGACATTATATAGAAATAATGTCTTTGCAGACAGAATCAAGTTGAGATGAGGCCATAGTAGGTTAAAGTGGTCCCTAAATCCAATAAGTCTCATGTCCTTATAACTGGAAAATTTGGACAGAGAAATTCACAGAGAACACCTGAATGAATTAATAAAATATGCTTAGTTAGCTTCTACCCTTTGCTCAAGAAAGTGAGTCCTGAGTTCATAAATTAATCATAGAAAACAAAAAGATAAGGCAGAGCATAGTAAATGGATTGTGGTATACTTATTTTCCTTAACTTTGCCTTAGACTAGGGAGATGCATTCTTTTGTTGAGAGTTATGTATCTTGAATCTAGTTTGACTCAAATTCCAGAGCTCTTTTATACTTACTCTTTTGCTTTAAGTTACCATCACCTGTGCTTTTTCCCTGTTTATAATAACATTTCCTACTGTTCATTTCTGAGGAGACAAAAAGGAAAGCATATGATAAAGTCTAGCCCCTGAGGTTGTTGAGTTCCATCAATTATACTCATCAAAGAGACAGTGAATGAAAACCAAAATGGTTTATGACAAGTCTGTAGGTGATTTTATCTTCATTCTCATGACCCTCACAGTTATCAGTTTATACATTAAGGCTTTGCCTTAACACAGCACACATTTCAGATCAAGCTCAACAGCTTTCTTCAGTTGAATATAGATAGCTATGTTCTCTTCCTGCCAAACCTATGGGCCCAAAGATATGATTAGAGTGACAGCTGCATATCAGAACCAACCGTCCAGTACAAACTGAGGAGAAAGCTAAGCTTCAGGTTTAGTGTTACAACTTTAAGAGACCTGGTGCCTAACTGAGGGCAGTGATTTTTAAGCCATAGGTAAATAGAGTTAGGATGTGGGTAGGAGATTTGCTTAAGGAAGGTAAGCAGGCTGGCCCAGATAAGTAAGAGATGCTGATAGATCCCTTGGATAGCGTAGAGGGCATCATGTAGATGGGATACATATCAAAAGTTGATATATCTATGATCATGATATATGTTCATCTCATATGGATCTGTTTATATAAGAAGGTTCCTATTTGTGAAGATATTTTAGGTATACAGAACATTGTCTGGCTGGCAGCATGGGCCAGATTCACCCATTCTGCTACTCTTAGGCTTGATACATGAATACAAAATCTCACAGCACACAATAAGGGGTGCTATCTTTGGGGAATCCCTGCTGTGTTCATAGTTCAGTGAATTATTTTCTCTTACTTGAATACCCATTACTTACTCTGCATTTGTTTTAATACATCAAGAGAGTAAGGCTCAGAGACTGTAAAAACTCCAGGTAGCATACATAGAAAGTCCCATTTGTCAAACACTGAGAAATAAAGGACCCCACTAAATCCTTCCTAATAGAAGGTGGCTGGGTTTATACGATCCAAGTAGTGATGATCCTACAGTACCCAAAGCCTTGTCATGTCCCCTGTGGCCTTACTTGTCAAACAGAAGATCAATCAAACTACTGACAAGTCTATCCTCAGGGTGCTCAGGAAAAATGGACATAACTGCCAGAAATGTTCTAACATATGCTATTCCAGACCACCAAAAGTACAACAGGTCCAGTCCTTGGCACTGACTTAACTAATGGAGTGAAATATAAAGTGGAGAAACAGAGGTGAAAGAAACACAACCTAAACACACATATGCATAATATCCATGCAAGTATTGGGATTTCTGGCAGGTTTCTCTTAAATCACACCCATTTTCCCTGCTTAGGTTCTAAAATATTTGAGACATAAAACAGAAGAATGGCATATGGAAACCAGAGAACTCCTCTATTATTAATTGAGCCTGGGCTGGAGGACATGACTAGGGATATTAATCAAGTGGATCTGCAAATACTTAACAACAGAGTTAAGCACACTTTCGCATCTGGACCTGCAACTGCTGACCTTGGGACAGGTTTGTTTATATGGTAGGAAGTGAGCTAACCTTTAAAGAAACAGAGGAGACTTCTGACTTCCTGGAACATCTGATCCCTGAGGGAAAGCGGGGCAGAGCTCAGCAAAGAATGCCCAGTTATTCTTCCCAAATGTATCAATTATATAATCTCTACACAACCCCTGGGGGTGAATGACAAAACGAGAAAAGAGAGGTTACAAGTAACCATCTATGGGACTTTTCTATGGAGAAGTAAACTTTTATGGGGAAAGAAAAAAAGCCATCAGACATGAGGATTTTCCCTCAATATATTGCTTGTTTATGCATACATTACTTTTGGCTCTCTGTTGTATTTAGGTATATCTCTGAGAACTATATCTTAATTCACCAATTCTCCCATCCATAGTTTATAACAGCTATTGAATTTTATATACTAGAGACTAAATTTTTCATTTGGAAGTCTTCTAATTAATTTTCATATCCATCTATACTAATATAATTTCTGCCTCTACTTTCTAATTTCCTGTCCTCCTTTGTAAATATTATTCTTTTTTTCTCTTTCCTCTATACTCTTGTAATGCCATTTTAGAATGCTCTATTTTATTTTCCTTTTCATTTGGAGCAAAGTAATCACTTCACGCTTACATAATTTCTTCTAAACTTTGTTTTTCCTCATGGGGTTTCGAATTTTGATATAAAGCTTCATCTTGAAGAGGAGCTTTTGTTTTGCTTTGTTCTACTTTTTTGTGGTTAGTCCTCTAATAATTTTGTGTTTGCCTCTTTTCATCCCACATGGACTGTAGTCTGTAACCAACTCATTTTGGTGCCTCAAGCTCCTACCCCATTATCTTATTGAAGATTTTGCAGATGTAGTCCCTGAACCCCTGGGAAGCTTGGTCCATGTTCCAGTCAATTTCCCTTTATACTTTGAGGTATACAGTTTCATATAAATTGTTGTCAGATATTAGGGTCAATTTTAGCTATTTTAAGTTTTCTTTCAGGGTTAGAGGAATTCCACTTTAGTCTCTAGATTAAGCAGAGATTGCTCTGACCTCTCATTCTCTTGAGGCAGATTTAATTCCAGTTCCCAAGAAGATTCACATGATTGTTCACATGGAGCCAGGTGAACCATTGGATCTTTTCCTGTAGTTGCTGAAGGTGATAAGAGAATTATGTGGGAAATCACTTTATTTCCTTTCCTTTAGGTGTACTAAACCAATATCCAGTACTTGGCTGGTGAGAACAGCTCCAGAAAGTCTCCTGCCTCTCCTGCCTTTCTTTATAAATCTGTACTGATTGATGGCAAACATACACACACGCACACACACACACGTACATATACATACTAGATATGTTCAAATGCTAAAAAATTGTCTAAATATATAGTAGTCAAAAGGGAAACATTTTAGACTAAGCTTCACAACAAAAGCTCTGTTCTTTGTCCCCATATGGCTCCTCCATTCCAGTGAACCCCTCTCTGATGAGGCTCACTCACATTATCAGGAGTAATCTGCTTTAATCAGAGTCCACAAAATTTAAGTGTTACTGTCATCCAAATAAAACCCACCTTCCCAGAAACATCCATAGTAATGTTTGACCAAATAGCCACGTACCATGTTCCAGCCAAGTTGACACATAAAATTAACAGTCATAGGGCTGCAGTCATCTCAAGGCTTGACTGGGAAAGTCTCCCATGTCAAGCTGACTCTCTTGTGTTTTGGCGAGCCTCAAGTTCTTTGTGTGTGTGTGTGTGTGTTAATCTTTAAACTACTTTTGGGGGAATTCCCTGGCGGTCCAGTGGTTAGGATTCCTCGCTCTCACTGCAGATGGCCTGGGTTCAGTCCCAGGTTGGGGAAGTAGGATCCCACAAGTGGAGTGACCAAAAACAAACAATCAAAAAAAAAACCCTACTTTTGGTATTCCCCAAATATTAAATTCTCTGAGACTTTGAAATTGTAGCAAGTATAGGTTATAAATTGCTCTGTGTTTCATTTGCCTTCTACTAGAGTTGTACAGTTTAGGACAGTCTTTGGCCCACATAGGTTGGCTACCAGACTGCAAAGAATCCCATGAGAGGTAAGGACATATTTATTTAACTCTTCCAGAATCCGGCAGAGGGGTACGTACACACACACACGCACGCACGCACACACACACACACCTGGACTTTATTATTGAGCCTCAAGTTCTTGATAACTGTCCGCTGGAGACACAGTTCCTAGCCACATGAGCCTCTCTTCATGACTGTTCACAATATGGTAGCTAGTTTCTCCTAGGTCAAGTGATCTGAGAGAAAAAATAAGAAAGGATACCCATAATGGAAGCCAGTCTTTTTATAACCTAATTTCAGAATTGACATACCTACCATCTCTTCTGTGATATTGTTTTGTTTGGAGGTGAGTCAGTAAGTCCAGTCCACATTCCTGGAGAGGGGACTACCCATGAATTTGAGTGGCAGGAAGCAGAGATCATTGGGAGCCATCTTAGAGTCTGCACACCTCAATATGTATATAAATTCAAGTATGGTTTCGTATGTATTTTCAGTGGCAGAAAAATGTAAGTCCTCAGAGTACATTTTTTTTCACTGATTTTTTTCAGTACCAAAGGGACAATAAGAAAAGTTATCTTTTTCACATATCCCACTTGCTTCCTCTGCATCTTCACCCTCAGCATGCTTATTTTAAAGTCCATGTAATGTCTAATTTAAGAGTCAGCAGTATATGGCCTAAGGGCCACATTCAGCATCAGCCTGTTTTTTGTATGGTCTGCTTGGTAAGAATGTTTCTTATACTTTTAAAGTGTTTGCAAAGCAAACAAAACAAACCAAAATGAAACAAAGAATAATAAATATGCAACAAAGTTTATATGTGGCCTATAAAGCTTTATAATTTTTACTATCTGGTCCTATAGAAAAAATGTTTGCCAACCTTGATCTGGTTTTACCTTTCAGAAAGATAATGAATAAAATATAAAATGTACTATAAAATATAATTCACCAAATTTTACTTTGAAATTAATATGGAACAATAGGAGGGCAAACATCAATTTTCCCTTTTATGTTTTTAAGTGATACAAATTAACAAATAATCTGATCCTATTTTTCCTACTTTTGATTTCCCCCAAAGTACATTTAAGTTATTAAGAATCATATGAGATGGTAAACTACAGCTTGATATCTTTGTGTATGGAAAGCAAAGGACAAAACATGCTAATCCAGAGAAATCCCAGGGTAAATAACAGCAGTTGATATTTGGACTGCAGTAAGAGAAGACTGAATTCATACATTCCTTTCTGTAGAATGTTCAGCTTTTTGACACATCACAGTAGGTAAAGCCTTACAAAATGAGGAGAGGGCTCAAGTCAGTGGATTTCTGAGAGCCAGCTTCAACAAACCCCTGCATTGTGTCCACGGCGGGGGAGAAAGAAGAGAGGAAGTTAACAGTTTATTGATTGTTTAATATTTACTGAATAGTTACAATCATAGGGGATCTGGGATACTTTTGAACAACCACTGTATTTGATGAAAAGATTTTGAAATCCTACACCAAACTCTGCCTGCCGTGCAAGTTCCATCAGGCTTGGAAAACGAACAGATCCACTCAGCTTTTTATCTCTGTTGTCTCACTCTGCCATTCCTGAGGATGGAAATCTAGGGCTTGAGAGTAAACAGCAGAGATCTTTTTCTTTTTTTTGTAGGTTAATCAGCATTTTTAAAATCATAAGACTCTCAAAGATATCAATAGCAATATTAGCTAATATTTATTGAGTCGCTATTAAGTATTAGGCATAGTGTTGTTTGGTGCTAGAGCTGGGTTCCATCGTCCCCACTCATAAAGCACCATATGATACTGCTTCCCACAGTGGCCATGAAACATACATTGCAACCAATTTCTGATCTTTAGAGTAAGAATCAGGGCTTGGAATTTTCAGACTCTCATTTCATCAGTGCTGTTTTTCTTTGTTGCTACTGTTTTATTTCCTTCCATTTCTTTCTTTTCCTAATAGTTCCTTCTGACCTTCTGCTAAAATATTGCATAGTTATTATGCAATTTATAGTTCCTGTATTTCTTTCAAATTAAGTCTACATTTATCTTGGATTTTTAAAATGGTAGAATAATATTATTTCAGAGCTAAAGAAGGCCACTCTCCCTTTTCTAGAGAAGATACTGTGAGTTTCCACATATAAAGCTGTCATCTGCTTTTCTTAGTTCATGGAAAATACTGTGCTTTAATTTACTTACTTAACCACACACATATGTATAACATTTATAATTTATTTTTTGAAATGTATTATTGTGTTATATTTTCAGGGAATTGTATATTTTAAAGATCTACAATTTATTGAACATATATTATTCCCTAAGTTATAAATACTTAGTTTTTCTAACAAACCTATAAACTGCTATATTTTATGCCTGTTTTTCAATGAGTAAAGAGATTTGAAGACTAAATAACTTGCATTGGTAGGATTCAAAACCTATTCTAACTACATTGCTATAGCAACAGTAATAACGAACCTTTATATCCATTTTTTCTTTTATATTTTATAATATATACTAATTCAAATAGCTTCATTTTTTGCTCCAACTGAAGTAAATAAGCCAGCTGTTACTAAATCCACTTTTATAGCCAAAAAAAAGAAAGGTTAAGAAAAGTCTTAGTTACTTACTTAATTAGAGTGACCTGACTAAACCTGACAAGATTGGGGAAAGAACTTTAGTCTCCTGTGTCTTAGTCCAGTGACCTTTCCCCAGAATTGAATCATACAGCTATGTTTATTCAGTGGAGAGTCTCATTTTATGCATAAACTCAATCTACTTCTGCAACAGTGATGAAGTAAATATTTTTCACAGTGAGTATGAAAAAACCTGGATCTGCAACAGGGAGAAAATTCAGTCTTCCTCAAACAATTTGAGGTTTCTTTGGGACCCATTAGGTTTACCATAGTTTTCCTGATCATTTTTTTTCTTCAGGGGATGCTGAAAGGTGTTTGCAGTTAAAAATGAAGGCTCTTGAATTGCTTGAAGGCAATCCAGGTTGAACAAGAATTTGACTATCCTCAACAATGTCTCTTTATCTTTACTTAGTAATGGCATTTTTTAAAAAAAGGAAAACTATTGCCCTAGGTACCCTAAAATTGATATAATTTACCCAACAAAATTTTACCATGCTCTCCTGTTATATTTTATGACACTATGAACTCTTCAGTTGCTGTGATCTGAGGCACATTTCCTCATATTGGGATCAGGGAGAAATATGAACAGAGCTTTAAGTCAATGAATTAGTGGTTACTTGGAGAGGCAAGAGGCTCTTGTTTGATAGAAAAATGATCCTATATCTTCTCTTGTATAATTTGTCTAATTGGTTGTTTTGTTTGTTTGTATAAAGAAACATGTAATTCTTTTTTATTTATTTGTTTTATTTTTTTGGCCACAGGGTTTGTGGGATCTTAGTTCCCTGACCAGGGATCGAACCCGGGCCCTCTGCAGTGAGAGCACAGAGCCCTAACCACTGGACCACCAGGGAATTCCCTACATTTATGTTTTTCATCCCTTGTGTGGTAGATTTTGTGAATACGATGATAAATAAGATACTTTCTCTACCGTCAAGAGCCAAAAATCTAGAAGAGGCAAGCTAGTGAACAGACTTTCATAATAACAAGGGTTAAATGCTGTAAAATCTAGGTACAGGATGTGATAAGAGGGCCAAGGAGAGGCACCTAACAAAGTCTTGGAAGAAAACACATCAAGAACGCTTTATCTAAGAAGTATTGCATAAATTAAATGTTAAGAATGAGTTAGCCCTAGAAATAAGGAGAAAAAGTACAGGAGTAAACACTACTTGTGCTCACTAAGAGGTCAAGCTTTCCTTTTCTGACAGGAAAAGGTCCTTTTGAACTTAGGCAAAGCCATGTGATTTGTTTGGCCAAGTGAATGTGACCAATGTGAAGGGAAGGTGACACGGTTTTACCAGTGGACAGAGGCAATTAAGGGCCAGTGTGCGTTGCTCCATGCTCTCACCATGATGCAGTGAAACCTAAAGACTCAGTTTGGGATGGAAGCTCCTTAAGGTGGTGAAGCCTCCTCCTGCCTTGAATCTTATGCTACTGATATTTTAGTGGTATTTCTTAATGTGTCACAGCTTATCCTACCTTGACTGACACATACATGTTTTTTTTAAGTGGTAAATAATTCAGAACAAGGAGGTAGTGTGACAAGAAATAACATTAAGATATCAGCAGGGATTAAATTATGAAAGACTTTGTATGCTAATTTTAATTAACTTGGATTTTATCTTTTGACCAGGCACATTCCTGATATAAATGAATCGACGTATTGCTAGCATAAAGCTGAGTTTCACAACCTTGGCGTTGTTGGCATTTGGGGCCAGAGAATTCTTTGATGAGGAACTGTCCTATGCATTGAGGATGTTTAGCAACATTCCTGGCTTATACCCACTGGATGATAGTTGCACCTTCTTCCCCAGTTGTGAAAACTAAAAATGTCTCCATATATTGCCAGATGTTCCCCACAGGGCAAAATCACCCTGAGTTGAAATTATTGACATACACGGAAAGGAAATTTGTTGTAAGATAAGCAACATACAATAACTGTCATAGCTATGAAAGATTATTTACATTTTCTAAACTGCAGTGTGCACAATCCTATTTGAGTTTTAGAAAAATGCCTCAGATTATAGCATTGAAAATGGGTCGGAGAGGGGCAGTATTCATTGTGGTAATACCTCCTTGTAAGTAAATGGACATCTTTGGTTCCTGAAGAATTCCAAAAGTTCAGCCTGCTCCATGACTGCTCTGGCTTTGTCACCCATACCTGTATGACAAAGACATCTTGATACAAGTTGATTATCCTAGAACTTCAAAACAGTCTAGTACTCTGAATTAAATGGAATATTTTCTGGATATATTATGCATAGTTATACCATAAAAATTTGGACTTTGATGTATGAATGATCAATGGAGAGAACTGGATAATTGTCTAATACAGTGCCTAGAGCGAGCTGGAAACACAGTACATTCTAATTAACCTTTTGCTGATGTAGCTTGTTGTAATTTAGAATGAGGTTAAGAACTGTGGATCTGGGTATTAATCTTACCTCAAGTATACTGCCTTCATGGTTTGTATCAAGATTTTTACCTTACATTTCAATTTCATTATTCATATAATAGTGCTAATAACATTGTTTTATATAATTATTCTAAATATTAAATAAGATAATGTTCTGATTGATTAAAAATTATGCCAAATTGAATGTAAATACCATTGTTTATCTGTAAGACTCTTGGAATTTTCAAAGATAATTAGACTAAATTTTTTTAATACCTGAATGAAACTAAATATTAATATGTCAGCTTTCTTATTTGCACCCTATGCTTTGCAGGTGTTTGCTTTTATATCATCAAAATATCTAGTTCTCCTCAAATTCCTTCTTTCCTCTAATCTGTGTGAGCTTTTTTGCCCTCCTTTCTCCTTTTATAAAGATGGAGGGATACTATATGTTTTCAAGCGACTTATATATTTTTATCAGATTGTTACAGACAGCATAGGATAACCAGAGGAAGTAACTTCTATAAGGAAATATAGGCTAGTTCTTTCATTTTTGAAGATAGTGTTCCTAGACTTCAGGGCATAAGAAAGTAGCTACTAGATTAAAAAATTTCAAGGGAAAAAGACAAATATATTTGTATATATATTAATTAAACATTCATTGAGCATATATTACAGGTCTAGTCCTATCATAGATGCTGGAAATACCAGTGTAAGTATTCAGACACACTTTTCCCTCACTGAAATTAAAATACAATGGGTGAGAAGACCAAAAAACACAATAATCTTCAACAAATTGTGATAAATGTAATAGTAGAAATCCAGAATGCTATGAGATTTAAAAGGATAGAAGAGATACCTATTTTAGTCTGTGTAGGGTGCTAGTGGCTTGGGAGAGGTCTCTCCCCACCCAAAGATTTATAGAGGTAAAGAGTGAGAGAAAGAAACCAAAAGTGTTCTAGTTAAATGGAAGCAGCATAACAAAGGCCAAGCCAAAGGAATGAATGATTCTCAGGGAAATTAAAAGTAGATCATTATGTCTGGGGTGTGGAATGTAAGCACAGGAATAGCAATAAATTAGAAGGCAGATCAGACAGGGACTTGCAAGACATACAAAGACATTTGGGTTTTATTCTAAGAGAATTGGGAGATATCAAGGCATTGAGCTGCTACAGTGGAACAGTAAGATCAAATTAAGAGGACAACTTGGGATACACAGTGAGGAATGAATTGGAAGTTGCCAGAACCAAGGCAGACACCTTAGTTATTACACTGCTTTAACATATTAAAAAAAAAAAGTTGCTTGGGTTTTACTAGGCTAATGGGAAACAGCACTATAAAATGTAGACAGAATTATTGAAGATTTATCTTGACTTGGTTGATTTGATGTATGGGATGAGAGAGTGGAAGGAATCAATGATGTGTCCAAGTTTTCCTGATTGATCTGGGTGCATAGTGATGCTATCAAGTGACATAGAAGACACCAGAGAAGAAATAAGTGTGAGGAGAGAATAATGAGGGTGAATGTTAGAGTTTTATTTGAATTTCAATTTGGATTATCATTTGGTTATTTAGGACTGGAGCTCAGGTGAGAGAAATAGCCTGGAGATATTGATCAAAAAGTCATTGGTATGTTGATAGATTGTAATATTAATATGTGAGATTACCTGGGCCAAGGGTATGAAGTGATAAGAGAGAAGAGTTGCAGATAGAAGAAATTCTGAAATTTAAGGTGTGGCTGAAGAAGAATGCTAAACAGAGACTGGGAAGGTAGAAGAAAAAACCAACATACCGCTACATCTAGGAGGCCAAGGTAAACAACTGTGCATTGAAAAAAGAAAAATAAAAACCTGAATTTATAGATAGTAATATAGTAACAACATTAGTCATGAAAGAAGTATGGTACTGCTCTGGTAGAAAGAAAGCAACTTCAAGGAAAACTCTTAATGACTTCCTAATTAGAAATGATAGATTCCCTTTAAATTATACTTGGAAGTCCAAAATAAAAGGCCTTAGGAAATTTCCTGCATTATACTCTTAAACCGTCTCAATCTTAAAACATTTAATATCTTTCCATGTACCAAGGGCATCAGATTAGCAGTCAGGTTTTGAAGAGAGCAGAGGGGACTTGCTTTTTCATCTTTGCAATGGTTACATGTTTCTCATTCTTAAAAATTCCTCACTTTCACAGCATCTCGGAACATTGTACCATCATCCTTTCTGATGGGAACACATTAAAGTGCTCCTTTTTCCCATACCTTCCTGTCTGGTTCTTCATAGTGAAATGCTAAATATGGTGCACATATCCTTTTAATGCTAATGGCGCAGTAAACTGTGGATAGACAATTTAAATATAAAGAGGAAGCTGTATCCTCAGACACTTTGTAAAATGGGGTGGAGGAAATGTAGCAAAATGTAAATATAGACTGAAAAGCTCACTTATGATGTTTACTTTGTTACTTAGCTGCTATTATATAGATTGGGTCATTCAAAAATAGAATTTCTGTTCAGCTTTAATAACAGTCTTTGTGTTCCTTATTTTATTGCAGGCATGTTATAAGAGTGGCAATTTCACAGTAAGCAGCTGGACTAATGCTATTCATTAGCAATTGTATAACATATCATAGGAAAAAGTAATGTTCCATTGAAGTATGAGTTTCAGATCTTAAATCCCTAACTGAATGTCCTTCTTACTCACACACTATCTGCATAATGACATTATTTTTCATTAGTAAGATAAGAATGAAAACATTTAAATACATTTAAAAGTTTAAGATAAACTTTTAAAAAGACAGCTGTGTGGGAACCTATATATTATGAATTACTGCAATGGGAAAAAGCAATCTATCTTGTTAGCTAGATTTCCTGCTCAGCCCAGCTGGGCCATTCCAGTGATCTGGGGAGTTGAGGTAATCATGAGCCAATGATTATTCATTTGTATGAGCCGCCAGCATAACCTGCCAGTAATACTTACCCACATTCAGCATCTGTGCATAGACACTGATAGGGGTAATTGTGATGGCAGCCAAAATGGCAAATCCCAGCATGTCCTGGGCTTGAACACAGCTATTCAAATGAAAGAACATTTTCTAATTTCCTGAACTGGTGTAAATTCCCCAGTGAATTTGGCCTATATAATCACAGGCAGATTATGGTTCCAAAGTCTGGCTCAGATCTACGCCAGATTGACTACTAGTCATATTAAGAAAAGTTGGATTTAAAAAAAAAAAAAAAAAAAAAAAAAGAATGCAAATTTCGGGCATATAAACAGCAGACGAAATGTATTCCATTATACTAACAGTTAGTATTCTGGAGTCATGCACACTGTTGATTTACTCTGTTATAAACTAAAAAAGTTTCTCATATAACATATATGTATATGTATATATTATGTATATACATTTATTTAATGTAAATATATTTTGCATTGATAAATGAACTTAGAGCTTTGTAATTGTACAGATTAAGTGTTATCTAGTTATATGTTTTATTTTTAATATATTTTTTCTGGCAGCCTTTATTACTGTAACCTATCCTCTATGAAATGATGCCATTCATTCATTCATTCTTTGAACAAAAATTTATTGAGTAATTACTCTATGCAAGGTTTAATCAATGTCATAAATGGCTGACTGCATCTCAGGGAGAATTGTGTCCACTGCCTGTCTGTGACTGATTTCATCTGCACCATATTTTAAGTTGGTGATTTTCAAAAGGTATTTTCCTAAGCAACACCTGGTTGTTTGTTCAAAAGATATATTTCTATATACTATTAGGAAAGATTCTAATTCAGTACTCCTTAAAACCAGCCTGGGTATCTGATTTTCTGACACGTATTCCCAGGTGACTGTGACGTGATTATTGTGAAGCTCATCTTTTCAGACCCTGATGTCTCTAATTAAACTATACTACCCAGACAAAAGTTATTGAAGGAGAGAGAGAGAAATAAAGATGGAGAAAAAATAGTCTTATAGTAATAAGGTTTTGTGCATTAGAAATTACATATATCATTTTTACTCTTCTCCTTATCATAGGCACTGACTTAAATGTATATAATATTCATGTCTTTGAAAAGCAGTCTGTTTTGTATGTGTTTCAATTTACAAGACTTTGTTATAGATTGTGTTTATGTCTTACTTATTCACTCAACAATAAAGATGAACATATATGTTACTTTTATTTATGTATAAAAATCTTTAAAAATTGTCATTTGATGTAAAGATAAATTATATATTTGAAATAAAGCTAATTATGTAGGAAAAAACATTGTAGGGGTATATAATTTATAACTTGACTATATTATATAACTTGACTATTCAGATTATTTCTTTGTGTGCTTCTAGCACATTTTATTTATTTCTTTCATCTGTATGGCCTTCAAGACTCTTCTGCACAAACAATACTATTATGAGCATGTCCTCCTATGGAAACTTTGAGAGTTTCTTGGTGCAGGAATGGAACTGCTAGCTCATACATTATTGTATGAGTCATCTTCTACATGTAGTATTCTCATGTATTCTCACTTGGGGAATATGATTGATGCAAAGTAAGTGCAAATTCCTATCCATTGTACTATCATCTATAAAAAGTGGCATTTCAGATTATCATTAAAGGATGAATAGAACTTTACATTGTTGCAAAAGAAAGGAAAACTTTTCAGGAAGAGGAAAACCCATGTACAAAGTCAGGGAAAAGTAAAAGTCCATGGCTTGGATCTCCAACAGGTAAAAGTTCATTTATCTGAGGGCTGCAAGTAGTTGAGATTTCAAGACATGCAGTTAGAGAGGCAAGTTGAATTTGAGCTTTAAAGAGCCTTGTGGATAATAGAGATCCCTGTAAGGATTTAAGCAGGAGACCATCACAATTTGTTTTTTGATGTTAGACGTCCTCCTGAGGGGAAGTTGAGCTGGATGGAGGAAAGAAATATCTGTTAATAATGGAAATAAAAATAATAATTACATATACATATAATGACAACAACTAATATTTACTGATCCTTTGCTATGTCTTTGAGCCTTTACTGAGCCCATGTAATGTATCATCTCAATTAATTCTTGCTCTAACCCAGAGAGATAGTTGTTATTATCCTCATTTTACAGATGAGGAAACATTCTGAAAAGTGAAGGGATTATATCCAGTATATTGTAGGCCTTGTACATTTTACAATGTGAGAGTCTTTTAATAAGAAAAAAAAAAAAAATTAAGAATAATAAATACAAAATTAGGTAAAAATTCATTTGTATTTCAGATGAGAAAATGAAACAAAATAAATTATAAATTTTACAAAGTTAACACATAGCCTAAGTGTGCTCAAATCAGAAAAAAAAATTTACATTAATTCTATACTCTCTACTACTAAATACAAAATTATATACTGCTATAATGTTCTTTTCTACATTTTGAAGGTACATAATCTATCTTTACTTCAAATGACAATTTTCAAAGATTTTTCTACATAAATAAAGATAATCAGTTTTTCCCTCTCTGGCATAAATGTTTAAAATAACATTTTAAAATTACTAAAAGAAGAGTTTTTGAAGCCTAACAAATTTATTTACTGTCAAATTGGGAAATCTGTATTTTTTTTTTCTTTATAAGTTGTATAATTTGGAAGTGCCAAAGCTCAAATTCTTACTGCAATAAAAGTCAACTTCTGCTCCTTTTTATTATGATGCTGGGTAAATCAGCCAAGGGGGAGGGGTAGTGGCAATGTGCTATAGATTGAATATTTGAGTCCTCCCAAAATTCATACATTGAAACCTAACACCCAATGTTATAGTATTAAGAGGTGAGGCTTTTGGAAGTTGCTTAGGTCATAAGAGTGGAGCCCTTGTAAATGGGACTAGTGCCTTTATAAAAGAGATCCTTAGTTCCTTCCGTCATGTGAGGACACAGCAAAAAGGCACCATCAGTGAAAGAGAAAGCAGTTCCTCACCAGACACTAAACCTGCTGGTATCATGATCTTGGACTTCCCAGCCTTCTATGAGAAATAGAAGTTTATTATTTATAAACCACTCAGTTTATGGTATTTTGTTATAGCAGCCTGAGTAGACTGAGATATAAGGCTAGCAATAACATGATTATAAATGGAATTGACTGTGAATCAGATAACTATTATACCATTAAACCAACTAAACGTAAAGTCAACTTCTTTTTAAGCTGGATCCCCAAAATTGTTTTTGCCACTCCAATGCCACATGATACAAAGGGGAGTGAAATAGAAGTCATGGTGAAAAAAAAGCAATGATCTTAATCAATTTGATTAAAATATCATATTGAAAAATTTACAATAACATATCATGATGTGGTACACATTGCTATGACCTGAATCCTAGAAAGGTCTGTGCAGTTGAGTGTCCTTGAAGCTTAAGCTTCACTGGCTATGTGGTAAATCTACTTCTGTTTGTGACGAATTCCTCCAATATCTCCCCAGGTATTTTAAGTTATCATTATACTGGCCCAATCAACTTTATGCCTAGGGTTAATGGGGCAAAGTTAACTGCTTTTTCTCTCTTAGCACATTTATGATACTAGTTATCATCTACTGATAATGTATTTGTTTTTAACAATTAAAATTAGAGAGAAAGGAAAATATCACAGCTTGCTATGCTAGCCCAGATGTTCAGATTTCTACTTCTATGTCTGAGGAGACAGGAGGCTGTATCAGAAATCTCTCTCCTTAAGATCGCTGCCAAACTGTTACTCTATGACCTTGACTCAAGAACACTTTTTCTTTGAGTTTTTGCTGCTGATTTTATCTTGCTGTGATTTGAAAGCATCCAGGTGACTCTTTCATAAAGATTTAGGATTAATTCCTGATTAATTACTAATTAATTTCTTACCTAGGCTAGATCCTTGTTACTCAGATTATGGTCCACACTTAACAGCATCATCAACATCAAGTGAGAATTCGCTAGAAATGCAGAATCTCCAGTCTCACTCCAATCCACTGAAACAGACTTTGCATTTTAAAAGATACCTAAGGGATTCTAGTACATATTAAAGTTTGAAAAACACTGTACTTGATGTGGTTAATTACCTGAATTACTTTGGTCAGCCACAGGAAACTTTTGGTCTACTTAACCTCTGCTACCTTTACACACAGGAGATGACAGTACATCTAATTTTCCTGAAAAAGCAGTTTCTCATCAAACATAAAATCTCTAGAACTCACACTCTCCATTACTTGTGTCCTCAAATATTCATACTTGCTTCCCTATAGCCTCAAAATATAAGCTACCTCTTCTCCTGTTCAAGATGTGAACTCTTGATGCCATTATTTGGTGTAACCTCTGGAACCATGATCCATCTATTATGTACCTTTCCTCCTCATTTTCAAACTTTTAAATATATCGTTTCATCTTCCCAAATCTGTCAGCATCTTCCGCTTTAGTCAGCATCATGTCTTTCCTTTCTTTCACTGTCAAATATCACAAAAAAAGAAAAAATAGCTGCCCTAATTTTTTTCACTTCCTTCTTTTCCCATTTATTTCTCCTTGTGCTTAAAATCTGACCGTTGCCCCCAGAGCCACCCTGAAATTAATCTCACTGTGGTTCTATGGATATTGTAATTGCCAAATGCAGTGATTTTGTTTTCAGCGTCCCACCTTATTTAAGTATCTTATTTCCACTTATCACTGTGATTTGTTCCAATATTATCTACTTTGTATGCCTTCTATATAGAGTTGACCACTGTTTTTACTGTGCTGTCACTGACCCTGAACTCTGCCCTTGGTAGAAGATCCTTTACACTGCTTTGCAAGTTTGCCTTCCTCCTTAAGCTGGAAGAACCTTGAGGATGAGGACTCATTATTTTGACTCCCCACTGCTTCACCAAATCCCTGCCACAGTGTAGGTGCTTGACAGATGATGAATTGAACTGGGCTCATCTTAAGTGACCTGGGGGCATATGACCCTTTGATCATGTGAACTTCCTTTGGTTTTGGTATGCTCTCAGTCCTGGTTTTTCTCTTACTACACAGAGCATTTCCTCTGCCATTTCTCTACTACTACTTACAAGGTGGATGCAGGATCATGAACAGATAATAAAGCATGGTATTTAGGAAAAAGGGAAAATTTAATAGTCATAATAATGATTTCAGTAAGTGCTAGATAGATTACACTACAGTGCAGCTCATCGAAAAATTTTGATGGCTTACAACAACTTCTAAATATCCAGCATGGGTCAGCTTCAGTTTTGCTCCATGTCGTCTGCACTCTTGGAGCCCAGATGAGGAAGCAGCCTCTGGCTTGAACATTGTTCTCATGACAGAGGAATAAGAGAACTAGGCGAACAATGTGCTGGCTCTAAAGGTTCTGCTTGCAAGAAACACATTCCATGGACCAAAAAAAGTCATGTGTCCAAGCCTGATGCCAGAGAAGAACAGCAAGTATTTTAGGAAAATAAAATATACCACAATGATTAGCTCAGTACTTTGTCTATCATATAAATTACTGAAACAATTTGGAGATGGGAAGTTTAAAAATACTACACTGTAAACTCTAGAATCATACATGTCAGGATTGTCAGGCAAAGAGCCTCAAAAAAGTGGAATTTTATTGTCTGAAGATGAAAAAAAATCACTGAGTATTATTTTCTAGAGTGGAAAAATATATACTTCTGAGTGTTTAAAAAAGTTTATAGTTTGTAATTATTCATTTTCTTCACTCTCTACTTCATGTTCATATTCACTTGATTAAATAGTTTTGAGAATAATAGTGAATATTTATTTACTGAACAAGAACAGCGTTCTAGGTCCTGTGCTAAAAGATTTCGAATAATTTTATCATTTTATCTGTTTTTTTTTTTTCACGTGTGTTTTTTTTTTAACATCTTTATTGGAGTATAATTGCTTTACAATGTTGTATTAGTTTCTGCTGTATAACAAAGTGAATCAGCTATACGTATACATATATCCCTATATCCCCTCCCTCTTGCGTCTCCCTCCCACCCTCTCTGTCCCACCACTCTAGGTGGTCACAAAGCACCGAGCTGATGTCCCTATAAATGTGGCTGCTTCCCACTAGCTATCTGTTTTACATTTGGTAGTGTATATATGGCAATGCCACTCTTTCACTTTGTCCCGGTGTACCCTTCCCCCTCCCTGTGTCCTCAAGTCCATTCTCTACATCTGCGTCTTTATTCCTGTCCTACCCCTAGGTTTCTCAGAACCTTTATATATATATATTCCATATATATGTGTTAGCATACGATATTTGTTTTTCTCTGACTTACTTCACTCTGTATGACAGACTCTAGGTCCATCCATCTCACTACAAATAACTCAATTTCGTTTCTTTTTATGGCTGAGTAATATTCCATTGTATATATGTGCCACATCTTCTTTATCCATTCATCTGTCGATGGACACTTAGGTTGCTTCCATGTCCTGGCTATTGTAAATAGAGTTGCAGTGAACATTGTGCTACATGACTCTTTTTGAATTATGGTTTCCTCGGGGTATATGCCCAGTAGTGGGATTGCTGGGTCGTATGATAGTTCTATTTTTAGTTTTTTAAGGAACATCCATACTGTTCTATATAGTGGCTGTATCAATTTACATTCCCACCAGCAGAGCAAGAGGATTCCCTTTTCTCCACACCCTCTCCAGCATTTATTGTTTGTAGATTTTTTGATGATGGCCATTCTGACTGGTGTGAGATGATACCTCATTGTAGTTTTGATTTGCACTTCTCTAATGATTAGTGATGTTGAGCATCCTTTCATATGTTTGTTGGCCATCTGTTTGTCTTCTTTGGAGATATATCTATTTAGGTCTTCTGCCTATTTTGGATTGGGTTGTTTGCTTTTTTGATATTCAGCTTCATGAGCTGCTTGTAAATTTTGGAGATTAATCCTTTGTCAGTTGCTTCATTTGCAAATATTTTCTCCGATTCTAAGGGTTGTCTTTTCATCTTGATTATGTTTTCCTTTGCTGGGCAAAAGCTTTTAAGTTTCATTAGGTCCCATTTGTTTATTTTTGTTTTTATTTCCATTTCTCTAGGAGGTGGGTCAAAAAAGTATTTTGCTGTGGTTTATGTCATAGAGTGTTCTGCCTATATTTTCCTCTAAGAGTTTTATAGTGTCTGGCCTTACATTTAGCTCCTTAATCCATTTTGAGTTTATTTTTGTGTATAGTGTTAGGACATGTTCTAATTTCATTCTTTTACATGTAGCTGTCCAGTTTTCCCAGCACCACTTATTGAAGAGACCCTCTTTTCTCCATTGTATATTCTTGCCTCCTTTATCAAACATAAGGCAACCATATGTGTGTGGGTTTATCTCCAGGCCTCCTATCCTCTTTCATAGATTTCTCTTTTTTGTGCCAGCACCATACTTTTTTGATTACTGTAGCTTTGTAGTATAGTCTGCAGTCCAAGAGTCTGATTCCTCCAGCTCCGTTTTTCTTTCTCAAGATTGCTTTGGCTATTCGAGGCCTTTCTTTTTTTTTCCATACTAATTGTGATATTTCTTGTTCTAGTTCTGTGAAAAATGCCATTGGTAGTTTGATAGGGATTGCATTGAATCTGTAGATTGCTTTGTATAGTATAGTCATTTTCACAATTTTGTTTCTTCCAATCCAAGAACATGGTATATCTCTCCATCTGTTTGTATCATCTTTAATTTCCTTCATCCATGTCCTGTAGTTTTCTGCATACAGGTCTTTTGTCTCCTTAGGTAGGTTTATTCCTAGGTATTTTATTCTATTTGTTGCAGTGGTAAATGGGAGTGTTTCCTTAATTTTTCTTTCAGATTTTTCATCATTAGTGAATAGGAATGCAAGAGATTTCTGTGCATTAATTTTGTATCCTGCTACTTTACCAAGTTCATTGATTAGCTCTACTAGTTTTCTGGTAACATTTTTAGGATTCCCTATGTATAGTATCCTGTCATCTGCAAACAGTGACAGCTTTACTTCTTCTTTCCTGATTTGGATTCTTTTATTTCTTTTCCTTCTCTGATTGCTGTGGCTAAAATTTCCAAAACTATGTTGAATAATAATGGTGAGAGTAGGCAACCGTGTCTTGTTCCTGATCTTAGAGGAAATGGTTTCAGTTTTTCACCATTGAGAACGATGTAGGCTGTGGGTTTGTCATATATGGCCTTTTTTATGTTGGGGTAAGTTCCCTCTATGCCTACTTTCTGGAGAGTTTTTATCATAAATGGGTGTTGGATTTTGTCAAAAGCTTTCTCTGCATCGATTGAGATGATCATATGGTTTTTCACCTTCAATTTGTTAATATGGTGTATCACATTGATTGATTTGCATATATTGAAGAACCCTTGCATTCCTGGGATAAACTCCACTTGATCATGATGATCCTTTAAATGTGCTGTTGGATTCTGTTTGCTAGTGTTCTGTTGAGGATTTTTGCATCTATGTTCATCAGTGATATTGGCTTGTAGTTTTCTTTTTTTGTGACATCTTTGTCTGGTTTTAGTATCAGGGTGATGGTGGCCTCGTAGAATGAGTTTGAGAGTGTTCCTCCCTCTGCTATATTTTGGAAGAGTTTGAGAAGGATAGGTGTTAGCTCTTCTCTAAATATTTGATAGAATTCACCTGTGAATCTGTCTGCTCCTGGGCTTTTGTTTATTGGAAGATTTTTAATCACAGTCTCAATTTCAGTGCTTGTGATTGGTCCGTTTATATTTTCTATTTCATCCAGGTTCAGTCTCGGAAGTTTGCACTTTTCTAAGAATTTGTCCATTTCTTCTAGGTTGTCCATTTTATTGGCATATAGTTGCTTGTACTAATCTCGCATGATCCTTTGTATTTCTGCAGTGTCAGTTGTTACTTTTCCTTTTTCATTTCTAATTCTGTTGATTTGAATGTTCTCCCTCTTTTTCTTGATGAGTCTGGCTAATGGTTTATCAATTTTATTTATCTTCTCAAAGAACCAGCTTTTAGTTTTATTCATCTTTGCTATCATTTCCTTCATTTCCTTTTCATTTATTTCTGATCTGATCTTTATGATTTCTTTCCTTTTGATAACTTTGTTTTTCTTTTTGCTCGTCTTTCTCTAATTGCTTCAGGTGAAGGTTAGGTTGTTTATTTGAGATTTTTCTTGTTTCTTGAGTTAGGATTGTATTGCTATAAACTTCCCTCTCAGAACTGCATTTGCTGCATCTCATAGGTTTCGGGACATCGTGTTTTCATTGTCATTTGTTTCTAGGTACTTTTTGATTTCCTCTTTGATTTCTCCAGTGATCTCTTGGTTGTTTAATACTGTTTTGTTTAGCCTCCATGTGTTTGAATTTTTTACAGTTTTTTTCCCCTGTAATTGATATCTAGTCTCAGAGTGTTGTGTTTGGAAAAGATACTTGATACAATTCTGAATTTTCTTAAATCTACCAAGGCTTGATTTGTGACCCAAGATATGATCTATACTGGAGAATGTTCCATGAGCACTTGAGAAGAAAGTGTATTCTGTTCTTTTGGGGTGGAATGTCCTAAAAATATCATTTAAGTCCATCTTGTTTAATATATCATTTTAAGCTTGTGTTTCCTTATTTATTTTCATTTTGGATGATCTGTCCATTGGTGAAAGTGGGGTGTTGAAGTCCCCTTCTATGATTGTGTTACTGTCGATTTCCCCTTTTATGGCTGTAAGCATTTGCCTTATGTATTGAGGTGCTCCTATATTGGGTGCATAAATATTTACAATTGTTATATCTTCTTCTTGGATTGATCCCTTGATCATTATGTGGTGTCCTTCTTTGTCTCTTGTAAAAGTCTTTATTTTAAAGTCTTATTTTGTCTGATATGAGAATCGCTACTCCAGCTTTCTTTTGATTTCCATTTGCGTGGAATATCTTTTTCCATCCCCTCACTTTCATTCTGTTTGTGTCTCTAGGTTTGAAGTGGGTCTCCTGTAGACAGCATATACACTGCTCTTGTTTTTGTATCCATTCAGCCAGTCTATGTCTTTTGGTTGGAACATTTAGTCCATTTACAATTTAGGTACTTATCAATATGTATGTTCCTTTTACCATTTTCTTAATTGTTTGGGGTTTGTTACTGTAGGTCTTTTCCTTCTCTTGTGTTTCCTGCCTAGAGAAGTTCCTTTAGCATTTGTTGTAAAGCTGGTTTGGTAGTTCTGAATTCTCGTAGCTTTTGCTTGTCCGTAAAGGTTTCAGTTTCTCCATTGCCTCTGAATGAGATCCTTGCTGGGTACAGTAATCTTGGTTGTAGGTTTTTCCCTTTCATCACTTTAAATATGGCTTTCCACTACCTTCTGGCTTGCAGAGTTTCTGCTGAAAGATCAGCTGTTAACCTTATGGGGATTCCCTTCCCTTGTATGTTATTTGTTGCTTTTCCCTGCTGCTTTTAATATTTTTTCGTTGTATTTAATTTTTTATAGTTTGATTAATGTTTGTCTTGTCATGTTTCTCCTTGGATTTATCCTGTATGGGACTCTCTGTGCTTCCTGGTCATGACTGACTATTTCCTTTCCCATATTAGGCAAGTTTTCAACTATAATCCCCTCAAATATTTTCTAAGTCCCTTTCTATTTCTCTTCTTCTTCTCGGACCCCTATAATTTGAATGTTGTTGTGTTTAGTGTTGTCCCAGAGGTCTCTGAGACTGTCCTCAATTCTTTTCATTCTTTTTTCTTTATTCTGCAATGCAGTAGTTATTTCTACTATTTTATCTTCTAGGTCACTTATCCATTCTTCTGCCTCAGTTATTCTGCTATTGATTCCTTCTAGAGAATTCTTAATTTCATTTATTGTGTTGTTCATCATTGTTTGCTCTGTAGTTTTTCTAGGTGCTTGTTAAACGATTCTTGTATTGTCTTCATTTTATTTCCCGGATTTTGGATCATCTTTACTATCATTATTCTGAATTCTTTTTCAGGTAGACTCCCTATTTCCTCTTCATTTGCTTGGTCTGGTAGGTTTTTACCTTGGTCCTTCATCTGCTGCATATTTCTCTGTCTTCTCATTTTGCTTAACTTTGTTTGGGGTCTCCTTTTCACAGGCTGCAGGTTCGTAGTTCCCAGTGTTTTTGGTGTCTGCCCGCAGTGGGTTAGGTTGGTTCAGTGGGTTGTGTAGGTTTCCTGGTGGAGGGAACTGGTGCTTTTGTTCTGGTGGATGAGGCTGGATGTTGTCTTTCTGGTGGGCAGGGGCTGTATCCGGTGGTATGTTTTGGCGTGTCTGTGAACTTATTATGATTTTAGGCAGCCTCTTTGCTAATGGGTGGGATTGTGTTCCTGTCTTGCTATTGTTTGACATGGGGTGTCCATCACTGGAGCTTGCTGGTCGTTGAGTGGATATGGGCCTTAGCATTGAGATGGAGATCTCTGGGAGAGCTCTAGCCGATTGATACTACACTGGGCCGGGAGGTCTCTTGTTTTCCAATGTCCTGAACTCGGCTGTCCCACCTCAGAGGTTCAGGCCTGACACCCGCTGGAGCCCCAAGACCCTGTCAGCCACACGGCCAGATACGTAGGGGATTTTCTTGCCTTTTGGGGAGTATGAAGTCTTCTGCCAGCGTTCAGTAGGTGTTCTGTAAGAGTTGTTCCACATGTAGATGTATTTTTGATGTATTTGTGGGGAGGAATGTGATCTCCACGTCTTACTCCTCCACCATCTTGAAGGTCCTCTATCATTTTATCTTCACAGCACCCTTTTATGGTAAGCACTATTGCTATTTCTATTTGATAAATGAGCAGACTGACACACAGCGAGGTAAAGTAAGTTGCCTAAGGTAGCCTTTCTGTGAAGTGGTACGGAAAGTGTTTATATGAAGTAGAGAGGTAAAGTAACTTTCTTAATGTAGCCTTTATTTGAAGTGTGGCTGTGCTGACATGCTACTACTGCTATACTTCCTATTACATGTAACTTTAGCACTTTTTTTCATATAAATGAAATTTTCTTGAGTTTTTCTTGGTATCTATGCTTTTGTTTAAAAGAGGCAGTAACTAGCAGAGAGTGACTTTTTATTTATTTATTTTTCCACCTTTATTAAGGTATAATTGACAATTAAATTGTAATATATTTAGAGTATACAAGGGAATTTTTTTGATATAAGTATATATTGTGAAAGGATTCCCACCATCCAGTTCATTAACATATCCATCACCTCACTTTTTTTTTTTTTTTTGGTAAGAGCACTCTTAACAAATTTCAATTATACAGCACTCTATTAGCAACTACCAGCTCTATGTTGTACATTAGATTCTCAGGCTTTATTCATCCTATAAATGAAAGTTTATACCCTTTTACCAACCTCTCTATAATTCTCCCTATTTCCCCCACCCCACAGTCCCTGGCATCTATCACTCTACTCTGTTTCTTCTTCTTTTTTTTTTTTTAGATTCTTCGTAGCAGTGATAGCAGTATTTGTCTTTCTCTCTCTGACTTATTTCACTTAGCATAATACCCTCAAGGTCCACCCATGTTGTTGCAAATGGCAGGAATTCCTTCCTTTCATGGCTGAATACTATTCCATGGTAAATATATACCACATTTTCTTTTTCCATGCATCTCTTGGTGGACACTTAGGTTGTATCACCTTGGCTATTGTGAATAATGCTGCAGTGAAGATGGGAGTTTAGATATCTTTTCAAGATAGTGATTTAATTTCTCATGGATATTTACCCAGAACTGAGATTACAGGATCATGTGGCAGCTCTGTGTTTAATTTAGTATTAAACAGTAATATGAAATTAAAATATGGAATGTCTGTACTGTTTTCCTTGTGGCTGTGCCACTTTACATTCTCACCAACAGTAAACATGGTTCCCTTTTCTCCATGTCCTTGCCAACATTTGTTGTCTCTTATTTTTTTCATAATAGACATTCTAACAGGTATAAAATAATATCTCATTGTGGTTTTGATTTGCATTTCCCTGATGATTAGTGATGTTGAGCATATTTTTATGTACCTGTTGGCCATTTGTATGTTTTTTTTTTTTGGAAAAATGTGTATTCAGGTCCTTTGCCCATTTTTTAATCAGGTAATTTGTGGGTTGTTTTTTTTTTTTTTAATCTGTCTTTGTTCTTGTTTGTTTTTTTGTTTGTTTTTTTTGCTTTGGAGTTGTATGAGTTGTATATTGAATATACAGTATATACAAGTATATACCTCTTATTAGGTATGTGGTTTGCAAATATTTTCTGCCAGTCCATATGTTTCCTTTTTATTTTGTTGATGGTTTCCTTTACTGTACAAAAGCTTTTTGATTTGAAATAGTCTCGCTTACTTATTTTTGCTTTTGTCTTCTTTGTTTTTAGTATCAAACCTAAAAAAAAATCACTGCAAAAAATGTCTAGAAACTTACCCCCATGTGTTCTTCTGGAAGTGTTGTAACTTCAGGTCTTGTCTTCAAGTCTTTAATTCATTTTGAATTGATTTTTGTCTGTGATATAAGACAGAAGTTCACGTTCTTTCTTTCCCATGTGGTTATCCAGTTTTCCCAACATCATTAATTGGACAGGAGTGAATTTTTAAATTTAAATATTATTTACTATGGGATTCTGTAAGAAATTTATATTCTTATCTTGACTCCTGGGATAAAAAGATCTATGTTGGGAAATGAGATATTCTACTACATTAACAAACAGCTATCTCTTTCTTCAAAATTAACAACTGTTACACAGTGGTATTAGTTTTAAAAAACAATATGGTTAATCTCTCATGGTGACTGCATGATCCTTCCCCTCATTTGTGACATATAGTTTGATGCCTGTGCAAAGCATAAGTATAGCTGATTTATTTTATTAAACTGTCTTATTTCAACACAATTTAATTTCATAAATCATGAAATTAAGTCATTTCTTTGTGTGCATACATTTCTAATTTCACAAGAATTTTCTCATGATGAATGGTATAATTTTTATATTTTTGTTAGAATGAATTTCATATGCTTTAAAAGGAAACAATTCATTAAAATGTATACATTATTAAAATGTGCCTTTTTTTCTAAAATCCTGTTCTATTTATGAATTATTTAACCCTTTATAATTTCTCATTTTATTTGATTCCTCCAATTATCTCTGAAATACTTCTTCAATTTGCTAAAAGAGTTAAGAAATTCTTTTAACTTTATGACTTTTAAATATTTAATGAGAGTTTTAAAGTTTAATACTCTCTATATTAAGAAGGATGTTTTTACCTTTTAAATAGTTTACAGAAGTCTTCTTTCTTTTATAGCAGGTTTTATATTTGAATCATTAATGTAGCCATTTGAGGATAATTTATTCTGGAAGGCTTTTAGATGTTAGTATCAGTTCTGCTTAACTATAAATATTTTGGATAAGTGGAGATATATGTAATTATCTCTCCCCAATAGTACAAATATGCTTTTCATGTGCTACAAAGAGGCAGTCTAACTCAGTTCTGAGACACACGGACTTGAGAATTACCATTTACAAGATGTCTGACCTTGGACAAGTGTCTCTAACTCTCTAAGCCTCAGTTACATCATTGACTCATGACTGAGACATTCAAAGAGGGTAGGTAGTTTGCCTTCCAGACAGGAGGAGCCCAAGGCTGAAAAATGTTAATGGTGTTGGATGTTCATGATCTCACCAGCACTGCTATCTATCTCCCAGCACTGCTTGCTTCTGAATTGACTTTGTTGCCTAGCAGGCTTATTCCACCTGGTGCTAAAATGGGACCAGCACCTCCAGAGATGCATGGTTATTTTTGTTTGCTAATTTGGCAATTTCCCTCTCTCTTCTAGAATGTAAATGTGTGTGCACATGCATGCATGTATGTGCAAATATGTGTGCATGCACTTATAAATATAAGTGTAAATGTATACACACATACATACACATGCACACATAAGAGTGTGTGTGTATATGTGTGTGTTATAAATTAGCTAACTTTGCCTGAGTCATTTGTTCACAGTGTACATGAATCACCAGCAGGGATAAAATGGTTTGTGTGCCACAGTGGCCACCCCTGTATCACAGAGCTACCCGTACATCCAGAGGACAAGCAACCCTTGTGATTAACAATACCACCAATACCACGTGTGGGGACTGAGAAAGTTAGGAGGCATAGATTCCCTAAGATTCTCCATTTGCAATAGTATTTGTAAATCACTAAGCACACCTCTTAAAAGTTTGTTACCAGAATTCTGGTTCCTGTGACTCTAATTTCCTAACTCTAGTACATTCATTTTCACACTTACAGCCCTAAATGTCACCTGAGGTGGACAGCAAAAGACAAATTCTAATTCCTGCATCAAACCTATAGAAAGATGCATTAGTATAATGCCAAAATCAAATGTCAACTTCTATAGAAAATATGTACTTTGCAAATGACCACCTTTCTTAAACTATGTGCAGAAGGTGAAATTAAGAGGTGTTTATTCGTAATATGACCTGAAGTCACCTATTTCATAGCATCAGTCCATTTTTTGTTGCTTCGTGTGAAATTGGAGTGTGACAAGACAAAGAGGCGCATAGCTAATTTGACAGGAATGCGGAATCAGAATTTATCATTAGATACCTGCTGTGTGTTGGGTATCTATTCAGGTCATTTCCTTAAGATTTGAGAAAGTCAAGCTGTAATTTCCCTTGCATATGATGTCATTCTTGAAAGAAAAAATGGGAGAATTTGTCAACCTTAAAGTGAGGATAATATTAAGATGAAAGCAAAGCAGGAACGAAAGGCTGATAATGTCTGCAATGCTGGAAGACTCAAGGTCTTTAAGGTTGTAGGAAATGAATTTTCTCATGTCTCCTAATTTTCATCATAGATTTTCACCATCTTTATTAATAAGGTCTTGAATTTATGAGTAGGTGTTTGGATGTATGTGTGGAAGCTGGTTTAAATTGGATTGTAAAGTAAAGCCATTTACGGGAGCTTTGGACTAAATAAAACGACATAATCAGCTGTGCAAACAGCTTTCCAGGCTGTTTTCGGAAGAGCATTGTAGGCAAAGAATAGTATGGTAAAATTAAAGGTTACAAGGAAGAAACAACTCAATATGTTGGAGAACCATAGGGAAGACAACCTAACAGGAATTAGTTGATGAGGGACAAACAGGCTCCAGATAAAGTTGGTGAGGTAAACAACTGGCAGATCACATAGTATCTTATAGTCAAGGGAAGAATTTTGGATTTTATTCTATGATACATGAGAAAACTTTGGAAGATTTTAAGCAGAGAAAAATCATATACTCCTTTACATTTCTTAAAGTTTCCTATGCCTGCTATATGGAAAACCAATTGGGAAGGGACACCTAGGGATAGAGAGGTGAAGGTGACTTGAATGAATAGTAAAGATGGGGAAAATACAAACAGCTGGGTTGTGTTTTGAAGGTATAACCATCTTGCTGCTAGAGGGGCTGTGAGGAATGAAGGGGTATGAAGGATGAGAAAATCAAGGACTACTCTGAACAGAGTAATACTGGGTAACCACCAGAAAAACAGTGTCCCTCACCAGCATTGCCTTCATACTACCTATCAATCACCCAACAGAGTTTGCACCCAAAGACATTGCACAGCTTCTCACCTAATGATAATAATCACCAGCTCATCTACAGTGTAGGGCCTGGATGACTAGAGGACCAGTGGGTGAATGATACAGAAGAGAACAGGGCATCACATGGCCCCGCTCCTGAGTCCCACTCCAATTTAACTTCCTATCCCTCTATCCTTTGCTCAGTCTGTGATGGCCACGTTGGCCTTTTTGTGGTTATGCAAACATCTCTCACACTTCTAGTGCTGCTTGCTACTGTCTCAGTCTGGAGTTCTTGCCTTAGATATCCACATATCCCACTCCCTTATACATTTGGATTTCTCTGAAAGTTTAGCTTCTTTGAAACATCTGCTGATCATCTAATCCAAATAAAGTATCATCCTGTTCCATCCTTTATTCTCTTAGCTTGTGTTATTTTTCTTCATATTACTTATCACTCTGCAACATAAACATTCATTTGTTTATTTTCTGCATCCCTCCACTAGCATATAATTATATGATGGCAGACACTTCAGTTTATTCTGCTCATTATTTTGCCCCTCATGTCTAGAATATGGCATATGACAGGAATGAAGGGGTGAATAACTATAATTGTGTAACTGAATAACTATAATTTTTCATGTAATAATTGCATAACTGAATAACTAATTGTTCATATAATAATAAAAATAATAGTAGCTGTTCATCAATTTGATCCTACTGGAGAGGATCAAAATAACAACTAAAAGATTTCCTTTCTTACATTACTCTTTTAAGAACAATTTGATTTGATTGTACCACTGTTCATATTTCTCCCAGGGAGGCCTCTGCCTATTGTGATTTCCATTTCCCCAATTTAGCTTTAACTGTTACCCAATCTAAAAAAACATTCCCTAAGCCTCTGTTATTCATCTATAACACAAAAAAATTTTCCACTCGGTACCCATTGTGCTATTTATTACAACATTTTATTTTGCGTTTATTATATAATCAGTAAAATTTTCTTATGTTCCCCTGATCACAAAATTCATTTAATAACACATGTATAAGATGTTATTTTGTTCACCAAATGTATCAGATTCTGTATTAAGTGTCTTACACTGTAGCTTAGAAATACAATGCCCACCTCAACCCAAACCTAGAAGCAAACTTTGGACAAAGGTTAATAAATGCTTATAGTGGTTCCATTTGTGGAAGTAAATCTTTTTTTTTTTTTTTAATTTTTTAATTTATTATTTATTTATTATTTTTATTTTTGGCTGTGTTGGGTCTTCGTTTCTGTGCGAGGGCTTTCTCCAGTTGCGGCGAGTGGGGGCCACTCCTCATCGCGGTGCGCGGGCCTCTCACTATCGCGGCCTCTCTTGTTGCGGAGCAGAGGCTCCAGACACTCAGGCTCAGTAGTTGTGGCTCACGGGCCCAGTTGCTCCGCGGCATGTGGGATCCTCCCAGACCAGGGCTCGAACCCGTGTCCCCTGCATTGGCAGGCAGATTCTCAACCACTGCGCCACCAGGGAAAACCGGAAGTAAATCTTTAACTTAAAAAATCCTACTTGATTTGAATGTAACCAATGGTGTTTTTTGTTTGTTTGTTTGTTTTTAGTGATAGCTGATCTTATCCTTTGGCAATGCTTTTTTTTTTTTTTTTTTTTTTTTTGGCAATGCTTTTTAATGGGCTTCTTTCTTATCCATTGGTAAGCTTCTGAGCATGATCTTGAATCCAGAGAGGGCAATTGACACAGCTTTGCATAAACATGTAAAACACTATCTCCACTGCATTCAGGATACATATTTATTTTAAGGTTATATCAATGTATAAAAAGAGAAAAGAAAAGAGATGCTTCTCTTCGTATCTTTTGATCTAATATAAGCTGTTCTAGATTTTACATATCATTGTTGATTTCATTTGTGATTGGGAAACAGGAAATCAGATGAGTGTTTTCAAGTTCTTTTTTTTTTAATTCTTAGAAGTAGTGGGGTTGCAGTTTGATAGAGACATAGCACAGTATTGCAACACGACACATGAGATTGAATCTGTGAATAGTGGACATTACTTAGGTGTCTTTTGGTGTTAAGTGACAGAAAATCCAAATCCAAAAGCAAAATGGAGTTTATTGCTTAACATTAATAAAGAGTCCAGATAAGAATGTCTTTAGACATTGCTGCATAAATATTTAAAGAATAGTTCTAGGATGCACTTTCTCTCTCTCATACTCGTTTCTCCTTAGATTGGTTCTTGTTTCACAGTTCAAGATGGCTACAGTAACTTCAAATCTTACTCCCTCAATTTAACTAAACCTTAGATTTTTCTTGACCATAGAAGCCCCTGATCTCCCTTTCCTTAGAACATTTACTGTAGAAAACTTGCCATTATAAATTCTTTCTCTGTCCCTTTGGGATTAAATCTTCTGCCACACTATTGCCAGTTTTACAACCCAAGAATACCTTTCTCAAAGATATATGATATGTTCCTTTGGAATGTAATAATCAAGAAAGATAATACCCCTATCTCCCAGTCTCTGTGGGAGGATGGATGTGTAACTTCCATAAGCACCAGTTAGCAAACACAGATGGCCCATTGACCAACCTCCCACCACCCAGTGTCCTCCAGTATTTTAAATGCTAACTCACCTTAGCCTTTAAGAACTCTCCCATCTTTTGTTTCAACAGAGTTGAGTTTTGAGTTCCCTCTCTCTCCCCTGTTATGATAGCCTCCCTTATTGCAATCGTTGCAAATAAAGTTTTTCTTATATTTTTAACCTATCCAGTGCAATTTTTTTGACAGGAAAGAAAGTAGATTATATGTATGCTAAAGACTAAAGTAATGAAAAACAAGGGAAAATTTAACATTTTCCATAAAATGTTCTTAATATCTCAACTGGGTTAAAAAGAAACAAACAAAAATGGCCATGTATTATGCTTAGCAAAAAGTTGTGGTACAGTGATGGCTGCAAGGCAGTGGCAAGAGATGCAGAGAGGTAAGTTTAAGGATTTCATTGTAAAAATAATTGCCTAATGAATAGAGTTCAAGATAGTTTTAATATCAATTAAATGACCAGGCATAAGGAATATAAACAGCCTACATCACAGTGGAACTGCATTACTCTTCCTTCCTGGGGATGGCTTCTTTTTAGAAAAACAAGGGTCATTGTCACAATCTGTCTGCATACACCTTCTGTTAGAGATTTTAGCTAAGTAAATTCTTCATCATTAAAGTGATATTATGCTAATATACATGGCAAATTCCTTTAATTGATGATGTATTTTTCAATTTTCCCATGTAGGAATTCTCAGCTGTTGTATTCCTTCTCCTGTCTCCAAAAAGTTGTCTTATGTTTTTTTCATTCTATGTAAGTAGAATTGGTAAAAATTGAGAGACAACCTCATTATCAATAAATCATGCTTAATCATGTTGCATTGGCATTTGATGACAGCATTATGCTGTATATTCATTTAAACTTACTATCCTATAATGCAACTATTTGAATATGAGACTTAGGATTATTAGAAAAGAATCAGCAGATTGTACCCAGATTTACAGTGATTTATTCCAATGTTACAATTAGGATTGTAAAGCTTTCAAAGACAATCACTAAAATTCTCAATTCAGGGTGAAAAAATAGCTTTCTTGAAAGGAAAAACATTTTAAGGGAAACAAAACCATTTAATGTATTTTCTAGGTAATTATTCCTTGTTGAACCACAGTTGCCGTGTTGATGACTCTTTCCACTAGCATGCTGTTGACAGAAGGTGCATGGAAGTGCAGAAAAAGGCTTAATTTTGACTAATTCCTTTCTTGCCTCTTTGCAGATGTGATCACAGCAGACAAATTTTATAGCTATATTTTAAGGCTATTTGGGGAATTCAATTTTATGGTACTGGCCACCAGTACATTTCTAAATTTTCTGTTATAATGCCTCCCATAGTTCATTGATTACTTATTCCTTATTCCTGTGGCTCCATGGAATGTAAACACTAGCTTTGATGTAGATTATGCTAGCCAAATCAGCAAACAAGGGGATTTTTCAAATGGCAACTGATATCTACAATTTAAGCTCTTTTTTTGTTTTCTTTGATTTATTGATTCATTTTACTGCTTATATTATGGCAGCATCTTCATTTAGAATATGAGAATTGAAGTAAATAATACTTCCCTTTTCTTTTTCATCCAGTCTTTCTGACTGATAGCTTCTGTTATCATAGTAATAGTCTTCTCACATTATTTTTAGGAAGTCCTTTAGCAGATATTATTTCACTTTACAACTCCAGTGATGTGGTTGTTTGAGACATTACTCTTCGCAGATGAAGGTATGACACAAAGTGGACTCTCAAAAACAGTGTTGGTTATTTTAGCCTTTTGCTGTGGTAAAAGAAAGCTTTATATACTTTTTTCACCTTTAGGTACACCCTAGTTTAGTTACTAATGCTGCTATCAAGGTATTTTAATAGTGTCTGGATGGAAATTCTGAAGCCATTCAGAGAGACATCAAGTAGTCACACTTCTGGCCCCTACTGACTCTCACTGGCGTTCCTCAAGGGAAGACATGTGAAGTTCCTGACAGGTGAGTTACATTAGGATGCTGAGCATGTGTGGCTCAGCCTTGCAATTATTCTGCTTCAGAGAGGTGCCCTTCAGGAAGTGCACACTTCATGCTTTAGGTTTTATCAGGCATTCTGCCAGTGTCTGTCGAGAGACCACCCAATGTCCAGCTATGATTGAGACTGGATCAATAATCCTTGCTGATTCTGAGGTAAGAATTAGTAACTTTTAACCTAGTGTTTACCAGGAACAGAGAGGATATATCTTTCTCCATCTGTCTTCTCCTAAGTTATCCTTTCATTGATTCAGAACTCAGGTGGAGAGAAGCATGACTTGACGTCTTGAGGCTTCATGACTCAATGATATTTTTTAGGCAACCACAAAACAATATATACGCTGCTTAGGTTTTTTTTTTTTTTTTCCTGACCCAGACTTGAAACCGAGTCCTAGGGAGGTGTGAGAATATTAAAGAGAAGATGAGTCATTAAAACTTCTTTAAAATATTGGTGATTAAAAAGTCTGTTTTTTGATTCATATAATAGTCATATAATAATTCATATACTATAAATGACACGTGACAATTTTGCCATTTCAGTGGCATTGGTTGGTATATAGAACAGTAACTACATTAGAAGTAGTTCAGGGAAGGAGCAGGTGTCTGAATAGCAAGACATAGAAGGTTATGTAAGGCAATATGCTGGGACGAGGCAACCAGTAGGGCATGTAAGACCTTGGGAAAATATTGTCTGTGGGGCCCTGGCCTATATAAACAATTTGAATAAAAGCTATATTAGAAATTCATGAGATCTCTTTCAATGCTGAACACACCCCTGCCTTCCACACAACACTGTTTGTTCAAGGAACATCCTTCTCTCATCTGGCAATTTTTTTTTAAATTTTATTTTTATTTTTATTTTTTTTACAGTAAGTCCTTGTTGGTTATCTGTTTTAAATATAGCAGTGTGTATATGTCAATCCCAAACTCCCAGTCTATCCTTCCCTTCCCCCCCAGTAACCATAAATTCATTTTCTAAGTTCATTCTGTGAGTCTGTTTCTGTTTTGTAAATAAGTTCATTCGTATCATTTTTTTTTTTTACATTCCGCATATAGGCTGTATCATATGATATTTGTCTTTTTTCTGTCTGACTTATTTCACTTAGTACAATAATCTCCAGGTCCATCCATGTTGCTGGAAATGTCATTATTTCATTCTTTTTAATGGCTGAGTAATATTCCATTGTATATATGTACCACATCTTCTTTATCCATTCCTCTGTTGATGGACATTTAGGTTGCTTCCATGTCTTGGCTGTTGTAAACAGTGCTGCAGTGAACATTGGGGTGCATGTATCCTTTCAAAGCATGTTTTTCTCCAGATGCATGCCCAGTAGTGGGATTGCTGGGTCGTATGGTAGTTCTATTTTTAGTTTTTTAAGGAACTTCCGTACTGTTCTCCATAGTGGCTGTACCAAAGTATGTTCCCACCAACAGTGTAGGAGTGTCCCCTTTTCTCCACACCCTCTCCAGATTTTAGCGTTTGTAGGTTTTTTGATGATGACCATTCTGACTGGTGTGAGGTGATATCTCATTGTAGTTTTGATTCACATTTCTCTAATAATTAGTGATGTTGAGCATCTTTTCATGTGCCTCTTGGCCATCTGTATGTCTTCTTTGGAAAAGTGTCTATTTAGGTCTTCTTCCCCCGTTTTGATTGGGTTGTTTGCTTGATCATCTGGCAGTTCTTAAGACCAACTTCATAGAATAAGAAATCTCCATGTGGATCAGAGTCAAGGGAGAACCATCAATTATGTGTCCATTGACATTAAAAGGAAAAGGTCTTAAAAAGCATAAAAAGTGATAGGCATGACTCATCCAGAGAATTGCCTGATATATGGCATAGAGCCTGCAAAGATTATGTGGTGACTGTCTTAGGTGCCAGTGGTGGGGGCCCACAGGATTAAAGATGCTGTTGGGATCCTTTGTATTACAAACACTGTAGACTGGAGGTAGCACCAAGTTCAGAATATAGATAGGCAAGGAACAAGAGCCTTATGTCCAAGGTTACTGATGGACTCTAGCTCAGAGGCCTGCTCTTGTCCTATGTCTAAAATGAAAGAAAGTAACCCCAAATCAAAATATCACTACCATTCTGATAGTTCAAATTCAAAGATATTGTGAAAGAAATAACATGCTAGATAGTGAGAGAATCTGCTTTCCAAGTCATGCTGAAAGGACCAGGACTCCACTGGTGTGAGTCTTGGAGCTCCTTGGGTACCTATCTGCTCAATTCCATGTAGGTATGAAGGGGACAATGGGAGGAGTAGGACAGTGAAAGAAATGAAAGAGAAAGGACAGTATTCATTCATAGATGGCATTGCTGTCTCTGGCATATACAGGTCCCAGAGAGGAACATCCTCCAAAGAAAGCACTCCAAAGCTGCAAAGAGGAGGAGAGAGGTCCAGGGCCTACTTGTCTAACTTGATTTTGTAAGAATCCTGACTTAGTTTTCAATCCTATTGTGAGAACTTAACCAGTTAGTTAATGTTTCAAAGCCCAATTTTATTCATCTTTACAATAGAAATAACAGCTAGCTGGCAGATTTGCTACAAGGAAGACATGAGAAAATGTATTAAGTGGAATTATAATATAGTAGATAGATCCTAATTAAATAATAATATGGAATTCAGTCCACCTCAGACAAAAAATAATGCTGAAACAAAATCATATTACTTTCGTGGACTCCGTAGTAAGATTTGGGGCACACCCAAGCCAGAGGAAAGAATGAAGGATTGCATGTCATAGTAGATTGGACAACCTCATTCAGGGATATATGTGAAATTGGAATGTCTGGAATTTTACTCATACGTTGGAGTCCAAGAGATGCTATTGTCTGGGGAAAAAAAGTGCATAAACTCCAAAACTATAGTTGTTATAATAATGTATTTTGTTGTATCTCTTCCCATTTGGCCAAAGAGTTATTTTTCCCTATTTTGGAGAACTATATAATTGCTTAGCTGTATTTTCACAGAGGATTCACATTTTGGCCTCAGGATAGCACACTAGTTGCTTATAGGAAATACAATTGTGACGTTTTTAAAAGAAATACCATGGCAGTGTCACTAAAATTTAATAGTAGAAGAATAAAAAAACTACATGAGAATACAACAGTAAGTGAGCAGTCATATCTTTTAAGTATATATATTGTGCTCCCTGAGAGGCTAATTGTTATGAATCCTACAAGGAATGGATACAGTCATTACACATAGGACTTATCTGCCATTCATCTTTCTTGTGCGTGTGTATATGTGTGTGTAAATATATAAAATATATATGTACATGTACATATATGTATATATGTTTATATATGTATATGTGTACATGTATATACACACATTAACTACTTCATTTTGTTCTGTTTTGTTTTCTGGAATTTCTTCATTTAGAACTGGCCTAAAAATGCTTACTAGCTCACCTTCTTCAACTACACCAGGTATCCTATTCCAGGATGTCTCTGCAGACTGAACTGCTATGTCTGTTTAAATGTGTATAATATTATATTATTTATTTTCCTTTTACAAAATGCAATTCATTATGTCTGAGAAGTTTGGGAAGATGCCTGGTTCTCTAGCGTAAATAAATTCGTATCAAGAGTACAGGGACAAAAATTGAAACATTCATACATTTTTTTGACCATAAAGGTGTGCACCCTCTGGTAATGCATCATTTGCTCATCTTTTCAGGATTGCAGCAAATGGCCACAGAAGCTATATTTTTTGTATATTTTGATTGTATTATGTGTATCCTTAGGTCTAAATGATGTACATTCCTTTATGTCCCTGGATTGCTAAGATTGCTTATAATTTAGCCTATATTCCTGATTTTTTTAAAGTCCAGTCTACCTGATTCTGCTCCCTTGTTAGTTAAGGAAATGTAATAATATACAAATAGAAAAATACTTGACTTTCACTCTTTCAAGCTATCATTCATTCTCTCATTCTCTCGATTAGTAAGTTTTAAGCGTCTACCATATACCACTGTGATAAGAGGCTTACAGTTCAGAGCTGCCAATTCTCATCAAAGGTATTAACATACAGCTAGGTCCAGGGATCAGTGCAAAAAAAAGCACAGGAGTAGCTTGTATTGGGCAAATGTTTAAAATGGGAGTATAAAGTTGGGGTATGTGGCTGAAATTAGATAATTGAAAATATCTTTTCTAATTTATATAAACACTGATATTTTTAAATGCGCTATAAGCAGTTTTATATGTAAGGCAGTTGAAGTTGGTAAAGATTGTATATTTTTCCCCTAATTTTTTGGTTTTATTGCTAACTTTAAAACACTCACACTGTATCATCCATCCATTGGATATTATCTTGATGACTCTATTCTTAATTTCAGATTCAATCTCAGAGTAAGTATCCATCTCTGTTTCCATTATTTAACATCTATTACTAACGTTATTAAATACCTACTCATCTTTCATGTCAATGAAATTTCACAGAGGCAGTGATTTTTATATAAGCTCTTAAAGGAATTCTGGATTTGAAATCATGATTATCTTGAAGATGGAAGCTTTAGATAGACACAGAAACAGCCCAGCTTGAAGCATTTACTGATCCATCTTAGAGTGTAAAGGTCATATTATGAAAGAATGGAGAATATTGAGGACAAGTAAGCTGGTGACATGCTATAAAAATTTTGTTTGATCACTTTTTAAACATAATTCATGTTAGATACATGAATAAAAGGGCAGTCAGTTGGTATAACAATCCCAGTTCTATGTGTCAACTCTCATATTCAAAGTCTATTATTTTCAAAATCTTAATTCCAAAATATACCAAAATTAAAGTTACTTTTTAAGTATCTTTCCTCTTTGCCTTTGTCATTTATTGGTCTCTAAAATATTATGTGCAGATTTTGTTTTTTCCCCCTCACTCAATAATTGCTTTGAATAAGCAACATGATATTCAATGCTTTTACCTAATAAAGATAATGAGCAAAAATAAAATGCAATTGACAACAGCTGATGCCATGGTGAATCATCCAAATGCTTAATTTTCTTGACTTAAACCTGCTGCTGCTATAGAAGCAACTATTAGCACACTGACAGATGGAGCCAGAACCCATTGTCTCTTTCAGTCTCTCTCCCTCTTGATTCTCTTCCCCCTCCTTTTTCTACCTACCCATTTATGACAAAATCATTGTACATTGTTAATTTTCTTTGAGCATTATGTTACTAATGTCAAAACTCATCACAATCGGATACTTCATTGACTTGTAAACAGCCAAAAAAATAGATTTGGTCTTTGAGCATTGACCGTTTCTTTATTGTCACAATATGCAATGAATTCTCTTTTCTCGCGAGTAACTGGACTTTTGTATTCATTACAATAATTCAGAATAAGTGTATAGTTCTGTTTCCCTCACAGCTGCTATATATATATATTTCCTCTCTAGGACCTTAATTAATGGCAAAGGGAAGTGGATGCTTTCTACCCAATAAAAGATAAGGTTCCTTTACCAGACAAGTATTCCTTCTCTATCCAAATGATGATGATAATAATAATAATAATAACAGCAACAACCCTAAAACTTATATTTAAGAGCTTGGTAAATTTCACACATATTGGCTCACTCATTCAATGTTTCCATTGCCTCTGAAGATGTTATATTCCTCTACAATTATTAAGCCTGAGAAATGATTATAAAAACATTTAATGTCTCCTTACATAGTAACACGTCATCACAATTTATTTTCCAAAATTCTAAGGTTGCATTCATCCGTGTAAAATCTACGTGTAGAATTCTGTTATCTATATGGTTTTTAGTTTTCTGTTGCTGCTATAACACATAGCACATATTTGCTTTCTTAAAACAATACACATTTATTATCTGAAATATTTAAAGGTAAGATATCCAAAATAGGCCTCAGTGGACCAAAATTAAGGTGTTGGCAGGGTTGCGTTCCTTCTGGAGGTGCTAGGAGAAAACTCATTTCCTTGCTTTTCCAGTTTATGGAGTCAGCCTACTATTCCTTGGCTCATGGCTCTGTTACATCTTCAAAACCAGCAGTGGCCATTTGAGTCTTTCTCACATTGCTTTCCTCTGATAAGTCCTCTTCTGTATCCCTCTTCCTAATATATAGGACCCTTGTGATTACATTTAAACCACACAAATAATTCAGCATATTCTCACCATTT
This sequence comes from Balaenoptera ricei, assembly GCF_028023285.1. Taxonomy (NCBI): domain Eukaryota; kingdom Metazoa; phylum Chordata; class Mammalia; order Artiodactyla; family Balaenopteridae; genus Balaenoptera; species Balaenoptera ricei. The sequence continues at coordinate 84,340,250 of NC_082643.1, forward strand.
CAAGATCTGCTGACTAACAATTTTAATTCCATCTGTAACCTTAATTCCTGCTTGCCCTGTAACATTACGTAGTCTCTGGGGATTAGGATATGAAAGTCTTTAGGGGACCATTATTCTGCTTACCACTATGCATAAGGAAAGAAAATTTGTATCCATACATACACAAACATACACACAAATATACTGTACAAATATACAAAGACACTGTTAAAGGGTCTGCAATAGGATTTCTAGATGGTATAGACTAGGTTCAATATCATCATTTCTGGATGGTATAAATCAGAAATCATAAACTCATTTATGTATATCGCTTGTTGTACAACTTTAAGTTTCTTAATAGCCTTTCTATCCTCTGATCTTCACAATAATAATACAGTGAGTTGGCAGGGCAGAGATTACTACATTCTACTGATAAAGAATCATTTACAAACTCTTAAATGTTTCAGAAATAGTTTTTCTACTACCAAATTAGGTCTTTCTAATTCTTAGGTACTAAAGACAAATCTCTCTCTTAAGGACCTCCACAGATTTATCTTGACTTGTTACTTAAGCTTACTCATCATCATTGTGTTCATTACGTGTTAACCACATATAGACAACTTGCCTAGAAGGGAACTTAGGAAGGTGTGGCTATAAGAAGGTAAAATTTCCTCACACACAGACATTTCTCCCCCTGCTTAAGGAATAGCCTAACACATTAACATTACACAGTTCATGTGTATTTAGGAGTGTACCTTTAGTTTAATAAAGCTTTCCTGAAACATTCCAGGAGGTATATTAATATAGCTCTTTTATCTTGTATCATTTACTTGAAACCCAATTGTATATGATTCCCCTGTGAGAATGGGCCAAATTCACACTCCCTAACTGGATATTCCACCCTCTATTGTTCTCCTTTCCTTACTTTCCCACTTGGTTCCTCTTCTACTCTTTCACATGGCTACCTTTCTTAGAGCCTGTTCTGGGAAATTCAACTTACAATAGCAACCCACTTCATATTCTTCCATGTATTCATATTATCTGCCATATGTATGGCTTACATGGCTCTTTATGACTTAGCATTTTATTTTCAAGTAATACTGTAACTTGATGTAGTCCTCCCAACATGCCAAGCATTCTGTATGCCTTTATTTTGTCCCTTCTTCCTGTGCTGCTATGTTTTTTTTGTTGTTGTTATTTTTCAGTTTTTTTTTTCTTTTTTTGCCTAACACCAATGCACCTTTCAAGAGTGAACCCTTCGATTCCCAAAAAAAAAAAAAAAAAAAAGTGAACCCTTCGAGACACCTGTCAAGTTCAGGTGGAGTCCCTGGCGTGCTGGGTACAATGGGCAGTGCAGATGGCCCGGCTCTGACACCAAGGACACCAGGCCTCCCTGTGCACCTCAGGCCAATGCCCTGTGCCTCTGGAGGCTCTGGGTCCCCAACTCTGTGCACCAGCAAGGCAGTTCCAGGGATTTGGATGTCAGTGTCTATGGGGGACCATTACTTCACCTGCACATGCCATGTGGCTGACAGGGTTTTGGTGCTCTGGCTGGTTGTCAGGCCTGAGCCTCTGAGGTGGGAGAGCTGAGTTCAGGACATTGGACCACCAGAGACCTCCTGCCCCTCGTAACATCAATCAGCAAGAGCTCTCCCAGAGATCTCCATCTCAGTGCTAAGACCCAGCTCCACTCAATGACCAGCAATTTCTGGTGCTGGACACCCCATGCCAAACAACTAGCAAGACAGGAATACAACCCCACCCATCAGCAAAGAGGCTGACTAAAATCATAATAAGTTAACACACACCCAAAAATACACCACCAGACGTGGTCCTGCCCACCAGAAAGACAAGATCCAGCCTCATCTACTAGAACACAGGCACCAGACCCCTGCACTAGGAAGCCTACACAACCACTGAACAAACCTTAGCCACTGGGGGCAGACACCAAAATCAACAGGACTACGAACCTGCAGCCTGTGAAAAGGAGACCCAAACATGGTAAGTTCAGCAAAATGAGAAGGCAAAGAAATACGCAGCACATGAAGGAGCAAGGTAAAAACCCACCAGACCAAACAAACGAAGAGGAAATAGTCTACCTGAAAAAGAATTCAGAGTAATGATAGTAAAGATGATCCAATATCTTGGAAATAGATTGGACAAAATGCAAGAAATGTTTAACAAGGTCCTAGAAGAACTAAAGAGCAAACAAACAATGATGAACAACACAATAAATGAAATTTAAAATTCTCTAGAAGGAATCAATAGCAGAATAACTGAGGCAGAAGAATGGATAAGTGACCTGGAAGATAAAATAGTGGAAAAAATTACCACACAGCAGAATAAAGAAAAAAGAATGAAAAGAATTGAGGACAGTCTCAGAGACATCTGGGACAACAGTAGATGCACCAACATTCGAATTATAGGGGTCCCAGAAGAAGAGAAAGAGAAAGGGACTTAGAAAATATTTGAAGAGATTATAGTTGAAAACTTGCCTAATATGGGAAAGGAAATAGTCAATCACAACCAGGAAGCTCAGAGATTCCCACACAGGATAAATGCAAGGAGAAACATGCCAAGACACACATTAATCAAACTATCAAAAATCAAATACAAAAAAAAATATTAAAAGCAGCAGAGAAAAGCAGCAAATAATATTCGAGGGACTCCACATAAGGTTAACAGCTGATCTTTCAGCAGAAACTCTGCAAGCCAGAAGAGAGTGGAAGGACATATTTAAAGAGATGAAAGGGAAAAACCTACAACCAAGATTACTGTACCCAGCAAGGATCTCATTCAGAGGCGATGGAGAAACTGAAACCTTTATGGAAAAGCAAAAGCTACGAGAATTCAGCCCCACCAAACCAGCTTTACAACAAATGCTAAAGGAACTTCTCTAGGCAGGAAACACAAGAGAAGGAAAAGACCTACAATAACAAACCCAAAACAATTAAGAAAATGGTAATAGGAACATACGTATTGATAAGTACCTAAAATGTAAATGGATTGAATGCTGCAACCAAAAGACGTAGACTGGCTGAATGGATACAAAAACAAGAGCGGTGTATATGCTGTCTACAGGAGAACCACTTCAAACCTAGAGACACAAACAGAATGAAGGTGAGGGGATGGAAAAAGATATTCCACGCAAATGGAAATCAAAAGAAAGCTGGAGTAGCAATTCTCATATCAGAAAAAATAGACTTTAAAATAAAGACTATTACAAGAGACAAAGAAGAACACCACATAATGATCAAGGGATCAATCCAAGAAGAAGACATAACAATTGTAAATATTTATGCACCCAACATAGGAGCACCTCAATACATAAGGCAAATGCTTACAGCCATAAAAGGGGAAATCGACAGTAACACAATCATAGAAGGGGACTTCAACACCCCACTTTCACCAATGGACAGATCATCCAAAATGAAAATAAATAAGGAAACACAAGCTTAAAATGATATATTAAACAAGATAGACTTAAATGATATTTTTAGGACATTCCACCCCAAAAGAACAGAATACACTTTCTTCTCAAGTGCTCATGGAACGTTCTCCAGTATAGATCATATCTTGGGTCACAAATCAAGCCTTGGTAGATTTAAGAAAATTCAGAATTGTATCAAGTATCTTTTCCAAACACAACACTCTGAGACTAGATATCAATTACAGGGGAAAAAAACTGTAAAAAATTCAAACACATGGAGGCTAAACAATACAGTATTAAATAACCAAGAGATCACTGAAGAAATCAAAGAGGAAATCAAAAAGTACCTAGAAACAAATGACAATGAAAACACGATGTCCCGAAACCTATGAGATGCAGCAAATGCAGTTCTGAGAGGGAAGTTTATAGCAATACAATCCTACCTCAAGAAAGAAGAAAAATCTCAAATAAACAACCTAACCTTCACCTGAAGCAATTAGAGAAAGACGAGCAAAAAGAAAAACAAAGTTATCAAAAGGAAAGAAATCATAAAGATCAGATCAGAAATAAATGAAAAGGAAATGAAGGAAATGATAGCAAAGATGAATAAAACTAAAAGCTGGTTCTTTGAGAAGATAAATAAAATTGATAAACCATTAGCCAGACTCATCAAGAAAAAGAGGGAGAACATTCAAATCAACAGAATTAGAAATGAAAAAGGAAAAGTAACAACTGACACTGCAGAAATACAAAGGATCATGCGAGATTAGTACAAGCAACTATATGCCAATAAAATGGACAACCTAGAAGAAATGGACAAATTCTTAGAAAAGTGCAAACTTCCGAGACTGAACCTGGATGAAATAGAAAATATAAACGGACCAATCACAAGCACTGAAATTGTGATTAAAAATCGTACCAAAAACAAAAGCCCAGGACCAGATGACTTCACAGGTGAATTCTATCAAACATTTTGAGAAGAGCTAACACCTATCCTTCTCAAACTCTTCCAAAATATTGCAGAGGGAGGAACACTCCCAAACTCATTCTATGAGGCCACCATCATCCTGATACTAAAACCAGACAAAGATGTCACAAAAAAGGAAAACTACAGGCCAATATCAGTGGTGAACGTAGATGTAAAAATCCTCAACAAAATACTAGCAAACAGAATCCAGCAGCACATTAAAAGGATCATACACCATGATCAAGTGGGGTTTATCCCAGGAATGCAAGGATTCTTCAATATACACAGATCAATCAATGTGATACACCATATTAACAAATTGAAGGAGAAAAACCATATGATCATCTCAATCGATGCAGAGAAAGCTTTTGACAAAATCCAACACACATTTATGATAAAAACTCTCCAGAAAGTAGGCATAGAGGGAACTTAACCTCAACATAATAAAGGCCATATATGACAAACCCACAGCCAACATCGTTCTCAATGGTGAAAAACTGAAACCATTTCCACTAAGATCAGCAACTAGACAAGGTTGCCCACTCTCACCACTATTATTCAACATAGTTTTGGAAGTCCTAGGCACAGCAATCAGAGAAAAAAAAGAAATAAAAGAGTCCAAATCAGAAAAGAAGAAGTAAAAGTGTCACTCTTTGCAGATGACATACTATACATAGGGAATCCTAAAGATGCTACCAGAAAACTACTAGAGCTAATCAATGAACTTGGTAAAGTAGCAGGATACAAAATTAATGCACAGAAATCTCTTGCATTCCTATTCACTAATGATGAAAAATCTGAAAGAAAAATTAAGGAAACACTCCCATTTACCATTGCAACAAAAAGAATAAAATACCTAGGAATAAACCTACCTAAGGAGACAAAAGACCTGTATGCAGAAAACTACAGTACACTGATGAAAGAAATTAAAGATGATACAAACAGATGGAGAGATATACCATGTACTTGGATTGGAAGAATCAATATTTTGAAAATGACTATACTATACAAAGCAATCTACAGATTCAGTGCAATCCCTATCAAACTACCAATGGCCTTTTTCACAGAACTAGAACAGAAAATTTCGCAATTTTTCTGAAACACAAAAGACCCTGAATAGCCAAAGCAATGTTGAGAAAGAAAAAAAGGAGCTGGAGGAATCAGGCTCCCAGACTTCAGACTATACTACAAAGCTACAGTAATCAAGACAGTATGGTACTGGCACAAAAACAGAAATATAGACCAATGGAACAGGATAGAAATCCCAGAGATAAACCCACACACTTATGGTCACCTTATTTTTGATAAAGGAGGCAAGAATATACAATGGAGAAAAGGCAGCTTCTTCAATAAGTGGTGTTGGGAAAACTGGACAGCTACATGTAAAAGAATGAAATTAGAACACTCCCTAACACCATCCACAAAACTAAACTCAAAAAATGGATTAAAGACCTAAATATAAGGCCAGACACTGTAAATCTCTTAGAGGAATACATAGGCAGAACACTCTATGACATAAATCACAGCAAGATCCTTTTTGACACACCTCCTAGAGAAATGGAAATAAAAACAAAAATAAATGGGACCTAATGAAACTTAAAAGCTTGTGCACAGCAAATGAAAACATAAGCAAGAGGAAAAGACAATCCTCAGAATGGGAGAAAATATTTGCAAATATAGCAACTGACAAAGGATTAATCTCCAAAATATACAAGCAGCTCATGCAGCTCAATATAAAAAAAAAAAAAAACCCAATGCAAAATTGGGCAGAAAACCTAAATAGACATTTCTCCAAAGAAGGTATACAGATTGCCAACAAACACATGAAAGGATGCTCAACATCACTAATCATTAGAGAAATGCAAATCAAAACTACAATAAGATATCACTTCAGACCGGTCAGAATGGCCATCATCAAAAAATCTACAAACAATAAATGCTGGAGAGGGTGTGGAGAAAAGGGAACCCTCTTGCACTGTTGGTGGGAATGTAAATTGATACAGCCACTATGGAGAACAGTATGGAGGTTCCTTAAAGAACTAAAAATAGAACTACCATATGACCCAGCAATCCCACTACTGGTCATATACCCTGAGAAAACCATAATTCAAAAGAGTCATGTACCACAATGTTCATTGCAGCTCTATTTACAATAGCCAGCACATGGAAGCAACCTACGTGTCCATTGATAGATGAATGTTTAAAGAAGATGTGGCACATATATCCAATGGAATATTACTCAGACATAAAAAGAAACGAAATTGAGTTATTTGTAGTGAGGTGGATGGACCTAGAATCTGTCATACAGAGTGATGTAAGTCAGAAAGGGAAAAACAAATACTGTATGCTGTCACATATGTATGGAATGTAAAAAAAAAAAAAATTGTTCTGAAGAACCTAGGGTCAGGACAAGTTCTTGCACTTGAGGACACGGGGAGGGGGAAGGGTAAGCTGAGACAAAGTGAGAGAGTGGCATGGACATATATACACTACCAAATGTAAATTAGATAACTAGTGGGAAGCAGCCGCATAGCTCAGGGAGATCAGCTCGGTGCTTTGTGACCACCTAGAGGGCGTGGGATAGGGAGGGTCGGAGGGAAAACAAGAGGGAGGATATATGGAGATATATGTATATGTATAGCTGATTCACTTTGTTATACAGCAGAAACTAACACAACAATGTTAAGCAATTATACTCCAATAAAGATGTTTTTAAAAAAAGGAAAAAATAAAAGAGGTAGACATAGAGAATGGACTTGATGACATGGGGTGGGAGGGCGAAGCTGGTGCAAAGTGAGAGTAGCATCGACATCTAGACACTACAGAATGTAAAATAGTTTGCTTGCGGGAAGCAGCAGCATAGCACAGGGAGATCAGCTCGGTGCTTTGTGATGACCTAGAGGGATGGGATAGGGAGGATGGAAGGGAGGCTCAAGAGAGAGGGGATATGGGGACATGTGTATGCATATGGCTGATTCGGTTTGTTGTACAACAGAAACTAACACAATATTGTGAGGCAATTATACTCCAATGAAGATCTATTTTTTAAAAAAAAGAGTGAACCCTTCATCCTTTGGAAAACATCTTTGCCAATTCCAAAACTTCAGGCTGAACCTTTCCTTCCTTAGGTGTCTTTCCTATGCGTCCCCATGGTGACTTTCTGTATACCACTGATTATAGTGTAGTAATCTTCATGTGGCCTCCTAGAAGTGGCACAGCATGGTAATTAAGAGAATTGGATCTCAAGTCAGACTGTTTTAAATTCCAGATCAGCCACTTCCTAGCAATGCAAATTGGATAGGATGCTTAATCTTTTTGTGTCACAATGTTCCCATTTTTTAGGTGGATATTATGCTTCTACCTAGTCGAGTTATTGTATGGATTAAATTAAGTATCATGCTTAAGACAGTAATAAACATGTAACATGTTAGAGTGTAATAAGTACAGTAGAGAGAAATAAGGGAGTGCGAAAGTATGAAGAGCGACTAGGGAGAGGAAGGGAGTGATCACAGCTTAATGTCAGGTAGTTAAGGTAGGCTCAATTGAAAGATGACTTTGAGTAAAAACCTAAGGAACTAAGGAATAAGCCATGCTGTTATCTGGAAAAGAACATTTTAGGCAGAAAATTCATCAGGTAAAAGCTTCCCTGACATGCTCTGAAAGTAGCAAGAAGGCCAGTCTGGCCAAAATGAATAAGTAGAGAAGTAGTAGCAGGTGAAGATAAAAGGGTAATGTTGCTTAGATCATATCGGACTTTGCAGGCCTTTTTAGAAAACTTAGCTTCTACTCAGGAAGAAATGGGAAGCCAGTGGAAAGATTTGAGGAGAGCAGTGGACCTTGTCTAACTTAGGATTGAATAAGATAGCTGTAGCTTCTGTGTTGAGAGCAGAGTGTGAGTGGGGGCAGGTGTGGAAGCAGCACAGCTGATTAGAAAGATAGTGAGTCATCCAGGCCATAAAAGAGGGCAGCTGGGATCAGGACCCGTATTTGAGGTGAACAAGATGAGAAGCTTTCAGATTCTGGGTTTATTTTAAAAGTTGAATGACCAGAATTTCCAGACCCAGTAAAAGTGGATTTTGAGAGAATTCATGGATGAGTTACGGATTTTTCTGTTTGTTTGTTTTTAACTGAGAAATTGGAAAAAATGGAGATTCTATCATATGAATGGAGAAGACTGTGAGTGGAGCAAATTTGGGGAATAGGGAGTGCAGTCAGGAATGAAGATTTGTCTGTATTAAGTTTTAGAACGGAGGTGTGTGTCTGGAATACAGAGGAGAAAAGTTTTATGCTAGAGAAAAAATTCGGAGGTTTAAAGTCATGAATCATCCAAGGACTAAATCCTGCAACAGGAAGTTGAAGAGAAGGAACCAGCCAAAGACCACCTTAGTATGGCCTGTAGAGAGGACTAACTGTCAGTGTTAGGAGTTTCTTCTTGTTCTCTGCCAGGAGGCAGCACAACCTTACTCTAAACTTGTAGCATTTTCCCCTTGATACCTTACCAGTGAAAGCAGGATAAAATCCATGTGCTATTTCTCTCTCTCTTTTTTTAACCCTAGTGCTTGATACAGTACCTAATATACACTAGACATGTAAATATGTAAAAGAGTATCTTATAGCAAGTATCTCAACTGTGATAGCATAGACCTCTGATGTTGAATTTTGCTCTGAATGCTAAGAGCCATGCTTTACTTTTTGAAATAAATAAGAAATACCTTCACTAGTTCTCACATTCATCTTCAGCTTTTAACTAAATATGAAGCCTAGGATATCTGCCATTTGCCTCACATGCCCACATTATCTATGAGCAAGGAGAGACCAATCCAGAACACACCAGCTAAAGAGAAAAAGAACTTTCCCTGCCCCAATCCAGACATATTTATCCTTCTGCAAAGGTTCTAGATTAACAAAATGTTTCCCAATGAGTTTCTCCAATTGAGGACATCAATAGTGGTGGTGATGGGGAAAATGTTAGAAAAGGTTTCTTGATATCCTTCTTGATAAAAGTATTTTTAAATGCCCAGTTCTATAAACATCAGGGAGTGCTTAGTTTCTTAATGGCACAATATGATAAGAAGTTTACTATGACAAGTTTCACAAGTAAAATAAACACAGTGTTGGAATTGGAGTTGGAAAACTTGGATTGAAATTCTCATTGTATCAGACAGTACTTAGTTGGCCTTAGGTGAGTTACTAAGATTCTCTGATCTCCAACTAAGACAGAATAGAGTAGAGGCTAATGCTATAAGGTCTGACTTGAGACCCACGTTTAATGCCTGACTCTGTCACCTCTGCATCCTCTGGGGTGCAGTTTCTTCCTCTACCAGTGCAACTATGTACACATTATTTAGCTTCTCTTTCCTTTTCTCATCTATCAAATGAGAATAATAATAGCACCTATTCTAAAGGGTTCTTGAGAGTATTAAATAAATTAATACATGTAAACACTTAGAACAATATCAGCCACTAATAAAGTAGTCATTAAATTTTAACTGTTAATAACAGGTATATGAATGGACATTTGAGATTAATCCCTATGAACATAGATTCAAGTAATAAAAACAAACACCATCTGAAATAAATGGAAGCCCTAAATTAGAAAAAACAGTTTGAGAAGACATATTAAAGGGTTGCTGGGAACTACACTTCTTACATTTGAGCTTTCTAGATTTAAAATAATTTTTCTTTAATTGTGCAAAATGCACTATATATCTGTAGCTATAGAGATATATATGCAAGTACAAAAACAATTTAGGAGAAAGGAACACTTAACATGAAACTACTGGAGCAGAAATACATTTAGTGCATCAAATAACTGAAAGGAAATGGTGTTTTATTAGAGTGCCTCCAAAAGCCATTAGACTATTTAAAGACGATTCATTTCTTTAAGTGTACAGAGACTGATGCACTACAGAAAGTTCAGGCAAAGCCTCTTCAACCACTTTCCTAATGTCACTTTTATTTCTAAATAGATTATTTTCTGGATAATACCAGGGACTTAAAAGCCAGCTATTAAAACCTCTTAGCTGATAAGATTAAGGATTTTCCTTAAGACAAGAAGATTATTCCAAAAAATTACAAATACATTTCAAAATAAGAAAGTTATTGCTGTCATAATTTTTGTGGGGATTGCACCTTGGTATAACATGTTTTATTGGATTTTTCCTAAGGCTCAGTCCTCCTTTTATGTCCAGAAGGATATTAGAAACAAGCTTTTTAGAGTAAGGGAGAATAATAAGAAATGCCCTACTGTCAGTTTTGAAAAAGAACAACTGAAAAGCACATTGAAACCTAAATGATGGATGACCAGTGGGGAAAAAAATGTAGGACTGGGTCTAGGAGGACAATCTGCCATTATGAAAGCCCTCAAAAGCGTGCGTATTTTAGACCAGGTCATAGGGGAAACTGTTGCCCAATGTGATCTTGTGTCACTCAGTTCTTCAGTAATGCAAGTAGGATATTGTTGAAGCCATAATTATTGTGAGGTGAGAGAGCCGTGATGTAACAGGCCCATCTAAGTTAAAATCAGATTATTAATAACATAATGTCTTGGGAGTCAGAAAATAAAAGTTCAACTTCTAGGAAGAGTCATCCTGTGGGTGTCCTAGTCAAATGCCCTGAGATTGAAGACAGCACTTTCCTATATAATTGAAAGTAATTGTGGTTAAATAAGGTAAATGATATAAACTGTTAAGAGAAATAAACCAATGAGAAGTGTCATCATTGTGTATTCTAATAGCCTTCGAACAAAAATATTTCCACATGATTTTGAAAAATAGATTTTTGAACCAGAATATTTTTCTGTCCCTTTCTATGCAATATATAGTAACTTTACTCCCCTCCTTTGTAATATATAATAATTAGGCCACAAAAGGCAACCAGATATTACAGTTAAAATAATTAGATTATTCTGACCAGATCACTTAACAAAGACTTTCTCCTCTTTCAGCTGTTATGGGATGCATAATGATCATTTTGAATTGGGTCAGACACTATTGATATGAAGGCATCGTGAACTTTAAGAGCATTTCCAACTCTGAAATTGTATAATTCCCCAATACTCTGAATGCATGACCCTCTCTCCTTCACTTGCTCTGATCAGAATATGCTTTCTCTTTGCCAAACTAAAATCTGCAATCATAATCATCTGGGTAGTCACAGCCAAGGCATCCCCAGAGAATGTGGCCATCACAGGAACAGCTGCCCTTCTGACTATATACAGGAGCTGGGCAAAGCTTAAACAGCTCTGCTTAGATTATTTTATTTTATTTTACTTATTTATTTATTTGTTTATTTATTTTTATTGGTTCAGGTGCCTCATGAGCTAAGTCATGAGACAAATCCCAATACACAGAAGTAGGTGGGAATTATTTTTTTCCATCATCTAATGATATAATCCTGGCTCTGCTTGTCCTCTTTACTGTAATTAGGGTAGTAGAAAGATAGCTAAACTAAAATAGTGCTTGTCTAAATAGTCACTAGGTGAGGCATTCCAAGTCCCCAGTGTGACAGAAAGGAAGTATATCTTACTAGATAAAAGTAAAGAGTCTGTATTCAGGCTATATGAATGTGAATACCAGCTCCAACTCATCTAGTTATATAACGTTGGGCAATTTAGACTCTCTCAAACTCAGTTTTCTCATCTAAAATGGGAAGTAATTATAACAGCTGTCTTAAGGAGTTATGATGAGCCTCCAAAGGGTGAATGCTTAATAAACACACTTAACACGATGCCTGATGCAGAATACATACTCAACTAATGCTGCCTTTTATTATTGTGAGTCATCTGCATGCAGTTATTTATTCCCTGGATGGTTAAGTTGGGGATATTTTGAATGTGGCAGTGAATGCCAGAGGGCATGCCTCAAGAAATCCTACATCAACATGGGCCTAAGGAACTGCCCAAGATTCAACTGCCTTATTCTACTGTAACACACATGATGAGAAATCTGGTTCCTTCAATAGATTATAAAAGTTCTTGAAAAGATAAGGACCCAGCAGGTACATTTGTACTTCACATAGTAGACAATAGATAAATAATTGTTGAGTCAGGGAGGTCTAGCAGGCTGCAAAATTGCAGTACTTTCCTATATAATTAAAAGTAATTGTGGTTAAATAATGTAAATGATATAAACTGTTAAGAAAAATAAACCAAGGAGAAGTGTCACCATTGTGTATTCTAATAGCGTTCGAACAAGAATATTTCCAAACAAAAATATTTCCACATGATTTTGAAAAACAGATTTTGAACCAGAATAAAGCCCTTGGTAAACATGAAATGGTAAATAAATGCTGGAAACATGCAGCATTTACAAAGGAATGTTTTGAGTAGTCTCCAGTTTATCGACAATATACATCATTGTGCATTTATAACTTAATGGTGCTTTCATTAAACGCCCTGCTTCTCTGAAAAATGACAAAATTACAAGGGTAAACTCCCAGCGTGGAGTAGATCTGGTGATGGGTGCTCATTAACTATTTTTTTTAATCAGTGCACTAAAAAAGAAAGAAATGGAAAATGTCCTGCCTGGCTTTCAATTAGTGTATTTTGCTCCTTGCCATTTGTTCCCAATGGTCTATTTTGATTAAACCTTGCATTTTCCCTTACAGAACTTTTTTTTTCTTAATGCTGCTCTAAATTAACCTCTTCTCTTCTGTTTATAATATAGCAAGCAGTTTAATATTGGGCAACTAAATAACCTCATTTATGAAAACCTGAAGTTATTCACAGCTAAACAAAATCACAAATGATTGTGCAGTGGAAATACATTTTATTTGCTGTAGCATTTTCATTAGGTTGAGCATTGAATCAAATTGGAAATCAAAGAATAAAACCTGCCTCATATAAGCAAAGATCATTTTTATGTCAGTGAATATTACCCCTTTCCTGTCATCTTTTCTGGCTAATATAAAATCATGTACTGTTATATATAAATGGGGATTTGTAAATTGCAAAGCTTGTTAACAGTAATTACTTTTTTAGCTTGAGATCAACCAACATTTACTTCGTTTTCCCTGACTATAACTTTGACATATTCCTGTCATTCGGTAGGAGAAGATTTGGATGGAAAAGTCTCAGAAACGGGCATCATATTTTGTGTTTGATGTGTGTGTTTGTCATTCTTCTTGACATAATGAACATTTCCCTCTCTTTTGCTGAAATCAGCACTGGAAAAGATCAAATACAGCAGTCTTTTAACAGTTTAAAATTGCCGCTGTCATTATCTTGTCAGTTACATGAGACCTTGAGTATGCAGGGCTATGGAAATCTTTCAAGACAAATTTGCTAGAAACACTGCTGGGGAAGACTTTATAAAACCTAAGAACTTTAATCATTAGAAAATTCATGGGTAATGTAAGTGTTATTTAACAATGGCCAGAAAACAGAGTGGCACGGTTTTACAAGCATGGCCATTCAAGGACATTTTGAGCAGCTTGGTCATTTTATTGCAATGTATTTTCATCATCTTCAACTTTTCTCCACATGTCAACCTATGTGTTTAATAATCCACTCTTAAAACATTCATCTGTGTTAAAACCTGGATTTACCTTTCTTTTTCAGTCTATTCCATTTATGTTACCTTTGTTATAATTGGTGGGGAAAAGGAGATTTCGAAATAGAGTGAGGATGAATCCTGGATCTTCCATTTGATAACATTTACTGGTTGTGTGATCTTAGGCAACTTCCTTATCCTCTCTAAAGCCCAGTTCCTCTCTTTAGGTGGCATACAGTACACACTCAATAAATGATGGCATATCCAGTCTCTAAGTCAGAGCTCAATGTTGATTCCTCTGCTTTTGAAAATGTACTATACATAATTCCCCCCAATTAATCTAGGCTCACAATGCAGCTGTCACTTCTTCAGTAATAACTCCACATGTTGATTTTTGTATCTTAATTCATCCTCTACTTCTATATTTCTGAATTTAGAAAAACAAATTTACACTTGAATGTCTGAGTGCTGTCTCAAAATCCAAATACCAATGTTTGATTTTTTATTCCTAAGTCAATATGCTTCTTAATTCCCACATGTATGTCAGTAATACTATAACTTTCTTCTTCAGCAACATCCTTAGGAGCAGGATCTCACACTGAATTATTTTCTTCATTTCCTCTATTCACTTAGTCATTCAGGACAATCCATTCTTCTTCCACAGTATCTCTTGGATGATTATTTACATCCAATTCTGCCACCTTGATCTGGTTTCCTATCACTGTGAGTCTCATCCAGAGAAAGATTTTTTTAATATCTCACCTTCATCTCATTCAATTTATTCTGCATTTAAACATTAGGCCACTTTTGCCAATTCACCACTTTGTTTGATAACTATGCCAATATCTAATTTCTGAGGACAATTATTTTATAATATCTTAATGTATTCATTCAGAAAATTTCTTGCATTCAATAGAATAAGTTTAAATTGCAGTGGTGGAAATGAAAATAATTTTTTGCTCATACTCCATTTTGTCCAGCTCATTCAATGAGTTAGTTATCCTTGTTAGTGTCTTTAAGTGGATGATACATTGAAAGCTCTCTGGCACTTTTGTTTTTTGTATGCATTTTAGGAAGACAACATAATATATACTTATTTTGCATATCCCATTAAAGACTGGAGATTCAGTGACTGCATGTAACTAGAATACCTTTTCCCCAATTAATTGTGTAACCAAATCTCTTTTCAAATTACTTTCTATTTAAAAAATCTTTCCTTCACATATATCCTTCACTTTTTTTCTTAGAAACTGTAGGATACATTATGATATATTTCAGTTCCTTTGCCAAAAATCTATCAGTTTTCTACTGATCGAATCCTTTATATCTCTGAGGACCTAGTTCAAATGCGGCTGCCTCCTCAGGAAGCTTTCTCCATACATTTCTCTTTACATTTTTTCTGAAAAGTTTAAAAAAATTTTTTTTCTATTTTATCTAGGTTTGGTGATATAGAGAAAGTGGCAACTTATATGAGTTGAAGGTTCTTTAGCTTTAAAAATATTAGGGAGGATTGTTCTGAATTTAAAAAAGCATAATGTATGTAACATTTGTCATTAAATCTTCATGTGTGATATGTATTTAAAGAGAACAATAACAATTATGATTAATAGTATCATATCAGCCTGGCATTGTTGGATTAGATCTACCTAAAATTTTAAAAAATGTATTTCCTTTAGTGGTGAGTTCCCATGTATTAGAATTATCCAGATAGACATTAGAAAACTGTAAATTATGAGACTAAAGAGGAAGGCATTCCTGAATTTTCTAAAGTAATATGTAAATTCAAAGTTTCTTACAAATTTCTATGCATATGTGATTATTCTCTCATTAGTGCTCATTGGGGACAAAAGTATATATGTTTTTATTCAAAAATATGGTGTTTTAGTAGTTCATTCAGGCTGCTATAACAAAATACCATAGACTGGGTGGCTTACAAACAATAGAAATTTATTTCTCACAGTTCCAGAGCTGGGAAGTCTAACATCAAGGCATTGGCAGATTCAGCGACTCGTGAAACCTACTTTCTGGTTCATAGATAGCTATTTTTCTGTTATGTCTTCACATGATGGAAGGGGCAAGAGAGCTCTCTGGGGTCTCTTTTATAAGGGCGCTAATTGCAATCATGAGGGCTCTGCTCTCATGACCTAATCACTACCCAAAGACTCCATCTCCTAATACCGTCACACTGTGAGTTGGGATTTCAACATCTGAAATATGGAGGGGGGACATAAATATTCAGTCTATAGCATGGGGGAGTCTGCAAATAGTATTTATATATACTACTTTATTTTACTGTCTTCTAAATATATTCTGAATATCCTGGAAAATGATTTTATTAAAACTCAATACAGAAGTTTTTTAAAAAACAATTGTTACCACACTACAAATATGAGCCAAAGAGATACCTTAATAATTTGTAAATTAAAAAATATGTTATAATTTTTTTAGATATTGACTAGTAATTTACAAATTGTTTCTTTCTACAACAATGTAATGTGTAATAGAAATAAATTTTCATAAACTATAATATTGAAATGTCATGATGCAAATTATATATTTGTATAACAGTATAACTAATAATGTTTTACCCAGTTAATTCTCATAAAAATTCAACCAGATAGAGGTGTTGATTCCTTTAAATCGATAAACCAATTAGATTACAAAAGGTGGTTACATAGTATTATCAGGGACACACAAGTAACAATGTGGATAGAATTCAAATCCTTTACTTTTGATCACAAGTCTATCCCATCTGTACTGCTCTAGGTAGAATATCACAGTTGCCTTCATGATGCTGCATTATATATGATGCCGTTGAATCCTAATTATGCTCTAAGAGTCCCTGTGTATAAACCTTTATTTCAAAAAAAACAAAACAAAAAACCTTTATTTCTTATTCGTGGATCCTCAGGCCCCCTGGAAATGTCTGTGAATCCCCTAAAGATTTTCCTTGAAATTTTCTCCATGTGATCAACTTTGGGCCATTGTTGGACTTCTTAGCATACTTGAATCCCTTGTGGTAGATTAAATAATGGCCCCTCAAAGGTATCTATGTCTATGTCCTAATCTCCAGAACCCGTGAAGATGTTGTCATACATGGCAGAGGGACTTGGCAAATGTGATTAAGATATGGATGTTGAGATGGGAAGGTTATCCTGGATTATCCAGGGTAGGTCCAATGGGTCCTTATAAGGGAAAAGCACAGGGTCAGAGTGAGAAGCAGGAAATACAGCTACAGAAACAGTGCTTAGAGTGATTCAGTGCTGAAGAAAGGGCCATGGCCCAAGGATCAGGATTGCCACCAGAAACTAGAAAGGGCAAAGAAATGAACTCTCTTCAAGAGTCTCCAAATTACCAGTGTCTTGACCTTAGCCTAGAAAGACTAATTTTGGACATCTGACTTACTGAACTGTAATTTCTTTTCTTTTAGCCCCTATAAGTTTGTGGTAATTAGTCATAGCAGTGTTAGGAAGCCAACACATTGCTTAAACTTTATGTAACAGTTTGTGTTTTCATGGATTTATCTGAGAAGTGAACTCAAAAATTTTAATTTCAATCTCAAAATAGCCTTTTATTCAAACTGCTTAAGGACTATATCAAGAACTATAAGGTGTCTGAGGTTTTTACCCTACTTCTAAGCTAAAAATTTTCTGAGAGACAATACAAGACCTCTGGATCAGAGACAAAAGGAATTTGTTACTCACAGCATAGCAGGCAACACAGTTATCAGCATATTTGTATTGTTTTCCCTTGCCTATAAGTCCCACTGGGCCCAGATGGACACTATTCATGCAGTGAGCTTGCGTCACAAATGAGGAACCCATGTCCAAAGGCCTAGCACTTTTTGAAAAAACAGCAAACATTGTAGCAAGTTGCAACAAACCAGTCCCCTACACACCGGGAGCAAGTAATTTTATGGTAGCCATGCTGCTGTTTCCTTGGTTTAATTATTTGCCTATGTGACCAGCTACAGAAACTGCTCCGTAAAAGGAGACAGGATGTCCAAAGGGACCACATTGTTTACATCATTTTTTTTATAGTGAGAAGTTTAAGTAATATTTTAGTGTAAATCTTAATGTAATCTTTACATTTCCTCCTTTTAATTTTTATGCCCACATATATTGTATAATATATGGCATAATATGCATTGGGAAGTATTTTAATAGTGACCATGTTCCTAATTATGTATCATTTCCAGCAGGATAATATTCCATCTGGATTCTTTTAGATTATTTACTGAAATCCACAAATACATTCCATGATTATCAGTGGTGTCTTGGATATCTTCACTCATGTCCATCTGTTCAGGGAGCACTGTGCATGCTCACAAGGGTGATTTTCCACAGGATTGCAGTTATTAAAATCAAGAGATTTGAGGGGCAATTTATTGAAGGCAGTAGATGATAGCTATGGCATCGTATTCTCCAGGAATCATGGCTTTTCCTCTTTAACAAAATCACCATTTTTACATCTGAATACATGTATTAACTCTTGTAAGGCAAAACAACACAGGGAGAAGAATACATAATTTTAGGGAAAATTTATAGCAAAATGCATTTCCGACTTTCACTAAAATATATAATAATCATTGTTGTTATGTGTCTTAAAACTGATGACGAAAGGATAAATGAAATTTTTTAAAAAGGAAAAAGCTATGGATAAGCTAATCTCACTCAAACTCTGATGTGAGTTACAATAATCTTAGGGAAGTGTATTCAAAACTTTAGACGCTGCACCCATTATTTGAGATGCTGATTCAGCAGATACCAATGTTTATTATTATATTTTTAGTCAAGTTTCCCAAAGTTTAAAGTTCTCTTCTCTAAGTCACCTCTTTAACTTGTTTCAGAGAACTTGATTTGTTTTCCTAAACTCGGGGTTGCCGTGGACTGGGGACTGACAGCCACTGGGAACACATGAAAGCAAAATGTAAGCTAATTGAGATGGGCAAGGTCTCCCAGAATTTGTTGAGTCAAGAAATGTGTGAGTATTTTCTATAGATCAGAGGTGAGCCTACATGAGAGAAAACTGGAATGGGATTGTCTACTGTCCTGTACAAAAGTCGGTGAGAGAAGTGGAGAGACTCCAGCATCAAGAAATTGGTAGTGGAAGCTGAATTATTGGGGGCTGAAAAAACACCCAAAAGAGAAATGCATCTGCCCTCAGTAAGAGTAAGACATATCCAGAGCTGGGACTTTCTGAACAACCCTGAGAAAGAAGCTGGTTTAGCCACTACCAGTCATGCAATCTACACCTTATCCTTTCCCACCTACTACAAGAGAAGACATGACCGGGGGAGAGAGCAGAAGACTATACTCCTTCCTCAAATGCCAAGAGCTACTAATTTCAGGGTATGGGATGAGTGTGTGATTACTGGGAGAATTCTTATAACTAATTAATTCACTAATTATTGATTACCATCTTCAATAATCTAATAATAACCTAATTTCAGAATGGAGACCCTGTTTGCATCAAAGAGGGAATTGAATTGTCTAGTACCTAAGAGTTTGGGAAGGTTTCCAAAGTTTTCATCCAGTGGCATGGAGATGACCCTCATGAATAAATTTTAAAGTGACCATGGGAGGCTAAATCAACTCATAAATAAATAGGATTGTATTTTACTCTCAACTTGGGAGTTGTAGGTTTGCACTGGAGCACTACTAATCTGGAATTATAGTGTTCTTTCTTTGTCCCATGAAAAATAATTTTTATGGGATTCCTCAGAGGTTCTCTTACCCTTACTACTTACTACTAGGAACCTCTGCTTTCAATTCCCTGGCATGAGCAATGCTTTCTCCAAACCATCACTGACCTATGCCTATTTTACACATGATGACCTATGCCTATTTTACCTTCAACTTTTTCTAATGAGTTTTCCTTACTCCTGGCAAGATGTATTCTTAGGCAGGTAACTTTTCAATATAACTGAAAGACTGCTGTCAAAGAGTCCATAACTGGCTCCATGGCAAATGCCCACATTTCCACTATCATCGGAGGAGGAACAGCTTTTCTTCTTTGAAAATTATCAGATACAAACCAAGTACAATTCCCTTTGTCCTCCAAAATTTGGAGGACATGTAGGTTTTCTGAATTATTTTATTTTTAAAAATCTTTCATTCTACCATACTGCCTATCTCAGTGAGTAGCATTGTCATTACGTTTCTTGCAAGCCATAAACCCAGAGTCATCCTTGATTCTTTTCCCAGTTCCATCACATTCATTATGTGATGAAGTCTTAACGGATTATATCATCTTACTATCTCAGCAATTATTTTGGATCTTTTCACCCCCAATGCCACTGCCTTAGTGCAGGCTCTCTCACTTGTTTTTTTTTTTTTTTTTTTAAAGTATTTATTTATTTATTTATGATTGTGTTGGGTGGGTCTTCGTTTCTGTGCGAGGGCTTTCTCTAGTTGTGGCAAGTGTGGGCCACTCTTCATCGCGGTGCGCGGGCCTCTCATTATCGTGGCCTCTCTTGTTGTGGAGCACAGGCTCCAGATGTGCAGGCTCAGTAATTGTGGCTCACGGGCCTAGTTGCTCCGCGGCATGTGGGATCTTCCCGGACCAGGGCTCGAACCCGTGTCCCCTGCATTGGCAGGCAGATTCTCAACCACTGCGCCACCAGGGAAGCCCCCAGGCTCTCTCACTTGTATTGTGTATTGCTACATTGCATTCTTTCTGACTCTAGTCTGGCTCTTCTCCAATCGCTCCTCTTTCTAGCTACAGGAATCATTTTTTCAAATATATAAATCTGATAATGTCACTTACCTATTTAAAAATCTTCAGTTTTTCTCTGTAGCTTTAGGTTAGCATCCAGAGTCCTTTGTGATCTGGCTTTTGCTACTTCCTGCATTATCTCCACCACTTTTCTATTAACTTCCTCTCCATCAAACTGTTTCTCACTTCCTTGATTTCAGAATGACTCTTTTGTCTAAGAGCACTCAATTCCCATTGCTACATCTTCTGAAACTCTACTCATTTTTCACACCTTGGAATTATCCCTACTTACAGAAGATTTCTATACTAAACCACCCTTCCCATCCATGCTTATCTTCCATAGTTCCACATTCCACAATTTAGAGCATATGCATCTACATTATTTTTGAACTATTAATTCATTTAACAAATATATCATAAAAAGTTAATGTCAGTACAAAAACAGACTAACAAATATAGAGAACAGACTTGTAGTGGCCAAGGGGAGGCTGGGTAAGGAAGGATTGGAAGTTTGGGATTAGCAGATGCAAACTATTATATATAGGATGGATAAACAACAAGGTCCTACTGTATAACACAGGGAACTATATTCAATATCCTGTGATAAACCATAATGGAAAAGAATATGAAAAAGAATATATATATGTATATATGAGTCACTTTGCTATATAGCAGAAATTAAATCAACATTGTAAATCAACTATACTTCAATAAAATTTTTAAAATATATTTTAAAAAGTTAATGTCAGGCATTGTTCTAGGCACAGGAAATACAGCTGTAAACAAAGAGACAAACCCTTGCCCTTGTGGAGCTTATATTCTAATGAATTAGATAAATAATAAACAATAAATATAGAATAAGTAATTCAACGTCAGATACAAAGGCCATGAATTAAAATGGAGCAGGGGAAAAAGAGAAAATTCCTGGGTCACAGGGTTGAGATCCAGAAGGACCTCTCTAGGGTGATGACACTCTTCCTAAGAGAAGAACATTATAAACAAGTGCATCAAAACCTCATGTCCTGAAGCAGGAGCACTATTGGGATTTTTTGAGGAAAAGCAGAAGCCAGTGTGACTGCATGGGAGAATTAGGATTATAGTGGTCAAAAAATAAATTCAGAAAGATATGTAGAAGCCTTTAAGTATTTGTATCAGTAACAACTTTTTTTTCTTGCAGCCTGAGAACTATAAGTGCTATCAGATTGTGTACCAGGTTCAACCACTTGATCAATTACCCAACTCCAGGCTCAATAGTTATTGAGTGTTGAAAAAGTCAACATCAATGTTTTGAGAAAAATAGGTTTTGTTTTGGAAAAGAGGACTCTGAGATGTATGTGTATTATGTTTGTTTTTAATAAATAAACTTTATTTTTTAAGAGCAATTTTAGGTTCATAGCAAAATTGAGTGAAAAGTACAAAAGAGTTGCCATATACACCCAGTTGCCACACATGCATATCCACTATTGATGTTTTGCACCACAGTGGTACATTTCTTACAGTCAGTGAATCTACACTGACATCTCCTTATCACACAAATTCCATAGTTTACGTAAGGGTTCACTCATGGTATTGTACATTCTATGAATTTTGACAAATGTATAATGGCTTGTATCCACTATAGCAGTATCACACAGAATAGTTTCACTGTCCTAAAAATTCTCTGTACTTTGCCACCCTCTCCCCTAACACAATCAGAGATTTTTTTTTACTCTTTCCATAGTTTTGCCTTTGGAATGTCATGTAGTTGGAATCATACAGTATGTATGTAACATTTTCAGATTGGATTATTTATCTTAGTAATATACATTTAAGTTTCCTCCATGTCTTTTCATGGCTTGATAGCTCATAATTTTTAGTGCTGAATAATGTCCCACTTCTAGATGTACAACAATTTATCCATTCATCTACCAAAGGACAACTTGGTTGCTTCCAAATTTGGGCAATTATGAATAAAGGTGTTATAAACATTCATGTGCAGGTTTTTGTGTGGACATAAGTTTGCAATTCCTTTGGGTAAATATCAAGGAAGAGAATTGCTGGATTGTATGGTAAGAATACATATAGTTTTCTAAGAAACTGTCAAACTGTCTTCCAAAGTGGCTGTACCATTTTGTATTTTAACTAGCAATGAATAAGAGTTCCTGTTATCCCACATCCTCCCCAGCATTTGGTGTTGTCAGTACTTTGGAGTGTGGACATTCTAATAGATGTGTAGTGATATCTCAATGTTGATTCAATTTGTATTAACCTTAATGACATACTGATGTCGAGCATCTTTTCATATAATTATTTGCCATTTGTAAATCTTCTTTGATGAGTGCTCTGTTAAGGGTTTTAGTCCATCATTTAATTGGGTTATTTGTGTTCTTATTGCTGAGTTTTAAGAGCTCTTTGTATATTTTGAATAACAGTTCTTTATCTGCTGAGTCTTCCACAAACATTTTTACCTAGTCTGTGATTTGTATCTTATTCTACTGAAATTGTCTTTCACAAAGCAGAAGTTTTAAAATTTAATGCAGTTAAGCTTATCAGTTATTTCCTTCATGGCTCATGCCTGTAATGTATCTTAAAAGTCATTGTATACTCAATGTTATCTAGGTTTTCTCCTCTGTTATCGAGGTGTTTTACAGTTTTGTAGTTTAAATTTATGTCTATGATCCATTTGTGTTAATTTTTGTGAAGGGTGTAAGTTCTGTTCTAGATTCATTTTTTTGTGTGTGGGTGTCCAATTGTTCCATCACTATTTACTGGAAAGACTATCTCTGTTTCACTATATTGCCTTTGCTTATAGGCAACTGAAAGATCAGTTGACTATACTTAGGTGGGTCTATTTCTGGGATCTCTATTCTGTTCCACTGAATTTTTTTTTTTTTTTTCTAAAACTATACTGTCTTAATTACTGTAGCTTTATAGTAGATCTTGAAGTACGGTATGTCAGTTCTCTGACTCTATTCTTCTCCTTCAATACTGAGTGGCTATTCTGGGTCTTTTACCTCTCCATATAAACTTTAGAATCATTTTGCTGATATCCTCAAAATAACTTACTGCAGTTTTGATTGGGATTACGTTGACTCTATAGATCAAGTTAGGAAGAACTGACATCTTGGCATTATTGAGTTTTTATATCCATGAACATGAGATATCTCTTCATTTCCTTAGTTCTTTTTTGATATCTTTGATCAGAGTATTATAGTGTTCCTCATGTAGATCTTGTACATATTAAAGTTACACCAAAGTATTTCATATTTGGGCATTCTAATGTGAATGGTATTATGTTTTTAACTTCAAATTCCACTTGTTTATTGCTACTATATAGGAAAATAATAGACTTTATATTTTAACTTCGTGTCTTTTAACCTTGCTATAATTGCTTATTAGTTCCAGGAGCTTTTTAAAATCAGTTCTTTTAGATTTTCTGCATAGACCATCATGTCATCTGCAAACAAAGACAATTTTATTTTTTTTCTAATCTGTATAACTTTTATTTCCTTTTGTTTTCTAACTGCATTACTAGGACTTTCAGTGTGATGTTGAAAAGCAATAAGGAGAGGGAATATCCTTGCCTTTTTTGTGATCTTAGTGGGGGAGCTTTGATACTCTCATCATTAAATACAGTATTAACCATAGGGTTTTTGTAGATATTCCTTATCAAGTTGAGGAAGTTTCCCTCTATTCCTAATTTACTGAGAGTTTTTACCATGTATTGGTATTGGATTTTGTCAAACACTTTTTCTGCATCTATTGTTATGACTATAGATTTTTCTTTTTTGGTCTGTTGATGTGATGGATTGCATTATTTGATTTTCAAATTTTCAAACAGCCTTGCATTTACAAGTGCAAATCTCACTTGGTTGTGGTTTATAATTATTTTTATATGCTGTTGGATTCAGTGTGCTATTTTGTTGAGCATGTTTGTATCTATGTTCATGAAAGATATTGGTTTGCAGTTTTCATTTCTTGTAAAGTCTTTGTCTGGTATTACGGTAATCTTGGCCTCATAGAATAAGTTAGGAAATATTCCCTCTGTTTCTGTATTTTGGAAGAGATTGTAGAAAATACTATTTTATTTAAATATTTGGTAGAATTCACCTATCTGATAGAAGTCACCTATCTGGGCTTGGTGTTTTCTGATTTGGAAGGTTCGAATTATTGATTCAACGTCTTTAGTAGATACAGTCCTATTCAGATTGTCTGCTTTTTCTTGTGTGAGTTTTGGCAGATTGTGTCTTTCAAGGAATCCTCCATTTTCATCTGGGTTATTAGAATTGTGTGCATGCCACAACTACTGAGCCTGCGCTGTAGAGCCCACGAGCCACAACTACTGAAGCCCAGGTGCCTATAGCCCGTGCTCCGCAACAAAGAAGCCACCACAATGAGAAGCCCCCGCACCACAACAAAGAATAACCCCTGCTCACTGCAACTAGAGAAAACCTGCATGCAGTGACGGAGACCCAACGCAGCCGAAAATAAAGAAATTAAAAATTAAAAAATAAAGACAAGTGAATTCCCTGGTGGTCCTGTGGTTAGGAGTCTGCGCTTCCATTGCAGGGGAGCCAGGTTTGATCCCTGGTGGGGGAACTAAGATCCTGCAAGCCACAGGGCGAGACAAAAAAAAAAAAAAAAGGCAAGAGATAGGTGATGGGAAGGATGTGGAGAAAAGAGAACCCTGTTGGTGAGACTGTAAACTGGTAGAGCCACTATGGAAAATATTATGGAGGTTCCTCAAAAAATTGAAAATAGAACTATCATACAATCTAGCAATCCCTTTTCTGGTTATATATCCAGAGGAAATGAAATCCATATCTTGAAGAGATAGCTTCATCACATTCAACACTATTCACAATAGCTAAGATATGGATACAACCTAAGTGTCTCTCAATAGATGAATGAATAAAGAACATATGTAGTTCATCCATAAAGAAAAAGAAAATCTTGCCATTTGTGACAACATAAATAAAGCTGGAGAACATTATGATAAGTAACATAAACCAGGTACTGAAAGACAAACTAAAAAAAAAAAAAGTTGTGTGTATGGTTTTTCACAAAATTCCTTTATGGAGTTAGGTATTTTTCTTCCACCAGGTAGGTTAGGCTCTGATTAAAACCCCAGCAAGTTTAATACTGATAAAATTGCTCCTCCTGAAGACAGGCCTTTTTTAGAGCAGAATATTCTGGAGTATTTAAAAAATGGTTACATTTTCCCCTACCCCTGTCATAAGCATGAGGGAATTTTTCTCCGTTATTCACCATGAGGACCTGATAAATCTCTTGGAGTAAAACTCACAAAAACATGGGTGTCCCCTTGACAATGTTCCCCTGGAGTTTTTAATACTTAGAGTTGTCCACACAACTCTGCAATTTGCCAATTATAGTTCAAGTTTTTCTACATCAGCACTGGTTCCTGGGGAGGTTTCTGCTCATGGGTTTCTGCTCTTGAAATTTGTGATTCTCTGTAACTGCTTGTCTGTCTCTCTAATTTTTTTGTGCAGTGGTTTACCTTGTGACCTTACTTCTTTGACAGATCTAAAAAGAATTGTTGATTTTTTCAGTTTGTTCAGCTCTTTACTTTTTGTTAGGATAGAATGGTGATTTCTAAGCTTCTTACATGCTGGACCAAAACCCTGAAGTCTGTATATGTATTTTACAATTGTAATGTTGTATAGGCAATTGAATATTTTGGCTCTTGAATGCCAACAGAGGATTTCTGATAAATGATATAAATTTGGGAGTGTCCAGCACGTAATTGCTAATCCTCATATTAGATTGCAGATTTCTTGACTTCCAGTTTGTAATTGGGTCAGCACTTTATTTGCAATTTTTTCTCATTAACTGCCATATAATAAGGTTATTGACAGAATCTTCAGAATGAATGACAAAGAGTAGGTTCCAGATACAGGCAAAAATTGCATTGGCATTTGAGTCACAGAAAGAAAAAAAGACACAAAAGAGAAAGAATTATCTTGACAGGTGGTGATGTACTCATATCCAGTAACTCCAAAGAAGGGGTGGTTCTCAGAATCTGTTAATACTAAAGGTAGGAGCCAGATTTGGTTAGGGTTACTGTGAGCTGCCCAATGTCACCCATTAATGCTCCTGACTAAAGAGCCAGAACTAGATGTCAGATCTGCTTAATTATATTCCTTGATTGCATTAAGAGGCAGCAGGTCAATACCTGAATAGGATTTAGCAAAAACTTATGACAATATGCATATATAATGTTGTACTGTGAAACTCATATACATCCTTGAATTTAAAAAGGCACATTTACATCTATCCCCTCTCTTGATTCTGACAGAATCTGTATCTAATTAGTATCCACATTTAGCAGAAGAACTTGAGGCTAAGTGTGGTTAGAGACTTTCCCAATGTCAAGCAAAATGTAAGTAGTGGAGGTGGAACTAGTCATTTCACTCAAAATCTCATATTCTTTCCACTTCTTTCTGAGCTGAAATAGAACACATAAATTTATTCTTGACATACCAGCTTATTTGTCACAAATATTATAATTTGGGTTGAGAAACCCATAATTGAAGAAAAGTGTAAAATTCAGATGGAAGACCCAAAAAACACCTTTTTTTTAGACTCATGGTAATCTGTTTTCTCATGAAATGGTGCACATATGCAGGGATATTGTAATCAGAATACCCAGTGGAATTCACACACTCATTAAACTTCTCAAGCAGAGAGCAATATAAACTAACACAGTGGAAGTAAGGTCAGTGAACATAATTAGTGAAACACCTTATAAAGCGAAATTGGTGTGTAGCTTTGAAATCTTCACTTTCTACAGTTTGAGAAAATGTGACTAGCTGCTTGTTTAAATTACTGCTGTGTAGCTGTGGTCATGCCATTTGGAAGTAGGGAGATACACAACTGGATGAGTTACTAGGAGGCACAGATGTGTCAAGAGAGTTTGTTCAATATTACCCATTGTCCAATTACTGGTGGTTTTCTTCATTTATGGGACTTTCAAAAGAATCCCTCTCCCACATCTGATGAACCCTGTGTATAAGAATTATAAATAGATGGATACTCTGTGGTGAAGGGTTGCTATAACACAATAGGAAAAGTACTTGTGATTTGTAAAGTGTTGTGTCAGTGCAAGTAATTTTTATTCATTAATATTTTCACCCTTCTACAAAATTCATTAGGCAACTATTAGGTCAGATACTCTGGTATCCCTGAAAAAAGAAAATGCATGAAATGTGGTGCCTGCTTTCAGAAGATCTATTGGGTGAAACAGAAAAAAAAAATTTTTTTTTTTTTTTAAGGGCAGGGATTTTAAATTTTTTTTTAATTTTTATTTATTTATTTATGGCTGTGTTGGGTCTTCGTTTCTGTGCAAGGGCTTTCTCTAGTTGTGGCAAGCGGGGGCCACTCTTCATCGCGGTGCATGGGCCTCTCGGTATCACGGCCTCTCCTGTTGCGGAGCACAGGCTCCAGACGCGCAGGCTCAGTAACTGTGGCTCACGGGCCCAGTTGCTCCGCGGCATGTGGGATCTTCCCAGACCAGGGCCTGAACCCGTGTCCCCTGCATTGGCAGGCAGATTCTCAACCACTGCGCCACCAGGGAAGCCGAAACAGAGAAAACTTCATGTGAGTTTGGTAAATACTTTGATAGTGATATGAACAATATTTTGTAGGAGCATACAGGCCACTCCTAGGGAGATGAGAGAGTCTTTCCTGAAGGGACATCATTTGAAATGAAGGGTGGAAAATGATAGGACTCGGAAGGACTGGAAGAAAGGGAAATTGGATAAAGGTAGACAATAGCAAATGTGTGGAGTTATGAAATACCATCATATGTGCAGAGAAGAATGACATCACTCTGATTGTGGTATGGGCTGCAGGACTGTCAATGAATATGGAGAATGTTGAAATGTGGAATGTGGAAACCAGACTGCAAAATTAAATACTGTAGAATGTGTGCTTTCTCTCATAAGCAAGGGAAGCTTACCTAGGCCTTCCAGCAGGGGAGCTATGTGATAGTATTTATTCTTCTCTGATAACTGGGGGAAATATGGAACATACGTAGGGGTGGGGAAGATTCATGGCAAAGAGGTTACTTTTTAAAAGCAAACTATATGAATTTTATTATTGGAAGTATTCTAAAATAAATGCCCCAAATAGGTCACATATACCTTCTTCAATTATACTTAATACAGCAAATAATATAGCTTAGTAGCAATGGAAAAACAGACTGATTTTCTTGAGACTCAGGTATCTTATCTACAAATGAGAATTTTAGTCAAGATGTTCTCTAAGGGCCTTAATGTTCTAATATTTTATAAGGTACCATTAACTAGGGGTGCTTAGCACATTGTCACAAATTGGCTCCCAGGTTCATTTGTGACATTTTGAGTAGTATCCAGGAAAAACAGATTTTGTCAGGGGGATGTGAGTGGGGTAAAGTGGATGAAGCTAACATTTTCTTGCCCTGTCTTGAACCTCATGAAGGAAGAAAATAGAGAATAAAGAACATAACTCCTGCTTTGAGAAATTCATATTCTTAATAAAAATAAATGAAACTACTTGTTTTCAGTCAAATACTAGAATGTTCTTTCAAGCTGGTTTTTCTTGACAGTGATTTCTGGTAGTATTTTCTAGTTAGTTACATTTACATTTGACATAGTCCAGTGGAAAAGAATTTTGGATTAGAATACAGGAGATTAGATTCTAGACTTTGTTCTGCATCCAAGCAGAGGAGTGTATTTTAGATATTATTTAATCACTGTATTTCATTACTCTGTGCCTCAGTTTGTTCATTTGTAATATAAGAATGATGTCTTTCAGACATAACTATAACATGGATGTTTCTGTGAATATACGTTGAGAAAAGGTATTTATATATGTTTAAAATGCTTTTATTATTGGTAAAATTGTCATTATCCAATACCTTTTCCCTGGGAAATTTCAAGGCATAATGGAATTTTAGGAACTTACAGCACAAAGAAGTACAATAGACATAATCAGTTCTCACAAAGATTTCCAGTGCTTCTCATCTTCCTTCCACATCTCTTTGAATAAGCATGGCTGTGTGACTAGCTGTGACCAAAGGAATGTGTGGGAAAGAGTCACATATCACTTTCATCTTTTAAAGAAACCCAGAGCTGGACAATTGTTTAAGTGGTAAAAACAGATTTTATTTGAGCACTATTATAACAGAGGAAAAACGACTTCAATATATAACTAGGCTCAATTTCAAATTCAACAAGAAAAAGTGGGGATTTATAGTTATGGAGCAGGGTCGGTGGTGGTGATGGTGGTTTAGTGGGTAGAAAATTACTAAGAAAATAGAGAAATTCTTGCCAAATTGACCTGAAAGAAGTTTTGCTGAAGGCAGACCAAGGTGATCAGATATTTCCTAGGGGAATTAGTCTGTTTGGTCTACTATAACAAAATATCATAGACTGAGTAGCTTATAAACAACAGAAATTTATTTCTCACAGTTCAGAAGGCTTGTTACTCCTAAATCTTGGAGCCAGCAGATTCAGCATCTAGTAGGTTCTGCTTTCTGGTTCATAGAAGACCCCCTCTCACTGAGAGGAGCAGAGATCTCTCTGAAATCTCCTTTGTAATGGCACTGACCCCATTCCTGAGGGCTTCACCCTCATGACCTAGTCACCTCCCAAAGGTTCCACCTCCTAATACTATCCCATTTGGGATTAGGTTTCAACACAGGAATTTTAAGGGGACACAAATATTCAGTCTATAGTAGTGGGGGATGAGGAATATGATCAGATAGCAAGGGTAATCAGATATTGAGGGTGGGAGATTCTTGCTAAACTGACATAGCAAGATTCTTGCTACAACTGGGCTCTTGAAGACAAGGCCTAAGGACAGAGCCTAGTTGAAAAGGGGCTCAGAGGAGTCTGTCTAGAGTTTGGTCAAGGAGAGAGTCTTTGTCAATTCCAAAGCATATACTTGCTTATGAACAGCCCTCCTGCATTTTCTTGCATCATCCAAGAAAGCTGCATGTTCCAGATTATATAGCAACAGCAGCCTTACTCCTAGTCACCAAGTAGCTGCATGAAGGACAGTGGCCATAGAGAGTTTCCTGGATCTTCAGAAGAATTAGTGTGAGCATAAAAAGGAAAAGTGACAATGAGATTTTGATTTTTTCCCTATTGTACCAGCGTAGCCTTGCTTATCCTAGAGATATCAAGACCCTTTGAGATCCTATTTAGTTTATCTAATTTTCTAAGTGAGGAATTGATTTCTAGAAAGTTTAAATAACTTGTGTAAAATCACATATCTACCTAGGAGTAAATCTGTAACCAGAAACACTATCTACTGATCTACTGGCTTTTCATTATTAAAGAAGTTATAACTTCTTTAACACAGATCTTTCATGGTTTAAGATGAAAAAATTTTTGTTGTTGTTAGAAGGTATGGATAACACGTTTTAAAAGGCAGAAAATTATATACTATTTAATATGTTTTAAAAATAATAGAAGTCATTCAACCTCAGTTTTCCAAGCAACAATTTTCCAGGGAGGACATTTCTCTTGTATTTCTAAAAGGCCAAATGAGTATCAAACTCCTGCCACTGGTCTCCTTCACATAACCAAAATTAAAACAAACAAAAAATTGAGTGTGGTATATTATTTGACAGGTATCTAGTAAAGTAATTAGGATTCAGTATCAAAGCTGGAGGAAACTTAATATAGTTGACTGTAATAAGCTCTGAAAAAAATTGCATATGTACATCTACAAAAGTAAATAATAATGTCTTTAATAGAGTTCCAGAAATAATATTTTCATGTATACTAAAGTCAGTAAAAATATCTTCATTTAAAATAAAATCCAATATTATTACCATAACTTTAATTTTTTTTTTTTTTTTTTTTTTACTTTAAGGAAACTTGGCTTAATATACCAGCACTTTAGCTGGTTTAGGAACTAAACTGGAATGATCACAATTGCAAACTTTAGAGTAATATCTGCTGAGATATTACTACCATTTTCTAATAAACCTGGACATACATCTTCCTGCTAATAATAGAATAAGTCAGTAATAATGCAGAATGATATACCTAAAATGTTATATAGATATAAATGGAAGTGAAAAGAGCAAGCACTCTTATGACAACTTTTAACCCATTATTTTCCAATAAACACATACCCATCTGATGCTTCTTTGGAAAACATAAAGGTCAGAAATCCTCTAAGTATTCCTTGAGTAATAAAAATTCTGTGTACCTATTTGTTCTAATATACAAATTATAATCCTTATTGTTTTTAAATTCAATGTATTATAAACAGGTGGCAACTTCTTTTATCAGCGTATTCAGTTTTATTTGAGAAGATAAGTCTAGAAACTTGGGTTCAAATATGGTACTTATATAAGCAAAGCATGTGCACTCTGAGTCACAGTTGGAAGAAATACTCTACTAAATCAGTTCATCGCTCTAAGTATCTACTTTTACTTTTCTTATCCAAATGTCAAAATTGAAGGAAAATATCTTTAAATCATTTTATCATGCCAAATTTAAGAATTTCAGTAAGCTGAAATACCAAAAAGTTAACAAATCTGTTATCTGTCATCTGTTATCTACTTACCTTTCTTTCTCTCTATCATATAAGTATACATATATTTTACTTTTATTTATTTTTTTAATTGGCCTATACTGTTATTAGATGTGGTTAGTTTTTCATTTGAAAATACTTTAATGAGTAATTCCTGTAGAACTCTTTGCTTTGACACTTGAACTCTTAGAAAAGGGTGCTGTGTAATCACACTCAGAATATGAAAGAAAGATATCCTCTGTGAGAAATTCCCAGGCCATCGATGCTAAAGTACATAGTTTATAAAGTATTCTGTCTTTCTCAGAGGACCAACACTCAAAAGTCAACATTGCATGAACTAAGTCTAAATCCTATTCAAGCAGAATTCTCCCAGAGACCATCATTGAGATTCCCTGTACAAGTTTTGCAAGCAATGTATTAAGACCAACTAGTTACTAAAGTTGTATATTTCTTTAACTTGGCAGAAAAATGCCAGAGGTAAAATTTCTGTTAAAAATGACATCCTGAAGAAGGGGTTATATTGTCTTAAATAATTTCAGTGTCCCTATGGATTTGCGTATAATGATACTTCATCTACTAGGCTCTCTGGTAATGAAGCTACATTTTAAAAGTCAACTAACTTAAACAGAAGAAAAGACACTGGCACAATTCTTGGAAAATGAAACAGATCTGGCAGTCGACAGGTTAAGAGAGTGTAAGGAGTGGTGTTTTCCTCTCCTCAATGTAACTCCTGCTATATAGCACCAGGGAAGGCTATTTAGAAACCTAAGTAGGTCAGAATAGGCTTTCAGACATTTAGCACGGGGGTAAAGCCTGATTTCCACAACTCAAGCAGTTGGAGAGCCTCCTAAAGAGAGGCAAGTCACCTGATGATGCAGAGCCCTGAATTAGGAGTCCTCTTCCTGGATTCTCATCTCTAATATTCAACACTATCATTGCCTCAGAGATGCAGGGAAACATGACTCACCTCATCTTGGACTCTATCCTTACTTTAATATTCACATTATTTGTAACTCATGTTGTTATAGTACAAACCACACCGTAGAAGATACTCACTCTATTCTGTCAATAGTGAAAGCAATCATGTTTGATGAGTCTGGTAACAGCAAATTATCTATAATAAATAATTCTGTGTAAAGTAAAACATAATGTGTTTGGAAGCAGACTTTTCTTTGAAGACAGAATTTTCCACTAGTGGAACTTGAGAATAGTTTACTTAAAATCTCTGTGCTCCATTTCTACCTCTGGAAAGTAGGTATAATAAGAGTTGTCTAGGTATTCTGTAGGGGCAAATGTGAAAGTGTTTGTGGAAAAATGCTGTGTAAAGTCTTATTATTCTTATTATGTTCTCTATTAAATGTAACAGTCAATATATACTAAAAATAACTGGTGGCCTCCTTTTTGCATTGAATGAAAGCTTATAAATCTGGGCTAAAGTTGAACTCTTTTCCCTATTTTGTTGAACAGAATTCTAAAAATGATCCTCAGTGACCTTGGCCTTGAATAATCTCCTACCCTTGGGAGGTAACTGGAACTGGTAAATATGATGAGATTTCACTACTGTGATAATGTTATATTATATTGAATTGACCTGAAGATAGGGAAACTATCTAGGCAGGACTAAGATAGGTGCATAAGTCCTTTAAAAGCAGAGAATGTCTTCTGGCTGATGACAGAAGGGGAAAGTAAAGACAGAAGACTAATACTAATACACTGATAAATAATGAGTTCCTCTAAATTCCTCTTACTCATATTCCTCTTCACTGTAACACTGCAAAATTCTTCACCAGCTAAAAGATTCCTAAGTCCCATTCATCTAACCAAATCAAAGACTATTATGTATTTAAAAAAAAAAAGAGCTAGTGAAAAGCAGTGTGGAGTCTAGTGTGTTATACACCTCCCTAAGAATTCTTTTGTCATCTACCCTTAGAGAGATTTATTGATTTTCAAGTATTCTTCCCAATTGGGATTTAACCTTGATGTAGCTTGATTATATGCATGACAACTGCCCTTTTCCCTCTCTGTACCCCCATCTTTTTATTTCAGACCCTTATTTTCACTTTCAAATTAAATTCAGAGGGTGTTGGGTTTCTCTTTCATGTCCAATCCTGTAACTTTACTTGGTTATTTTAAGCAGACTTTTTTTTTTCTTTTTTCCTTTCTTTGTTTTTTTTTTGGAAAAAAAAAGTCCTCTACAACAGAGTCATCTGGAAATCCTGGTAAGAATTAAAGGGAAGTCACTTATATTTTCCATAAATCTTTATAATTCTCTTGTGAATAATGCAAAGGAATTACTTTCTATATCAGGAGACGTATCTTCTATGTGAAATTCAGAAAGGCCTCACTTACCAAGGGTCTAAAGCGTTCAACGGGCAGGAAAACAGATGGTTTGGTTCAGTTTTCTTATTCTAAAAGATAACACATTATAATACAATTTCACCAAGGATGCAAGGTAATTGCAAAGGTTAAATCATACCTTTCATAGCTACTATATTGTGTGATTTGGGGAGTATAAAGAGTAAAGAAGTTACATCCTCTGTCTATTAAAAAATTATTATTTTCATTAAAACAACACAGAGAAAATCCCTAAAGTTGAGTCATGACACTAAGTAGTGAAATGGAGCAGGACCCTATGATCCTTGCCCCCCACGTCCTCAGCTTGCCTTTTGTCTGTGGAAAGACTTTAGCCGAAGAATAAGTTTAATCAGAGAAGTGAGAAAATGCAGAAACAAAGGAAAACCGTCAAAAGAGACCAAATAATAATAGTCAATAAGCATAGTCAAGGACCTTTATTTCCTTCTCAGGATTATAGATAATATTCTGAGCCATGTCCTGTGAGCTGTCTTATAGATACTGAAACCCCCACCGGGTGGAAGAAGTTAACTGCATGATGACCAGACTGTAGCCATGACATAAGCTGCCACAATTCTGAGAATTGGCCCAAGGAAATGGGAACAAACCAACCCTGGAACTGAAGATTAACTGTACTTAAAACAATCAAGATGATGCTGGGCAGACCACCGATGACCAATTTAAAGATTACCGTCAGAGGAGAGAGGAACCAAGATGGCGCAGTAGAAGGACGTGCTCTCACTCCCTCATGCGAGAACACCAGAATCACAACTAGCTGCTGGACAATCATCAACAGGAAGACACTGGAACTCACCAAAAAAGATACCCCACATCCAAAGACAAAGGAGAAGCCACAATGAGACGGTATGAGGGGCGCAATCAGAGTAAAATCAAATCCCATAACTGCTGTTTGGTTGACTCACCAACTGGTGAACACTTATACCACAGAAGTCCACCCACTGGAGTGAAGGTTCTGAGCCCCACATCAGGCTTCCCAACCTGGGGTTCCGGCAACGGGAGGAGGAATTCATAGAGAATCAGACTTTGAAGCCTAGTGGGAATTGATTGCAGGACTTCGACAGGACTGGGGGAAACAGAGACCCTACTCTTGGAGAGCGCACACAAAATAGTGTGCGCATTGGGACCCAGGGGAAGGAGCAGTGACCCTGGGGGAGACTGAACAAGACCTACCTGCTAGTGTTGGAAGGTCTCCTGCAGAGGCAGGGGGTGGCTCTGTTTCACTGTGGGGACAAGGACACTGGCAGCAGAAGTCCTGGGAAGTACTCCTTGGCGTGAGCCCTCCCAGAGTCTGTCATTAGCCCCACCAAAGAACCCAGATAGGCTCCAGTGTTGGGTTGCCTCAGGCAAAACAACCAACAGGGAGGGACCCCAGCCCGACCCATCAACAGTCAAGT
Organism: Balaenoptera ricei; assembly: GCF_028023285.1. NCBI lineage: Eukaryota > Metazoa > Chordata > Mammalia > Artiodactyla > Balaenopteridae > Balaenoptera > Balaenoptera ricei. The sequence goes on from NC_082643.1 coordinate 84,376,130, forward strand.
GGATTAAAGTTTTCCTGAGCTCTGACACAGCAACAGTCAGCTCTACCCACCACCAGAGCCTCCCATCAACTCTCTGAGATAGCCTCAACCACCAGAGGGCAGATAGCAGAAACAAGAAAAACTACAATCCTGCAGCCTGTGGAATAAAAACCACATTTACAGAAAGATAAACAAGATGAAAAGGCAGAGGCCTATATACCAAATGAAGGAACAAAAAAAACCGCAGAAAAACAACTAAATGAAGTGGAGATAGGCAACCTTCCAGAAAAAGAATTCAGAATAATGGTAGTGAAGATGATCCAGGACCTCAGAATAAGAATGGAGGCAAAGATTGAGAAGATGCAAGAAATGATTAACAAAGACCTAGAAGAATTAAAGAACAAACAAACAGAGATGAACAATGCAATAAGTGAAATGAAAACTACACTAGAAGGAATCAATAGCAGAATAACTGAGGCAGAAGAACGGATAAGGGACCTGGAAGACAGAATGGTGGAATTCACTGCTGCGGAACAGACTAAAGAAAAAAGAATGAAAAGAAATGAAGACAGCCTAAGAGACCTCTGGGACAACATTAAACGCAACAACAGTCGCATTATAGGGGTCCCAGAAGGAGAAGAGAGAGAGAAAGGACCAGAGAAAATATTTGAAGAGATTATAGTCGAAAACTTCCCTAACATGGGAAAGGAAATAGCCACCCAAGTCCAGGAAGCACAGAGAGTCCCATACAGGATAAACACAAGGAGAAACACGCCGAGACACATAGTAATCAAAGTGGCAAAAATTAAAGACAAAGAAAAATTATTGAAAGCAGCAAGGGAAAAACAACAAATAACATACAAGGGAACTCCCATAAGGTTAACAGCTGATTTCTCAGCAGAAACTCTACAAGCCAGAAGGGAGTGGCATGATATACTTAAAGTGATGAAAGGGAAGAACCTACAACCAAGATTACTCTACCCGGCAAGGATCTCATTGAGATTTGATGGAGAAATCAAAAGCTTTAAGGACAAGCAAAAGCTAAGAGAATTCAGCACCACCAAACCAGCTCTACAACAAATGCTAAAGGAACTTCTCTAAGTGGGAAACACAAGAGAAGAAAAGGACCTAAAAAAACAAAAACAAAACAATTAAGAAAATGGTCATAGGAACATACATATCGATAGTTACCTTAAACTTGAATGGATTAAATGCTCCAACCAAAAGACACAGGCTTGCTGAATGGATACAAAAACAAGACCCATATATATACTGTCTACAAGAGATCCACTTTAGACCTAGGGACACATACAGACTGAAAGTGAAGGGATGGACAAAGATACTCCATGCAAATGGAAATCAAAAGAAAGCTGGAGTAGCTATACTCATATCAGATAATATAGACTTTAAAATAAAGAATGTTACAAGAGACAAGGAAGGACACTACATAATGATCAAGGGATCAATCCAAGAAGAAGATATAACAATTATAAATATATATGCACCCAACATAGGAGCACCTCAATACATAAGGCAACTGCTAAAAGCTCTAAAAGAGGAAATCGACAGTAACACAATAATAGTGGGGCACTTTAACACCTCACTTACACCAATGGACAGATCATCCAAAACGAAAATAAATAAGAAAACAGAAGCTTTAAATGACACAATAGACCAGGTAGATTTAATTGATATTTATAGGACATTCCATCCAAAAATGGCAGATTACACGTTCTTCTCAAGTGCGCACGGAACATTCTCCAGGATAGATCACATCTTGGGTCACAAATCAAGCCTCAGTAAATTTAAGAAAATTGAAATCATATCAAGCATCTTTTCTGACCACAACGCTATGAGATTAGAAATCAGTTACAGGGAAAAAAACGTAAAAAAGACAAACACATGGAGGCTAAACAATACGTTACTAAATAACCAAGAGATCACTGAAGAAATCAAAGAGGAAATCAAAAAATACCTAGAGACAAGTGACAAAGAAAACACGATGATCCAAAACCTATGGGACGTAGCAAAAGGAGTTCTAAGAAGGAAGTTTATAACTATACAAGCCTACCTAAAGAAACAAGAAAAATCTCATGTAAACAATCTAACCTTGGGCTTCCCTGGTGGTGCAGTGGTTGAGAATCTGCCTGCCAATGCAGGGGACAGGGGTTTGAGCCCTGGTCTGGGAAGATCCCACATGCCGCGGAGCAACTGGGCCCGTGAGCCACAATTACTGAGCCTGCGCGTCTGGAGCCTGTGCTCCACAACAAGAGAGGCCGCGATAGTGAGAGGCCCGCGCACCGCGATGAAGAGTGGCTCCCGCTTGCCAAAACTAGAGAAAGCCCTCGCACAGAAACGAAGACCTAACACAGCCATAAATAAATAAATAAATAAATAAAATTAAAAAAAAAAAAAAAGCTTACTCTAAAAAAAAAAAAAAACAATCTAACCTTACACCTAAAGAAACTAGAGAAAGAAGAACAAACAAAACCCAAAGTTAGCAGAAGGAAAGAAATCATAAAGATCAGAGTGGAAATAAATGAAATACAAACAAAGAACACAATAGCAAAGATCAATAAAACTAAAAAGTGGTTCTTTGAGAAGATAAACAAAATTGATAAGCCATTCGCCAGACTCATCAAGAAAAAGAGGGAGAGGACTCAAATCAATAAAATCAGAAATGAAAAAGGAGAAGTTACAACAGACACCGCAGAAATACAAAGCATCCTAAGAGACTACTACAAGCAACCTATGCCAATAAAATGGACAACCTGGAAGAAATGGACAAATTCTTAGAAAGGTATAACCTTCTAAGACTTAACCAGGAAGAAACAGAAAATATGAACAGACCAATCACAAGTAATGAAATTGAAACTGTGATTAAAAATCTTCCAACAAACAAAAGTCTAGGACCAGATGGCTTCACAGGTGAATTCTATCAAACACTTAGAGAAGAGCTAACACCCATCCTTCTCAAACTCTTCCAAAAATTGAGGAGGAAGGAACACTCCCAAACTCATTCTATGAGGCCACCATCACCCTGATACCAAAACCAGACAAAGATACTACAAAAAAAGAAAATTACAGACCAATATCACTGATGAATATAGATGCAAAAATCCTCAACAAAATACTAGCAAACAGAATCCAACAACACATTAAAAGGATCATACACCATGATCAAGTGGGATTTATCCCAGGGATGCAAGGATTCTTCAATATACGCAAATCAATCAATGTGATACACCATATTAACAAATTGAAGAATAAAAACCATATGATCATCTCAATAGATGCAGAAAAAGCTTTTGACAAAATTCAACACCAATTTATGATAAAAACTCTCCAGAAAGTGGGCATAGAGGGAACCTACCTCAACATAATAAAGGCCATATATGACAAACCCACAGCAAACATCATTCTCAATGGTGAAAAACTGAAAGCATTTCCTCTAAGATCAGGAACGAGACAAGGATTATTCAACATAGTTTCTATTATTATTCAACATAGTTTTGGACGTCCTAGCCACGGCAATCAGAGAAGAAAAAGAAATAAATGGAATACAAATTGGAAAAGAAGAAGTAAAACTGTCACTGTTTGCAGATGACATGATACTATACATAGAGAATCCTAAAACTGCCACCAGAAAACTACTAGAGCTGATTAATGAATTTGGAAAAGTTGCAGGATACAAAATTAATGCACAGAAATCTCTTGCATTCCTATACACTAATGATGAAAAATCTGAAAGAGAAATTATGGAAACACTCCCATTTACCATTGCAACAAAAAGAATAAAATACCTAGGAATGAACCTACCTAAGGAGACAAAAGACCTGTATGCAGAAAACTATTAGACACTGATGAAAGAAATTAAAGATGATACCAACAAATGGAGAGATATACTATGTTCTTGGATTGGAAGAATCAATATTGTGAAAATGACTATACTACCCAAAACAATCTACAGATTCAATGCAATCCCAATCAAATTACCAATAGCATTTTTTACAGAACTAGAACAAATCATCTTAAAATTTGTATGGAGACCCAAAAGACCCCGAATAGCCAAAGCAGTCTTGAGGGAAAAAAACGGAGCTGGAGGAATCAGACTCCCTGACTTCAGACTATACTACAAAGCTACAGTAATCAAGACAATATGGTACTGGCACAAAAACAGAAACATAGATCAGTGGAACAAGATAGAAAGCCCAGCGATAAACCCACGCACCTGTGGTCAACTAATCTATGACAAAGGAGGCAAAGATATACAATGGAGAAAAGACAGTCTCTTCAATAAGTGGTGCTGGGAAAACTGGACAGCTACATGTAAAAGAATGAAATTAGAATACTCCCTAACACCATACACAAAAATAAACTCAAAATGGATTAGAGACCTACATGTAAGACGGGACACTATAAAGCTCTTAGAGGAAAACATAGGAAGAACACTCTTTGACATAAATCACAGCAAGATCTTTTTTGATCCACCTCCTAGAGTAATGGAAATAAAAACAAAAATAAACAAATGGGACCTAATGAAACTTAAAAGCTTTTGCACAGCAAAGGAAACCATAAACAAGATGAAAAGAGAATCCTCAGAATGGGAGAAAATATTTGCAAATGAAGCAACTGACAAAGGATTAATCTCCAAAATATATAAACAGCTCATTCAGCTCAATATTAAAGAAACAAACAACCGAATCCAAAAATGGGCAGAAGACCTACATAGACATTTCTCCAAAGAAGACATACAGATGGCCAAGAAACACATGAAAAGCTGCTCAACGTCACTAATTATTAGAGAAATGCAAATCAAAGCTACAATGAGGTATCACCTCACACCAGTTAGAATGGGCATCATCAGAAAATCTACAAACAACAAATGCTGGAGAGGGTGTGGAGAAAAGGGAACCCTCTTGCACTGTTGGTGGGCATGTAAATTGATACAGCCACTATGGAGAACATTATGGAGGTTCCTTAAAAAACTAAAAATAGAATTACCATATGACCCAGCAATCCCACTACTGGGCATATACCCAGAGAAAACCGCAATTCAAAAAGACACATGCACCCCAATGTTCACTGCAGCACTATTTACAATAGCCAGGTCATGGAAACAACCTAAATGCCCATCAACAGACGAATGGATAAAGAAGATGTGATACATATATACAAAGGAATATTACTCAGCCATAAAAAGGAACGAAATTGAGTCATTTGTTGAGACATGGATGGATCTAGAGACTTTCATACAGAGTGAAGTAAGTCAGAAAGAGAAAAACAAATATCGTATATTAACGCTTTTATGTGAAACCTAGAAAAACGGTACAGATGAACCAGTTTGCAGGGCAGAAGTTGAGACACAGATGTAGAGAACAAACATATGGACACCAAGGGGGGAAAACTGTGGTGGTGTGGGGATGGTGGTGTGCTGAATTGGGCGATTGGGATTGACATGTATACAGTGATGTGTATAAAATTGATGACTGATTAAAAAAATAAAATAAAAGATTACCGTCAGAGCTGACCATGCTGTTTCTGCATGTAAGCCCCTCCCTCAGTCTATAAAAGCTCTTGCTCACTAGTTGTGGCGGGGTGTGGGGGGGAACAGTCAGCCTTTGGACAGGCGTCCACCGCCCCCCTCCCTCAATTGCCAGCATCCAGAGTAAAGCAAACTTTCCTTTCCACCAACTTTGCCTCTTTATTGGCTTTTGAGCGGTGAGCAGCCAGACCCCACCTTTGGTTACAGTAGGACGACTTGATAAATATCTGTGTGCCTAAGGTGAATCAAAATAAAACCTTTTGTCAGTGAGTTCATGGGCATTAGGGGAGAAGAAATCTGCACTGATGACTCTGTTACATTATAGCAAGTGATAAATGCCTTGAGAGAGGAGAGAAGTGCAGTAAGTTCAGAGATAATTGGGAACAGTTGTTTCTGCAATGGCCAGGAAAGGTCTCAAGGGAGGAAGAGGATTTGGTATAGTGCCATGCAGGTTGGAAAAATACTCTCATAAGCAAAGGAATATAAAAGTGTGACCACATCCACAAATAAGTTTACTTCTTGACCACTATCTTCATTTTACTTAATAAAGCCTCAGATTCTTCAGGGGTAAGGTGAGTCACTTAAGGAAAGAGACTTTTTAATGATATGAATCATTACAGAAATTATAGTTGCTGATATCTGAATTAGCATGGCTTGATGTTCATCATATTTTTTTTTAAATAAATTTATTATTTATTTTTGGCTGCATTGGGTCTTCATTGCTGTGTGCAGGCTTTCTCTAGTTGCAGCGAGTGGGGGCTACTCTTTGTTGTGGTGAGTGGGCTTCTTACTGCAGTGGCTTCTTATTGCGGAGCACGGGCTCTAGGCGCATGGGCTCAGTAGTTGTGGCTCGCGGGCTCTAGAGCACAGGCTCAGTAATTGTGTCACACAGGCTTAGTTGCTCCATGGCATGTGGGATATTCCTGGACCAGGGCTCGAACCCGTGTCCTCTGCATTGGCAGGTGGATTCTTAACCACTGCGCCACCAGGGAAATCCCTATATTCATCATATCTTATGTTTTTTTCACACTAAGATACTTCTCTTCCACTTCCAGAATAAGCAATGCATAGAAATTATCACTTAATAATAACGATGATTATACTGTCTAAAATATAGCACTTATTTACTCTATACTAGCCCTTCTTTGAGTTAAGCACTCTACATGAATTTTGGCTTTAAATGTTTAAACCACACTAACGACACTGGAGTGTTATGAGTTAAATACTTTAACAATGTTGATTTTATAGTTAGGAAACAAACCCAGTAATTCTGATCAGAACATGAGTCATGTTCTTTGATAAAGGTTTTGTTTTTTTTTTAATTTGAATACCCGTGTCTCTCTGAAAAATAAACTGTAAACTTTAGAGATGAGAGGAGTTGCAAATAATCTAGCCCAGTGGTTTTCTATCTACTTCAGGAGTCAGGAGAAAAAAGCTGAATGTACAAGGTGCAAGACTCAGAGCTATGTTTCATTGAAGTATATTTAATCATATCCCTCCCAAATGCAAAAGAGATTCACCCTCTCCCAAGTTTCCCCCAAATCTCATCCCATTATGCATCATATCAAAGTACAAAATTTGATCTTCAGTTACAGCGTCATGGGCAGCACTTCTGCATATGGCCCGGCAGGCTGAGCTGAGGTGTCAGCACAGCCATGTCTCACTAGGCACTCTGATCTGAAGTGCCAGGTGCTAGGCCTCTGCATGAAGCACGCTGTGAACCAGTGAAACTAGACAAAGCACAGAGGAAAAGAAAAAAAAAAACGGAGACCTTCAAGATGGCAGAGGAGTGAGACGTAGAGATCACCTACCTCCCCAAAAATACATCAAAAATACATCTACATGTGGAACACCTCCTATAGAACACATACTGAATGCTGGCAGACGACCTCAGACTTCCCCAAAAGCAAGAAAATCCCCATGTACCTGTCCATGTGGCTGACAGGGTCTTGGTGTTCTGGCCTGGTGTCAGGCCTGAGTGTCCGAGGTGGGAGGGCTGAGTTCAGGACATTGGACCACCAGAGACCTCCCGGCTCCACGTAATATCAATCAGCAAGAGCTCTCCCAGAGATCTCCATCTCAGTGCTAAGACCCAGCCCCATCCAATGGCCAGAGGCTCCAGTGCTGGACGCCCCATGCCAAACAACTAGGATGAAAGGAACATAACCCCACCCATTAGCACAGAGGCTGCCTAAAATCATACTAAGTTCACATACACCCCCAAAACACACTGCTGGACGCAGCCCTGACCACCCGAAAGACAAGATCCAGCCCCACCCATCAGAACACAGACACCAGTTCCCTCCACCAGGAAGCCTGCACAACCCATTGAACTAACCTCACCAACTGGGAAAAGATGCCAAAAACAACAGGAACTAGGAACCAGCCTGCAAAAAGGAGGCCCCAAACAAAGTAAGTTAAACAAAATGAGGAGACAGAGAAATATGCAGCAGATGAAGAAGCAAGGTAAAAACCCACCAGACCAAACAAATGAAGAGGAAATAGGCAGTCTACCTGAAAAAGAATTCAGAGTAATGATAGTAAAGATGATCCAAAATCTTCGAAATAGAACGGATAAAGTACAAGAAACATTTAATGAAGACCTAGAAGAACTAAAGAGCAAACAAACAATAATGAACAACACAATAAATGAAATTAAAAATACCCTAGAAGGAACCAATACCAGAATAACTGAGGCAGAAGAACGGATAAGTAACCTGGAAGATAAAATACTGGAAATAACTACTGAAGAGCAGAATAAAGAAAAAAGAATGAAAAGAATTGAGGACAGTCCCAGAGACTTCTGGGACAACATTAAATGCACCAGTATCAAATTATAGGTGTCCCAGAAGAAGAAGAGAAAAAGAAAGGGTCTCAGAAAATATTTCAAGAGATTATAGTCAAAAACTTCCCTAACATGGGAAAGTAAATAGTCAAGTCCAAGAAGCGCAGAGAGTCCATACAGGATAAATCCAAAGAGAAACACGCCAAGACACATATTAATCAAACTATCAAAAATTAAATACAAAGAAACAATATTAAAAGCAACAGGGAAAAGCAACAAATAACATACAAGAGAATCCCCATAAGGTTAACAGCTGATATTTAGGCAGAAACTCTAGAAGCCAGAAGGGAGTGGCAGGACATATTTAGAGTGATGAAAGGAAAAAACCTACAACCAAGATTACTCTACCCAGCAAGGATCTCATTCAGATTCAAAGGAGAAATTAAAACTATTACAGACAAGCAAAAGCTAAGAGAATTCAGCACCACCAAACCAGCTTTACAACAAATGCTAAAGGAACTTCTCTAGGCAGGAAACACAAGAGAAGGAAAAGACCTACAAAAAGAACCCCAAAACAATTAAGAAAATGGTAACAGGAACATACATATTGATAATAACCTTAAATGTAAATGGATTAAATGCTCCAACCAAAAGATATACACTGGCTGAATGGATACAAAAACAAGACCCATGCATATGCTGTCTACAAGAGACCCACTTCAGACCTAGGGACACATAGACTGAAAGTGAGGGGATGGAAAAAGATATTCCATGCAAATGGAAATCAAAAGAAAGCTGGAGTAGCAATTCTCATATCAGACAAAATAGACTTTAAAATAAATACTGTTGCAAGAGACAAATAAGGACACTACATAATGATAAAGGGATCAATCCAACAAGAAGATATAACAATTGTAGATATTTATGCACCCAATATAGGAGCACCTAAATACATAAGGCAAAGGCTAACAGTCGTAAAAGGGGAAGTCGACAGTAACACAATAATAGTAGGGGATGTTAACACCCCACTTTCACCAATGGACAGATCATCCAAAATGAAAATAAATAAGGAAACACAAGCTTTAAATGACGCATTAGACAAGATGGACTTAATTGATATTTATAGGACATTCCATCTAAAAACAACAGAATACACTTTCTTCTCAAGTGCTCATGGAACATTCTCCAGGATAGATAATATCTTGGGTCACAAATCAAGCCTTGGTAAATTTAAGATAATTGAAATCGTACCAAGTATCTTTACCGACCACAATGCTATGAGACGAGATATAAATTACAGGGAAAAAAATGTAAAAAACACAAACACATGGAGGCTAAACAATATAATACTAAATAAGCAAGAGATCACTGAAGAAATCAAAGAGGAAATGAAAAAATACTTAGAAACAAATGACAATGAAAACAGTATCACCCAAAACCTATGGGATGCAGCAAAAGCAGTTCTAAGAGGGAAGTTTATAGCAATACAATCCTACCTCAAGAAACAAGAAAAATCTCAAATAAACAACCTAAACTTACACCTAAAGCAATTAGAAAAAGAAGAACAAAAACAACCCAAAGTTAGCAGACAGAAAGAAATCATAAAAATCAGATCAGAAATAAATGAAAAAGAAATGAAGGAAACAATAGCAAAGATCAATAAAACTAAAAGCTGGTTCTTTGAGAAGATAAACAAAATTGATAAACCCTTATCCAGACTAATCAAGAAAAAAAAGAGAGAAGACTCAAATCAACAGAATTAGAAATGAAAAAGGAGAAGTAACAACTGACACTGCAGAAATACAAAGGATCATGAGAGATTACTACAAGCAGTTATATGCCAATAAAATGGAAAACCTGGAAGAATTGGACAAATTCTTAGAGAAGCAAAACCTTCCAAGACTGAACCAGGAAGAAATAGAAAATATAAACAGACCAATCACAAGCACTGAAATTGAAACTGTGATTAAAAATCTTCCAACAAACAAAAGCCCAGGACCAAATGGCTTCACAGATGAATTTTATCAAGCATTTAGAGAAGAGCTAACACCTATCCTTCTCAAACTCTTCCAAAGTATAGCAGAGGGAGGAACACTCCCAAACTCATTCTACAAAGCCACCATCACCCTGGTACTAAAACCAGACAGAAATGTCACAAAAAAAGAAAACAACAGGCCAATATCACTGATGAACATAGATGAAAAATCCTCAACAAAATACTAGCAAAAAAAATAAATAAATACTAGCAAACAGAATCCAGCAGCACATTAAAAGCATCATACACCATGATCAAGTGAGGTTTATCCCAGGAATGCAAGGATTCTTCAATATATGCAAATCAATCAATGTGATACACAGTATTAACAAACTGAAGGATAGAAAACACATGATCATCTCAATAGATGCAGGAAAAGCTTTTGACAAAATTCAACACCGATTTATAATAAAACCTCTCTGGAAAGTAGGCATTGAGGGAACCTACCTCAACATAGTAAAGGCCATATATGACAAACCCACAGCCAACATCATTCTCAGTGGTGAAAAACTGAAACCATTTCCTCTAAGATCAGGAACAAGACAAGGTTGCCCACTCTCACCGCTATTATTCAACATAGTTTTGAAAGTTTTAGCCACAGCAATCAGAGAAGAAAAAGAAATAAAATGAATCAAATCAGAAAGGAAGTAAAAGTGTCACTGTTTGCAGATGACATTATGCTATACGTAGAGAATCCTAAAGATGCCACCAGAAGACTACTAGAGCTAACCAATGAATTTTGTAAAATAGCAGGATACTAAATTAATGCACAGAAATCTCTTGCATTCCTATACACTAATGATGAAAAATCTGAAAGAGAAATTAAAGAAACACTCCCATTTACCATTGCAACAAAAAGAGTAAAATACCTAGGAATAAACCTACCTAAGGAGACAAAAGACCTGTATGCAGAAAACTATAGGACACTAATGAAAGAAATTAAAGACAATACAAACAGATGGATAGATATACCATGTTCTTGGATTGGAAGAATCAACATTGTGAAAATGACTATACTACTCAAAGCAATCTACAGATTCAATGCAATCCCTATCAAACCACCAATGGCCTTTTTCACAGAACTAGAACAAAAAATTTCACAATTTGTATGGAAACACAGAACACCTCGAGTAGCAAACCTATCTTGAGAAAGAAAAATGGAGCTGGAGGAATCAGGCTCCCTGACTTCAGACTATACTACAAAGCTACAGTAATAAAGACATTATGGTACTGGCACAAAAACAGAGATATCGATCTATGGAACAGGATAGAAAGCCCAGAGGTAAGCCCACACACATATGGTCACCTTATCTTTGATAAAGGAGGCAAGAATATACAATGGAGAAAAGACAGAGTCTCTTCATTAAGTGGTGCTGGGAAAACTGGACAGCAACATGTAAAAGAATGAAATTAGAGCACTTCCTAACACCATACACAAAAATAAACTCAAAATGGATTAAAGACCTTAATGTAAGGCCAGACACTATAAAACTCTTAGACGAAAATATAGGCAGAACACTCTATGACATAAATCACAGCAAGATTCTTTTCGACCCACCTCCTAGAGAAATGGAAATAAAAACAAAAATAAACAAATGAGACCTAATGAAACTTAAAAGCTTGTGCACAGCAAAGGAAACCATAAGCAAGATGAAAAGACAACCCTCAGAATGGGAGAAAATATTTGCAAATGAAGCAACTGACAAAGGATTAATCTCCAAAATTTACAAGCATCACATGCAGTTCAATATCAAAAAAAGAAACAACTCAATCTAAAAATGGGCCGAAGACCTAAATAGACATTTCTCCGAAGAAGATATCCAGATTGCCAACAAATACATGAAAGGATATTCAACATCACTAATCATTAGAGAAATGCAAATCAAAACTACAATGAGGTATCACCTCACACCAGTCAGAATGGCCATCATCAAAAATTCTACAAGCAATAAATGCTGGAGAGGGTGTTGAGAAAAGTGAACCCTCTTGCACTGATAGTGGGAATGTAAATTGATACAGCCACTATGGAGAATAGTATGGAGGTTCCTTAAAAAATGAAAAATAGAACTACCATACGACCCAGCAGTCCCACTACTGGGCATATACCCTGAGAAAACCATAAATCAAAAAGAGTCATGTACCACAATGTTCATTGCAGCTCTATTTACAGTAGCCTGGCCATGGAAGCAACCTAAGTGTCCATCGACAGATGAATGGATAAAGAAGATGTGGCATATATATATAATGGAATATTACTCAACCATAAAAAGAAATGAAATTGAGTATAGTGAGGTGGATGGACCTAGAGTCTGTCATACAGAGTGAAGTAAGTCAGAAAGAGAAAAACAAATACCATATGCTAACACATATATGTGGAATCTAAAGGAAAGTAAAAATGGTTCTGACAAACCTAGGGGCAGGACAGGAATAAAGACACAGATGTAGAGAATGCACTTGAGGACACAGGGAGGGGGGGAGGGTAAGCTGGGACGAAATGAGAGGGTGGCATTGACATATATACACACTACCAAATGTAAAGTAGATAGCTAGTAGGAAGTAGCTGCATAGAAGAGGGAGATTATCTCGGTGCTTTGTGACCACCTAGAGGTGTGGGATAGGGAGGGTGGGAGGGAGACACAAGAGGGAGGATGGGGATATATGTATACATATAGCTGATTCACTTTGTTATACAGCAGAAACTAACACAACATTGTAAAGCAATTAAACTCCAATAAAGATGTTTATAAAAAAAAAAGAAAGAAAACAAAGTACAAAATCTTGTCATCCAGATCAGGTCCTGGAGTAGATGAGATTCCTGAATATAATCTCTTAAATACTGCTCCTGGGACAAAATTCCTTTCATTTGTGGACCTATGAAACAAAAGACAAGTTACTTGCCTCCGTACCATATGATGGTAGGGTAGGCAGATATCCTATATCCTGAGCTATAAACATTATGTTTAAGAAGAGGGAAATAGGAGGTAAAAGTAAGTGCTTGTTTAATAGTAGTTCTGATCTGGAAAATGTTAGGAATTTCTTGATTAGATTTCAAGACTAAAGAATAATTATTTGTGGCTCTTTACTGTATTCTCTGTTTTCTTGGTTCCATCTCTGTGTCATCTTCACTTTTCATCAAAAGTAGCATGTGTTTGTAGTGCATAGTTTATCTGTCTGCTTCCTGCCTACTGTGGACTAGATATCTGTGTACTCCACTATTGATATGTTGAAATCCTAACCCCCAATGTGATTGTATTAGGAAATGGGACCTTTGTGTATTGCTTAGGTCATGAGGGTGGAGCCTCATGAATGGGATTTGTGCCTTTATAAAAGAGATCCCAGAGAACTTTGTTGCCTATCCTGCCATGTGAGGACACAGCAAAAAGATGGCCATCCATGAACCAGGAAGTGGGCTCTTATTACATACCTAATGAGCTGGCACTTTGATCTTGGACTTCCCAGCCTCTAGAACTATTAAAAATAAATGTTTGTCATTTATAAGCCACCCAGGTCATGGTATTTTATTATAGTGGCCTGAACAAGCTAAGACACTTCCAGTAGACTTTTGGGGTTTCAACTTTTCCTTTGATACTTTTTCTGTCTCTTTCAGTCCAAGCTGGCAATATTTGTGCTGATATGATTTTCTCAAGAACTTTATGGATCTCCTGTGGATTACAGTGGGGTTCAGCCCATTAGACAAAAGTCACATTCACAGATATTTTTGAAATAATCCCTCTCTACCTCCTGTTCAGAAGGACAAGGCTGTCAGTCTTCCTAGGCTGACTGAGAAGATTGAGAGGATCTGCCAGGCACGTTATTAATTCTTTAAGGACACTTTGTGTAACTGAATACTCTGATCTTTTGATCTTTCTGAGAGTATAGCAAAAGGTTGTATATTTGCACCCCCAGCTTTTCCCTATGCCATGCTTTTAGAAGGTATTTCTCAATTTTAGCATTCTTTGCCATTTGGAAAGTTTGAGTATTTCAAACCCATCAAGATATGTTTTCTTTTCCTTTTTTTTTTTTTAAGTATTCCTTCAATTTATCTCTCTCCTTCATGTTTTACTAAATACAGCAAAGAAACAAAACAAAACAAAAAACAGGTGGTACCTTCAACATTTTGCTTGGAAATCTCCTTAGCTAAATAAACAAGTTCATCCCTTACAAGTTTTGCTTTCCATGTAACTGCAGGAGGCAATTTTGCTAAGCTTTCTGCCACAGTATAACAAGGATACTCCTTCCTCCAGTTTCCAATGACACATTCCTCACTTCGTTTTTGAGCCCTCAGCAGCAGCGTCCTTAAAGTCTATACTTTTAGTAACAGTTTTTTCAAAGAAATTAAGAGTTTCTTTTTAACGATCCTCAAAATTCTTCCAGCCTCTGCCCATTGCCCAGTTTTAATCCACTCTCACATTCTGAGGTATTTGTTACAGTACAACCCACTTCCAGGTATTAAAATGTGTGTTAGTTTTCAATTGCTGTGTAACGCATTACCACAAATGTAGTGGGGTAAAAGGACACACATTTCTTAGTTCATACTCTCCATGAATCAGGAGTCTGAGCATGCCTTACTTTGGTCCTTTGATTAGGATCTGACGAAGAGGCAATCAAGGACCGCCCCTGGCTGGGTTTTCTTCTGGATGCTTGACTTAGAGAGGATCGGCTTTCTTGCTCAGGTGGTTGCTGACAATATTCATTTCACGCGCCTGTCAGATTCCGGGAGTTCTAATTCCCTCACTTCATTTGGGTTTTTGCTCAAATGTTTACCTCACTAGAGAAGCTTTCTGAAACTACTCCATCTCAACAATGCTTCCTATTAGTTCTTATTCCTTTATTTTGCTTTATTTTTGTTCATAGTTCTATCGCTTCCTGCCGTCATATTGTACATTAATTTGTCTAATTTTTATATCTACCTATCAGAATGTAAGTTCTGTTAGGGCAGGGCTGTATTATTGCTTTGGTGGTGTTTTTTCACTGCTTTTTACCTTGCCATCTAAGAGAATGATTCTCACATACTATCAACACAAAAATATTTATTGAATTAAGGAATGGGAATCAGTCTCCCAGTGTCTAACTGGTAAATGATTACAATGAGAAGGACTTAAAAATTAAAAACAAAAGTTTTCTGCCTCAAAACTCATAGAATTTGGACAGCTCTATTTAGAGGAAAAGTCATAGAAATAAATTCCACTATTTTTAAAGTAGAGCATTACAAAAATGTAACCGAAATTGAGACATAAATAATTATAAGTCAACATTTTAAGTTGTAAAGACATGTATTTGGTCTCCATAAACTGAGTTCAAGTCTTAAAGTACATACACCATCTTTGAACTAAGGAAATCAATTATTATGAATTCAAATTTTTCTAAATTTTCCTTGCTTAACACACAACACACAGAGACACACCTAGAAACACACAAGGATAGTAATGAGGCTGGGGAAAAAAACATACCAGAATATTTATAGTGGCCATGAGCAGGTGGTTCAAGTATAGATTCACTTAAAAGTCTTTATAGCTTTCTGCATTTTACAATTTTGTATTATTACAGATCAACAATTATTAATGGTGAAAATATCTAAATGCCTGTGTCCCCTTCATGTTGCACTTAATTTCTGTAGGACAAATAGATATGATTTAAACAGTGGGTTTGCTTATAAGTGCATGTGCCTCTGTGTGTGTGTGTGTGTGTGTGTATAGTCACTTCAGAACGTCTTGAGATACGATAGGATATATAAGAATGATTTCTGTATTGAATGAGAGAATACATTATTTTGGGACTATTATGAAAGAGTAAATTCTGCTCACAATTCTAAATTTATTTGAGAATTATTTCTTTAGATATCTGAATATAAAATATGTAGGGCTAAAAAATATCTGCAGCCAACAGTTTGAATCTACTGATCAATACAATTCTTAAACGTGATAAAATCATTGTATTGGTCTTCTTTTAGTAAGAAGTCATCAGTGTTAATAAGTTTCAGCGTTTTAAAGAAACAGTGATAAAACATATTGATAAACTTAGTGTCTAACATCATTTAAGTTTCTGGACTGGGAAATTAACATTCCAGCCCACATTAAACACTGCTCATGATAAATTGTCAGCAAGTAGGATATCTTGTATCCAGTTTTGGCTGTGATTCTGCCTTATTGAATAAACTTTTGACAACCTGTCTGGTTTTAAATTTCTTCTCCTTTAAATAAGGACAATGAACCAGATGTACTCTATATTTCCTTCCTGCTCCATCATTGTATATATCTACATAATTTTTTTCTTTTTGAATTAAGTCCCATTTGGTAGTAATTCTCAATGACTTATGAAGTGTAGTTTAAAATAGATTTTCATTGGAAACAGGAAAAAATTAAAATATTCTATCAGAAAACTATACAGTTTAAAATTGCATTTCCATATGGAATTAGGTCACTAGTTTTAGTAAGGCATTCCAACATTTTTGGACATTTCATTACCCTGGAATTAAGCAGCAAATTAAAAATTTCTAGAAAGAATAATTTTAATATTTAAGTATATTAAAACTATATTATGTATAAAGAGCATAAGAATAGTTTTAAAGAAATAAGACTCTTTAAAGTTGGGATCCCCACATAGAACACAACAAAATTAATAACATTTTTAAGTACAGATAAAGAAAATTTGTTAATAGAATTAGGTTGGAAGAAAGTCAAGACAGTTACCCCATGTGAAATTTCGCTTCTTGATTACCAACATACATTCTCAGTGTAAGTGTGTCATAATATTTCTAACTTCTTACCCTATGTATGAGGTGTAGGAAATCATATACCAAGTTGTTTATTTTTTTGAAGTAAAACTGAAACTTCACTCCAATCTAAGGAACCGAGGTGACATTGAACAGTGAATTTCCATATGTAAGCTTCTCTCCTTCTTTTATCTTTTTACTATTAAGAATTGTATATAGACTCATTTTAAAAAGATTTGGCCAAGATATTTTTATAAAACTAAAATCAACATAAATAATAGGGGTAATCTCTTTAATATCACACATTTAAAGAGGTCTTTTAATTAATCTATTGATATTATCAAGTCACAGAATATGAAAGTAGAATTTTAAAGCTGGTGGCTTATTTAGATACAAACAATTTATCAAGTTTTATTTATTTTCAACAAACTCTTGTATCTTACTTAATATATGCCAACCACAGTTCTGAGTGCTTTACATTATTAGTTCATTTAGTTTGCAGAATAACCTTATGAGCAAAACGCTTTTGTTATCCTCTCCATTGGGTAGGTGCAGATATCAAGAGACTGGGTGCATTGCACCAGGTTTTGAAACTAATGGCACAGCCAGCATTCAGACTCCTCAGTCCATGCTCTTAATCACTGTATTAGACACCCCTTTAACAGAAAATGATATCGAAGCCCAGAGAGGCAGTGTGACTTACTCGGAGTCTTAAAGCTATTTCACAGAAAACCCAACGTGAGCAACATTCTCCCAAATCACTTTAACATATAATAAATTGGGGAAAAACATAGCAAAATAATTCAGGAAGATCAAACAGTTTCCTAATGTAAAGTATCTCTTGGTTTCTATTCACTTATTATTACAGTTTTCTATAGGTGGAAAATAAACAACTTCTGGGAAAAAAAAATTCCTTAGCTGTATTTCCTAGTATCTGCTGAATGATATTGTTTTTAAATACAATGTTCCAGGTTAACCTGAGCTGAAGAAAGAAGAAGGAGGAGCAGTAGGAGGAGGCTTGGGGCAGGAATTAGAAATAGTGAAACATGTTGAAGAACAAATAGGGATTTTCATTTTGTAAACATAGAAATTAGAGTGAGGGGCACAAGTTTCTGGAAGAGTTTCTCCATTATGGGTGTTTCCAAGACAGCATTCCAACTATCACCGATGCTGATACCCACCTTCACCCCCGCCAAATATTCTGCATTTCTGTTTTTCCACGATGTAAATACCATAAATGAAGAATAGAAAACACAAATGCCTCCCGTATCTGTCAGGGTGTAACTATATTATGTATTTATTATGCACACATAGTATTAGAAATGCAGTGGGGCTGTAGCACACAGCAATAACTCTGCCTCGTCCATTTAAAGGGGTTACACATACCTGCCACTTAACCAGTCAGTTGTTACCATGCAGAAGTGTGGGCCAAGTGGTACAGGATCTCTGATTTTGACTTTTATGCAAAATTGTCTAATATTAAAATGTTGGCTTTTTTTGTGTGTGTGGAGGGATAAACCAAATCTATCCAGAGACCAGCTCCAGAGCACTTTTGCAGGCAGGCGGCTTTCAACCTCTGCCATAAATAATCTCAGAGAGAGGCTTGATTGTGCTTTTTTTCATTGGAAAGTGACCACATGCTTCTATGAAACTTTATTTAAAACCATCATAATCTGTTTTTTGATGAAGCTACTTGGAGGTACACAAAAAATAAAGTGTCATATGTATGACAATTTTCAATACATTTTTACAGTTGGAGAGTAGACACATAAATCTTACTTCTATAGTTTTAAAAATAGATTAAATCTGTCCTTGCTTGAAGTAATTACACTATGGTGCAATCACATTTACCTAAATTAATATTTAAAGATGGAACCAATTGAAAATGAAATTGAATTAAACTAAGGTATCATACTGCACTCTATGCTGGTGGTTTGTAATTGATCGCAAATGTCAATCTATAAATGTAATAAGCTGTGCATACAAAATGGATCAAATATAAGATGCTTAAGACAATATAACATGTCCTTAGAATGTAAGATGATGTGGCATAAAATGATTGAGTTCAATTGCTTAATAAATAATGTAATATAATAGCTTTTAGAGGGTATTTGTGGAATGAAATTGGGAATCTCACAGAAACAACATTTCATATAAATGTGTCATACATTCAAACACCCAAAAGCTTCATAATTCAAGAAGAAGTTAGTGGCTTAGTAAGTAATAGAATTAATTTCTGTAATTGGTATTGGGTGGCTTACCTACACACAATTCTCATATATGCATGTTCTTATTATCATCTTGCCTACATAACTTCATGCTGTTTAAATATTACTAGAGCAAATCTTTATGGAGTGCTGTGTATAAGCCTTAAATGTATTATTCATGGAGTATAATCCTCAAATGTACTCTCTCCAGGTAAAGCACAACTCCCCAACTTTTGGATAATTATATTTATTCTGACCCCCCTACCTTTTGTTCCCTCCCCAACCCAGGAAATGCAAGCTATATGAGAAAGCTATCTTAGCAGTGGGAGAAATATGTCTTTTATAGGAATGTATGGTTGGGAATGGGGGCCATTTAGAATTTTGCTGCCACTTTCTTGACTGGGATCATGACTAAAACCTGAAAGGCCTATTTCTGAAGCAGATTGAATGTTATGTGCAGCATGATATGACAGATGAGCTTGAGTTCAAAATCTGGCTATTATATACCACGGACTGCACTACAAGCCATTATCTTATTTAACCATTATAATGGGCTATTTTTTTTTTCAGTTATGAAAATCTGAGGCACAATATGCCATACAGATCTTGAATGAAAGTCAACACTTAGACATATCAAGGCTATGGTTTCCTCATTTGTTCTAAGAATTCCATCATATATAAAGTCTCCATGATACAGTGTATGACACGCAGTATATTTTTCTAAAATTATTCCAAGTCCTAGAAGTCAGTGCTACAAATGATAGAAGGGAGTAAGAGGTGTAAGCTAAGAAGGCTTGTGGGGCAATCTTAAAGCAGAGAACTGCGTAAAATGAGAGATGAAATTAGATTTATATTTTATATTTAGAGGATGGCCAAACACAAGTTCGAATTTAATTCAGAGGCAGACTTTATAAGACTGTGAGATAAAGGATGTCTTTTATCATTTTTTCACATCCATTTTAGTAATGCCAGAGAGCCCATTTGGTAGACGCAAAGGGCACTACTCCAATAAGAAAGAGTAGTTATTTTAAATAATTTCCTAATTCATATTTTGAAAGTCTTGACATAGTAACAATAAGGAAGCAAGTAGGTAGAACATTGTTACACTTTTTGCACTTGTTCCAGTCTTGATATTTTGTTTTTATTTAAATTTGTATATGAGGGATGGGAAGGTATTGTAAACTCTTCAGTGCTTAAAACCCCACCCAACATTTCTTTGAAATATAGTTCTCTTCTGTTGATTTCAGTTCTCTCCTATCCTAATGAGTTGTTTTAGGATAAAAAACCCGACATATCTGAACTCAGGAATCATGAGTGATACATTTATGGCACATCTTGTAAAGGAATTACCTTTGAACAGAAAAGAATGCTTTCACTCTGACAGACCACTTGGCTACCTTAGCCATGCCTGATCAGAAAGATCCTTCAGATAAAACCCTGTTCTGGAAAACCAGTCACAACCAGAGGTGTCCAGTCCATTCTGGGTTTTGTTAGAGTTTGGAAAAAGGAAGGCTAGATCTTTGGGAATTTTATATGCTTTTCTCTAGTAGAAATGAAAAATTTTTTTTGAAAAATTTTAACCTTTCTTCCCAGGTTCTTTGAAACTTTGAAATTAATACCAAAAATAAAGTATGGTCCCATAGAACTTGCCAAACACTGTAGGAGCACACAAGTATCATATACTGTACTACGAAGACTTTATACACCAAGGAATTCGTAGAATAAATGAGGGAACCACAGTCATGATGTATAAATAAAGAATCAATAGAATATAGAAGTTTAATCATGCTATAGCAAGCACAGAGGTGTGTAAAACATAGTTTTTATTCTTAAGGAGCTGGTGGAGAGGGAAAAATGAACGCTATAATTAAGAAAGCATACACATGGAATTCTTTTTACTTTGGAGGGAGGAGAGACTACACACGGATGAGAGGACTTTGGAGAAGAAGAGTTAGTGTTTGCATTGCTCATGCTAAGAATCTCCATTCTGTGAAGGACAAAGGACAGCTACTGGAAGTTGTTTCAGAAAGAACAAAATGGGTGTTCGGAGGTCTGAGGTATAAACTCCTGACATTTTTCCTCTTTGCAGAAAAGGTAAAATGACAGTGATGACAAGATCATCTACTGTAGGCTCAAGCTGTTAAACAGCAAATCCAGGATATGTCATTACACTCAGGAGGGATGTTGATAAGTGTGTCATAGGAAGCAACATAAGGTCAGTGGCTTCTGTGCTTTAGGGAAAACTTTATGTGGCAATTAAGCTGAAATTAGCTCTATTCTTGCCAAAAGCCACAACCCCTTGAGGTGTTATTAAAGAAAGCTACCTGACTAATCAACCAAACTAACACTGTGGCCAAGATTCTAGTGCCTCAAGTGGGTTGAACCAAGCAGTTACTGAACTTACATAATGGAATCTGTGTGAGGCCTAATTTGACCAGCATGGTCCTTATGTTGCAATTTCTCCAAACTGGAAGAATGCAGAATCAGGTTGGTTGGTTTGCTTGGTTTGCTTGCTTGCTTCCATAGCTGTTTGCATTCATTTTGCTTCTTTGTCTGTTGTTTTTGTCTTTCTATTCCTTTTTAAAATCTTTCTACAGGGGCTAGAAAAAAATTGTCTGCTTAACATATTTTCTGGACTGCTTCCTATTATTCCTCTGATTTTTTTCTAATAGCTTCTTCGATTTCTAGCTCCAAACATGAACAGCCCTAGACTGCCATAAGTCATATTAAGGTAATTCAAAATAATAATGGAAAACAAAGGCTAGAGGTGGATACCAGTGAGTGAAAATGCAGAAATCTGAACACTTACATGATGGGTCTGTCACCAGTAAAGGTGTGAAGCCATGGGGTAAGCCTGAATGCCTTACTGAGTTCTCCAGTGCACATCACAGTCTGTCTTTGCCTTGGGTAATTACTGTATGACTGAATCCCTGTTTAAATCAGCCAATTATTTTTGAACTTCTATCATCTCTCAGGAATTATGCAAATGAATAATGTATGGTCTGTCTCCTCAAGTTGCTTATAGGGTAATTTAAGTCAGGCAGACCGACTAAAGCAGACAATTTTAAGCAAATGCAGTGGGAGAGCTATGTACAAGGCACTCCTGTAGCCTTGAGGGAAGGGCTCAGGCAAATGTTCCTGGGGAGAGCACTACCTAAACTGAGATAAATTCCAGGGATGTCAAGCTAGATTGACTTCAATTGAGGTTAATGGTATCAAGTGAGAATCTATCCCTGAATGTATACTTGTGCATATACATATAGCATACATGGACTATACTGAGTTGTATACCAATATATTTATGTGTGCCAAATATACATGTATGTGTATGCATTTATATGTGTGTATTTGTAATAAATTATGTATATACTTACACACACATAGACACACACAACTCAGGCTACTCTAAGAGTTTGATTAGAATACTGATTTTAGGGAATATTGGAACAGTCTAACCTGGGTCTTGTTCATGCACTATTGTGGCAGGGAGATGTCATGGGGGAATAATTGTAAGGTTTACCCCAAGCCTTCAAAGTCTTTTAATGGTTATATTCCACTTAATGTTAGTCAGATGGCACCAAGGACTCACTTGAGATGTGCTATCAGGTGGTATATAATCTAGGTAGCATTGAACAAGTTTTTGGAAATGGCTGTGTCTGGCCACCACCAGACGGCTCAGCAGGAATTGTTCTTTGAACAACACTCAGAGTAGTTACTGAAACAGTATCTTTAAAATGTTTGTGTTTTTTAATTTTTATTGGAGTATAGTTGCTTTACAATGTTGTGTTAGTTTCTACTGTACAGCAAAGTGAATCAGCTATACGTATATATATCCCCTCTTTTTTGGATTTCCTACCCATTTAGGTCACCACAGAGCACTGAGTAGTGTTCCCTGTGCTATATAGTAGGTTCTCATTTGTTCTCTATTTTATACATAGTATCAATAGTGTTTATATGTCAATCCCAACCTCCCAATTCATCCCAAGCCCCCCTTCCCCCTTGGTATCCATACATTTGTGCTCTACGTCTGTGTCTCTATTTCTGCTTTGTAAATAAGATTGTCTATACCAATTTTTTCAGATTCCACATATATACATTAATATACGATATTTGTTTTTCTCTTTCTGACTTACTTCACTCTGTATGACAGTCTCTAGGTCCATCCATGTCTATACAAATGATCCAATTTTGTTCCTTTTTATGGCTGAGTAATATTCCATTGTATGTATGTACCACATCTTCTTTATCCATTCCTCTGTTGATGGACATTTAAGTTGCTTTCATGTCCTGGCTATTGTAAATAGAGCTGCAGTGAACATTGTGGTACATGACTCTTTTTGAATTATGGTTTTCTCAGGCTATATGCCCAGGAGTGGGACTGCTGGGTCACATGGTAGTTCTATTTTTAGTTTTTTAAAGAACCTCCATACTGCTCTCCATAGAGGCTGTATCAATTTACATTCCCACCAACAGTGCAAGAGGGTTTCCTTTTCTCCGCACCCTCTCCAGCATGTATTGTTTGTAGATTTTCTGATGATGCCCATTCTAACTGGTGTGAGGTGATACCTCATTGTAGTTTTGATTTGAATTTCTCTAATAATTAGTGATGTTGAGCAGCTTTTCATGTGTTTGTTGGCCATCTGTATGTCTTCTTTGGAGAAATGTCTATTAAGGTTTTCCACCTATTTTTAGATTGGGTTGTTTGTTTTTTTGATATTGAGTTGCTTGAGTTGCTTGTACATTTTGGAGATTAATCCTTTGTCAACTGCTTCATTTGCAAATATTTTCTCCCATTCTGAGGGTTGTCTTTTGCCACAGAATTGTCTGGGTGGAACATGAGAGAAATAGAAGGATTAAAAAGATGCCACCAGGAGCACTTACTAGGAAGTTACTAGCAAAGACAGCAACTGTCACCTTCTAGAAGTCCCTGTGTTTATGGTGGCTGCTTCCATGTGCTTCAAGGAGCATCTGTTAAATTGTGGTCGTTCAGAGATTGGACTGTCCATTAGTTTTCATCGTCCTAATATTATTACCCTTAACACCAATGGGAAGGTTGAACTGTGGTATCTTTCATTATATTCCTTACAAAGGAATGACCTACCAATCAGAAAGACTGAAGCAGGATTTCTAAGTGGCAAGATAGAATTGTAGACAGACAGAAGAGAGATGAAGCCTGTCATTTGTTAGATTTGTGTCCGTGTGTAAAATAGGAAGAGTAACTGCTACTTCACAGTGTTGTTTTGAGTATATAATTAGAATATATATTTTTAAAAACGGTGTGGTAGAAAGAGTAATGCTTTCCCGCCTACGTCCACATCCTAGTCCCTCGAATCTGCAAATATATTACTTAACGTGGCACAGAGAATTTGCAAATGGGATTAAGAACCTTGAGTTGGGGAGATTATTTTGGACTATGCAGGTACACCCATGTAATCACAAGAGTCATTATAAAAGGGAGCTAAGCAGGTCAAAGAAGAGAAAAAGAAGATATGACAAAAAAAGAAAGGCTGGCCGTATTTTGAAGATAAAGGAAGGGGCTATGAACCAAAGAATACAGATGGTACCCAAAAGCCGGAAAAAAACAAAGAAACAGATTCTTCTCAAGAGCCTCCAGAAAAAACACGACCCTACCAATACCTTGATTTCATCCTGGTAAAACTCCTTTTGGAATTCTGACCTCTAGAATTGTAAGAAAGTGAGTCTGTGATTATATTTTTCAGTGCCAATAGGAAACTGACACAGACTATTGCAATATATACCATAGAGGAACTGTTTCATAAATGGATATTATATTATTAATAATTGCTTTATATTGCATAGTAAGATATTCCTACAAAAATATCTGTTTAGGAACCAATAACACTTAATTTGTTAATTTATTTCCTACTGTTTATGAAAGCACAGATACTCTGGATGGTGCTTTGCATGTATTATTTCTACACCTCATATTATTTCAGTATTACTAGTATTTTTCTCATTTGTAATTGGCAATATAATATTCACCCCGAGTACTAAACTCATTCATCAAATCATTCAACGATCAAAAAATATGTAAAACAAATTTTGTGTTTTACATGCATATCTTTAATAAATATCTGTTGTGCCACCAAGTCATGTAGTTAATTTTAAGCTACCATTTATTGAATTCCAACTTTATCATATACTATTTCTATATTTCCCCTTCATTTAACAGAGACTGGTATTATTCCTATGCTTTTCTCGTTTGCTATTTAGAATAACTATGAGCATCAAAATCTGTTTGTTCTTTATTAATCAAGGTTCTGACTAGGGTACAAAATTGAAACAATGGTTAGTTTGTCTTAAACCTTCCTTCTGACTTTTTATCTTCTGGACTTCTTATTTTTTCCTCGAGTCATTCTGACCTTCATTCATGATAGCAATTTATTTTCCTGCCTTCAGTGATCTTAATTTACTCATGGTCATTCCATGGCATCTTAAAGAGACAAGACCCTTGTTTCTTTTAAATATTTTCAACTTATGTTGCAATGATAGAAGAATATTAGACAAAGTTAAACAGGTTTATATATATAGTACATATAGACAATGTGTTCCAAAGCTCTTGACCATCTGGAGATTAACATATGGCACGCATACTAATTGTAGCCACTCCTATAATTCACAAAACAGTGCTTGGAGCCTGATTCTAGCTTCTTTCCATGATAATCACATTTTCTGAGTCAGAAATTGAGATTTATCATCTGATATTTTTTTTTCAAATGGAAAATTTATTTCTATGAAATTTTTTTCAAAGATAATTTATTTAACTCACAAAATTAGCTTCCACATTTACATGCTTCTTTCATTGTACCACCGCACTGTCCTCACTCCCCCTAACCTCAGCTGTGAGCATTTTGAAGGATAAGAGAGTTGGTCCATTTTTATGTTGACAGTCCCAAACAACATACCAGAATATGGAAAAACTCAATTTATAGATGTAAATAAATTTAGCAAATCACTTTACTGTAAGAAATACTATTGTATAAAATAGGATGAGCCATCATGAAAAAATCAAGACAAAAATTACTTCTATAGAAATGAATAGCACATTAATTGTTATTTATTAGCTGCTATTTATTAAATGTGCTTTTAACTCTGAGGAAACTAATTGTCTGGTCCTAGTCCCTCTCCCATATTCATACATTTAATTAAACATGTAAAATTGTTATAGTCTAATGAGACACTTTATTCGACCCTTATTTGTGCCAAATTGGTTTCCCTGTACATTATTTTGCTTAGATTCTTCCTTATGCTGATAAATACATGCCTATTCATTTTGTTGTTTTTGTTTAAAATCAGTACAAACATGTATTGTACTGTTTCTCAGTTTCTACTTTTCTAGAATATCTTACCCAACTCCTTGAACTCAAACTGATCTGTTTTTCCATGTACTGATGCTGTTTGTAACTATACTGTTTATAATTACATGTCTTATTTCTTAATGACCTATTGCTTAGTTATTTTCTCCAAAGGCTTTGTATCAGCAAGTTCTTAGCTCCTATTTTAATCATTTAAGCTTCTCAAGAACAAGAAAAGTGCTTTGTTCTCCTTTTTTATAAAATTCTTGCATCTAGTAACTATGTAAGTTTTGTAATGTCTGAGATTTTGTCTACTTTATTCAGCTCTGAATTCATCACCAGTATCACAACATGAAGATGTCGATCATCCTATTTATCAGCATTTCATCAGTGTCATTTCTGAGAGGCTTAGTTTACTAATCTTTACAGTTTTACACACTTCTTCACATTAAGGAGGAGAAAAATGTTTGAGAATTATGCCTTGGCCCCATCTCTAGCAAAAAGTCTATCTGTGTTTTATGACCTACTGCTTGATTTGGCCCATGGAATTAAGTAAAATGTGCTAGGAAATCAGGGTGCTTGGCACTAGTAGAATGGGAATATCCATATGCATAGAAGAGACTGGAAACCATTTGCTTGGGAACCGAGGGAAAACATAACTCTCTTAGAGTTCCCTGCTTGTAAGCAAATTACAATTTTAACACCTATAATTTTTTCACTACTTAACGACCTAAAAGCAGAAGAACCTAAATTATTTTTTTAAGTTTATGGAATTATTATGATTACTATAGAAGACACAGATTATCCAAATGCAGCTTTCTTGAACAGAAGGTAATGTACATACTTCATTACATTCACTTATAAACTGAGAACCTAGCTCCCCTATCTACAATCTGAATTAAAATATTTTAGGAATGTAAACTTATCAAAATCAGCTTTCTGATAATGACCATTAACTCTCAGAAACTTTTAGAGGTTTGGCCACTCAAGACTGTAAAAGTTCACATCTAATGATTATCAAAGATGCTAAAACTAAACATCATTCTTCATACTTGGTTCATATGTAAGGATTATATTTTTGCAATTAAGATTCAGCAAATGATCACAGTTTCTTTTTTAAAATATACTTGATAATATGGAGAACTTTTTATTACATTGCTCAGATTTAATAGGTTGAGTTTGTTCAAAGTCATGAGGAAAGTAAATTTACTCTTTAAATAAATATAATGCTATAAAGTGGGAAGGAATGGATCTTGCTTTTTCCAGTTATCTGTTCAGCTCAATCAAATGAATTAGAAAGTGTTCTACCAGTTGATTGTAATGCTTCTCCAATTTGAAGATTGAAGAAAAGATCCAGGAGCCCTACTAAACATGATCCTAGGGTCTAATTTGCCCCCAAACTATGTCTGTGTTCCAAAAATCTTATCTAAAACCATGGTCATGAATGCTGAACCTAATCTTTCTCATCTGAATCCGTGTTGACAGTTGTTTATAAGTTGATTTAAATACGACATCTTTTTATCAGAAAATTACTACAGTATATTAGATTGCTGAGAGAATATAGAAAAGCAGGAAATAAAAGCTATTTTTTTTTGATCCCTCTGGTAACACATACGAGTTCTAACAAAGACATGAAATAAATCTGCTTGTTTTATTTAAGTGTCTAAAAGACAAATTAGGTATTTTCATTATTTTCTTCTGGTCAAACTTCTAAACCTATAAAACAAACAAACAAAGCACTGTCCAGTTTGAAACAATATTATTCTTCATATCCTAGTTTTCTTTATTGCATATTTGGTTGTTTCCTCCCCATACTTTTGTTTGTTTCATACAATATTTTTGTTTGTTTGTTTCTAATATCCTGATACCTCTTTCAGCTCCCCTGGGAGTTTAGAAATTCTCTTTATGTTCACTATTGCTATTTTTGGTTGTTGTTGACATGGTGATTATTATTGTTTTTAATCTTATTAGAGTTGCCTTAGAGTCTGGTTGGCAACATTCTAAAGTGCCTAAAGTCATCAGCTAGATAATGAACAAGAAAAGGTAGTCATTTCAGATGAACTCTTTTTTTTTACATTTTAATAACTTTTTTCTAATTTTTAGAACCATTAAAATATTTCAAGCCTGAATCTTTTGTTTGAGAGAGTTTGAAAAGCACAGAATTTTCAAGTTATTGAAAACTCTATGGATTTGATAGTTTAAGCCTTTTCTGTCACAGAGATGGAAATGTGGGCCTTGTAAAAGCTAAGAGATATAATTACCAGTGTTTGGTTTACAAACTAAAATCCTGGTTTCTCAATCTAAATTTTTGCATAAAACTTGCTTTGATATGGCTATTGTTGCATGAGACACAATAGCAATTATGCTACATTTCTACCCCATAATCAGGGTAAAGGTAAAGATAAAAGATTTCAAAAGTTTTTTTTCAATAAACAGGTCTCTAAAGGATATTTGGTCTAAACTGGCATCCAAAGTAATAACAGATAGAGGCAGTTGGTGCTCTGTGTTTTGGGTCTAGGAGCGGATGTAAATGAAAGGTAGAATTCTATATTGTACGTATGATTATTGATTGAATTAGGTTAAGCAGTGATTCCTATTAGAAGAAACTGCACTTTATTGTTTTAGAGGATGTGCATTGTTTCCTATGCCTCAAGATATATAAGACTAGAATAGAGAAGAAAAACAAGATGGTAGGTACTCTATAAAAAGAATTAAAAGTGGATGTATAGTATTATTCACTGAAATAAATAAAGTGGATGTATAGTATTATTCACTGAAATAAATAAAGTCCAGGTAGAACTGTTTATGAGTAGAAGAATAAGCTTTGGAGAAAGAAGGCATCTTTGGTTTAATTGTGAAGGACTTGGTATATTTGCAAGAGAATATTGTTTATTTCAACCATATGATCAAGGTGACAGATGGTGACTTCTGGGAAGTAAGTTCTTAGCCATTTCTCATTTTTCTGTTGAGAGTTATATATTTTCTTTTTCTAAAATATTCCTTTTCCTTCTCCGTTTTTTTCTTTTCAGGAATCACTTAGCAAACTTGTCACTTTTAGTTTTCTGTTGTCAAAAACCAAACTGAGACATATTAAAATTTTAAGAGTTTATTTGACCAAGAATTGATAGGAATTGGACAGTGCCAAACAAGAAGTGGTTGGGAGTGCTCCACAGACAGGAGCCAGGGGAAAGACTTATATAGAAAATGTGTGAAAGCAAAGAAAGAATGGAACGGAGCAGAACCCTGCAGGGCCCCAGTATAAAACCGAGCAGTTAATGATTAGGACAGTAGAGTCACAGACTCAGTGTCTGATGCATTCCTGAGTTGTTTTAAGGATACTGTAACTTCCACCAAATGGAAAAAAAAAACTAACTGTGAGATGACCAGACTGTAGCCATGACATAAGCTTCTCCATCTTGAGCAGTACTGAATCTATGGCTAGCACAATTCTAAGATCTGGCAAGAGAATGAGATTAACATTATTGCTCATAATAATCTATATCTTTGTGGGAATCAAAATAATTGTAGCTTGCTCTGCCTGTATATGTAAGTGGGCAAATAGGATTGTCAGCAAAGAGATGCTACAGACCCATGTTGACATTTTCCACTCTGAGAATACAGCACCATTTGTCAGCATGAAGAATTTACAGAAGATGGATCTTCGCCCCTGATCCCATAGAAATGGAAACTGAAAGTAACTCTTTTGCCCCTTTCCTGTTTGCCCATTTCTGGGCCCCTCTCACCTTAAAAGAACCTAATTATAGGCATGAGATCATTAGGCAATTTAACCTAACTCCTGACTTATGCTCTCCTGAACACACACCATGCCTTGCCTAACCGGTTGATTCTTTTCCTATATAAAAAGAAATAAGAATGAAGAATTAAGCAGTTAAAAAATGACTAGCTCTCTACCCCCAACAGCCCCATTAGCAATCCTGCAGGCAGATCATGCAGGCAAGATAACATCTGAAGAAAGAGTCAGCCATTCTGCATGCAATGGAGAATGATACAGAATCCGGCCTCTTGCCTCGATGATTCCCTTCCCCCCTTTTCCCCTTTAAAAACTGTCATGGCTGAGCAGAATCTTTGGAGTTGCTCTCAGGATTTTAGTCCACCTTCTCCCCAGATTGCCGGTTTTTCTGATTAAAGCAACTTTCCTTTCTACTGACACTTGTCTCTTGAATTATTGGCTTTTGAGTGGTGAGCAGCTGAACCTGAGTTCAGTAACAAGAACATTATTGATTGGATGTAGTTTAAGGTCTAATTGGCTGTTTGTGATTAGTTTTCCTTAGGTTTTGATTTCATAGCTTTGCATTTACAGATTTGGATTTTGGTTTGCTTACATAAGCCACTAAGGCATTAGAGCCACCTCAGGCTAATGGTCTCCTTGCTTAATTAATACTGTCCTGTAAAATTTAATTTCTCTGGTTTCATCATAACATCAGTGGTCTCCATATTATATTAATCAAATAATCAATTAATTATTAGTGTTAATTAATTTTATAATATAATTCTATTATATTTAATTAATTGATATGTTCCTGCTGTTGTTTTCTTAATGTTTCTTTGTTTTTTGGAAAGGAGAATGCAGTCAAAGATACACAAAGCCAGACACTAGCTAAAGTGGTAAGGACAATTTTTAATCAATAATATGCTTTTGCAATAGCAAAATAAATCTAAGATGAACTGAACTCAACTCTGATTTGTACAGAGGTTACTGGGAGTTTTAAAGGGAGAACGAGGGAATAGGGAGTGGGATGAACTGGGGTTCAATAGAGTTAGGGAAGTGGAAAACTACAAAAAGTGGGAAAGGGGGTTGGTCTTTGTGACACTCATGTGGATTTGCTAACTGGAGCTTGTCAAGTTAGGTTCCTACCCTCCCATAGAGACTGAGATACAGGGTCGTATCCTCTGTAATGACTAGAAAAAGCAGCAAATTTGGGGGGCAGTCTTGAGTTTTCTCAGCCAAGCACTTAAAGGGAGGTTAGGATCATCTTAAGAATATAGCGTTGAGTTGTTAGAAACTATGCTAGTTTTTTGTCCAAATCTTTATAGGTCAAGGTTGAACCTAGTCAAAAAGGGTCTCAGAGGATCCTTGCTAGAATTTGGTCAAGGAAAGAATCTTTGTCAGTGGGTTCATAAAATATCCTTGGCAGGACTTCATTAAGAATATTGCCCAACTACCAGTGCGATGGTAAATTTTATTTGTTAACTTGGCAAGGTTATGGTGTCCAGTTGTTTGATCAAACACTGGTCTAGGTGTTGCTGTGAAGGTATTTTACAGATAAGATTTACATTTACAGCCAGTTTAAATAGATTACCTATGATACTGTGGGTGGGCCTCATACAGTTAGTTGTGGCCTTTAGAGCAAAGACTGGTGTTTCTTGAGGAAGAAGGAATTCTGTAATTGGAATAATTCCTGAGTTTCCAGCCTGCCAGCCTGCACTACAAATACTGGAGTTGCCAGCTTCCATAATCACAGGAGCCAATTCCTTAAAATGAATCTTTCATTCATCCATTCTCTGTCTCTCTGTCTCATTCATTCTCTGTCTTTCTGTCTCTTCTCTGTCTCTGTCTCTCTCTGAATATATGTATTCTATTGATTCTATTTCTATGGTATTAAAAGATAAACTGAGGCATATTAAAAATTTGAGTTTATTTGAGTAAAAATTGGTTTGAATCAGGCAGCATCCAATCTAGGAGATAGAAAGGAGCTCTGTGGAGCTGTGCAAAATGAAAGACTTACAGGCAAAAGTGAGCAAGAACAAGGAAGTTATACTGGTTATTGCAAGGTACTTTCCATTAGGGGATGGCAGGGTCTCTATCAGGCAGATTACCTAACTAGCGCTGCCACATTATAGACAACTGCCATACCCTAAAGGAAAGTGGCCTTGTAATAACCAAGCAGCTGTTTTGTCTAGTATAACTTCCCTGTTCCTGCTCCCTAATGCCTGCAAAATCTTTCGCTTTGTACAGCCCCTTGGAGCTCCTTTCTTTCTGCTATATTGGATGCTGCCTGACTCAGGAATCACTGAATAAAGCCAATAAGATCTTTAAAATCTACTTACTTGAGTTATTCTGTAGTTGATGTTTTCATTTATCTAATTTCCTCCTCCAAGGATAAAAGATGCCTAGATATTTTTTCTTTTAAAATTACCAGTTAATTTCAACAATTGTAGTTTCACATAAAGTCAACTCACCTTGAGCAGCAGTGCTGAGAAAATAATGAAATTTGTCTTCTATTTCAAAACCCTGAATTCATGAAGCAAATCTGAAAGCACCCAAAAAAGGAAATTAAAAAGTCGCCTTGTTCACAAACACACCTAAAAGCTCTGAAGATGAGTTGAGAGTGAAAATAGTCTTGCTATGGGCAGATAAAACTTTAAAAAAAAATACATATTGTATCACCTACATTTAATTTTTTTTACTAATAACAATCATTACATGAGCTTTTGCAATACTGTAAGAATTGGGAAAATAAAAGAGAGTGAGTTGTGGTGAATTTCATTAATTTTAAAGCAATATTAAACACTTAACAAGGCAGCACATAAACATGTTTTGTCTAATGACATTTAGGCCCAGCATGTATATTATTATGATGAAAAATGAGTTTCCTAAATCCAAAGATGCTGCTAGATTACAGATGGTTTGGTGTAAAGTTAATTTTGAAATTCAGCTTTAAGAATCATGCTTGATGTGAAGTATGCTACCACAAAGACTTATCTTGATTAAGTGTTTTATTGAATTAGAGAATGTTACATTTGCAAGGATTCTTTGAGATCATCACGGACTTTCAAGATAAGAAATTTGAAGCCTGTTGTTGCTAATTTCAAAAAATATTATGTACTAATGTAAGTTCAGACTTACAGAAAACTTGCAAGAATGGTACTCAAAAAATTCCTGTGTTCTTCATACAGTTTTCCCAAGTGTTCAGATATTGCTTACATATGCATTATCTTTTGTATGCTTTCTTTGAATGTATCCATTTATGTCTCTGTGTGTGTATACAATTACTTTCCTGAATCACTGGGCAGTAAGTTGTAGATATGATTACTCTTTACCCCAACACACTTTAGTGTTTATTTCCTAAAAACACAGACATTCTATTATATAATTACAGCATAATCATCAAAATCAGGAAATTTAATATTGATACTGTGTTGTTATTTAAGCCAAAGTCCATATTCAGATTTTGCCAATTGTTCAGATAATAACCTTTGTAGAAAAAGTAAACTAGGATTATGAATCACATTCACATGTCTTTAGTTTCCTTTAATCTGACACAGTTCCTGAATCTTTCTTTGTATTTTGGACAGTGACATTTTCAAGGAGTTTAGTTATTTTGCAGAATGTCTTTCTATTTTGTTTTATCTGATGATAGGGTTTTCCTCATGACTAGATTCAGGTTATGCACTTTAGAGACAGGAATACAACAGAAGTGATGTATCTTTCTTGGTGCCTCATATCAAAAGGCATGAAATATTAATGTGTTAAAATATTGGAGATATTAACTTTAATACTTGGTTAAATTGCTACTTGCCAGGTTGCTTTACTGTAAAGTTACTATTTTATCCTTTTTAATTAATAAATATCCTTTGGAGAGATATTTTGAACTTATTTAAACATTTTAATATTCCTCAAACTTTCTCCCACAAGTTTTAGTATCTATGATCTATGATGGCTTGTGCATGAATCAGTTTTTATTACCATGGTTGACAAATTGGGATTTATTTTCCAATTCTATCACTCTGTCTACATTTATTAGTTGGTTTTCTTTCATAAAAAGCTTTCCTTTCTTTATCTTTTATCTATCTATCTGCTTATCTATCATCACCATCTAGCTATCATTCATTTACTTTTTATGTCAGTGTGAATCCTTGAATCATTTTACTGAATAGATTATAATCCTTTACTGTCATTATTTATTTTGAGCTTCAAATTGTTCCAGATTTCACTAGTTTAAGCCCCTTCAAGCTGACTCCTGTTTCTTTAACCTGTCCCCATAATTTATTTTATTTTAATACTTCCTTGTTTTCTGACACATCAGGATATCCCAGGATTATCTTGTTATTTTTCAGTCATATCTCTGGATTCAGGCATTTCTTCATAGTTTCCTTTTTGTGGAGAATGGTATTTAGAAACCTAGATCTGGGTACTATTTGCTCATTGCTTCTGGGTTTCTCTTGCTTCTTAGTCTTCTTAGCTGATAGAGCTAGGAAACATATACCAGACACACATACCACACACACGTGTGCATGCGCATGCACACACACACACACACACACATCTATTTCTACTCTTATATCTAAGTATTTACATACTTTAAAACCTCGAATAAACCCAGTTCCAACTCAGCACCACATGGTTTATTCCATCCTTTTCCTTTTCCACATTATACATTCCTTCTTTGACAAAGCTGGCTCTCATTATCCACAATACATCTATGTATTTGATTAGTCTTAAAATTTATAGAAAAATTAGTTTCAGAATTGGTAACCTATGTCTTTGTGAAAAAGAAATCTACTAACTAGAGTTCAATATTTTTGTTTGTCTTTAGCTAAGGTCATATATTCCAAATACTGTGTTCAAAATGTACATGGGCTACTTCTTTATTCCCACCCATTCTTCAGTGTGGTTATATTATTCATTTATAATTTGTATTTTGGTGTATTAACCAAAGCACACTTTGGTTAATTTGTTTCTGCTTTTATTCAACTTTAGGATTTTCTCCCAAACTTCTTGATTTTAATTCTTTTCTTTTTGATTATGTGAAACAATAGCAGGTTTTCAAAATCAAGATTGTATAAAAAAGGTAAATTTAGAGATGTGCCATTTCCCCACCCCCTTCCCTCCCCATTCATTCCTTATAGGTAACCAATCACATTAATATTTGACTTATTCTTCTGATATTTCAATTGTTGTTCAATGTCTAATAGCTGAACTCAGTTTCCCTGACATAAATTTCACTTTTTCCCCCACAAAAATAGATTATTTCAATAGATTGAAGGATTCTGTTTTTATTATTAGAATGTACAGGAAAACACATGTGTTTTGGAGTACACAAAACAGAGTTTCGGTTTAATATTTCTGTTTACTAATTGTGTAAGATCCTTAGCTTTTCTGATACACATTTTAAAAAATGAGAATTTTATCAATTTTACAAAGGTGCATGTATATGGAAAATAGCCTATGTAATTTGCTTAACACTCAACACTCAGTATTTGGAAATTTCTGAATAATTGACAGCTGTCATTATTTCTAGTAGTAATGTCATTTCTCACAAAGTAATAATGCAGGTTCTGCTTCTTACAAACACATGGTATTCATTTGCAAATCAATATAAAGCCTACCAATGAATTGTTATTAGTCCCTAAGCTGCACCTCATTTTACTGATCAGAAAACTGCGGTTCAAAAAATTGTGTCAAAAAGTCTAATAACATTGTGTTAATGTAAGATCCAGGCCTGAACAGTGAATTCCTTTCAATCAAGGACTTCCACTAAGTCCTGCTAATATTTTACTGGGAGGTAGCATGACTTTTTGTTCAATGTCTGGAGTTAGTTACTCTAAAATAGATACATGGGTTCCATTCATTAAGGAATTTGAAATTCAGATAAAGAAACAGGGAAAATACCCTTATATTTGCTCTGTATATGCAGCCCATAAATGCTGTGCTTTTCACTCAAAAATAAGGTAGATTCCTTGAAAGGGGAATTCAACTAAACTTATCAAAAAAATAAGAAATAAATTAGAAAAATTTTCTCATAGAGTGAATGATAAGTTCATTTTGAAATTTTATATTTTGACATTTAATTAAAATGTCTTTGCAATTAAGAATATTTGTTGAATATGATAATATTACTAACATGGTATCTGAATGTGCTATTTATTTTATGAAGTGTGTAATTTATCTCTTAGTCTCTGTGGTTGACTCTAGAATGTAGAAATAAACACTTGACTGCAACACTATTGAAACTCCAGGAGATTTTTCCACTTTAATATTTGAAGGACATTTACAAGAAAGCTAAGATCGCTTGAATTCCTGACTTTAGTTTTTATTAGTAGAAGGGCTCAGGTCAGCCACTGACAATTTTTCTCAATTAGGAAACACAATGAGGTATGCAGGTAATATGTACTGCAGCAAAAGAACATTCTGCCCTGGTCATGCAAGCTTTAGTGACATTTTACATAGAAAGGTTGAAGGAATCAAGTCCATTTTGCAGTAATTTTGTAAGCTGGAGTAAGATTGATCCATTCTGCAACAGGAAACTTCTAGACCATAGTAAAAATAAAAGCAGTTTATAAAAATGATGTAACACTACAAAATCTAAGCTTTGGTCAAGAGAAAAGACTGAACTTAAAATATCACTAAAACAATATTTCACCTGATTCTCTACTGTGAGTATGTGAGTGTGTGTGCATGTGTGCACAAAAGAATTTCCTTGAGATTACAGAAGTGGAGTAATCAG
Organism: Balaenoptera ricei; assembly: GCF_028023285.1. Taxonomy (NCBI): domain Eukaryota; kingdom Metazoa; phylum Chordata; class Mammalia; order Artiodactyla; family Balaenopteridae; genus Balaenoptera; species Balaenoptera ricei. Next base: position 84,413,178 of record NC_082643.1, read on the forward strand.
TTTGCTTTGTATCCTTTCCCTAGATCTTTAGCCATGAATAAGAATCATGCTTAGTTTTCATGAACAATGGTTCATTCCTTCTCTCTTGCAACAATTTTTAAAAATACTGATTATATGTGTGTGAATCTGAAGTTATCTGTGGTGGGCAGAGTATTTGGTCTCAAAGAGCACTGTATTTTTTTCAGACAACACGTTTTCTCTCCAGTGTTAGGAAAACTGAACAGGGAGTCCAGGATGGCCAGCTTTTTCTAGAGAGAGAGGATTTGAAATTGTCGACCGGTAATTGGTAAATGTTCCATCCATGTGAGTCTACTGGCTTTTCGTGTCTTTTTCATTTACAGAATACAAGTAAATATTCATACTAGGAAGAAGTTTTTAGCTAGAAGGAAAAATATATTTAACAAATGCTTATCAGAAAAGGTCATTTTTTACTTTTTTTTTTTTCATTTTCAATGAATAATAAGCAAGCAATGATTTTAAAAGCTTTTGGAGACCCATGGTCAGTGAAAAACTAAATGCTGCCCTGGGACACATCTTTATGAAAACAATTAACAAGATTTTTTCCCACTGGAATTAGATTTTGCCATTTAATGAAAAATAATTCATGCAGATTCAATCAACCAAAATATAACAGTGTTTACTTACCTATTACCCTCAAAAGTGGTTTAGACCTTGAATAGAAATATTTTGATTCAGGAAAACTTGACTCTCCAGGGGAATATTTTAGGAAGAGTAACTCTGAAAAGCTGAGTTAAAATCATTTTGGTTCATGAAGTGCACTTCGATCATTAACTTCGAAGCATTATCACAAGGAAATCCAATATTCAAAGCAGTATTGGAGGAGAAATGAAATGAAAAGGAAATAACACTACTCTGTTTGAAGTGGATTATGGGTTAGAATTTGGCACAAGCTGAAAGCAGTCCTCATTCTGAAACTTTTCTTTCTTTTCCCCCCCACCCCAATGGGACTATTAACAGTTGTATTGGGGATGCGGGTTTTCTAAAATTATTGCCCCAGTGCCAAATAATTTTCCTGGTGGTGATTCAAACTGGGGGGGCGGGGGGGGGGGCAGGGGGGGCGGGGGCGGGAGCATGCTAACTCTTTCTGGCTACTGGAGAATATATGTGTAGGGCATGTTATTATTGGAAGTTCCAGTTTGTTCCATAAAGATCTCAAATTCAATCTCTCCTCTCTCCCTCCCCACCCCACTCTCTCTCTCCCCACTTCATTCCCAAACCCCATCCTTCATTCATAATACACAGTTACATTTCAGAGGTCTCTTTGCAGGGGTGAGTAGGTGGAACGAATATGACAAATACAGAGTTCAATTTTAGATACATCTCCTGTAAATGCTGTGATTTCAGTAATACTCTACTTTTGACTGTTTCCTTCTCTTTGAATGGAGAATAAGAATTATTTTCTAGGATTTTTCTTAGACCCTATTGAAACAACATATATGACTTGTTCAGCACAGGTTTGGTAAAGAATAAGCTCACTTCTTTTTTCCTTGACATAGAAAAGAGCCATGGAAAATATCACTAACATTACCAGGCCTCACAGTTCAAATATTTGTTACATGCACTTGCAATTGTGTGTGTATACATGTGTGTGTATCAGTAACAGACATTGACCTACATTTCTTCATATTACCAAGACCATAGTTTACTTGATAATATAAATTTACCATTTTCATATGTTGGTTCTTTTACTTTTCTTTTTGTCTTATTTATTTGATTCCAAACCTGTAGGAATACAGCTTAAGATCCTCACACTGTCTGAGAAGAGTCAGCCTGCTTCACACCATGATGTTTTATTACTAACTCAGCTTTAGGAGAAGTATCATAATAAAAATCAGAGGATACATAGAAACCCCCTACTTATTTATATTTATGTAACTTTACAATGTGCTTCCTTTGTTTTCTCATTATTATACAGTGATTTTTGAAGTCACTTTTTGTTTAAATTTTGCAACTATTCACATTCTTTACAATTTGAACATCTGTATAATGTTCTATATTCTGCGGTTGCTTGCTGTCACTTAATCATACCTCTGCCAATGACCTTGAGCAATTCTTATCTCTTTATATCTGTTTCCACATTTGTAATGCTATGATTAGAAATAATCATTTTCCCCTAAAGAGACATAAGTGTAGGACATTTTAAAATGCTGGAAGAGGATTGATGATCAAAAACTAAAATGTAAATAAAACCTATATTAATTTCTACCACAGGCTTTGAAACTGTATGATTGCAGAAATGTTAGGGAAGATATGAGATTGTAAGTGGTAAACTGGAGTGGAAACATTCAGTTGATGTATCTTATTTTCTCACTTGGGTTATAAAGTTACTATTAAGATTTCAAAGTCAAGGCAGTATGACTTAGGCTGTCAAGAATGAAAATCTTTATTTTAGAAATTGCCTGTGAATGGGTTCTAGACTCCACAGATAGAACTGTAAAATTACTTACAAATACACACTAATCACACTAATCACAGACTCACAAAAACACAGTGATTGAGGAAATCATAAGGTTGGATGGTTAAAAGACTTTCTGTAGTGCAAACAATATTCTTATTTTGGTTTGGCTTTGATTTATTCTTTAGGTAGACAGTATTACACCACTTCTTCATTTTAATTTAATAAACTGGAAGTTAGTGAAGATTATTTCTTAAAAATACATTGCTATTTTTATATGACCCATATATTTAAAACTTCATCAGGATAAAGTCTTCAATTAGAACATTTCTCTTTTGAAAAATTGAGAAATTATGGCAAAAGGCCCCACCTATTTTATTTCTAGAAATTAGCTCTCTTCAAAATACCTATCAGTTATAGCTAAGTGTCCCCATAGTACTGTCTTATACATACTCTCATTTACAGTTTTCTTGTGGAACATTTCCCCTTCTTCCTTCTTTGCTCCACTACCCACTTGTTATAGGTAAGGCTACATGAAGTCATTTGGCAAAACCTCCTTACTGTCTTTGCCTGCCATTGGTATGCCATGCCAAGGGTGGTGACTACAGATGTATACACAGCTTCCAGTTCTCAGGGTGCGCTGATATTGCTTCATTCAGTGCAGAAGCTAGAGAATGGCTATTTCCCATCTCAAAGACGTATTTTACCATGTGTACATTGAAACAGCTCTCCTTAAGACTAAAATACTGTTACTTAACTCATGAAAAATATTTCTTTCTTGTCTACTTTGTATCCATAGATGCATACACCTAGTCCAACTGGTTTAAATGAAGCCATGCTTTATATTCCTCTCAGCTTCCCTGCTGCTACCACTCAGCTACTAGTTTAGACAAACAGTATCAGCAGTGACAATTCCATGTAAATCAACAACTATAATAAGTAATTTTGGAAAAATAAATGAGGAATCGTGCCAGGACAGGAAAATTGGTATTTTTCTATTAACAGTTACTAAGATCTAGTTTAAGTAAAAACTTTACTGCTACCATTAGAAGTAACCAAGTACTCAGTCAATATTATTTTTTAAAATGAAATATATGAATTTCTTGTTTTATTATCCATTGAGTTATTCTTTAATGATTAGAACATCTGGTGTCTCTCTTTTTTAGTAATTGATACCATGATTTTATTTTCCAAACCTGAGTTTCCATCTGACATTTCTTTTAAGAGCGATGTTGATATTCAGGTAACCAAGCTCATCATCTTCACTATATAGTTGATATGATTGGTAAATTTTTTGATTCACATGGTCTAGAATCCACTTTCTCTCATGATGATTATTTACATTTTTAATCAGATTTTACATTAATCTGAAAATGGAATTCCACTCTTTTAACCTCTCTTTGCTTCAATCACTCTTACACAATGCTGTGAGATTATTGTTGACCAGATTATTGGCATTTTGGAATTTAAGGTTTTAGAGGTTAAGATTCAGGTGCTAACAAGGTTTGAAATGTGATCATTGAGTAAATGTTGCTGAAGTAGTAGAGATCATGGACCTGTAAGATCAGGTTGTTGAAATCACCCTTGATTTTGATAGCAGCTATTGATAAGAGAAAAAATACGATCCAAATTCTAGAATGGTCAATAAAAAAGAAGTAACTTGGAAGTCACTCTGGTTGTCCCACTTATGGCACTCTCCACCCTTTACCATGTATGGGGCCAATTGTGTGCATAGCTTACCTTCTTTCACAAAGTGTAGTCCCCTTGAGAGATGTTTTGTGTATTATTATTGCAGTCTTATCCCAACATTTATATAACCGTGCCACACGTATAATATGTATGTAAAAATCATTCATTGAGTGAATACTAAATGGATATTAAACACTTAGGATATTTAGCTCCTCTACTCTGCTCATTTTTCAGATGTAAAGATTGAGGCCAAGAAGACAAGTAAATGTGCAAAATTATGAGGCTAAAGGGAAATGAGGATTATAATTAGATTGAATACATCCCAGATTACTCAGGAGAGTTTGGGTTTATGATGTTATCCTGGAATAATTTTTATAGCACCGCTTTTACTCTCAGTATTGTCCTGTATTACATAATAAACTATATGGTCAACTAGTTATAACCCAGATATCTGAGTGAAGCCTTGTGATTTTTTTCTACTCTGCCAAATTATTCCTAATTTTTAAGTAAATTATTTGAATATCTATTTGACTAAAATTATATCATAAATGAGTAAGGAAGTTATCCATATTCAGGGACTGTTATCCCTGTGGGTCCTTTGATAATGGTTCAAGTATGAGATTTTATTTCAATAAGTATGTTTAAAATATCACTTAATTTTTTGAATCTATAATCTAGATGGTTACAGGTATATTATAATTTATTTATAATTACAAATACATATTAAATAAAGGACAAATTCTTTTGTGTCCGAATGTATTTACTAGGATTAATCTTTCAAGGAATTGGGTAGCATGTATTCGATCAATTCATATGTTAGATTTTTATTTTGTGCTGTGTAATTTTAAATATTGACAGAAGATGCTACACATGCACCTCAGTCCTTTGAAGGCAGAAAGAAAGTCCTGTAGTTATCAGTACAAGATAGAGGTTATTCGCTTTCTCAGTCTGAACCCTTGAACCATGCTGTACCCTTCAAAACATTTTGTGTCCGCATGCCTCCTATTTGCTTTCAAAAAAGCACTAATTTTGGGTCTTATAAAATTCCCAATTCTCTTAAAAATTATATTCTTTTTTATGTGCAATAATATAATGCTTTTATAGTGTAAAAAATTAGAAAATGTGGATAAATAGCTACAAATTTTTAAAATGTCATTGAACAGAAAGAAGCAAGCATTGTTGTTATCATTTTTAACAGTGAATCCTTCCAAACTTCTCCCTTTGCTTACATATTATATAGTGATAATGGACCACAATCCTCAATCCAGAAAGCTTCCATTCTAATCTCCACTCTACCACTTATAGCTATGTGACTTTGGGCGTATGGCATAGCCTCTCAGAGGCTCAATTTCCTAAGCAGTGCAATGGGAATCATAATTATATTACCTCATGTACTTTTGTAAAGTAATACATATAAAAATACTTAAATGAGTATTTTGTATATTGCTTAGTTATCTTTACATTGGGACATACCTTTTACAATTTTATACATGGAAATTTTATATAATAATATAAGTGTAATTTATTTAGTAGATATCATGTCATAATTTTAATTGCTGCATCATATTCTCTTGTATGAATATTCTATATTTTATTGATTAGTATTACTGGAATCATTTTAAACAATTTTTTTCCTGAAATAATCATATATGTACGTTGTAAAAAAATCTAAAGTATGAAGACTTATGAAGTGGATGTATGAAAAAGCAAATGAAATTTTAGATACAAGGCTTTTCTTAATCTTATATATCATAACAAAAGTGTAATTTTGTATTGCTACCTCATTAAGACCCCATTTAACTGACTCTACCATGTTTTGCTCTATCTTCCTGTCAGTCTATATTCATGGCCCGTTATGGCAGCCAGTCTTTGCAAGCCACTCTCATTCCCCATGAGCTACTCATTGTCCTATTTTGATCTGGCAAATCTGAAAACCTGTGGCACTAACCATTTTACCTACTCACCTTCTCTGTGCATAAACCCAAGCAATTGGACATTATAGCAAACATCACAAAACTGGGCTGATTAGTTTCATTTTAAATTTAAGTTTAAATTTACTTTAAAACATAGACCTCACCTAATCTTTCAACACTACCCAAATATCTTACTGTTTGCCCAGTAAAATTACTTTCCACTCTTCAAGGTGATGACTGTCTTCTCTCTTCCTTAAAACTCTAACACTCTTTTTCTAACTCTAAGGCAATAGCCTTATATTAGTCTTCACTGAGGGGGGAAAAAAAAGTAGATAGGAAATACCTCATCTTCCTGTCCATGAATCTGCACAGAAACTTGAATCAGTAACTAAATTATCCATTGTCCCTCCTGCTACAATGAAAGAAGAGCCTCTGTTCTGAAAGGCCAATACTTTATTTTGTGGTTTGGATGCCAGAGCTTTTTCTTTCTCAAGGACTCTGCTTCAGTTCTGCTTTATTTACCATCATTAATTGCTCCCACTCAACTCGATAATTCTCACGGCCTCAACTTGTCCTTACCTATGTATGTATATACATACAAATGAATTTAATCATTTTTGCCTTCATTAAAAAAGCAATTTTTAGCCACATTACTTTCAGATAATATTCATTACTCTAAACTACTTCTCAAAAAAAAGTAAGAAAAGCAATTTTTTATAAATTGTTTTAATTATTCTCCAGTCCTATCCAGCCTTCACTTTCCTTAATCTGCCTTCTATTCCCACCAATCAACTAAAACTTCTCTTCTGAGAGTCTGTTACCACCTTCTTTTTACCAACTCAACAAGTATTTCCTTCTCCTTTTCTTAAGCCATCTTTTAGGATCATTCTACATGTCAGTCACTTGCTTTTTTGAAATATTTTTTCCCTAAACTTCACAGGAATAAACTACTGTTGGGTTGCACCCTGCAGGCCTGCAAACCCTGTGCTTGCCCAGCCTCAAGATCAAAGAAAGAGCCCGGAGTCAGCAACAGAGACATCAATGGTTTAATGAATAGGGGGAGCTTACATGTCTGAAGCAAGGTCCTGGAGTAACACCCTGTGGTGTATGGCAGACAGCGAGCAGGACATGGAAATAGTCTTCGCTCCAGGCGGGGGTGGGGGGGGACAGGGATAGGATAATTACCAGTTTTAGGGGAAATTGATGTCAGGTTGGCTCCTTGGTTACCAGGGAATCCAGCAGAGGAGCAGGCCCCTCACCACCCCTTTGATAAGCTATCAAGGTGGAGATATTCTGATCTAAAGATTAGAACAATCACTAGCGGGGACAAGTGCATAGGTATTTACTGATTAGGCTCTATGATTAAGAGAGAAGGTCAGTCATGTGAGTAGAGAGTAGGTGAAGCAGGGACTGGTAAAGGAGGGGATGTACAGAGAGCCATCTAGGGTGTCCTGACCATACAAGTACATAGACGTAATACTGTACCATGATATTGACACATTGGGTTTATTTGAATGCAAGCTAAAAGTACAAAGTAAAAAAGATTTTCTGAGGCAGGATAAACTAGTAGAAGAGGTCATAAACATCTCTTTACTTTTTCCAGTTTGGTTGGTTTATTTTGCCTTTTTAGCATAGTTCACACCAGATATTGATTGATATTTCAAATGATCTCCACTGGTGTTACAGTGAGGAGAATTTCGTATTAGATTATGACATTAGGAGGACCTATATATATTTAGTATCTCTGATGTTCTGTTTTCAAATTTCTTTTGAAATATTGTATTTTATTGTGGAATTTTGAGAGGTTGTATCTGGGACTGCTCTATAAGTAACATTATAAATGGTAGATCATATTTTCCCTAAATTTTAAATAAGAAAAGTCATATGTTTAAGGAGGTTAAACCAAGCACAATTAGATGTCAAGCTGCAATGACTACATTTAGGAATAAAAGCCATTATATCTTATTGTAATTATCTATTGTTGTGCAGTAAATCGTCCTAAAACTTGGTGGCTTAATCATTTTATTAACATCTTTCTAAGTTCTGAGGATGGGTTATGTGATCCTTGCTCAAAGTCATTCATCCAGTTGCAGTCAACAGTAGATGAGACTGGGTCTGCTTGAAGGCTTCTTTGCTCTCACGTCTACAGGTTGATTGATGCTCACTGCAGTCTGGGAACTGAGCTGGGACAGTCATCCTAAAAACCTAGACCATAGTCCTTCCATGTGGCTGGGCTTCCTCACAGCATGGCTGGGTTCCATGAGTGAGCACCTCAAGATGACCAAGCAGAAGCTTTATCAACTTTCATGACTTAACCTCAGAAGTCACACAGTGTTATATCCACAGTGTTCACAGCTCCATCCAGATTCAAGTGAAGGTACCTAAACCCCACCCCTCCAGGAGAAGTGTCAATCACATATTATAGGAAGAATATGTAGGAAGATGTTAGATCTATCACACATTCTAAGGCAGGACATATTATTGTACATTCAAATGTATTCACAGTGTTGATGCTGAGCTAAAGAAAGTTATTAATCGAAAAGAAGCTGTCACTACTGTTTCAGATTTACTACGACTTTGTATATTGCATAAAGCTAGTAGAAATATTAATATTAATAATAGAGTGACTAGTAAAACGTAAAAGATTTGTAATTATGGTTATTAATATGTAATATGTGTATATATTTTGGATCTTTACTAGGCTTAAATTTGACTACTTTTTTCTCTCAATACTTGTGTTTTAATAAAGAGATCAGTTTTTTTTTTAATCCATTTGTTACCAGGTAATAGTTCTGAAATGAATTTCTAATAAATGTTTTGTCATCAATAGACATTCAATCCAGTATTCTAAATCTGACAGATTGTGATATCCAAATTTGCACAGTGGTACTGTAGAAGCAGCATGATAATAACCTTGAAGTACAATAATATTTCAATAAATAATTAATTCTGGCTATATATTTCACAGAAGAAATATATCCTAGTTCATGTATTGAGAACACATTGCCTTTTTGTTTTGCTGATTGTTCAGCACCATCAGAACAATTTATTATGCTAATAAAAAGGATAATGGAAAAGAGAGATTTTTGCCTGATATTGAATGATAATTAAAACTTTAGAGTTGGAATCTGTTGTTAATATAAATGAGAATTCAATAATAAACCTTCTGTGACACAAATTACATTATCAAATAACAATTTGAATATGCATTTAATAAAACTATGAACTAAACAGCATGGGACTAGAAAAAAAAAGGTGAATTTAGAATATATTCTTAAACAAATGAGTTAAATAAATACACTCTTTGAATTAAGACTCTGACTCATTTTTATCGTGGTGTCTTGATATAGTCAATTCCAAGTTTAATTTTTCAGTTTTTCTGAGAATATTTTATCTTATATTCCTGAACAGATATTATTATTATTATTATTATTATTATTATTATTATTATTTTTGGCAAGGGAAGGAAAAGCATATATCAGTCTTCAAGTTCATGATTAATTATAGGTTCATCGTTTTTCAAAAGAGGGAATACTTACAGAAGATTACATATCATGTGAGATAATTACTTTAGGAAGTAAGACAGTATGTCCAAACACTCTTTCATGAACACACGAACTTGGGGCCTTGAATAGCTTCTCTCTATTTCACAGCTGCACCAAATGTGATTCTGATGTGATTTCAGCTGCTCAGGTTATGTCTGTACATCAGCAACACCAAAAACTGATTAATTAAGCAAATACTAATAAGCAGAACAGTTGCATTTCAGTATTTTTTTTAGTGAAACTGGAGAGAAAAGCAATAGCAACCTGCCGTCATTTTCCAAGGTGACTGCATTATGGGACCTTATAAATTGAGTGTTTAGAATATGACAATGTCTTCGTGTTTTACTTTGAGAATACTTTCCCACTGATTCTTTCAACAGTTGCAAACAGAGGCAATTAAGGAGGTAGTCTATGGAGTCTTAAAAATTTTTAAAGAAATTCAGACCAATTAAAAAAATAATAATGACTATAGCAGTAGTAATGACAACTAATTCAGTAAGTTCAAACTATAATTAACGCATTTAATATTCACATTAATCCTCTAAGAAAAATGAGGCAAAAAAGTGACCTTGTGCTCAAGGTCACAAGGCTAATAAGTGGCAGAGCAGGGATTTGAACTAATAAGTCCAACTACAGAGTCTAAACTTAACCACCAAAGAATCCAGAAAGATCTGCTGATTTAAGCAGTTGGGTGGTTGCTTAGCATTTTCACTTTTTGTTTGGTTGGTATCTACTTCTTTGTGCTGAATCTTTTAACAGTGTGTATTTGATTATAAGTACAGCTCTGTAATATAAAAAAAATGAAACAAGATATCATGTGAATCAATAATCAAAGTTTGTTGGAAGATGATATGAAATCTATTTGGATACTTAAAGTTTTTTCTCTTATTTCACACAAATAATCCTCTGCTCATGTAAAAAGGGTCTTACTTAGCATCTCTCAAATAATTATACATATCTTCACTAAATAATTTAGACCACTGCAAAAAATGAAATATATGCAAAAGGACAATTCTTTTACCAAATTTGTAAGGGAGCTTCTGAAGAAGAAATTCTTGGATGTTTAGAATGATGGTCACATAGTTAGTTAAGTATATAGGTTGCCAAGGTGACTAATTTGAAGGGTAGTGAATGTATAAATGTTAATCAGTTGCTGTATTTTTATTTATAGTCTTTAAATAACTTGTGACTGTAATTGGATTATATATTCATAAAGTATCATGTATGAGCCCCTTGAATTGAATCACCTGTGAATCACCTGTGGTAATTTTCTGTCCACAGGTGGAGTTTGGCAATGTTTAAGGAGATCCTCAGGTAAGGCTTTGCTACATCAAAATTTAAGAACCACTGTCCTAGGAGGTAGGTACCATTATTTTCCCAAATCTTTAATGAATTGTGTGAAATTTCTTCATATTAGTTAGTCATGAAAAAGTTTCTAATAATGAGCATTTTTCACATGAGAATTTGCAAACTAGGTGGCCAGATGTGTTAAGAGTCTTCTGAGATATGCAAACACACAGATTACCCCACATAGGACTTCTATCTAGGAGTGTTATTACAAGAAGAAACTGCATTGTTTCTAATATATTTTGGCATAAGTCACTTGCCTGTACATTATGGAATTTATGTGCATAGATGTCCTTTTTATATTCATCACGATGATGACCGTTCTGAAAATGCAAAGGGAAACATTGAGCTAGTTACATTCGTGCTGACAATTTCTAATATAGAATCATAAATTAGGAAACATAATTAGAGTGGAGTTATGAGATACGCTGAAATTTCATTTTGCTGGCATTTATTTCATTCAGGAACAGATTTAGAATGAAATGCGATTGCCTTGACATATATTTTATTAGTAATAACCATTAAAAGTTCCATAGTGCTTTCTGAATTATAAAATGCTTTACCTCACTTGATCCTCAAGTAATTCTGTGAGCTGAGTAAATATTATATGCCTTTTACACATGGGAATTGGAGTCAGTTGATTTGCCAAAGATGATTGAGTTGAGAAGTGGAAAACCTGGAAACTAAGCCTAGTAGTTCCAGAATTGTCTATTTTAATGAAATATATTAAAAATTTTAGAATAACTGTCTTTTCAATATAACACTTTCTATTTTAGAGCAGCAAAGGACAAATAAATGATCAAAAAACTATCATCTATTCTTACTCTGTTTCTTAAAAATAAATATTGTCAGCAACAAAAAGAAGTTGGACTTTCAAAATGAAAGCAGTGACTCCCACTTACAAGAACACCAGAAAAACAATTAACTTCTCAACAATCATCAACAGGAAGACACTGGAACTCACCAAAAATGATACCCCACATCCAAAGACAAAGGAGAAGCCAAAGTGAGACAGTAGGAGGGGCACAATCACAATAAAATCAAATCCCATAACTGCTGGGTGGGTGACTCACAAACTGGAGAACCCTTATACCACAGAAGTCCACCCACTGGAGTGAAGGTTCTGAGCCCCACATCAGGCTTCCCAATCTGTGGGTTTGGCAACGGGAGGAGGAATTCCTAGAGAATCAGACTTTGAAGGCTAGTGGGATTTGATTGCAGGACTTCGACAGGACCGGGGGAAACAGAGACTCCACTCTTGGAGGGCACACACAAAGTAGTGTGCTCATTGGGGCCCAGGGGAAGAAGCAGTGACCCCATAGGAGACTGAACGAGACCTACCTGCTAGTGTTGGAGGGTCTCCTGCAGAGGCTGGGGGTGGCTGTGTGTCACCGTGAGGACAGGGACACTGGCAGCAGAAGTTCTGGGAAGTACTCCTTGGTGTGAGCCCTACCACAGTCACCAATTAGCCCCACCAAAGAGCCAGGGTAGGCTCCAGTGTTGGGTTGCCTCAGGCCAAAAACCAACAGGGAGGGAACCAAGCCCCACCCATCAGCAGACAAGTGGATTAATGTTTTACAGAGCTCTGCCCACCAAAGCAACAGCCAGCTCTACCCACCACCAGTCACTCCCATCAGGAAATGTGCACAAGTCTCTTAGATAGCCTCATCCACCAGAGGGCAGACAGCAGAAGCAAGAAAAACTACAATCCTGCAGCCTGTGGAACAAAAAACACATTCACAGAAAGATAGACAAGATGAAAAGGCAGAGGGCTATGTACCAGATGAAGGAACAAGATAAAAACCCAGAAAAACAACTAAATGAAGTGGAGAAAGGCAACCTTCCAGAAAAAGAATTCAGAATAACGAAAGTGAAGATGATCCAGGACCTCGGAAAAAGAATGGAGGCAAAGATCGAGAAGATGCAAGAAATGTTTAACAAAGATCTATAAGAATTAAAGAACAAACAAACAGAGATGACCAATACAATAACTGAAATGAAAACTACACTAGAAGGAATCAATAGCAGAATAACTGAGGCAGAAGAATGGATAAGGGACCTGGAAGACAGAATGGTGGAATTCACTGCTGCGGAACAGACTAAAGAAAAAAGAATGAAAAGAAAAGAAGACAGCCTAAGAGACCTCTGTGAAAACATTAAACGCAACAACATTCACATTATAGGGGTCCCAGAAGAAGAGACAGAAAGGACCCGAGAAAATATTTGAAGAGATTATAGTCGAAAACTTCCCTAACATGGGAAAGGAAATAGCCACCCTAGTCCAGGAAGCACAGAGAGTCCCATACAGGAAAAACCCAAGGAGAAACATGCCGAGAAACATAGTAATCAAATTGGCAAAACTTAAAGACAAAGAAGAATTATTGAAAGCAGCAAGGGAAAAATGACAAATAACATACAAGGGAACTCCCATAAGGTTAACAGCTGATTTCTCAGCAGAAACTCTACAAGCCAGAAGGGAGTGGCATGATATACTTAAAGTGATGAAAGGGAAGAACCTACAACCAAGATTACTCTACCCAACAAGGATCTCATTCAGATTTGATGGAGAAATCAAAAGCTTTACAGACAAGCAAAAGCTAAGAGAATTCAGCACCACCAAACCAGCTCTACAACAAATGCTAAAGGAACTGCTCTAAGTGGGAATCACAAGACAAGAAAAGGACCTACAAAAACAAAAACAAAACAATTAAGAAAATGGTCATAGAAACATACATATCGATAATTACCTTAAACGTGAATGGATTAAATGCTCCAACCAAAAGACACAGGCTTGCTGAATGGATACAAAAACAACCCATCTATATGCTGTCTACAAGAGACCCACTTCAGACCTAGGGACACATTCAGACTGAAAGTGAGGGAATGGAAAAAAATATTCCATGCAAATGAAAATCAAAAGAAAGCTGGAGTAGCAATACTCATATCAGATAATATAGACTTTAAAATAAAGAATGTTACAAGAGACAAGGAAGGACACCACATAATGATCAAGGGATCAATCCAAGGAGAAGATACAACAATTATAAATATATATGCACCCAACATAGGAGCATAAGGCAACTGCTAAAAGCTCTAAAAGAGGAAATCGACAGTAACACAATCATAGTGGGGGACTTTAACACCTCACTTACACCAATGGACAGATCATCCAAACAGAAAATTAATAAGGGAACAAGCTTTAAATGAAACAATAGACCAGATAGATTTAACTGATATTTACAGGACATTCCATCCAAAAACCGCAGATTACACTTTCTTCTCAAGTGCGCACGGAAGATTCTCCAGGACAGATCACATCTTGGGTCACAAATTAAGCCTCAGTAAATTTAAGAAAATTGAAATCATATCAAGCATCTTTTCTGACCACAACGCTATGAGATTAGAAATCAGTTACAGGGAAGGAAACGTAAAAAGCACCAACACATGGAGGCTAAACAATATGTTACTAAGAATCCAAGAGATCACTGAAGAAATCAAAGAGGAAATCAAAAAATACCTAGAGACAAATGACAATGAAAACACGATGATCCAAAACCTATGGGATGCAGCAAAAGCAGTTCTAAGAGGAAAGTTTATAGCTATACAAGCCTACCTCAAGAAACAAGAAAATTCTCAAATAAACAATCTAACGTTACACTTAAAGGAACTAGAGAAAGAAGAACAAACAAAACCCAAAGTTAGCAGAAGGAAAGAAATCATAAAGATCAGAGCAGAAATAAATGATATAGAAACAAACAAAACAAGAGCAAAGATCAATAAAACTAAAAGCTGGTTCTTTGAGAAGATAAACAAAATTGATAAACCATTAGCCAGACTCATCAAGAAAAAGAGGGAGAGGACTCAAATCAATAAAATTAGAAATGAAAAAGGAGAAATCACAACTGACACTGCAGAAATACAAAGGATTATAAGAGATTACTACAAACAACTCTATGCTAATAAAATGGACACCCTGGAAGAAATGGACAAATTCTTAGAAAGGTATAAGCTTCCAAAACTGAACCAGGAAGAAATGGAAAATATGAACAGACCAATCACAAGTAATGAAATTGAAACTGTGATTAAAAATCTTCCAACAAACAAAAGTCTAGGACCAAATGGCTTCACAGGTGAATTCTATCAAACACTTAGAGAAGAGCTAACACCCCTCCTTCTCATACTCTTCTAAAAATTTGCAGAGGAAGGAACACTCCCAAACTCATTCTATGAGGCCACCATCACCCTGATAGCAAAACCAGACAAAGACACTACAAAAAAAGAAAATTACAGACCAATATCACTGATGAATATAGATGCAAAAATCCTCAACAAAATACTAGCAAACAGAATCCAACAACACATTAAAAGGATCATACACCATGATCAAGTGGGATTTATCCCAGGGATGCAAGGATTCTTCAATATATGCAAATCAATCAATGTGATACACCATATTAACAAATTGAAGAAGAAAAGCCATATGATCATCTCAATAGATGCAGAAAAAGCTTTTGACAAAATTCAACACCCATTTATGATAAAAACTTTCCAGAAGGTGGGCATAGAAGGAACCTACCTCAACATAATAAAGGCCATATATGACAAACCCACAGCAAACATTATTCTTAATGATGAAAAACTGAAAGCATTTCCTGTAATATCAGGAACAAGACAAGGATGTCCACTCCTGCCACTATTATTCAATATAGTTTTGGAAGTCTTAGCCACAGCAATCAGAGAATAAAAAGAAATAAAAGAATCCAAATTGGAAAAGAAGAAGTAAAACTGTCACTGTTTGCATATGACATGATAGTATACATAGAGAATCCTAAAGACGCCACCAGGAAAGTACTAGAGCTAATTAATGAATTTGGAAAAGTTGCAGGATACAAAATTAATGCACAGAAATCTCTTGCATTCCTATACACTAATGATGAAAAATCTGAAAGAGAAATTAAGGAAACACTCCCATTTACCATTGCAACAAAAAGAATATAATACCTAGGAATAAACCTACCTAGGGAGAAAAAAGACCTGTATGCAGAAAACTATAAGATACTGTTGAAAGAAATTAAAGATGATATCAACAGATGGAGAGATATTCCATGTTCTTGGATTGGAAGAATCAATATTGTGAAAATGACTATACTACCCAAAGCAATCTACAGATTCAACACAATCCCTATTAAATTACCAATGGCAGTTTTTACAGAACTAGAATAAAAAATCTTAAAATTTGTATAGAGACACAAAAGACCCCGAATAGCCAAAGCAGTCTTGAGGGAAAAAAACCGAGCTGGAGGAATTAGACTCCCTGACTTCAGACTATACTACAAAGCTACAGTAATCACGACAATATGGTACTGTCACAAAAACAGAAATATAGATCAATGGAACAGGATAGAAACCCAGAGATAAACCCACACAGCTATGATCAACTAATCTATGACAAAGGAGGCAAGGATATACAATGGAGAAAAGACAGTCTCTTCAATAAGTGGTGCTGCGAAAACTGGACAGCTACATGTAAAAGAATGAAATTAGAACACACCCTAACATCATACACAAAAATAAACTCAAAATTGATTAGAGACCTAAATGTAAGACTGGACACTATAAAACTCTTAGAGGAAAACATAGGAAGAACACTCTTTGACATAAATCACAGCAAGATCTTTTTTGATCCACCTCCTAGAGTAATGGAAATAAAAACAAAAATAAACAAATGGGACCTAATAAAACTTAAAAACTTTTGCAAAGCAAAGGAAACTACCAACAAGACAAAAAGACAACCCTCAGAATGGGAGAAAATATTTGCAAACGAATCAATGGATAAAGGATTAATCTCCAAAATATATAAACAGCATATGCAGCTCAATATTAAAAAAACAGACAACCCAGTCCAAAAATGGGCAGAAGACCTGAATAGACATTTCTCCAAAGAGGACATACAGACGGCCAAGAAGCACATGAAATGCTGTTCCACATCACTAATTATTAGATAGATGCAAATCAAAACTACAGTGAAGTATCACCTCACACCAGTTAGAATGGGCATCATCAGAAAATCTACAAACAACAAATGCTGGACAGCGTGTGGAGAAAAGGGAATCCTACACTGTTGGTGAAAATGTAAACTGATACAGCCACTATGGAGAACAGTATGGAGGTTCCTTAAAAAACTAAAAATAGAATTACTATATGACCCAGCAATCCCACTACTGGGCATATACCCAGAGAAAACCGTAATTCAAAAAGACACACTCACCCCAGTATTCGTTGCTGCGCTATTTACGATAGTCAGGTCATGGAATAACTTAAATGCCCATCGACAGACGAATGGATAATGAACATGTGGTAAATGTATGCAATGGAATATTACTCAGCCGTAAAAAGGAACGAAATTGGGTCTTTTGTACAGACGTGGATGAATCTAGAGACTGTCATACAGAGTGAAGTAAGTCAGAAAGAGAAAAACAAATATCATATATTAACACATATATGTGGAACCTAGAAAAATGTTACAGATGAACTGGTTTGCAGGGCAGAAATAGAGACACAGATGTAGAGAACAAACTTACAGACACCAAGGGGGGAAAGCAGCGGGGGTTGGGGGGGGTGATGAATTGGGAGATTGGGATTGATTGACATGTATACACTGATGTGTATAAAATTGATGACTAATACGAACCTACTGTATAAAAAAAGAAAATTCAAAAAAGAAATTAAAGCAGTACTTCACATGGACTACATTTGACTTAATGAAGAACTGTATTAAGAGTGCCTTTGGAAGCATGTAAAGAAATCTAATGTGGATGTTAATTAGAAGTTTATTTTTACTCATAAACATGATATTAGAGGATCTAGTTGAGGTAGGGTTCAGTTGATCAAAGAACTCTTCGAGAAACCGAGATCCTTTTAGATTCCTTCTCTCCTAAAATTTAGTTCTCATTATGTATAGTTTGGTCCACCACCAGGCATTGCCCTCCACATTCTAAATATGAATAAAAGAGAAAGATGTAGGATATATTCTGTTTATGAATCTTAGGAGCCCCAGTCCCAGTCCATCCATTTTTGCTAATGCCTTATAGGAACTGGGTCACACCATCAAATTGATTTGCAAATGATTATGGAAATGTAAAAGTTAATAGGCCACATTTCTGACTAAAACAAAATGAAAATTTTTCTTTAGCAAGGAGGGAGGGGAAATGGGCATTGGGTGCGTATTTAGAAATGTCTGTCATAAGAACTAACCAGTGGTTCAAAGGATGTATTCCAGTAATGAGACTGGAGAAAATGTTTTGGAGAAGATTCTCATCAAATGGGACTGTCTCCAATATAGTGAACAAAGCTTCAGCAGCACTGCACCGTGAATACAAGTGTGGTAGTGAAAACAAACCCATAATTTAACATCTGTAATACACCTCCACCTTCTCCAAAATGCAAATTTTCATACCTTTTCCTTTTTGAACATCACAGATTTGTATTAGGAAGAGTTGAATAAGAAGTGCAGTGCCCACCAGGCCCTCTCCTGATCCTTCAGAAGAGAATACAGAATAAAGAGGTAGAGAAAAACATATAAAAGCAAACATTCTCACCTCATGAGGAGGGGAGGTCAAAGGCAAGGAACTCCTAAAGAAATTTTGCACTATATGGTGATATGGTTTGTGTGTGTGTGTGTGTGTGTGTGTGTGTGTGTGTGTGTGTGAGAGAGAGAGAGAGAAAGAGAGAGAGATCTTTTCTGGGAATGGAAGAAGTTGTTGAGTCCTGCTTATTTACTACCAGTTGATGAAAAGATGGATCTCATAAAGGGATGATCAGATACCTCTATCATACACTTTATAGAGAATCAATTTTCCTCAAAACATATTGATATTATAACCAAAAGTTTTTTAAAATTATATTTTGAGGAAAAACAATATTGACTTGATAGTCTGGCATAACCCAAGACTAAAATTTAGAATGGATTGACTACAGATTCATCTTACAATCTTGAATAAGCATCATTTCTACAATAGTGTTTTGTTTTGTTTTTTAGTTTAATATATAGAAGCTGTACTTTTTTTTTTTTTAAGTATTTATTTATTTATTTATGGCTGTGTTGGGTCTTCGTTTCGGTGCGAGGGCTTTCTCTAGTTGCGGTGAGCGGGGGCCACTATTCATCGCGGTGCGCGGGCCTCTCACTATCGCGGCCTCTCTTGTTGCGGAGCACAGGCTCCAGACGCGCAGGCTCAGTAATTGTGGCTCACGGGCCCAGTTGCTCCGCGGCACGTGGGATCTTCCCAGACCAGGGCTCGAACCCATGTCCCCTGCATTGGCAGGCAGATTCTCAACCACTGCACCACCAGGGAAGCCCCTACAATAGTGTTTTTAATAAGAAATTGCTTTTGTAATTTTAGGATCACAGTGTTGTGCAAGTCCAAAGAGTTCCATTCACTTTTTATGATATGTGACTAGCAACTCCAGAAACAGAACTGAGTGGATGGTACAATCTGGGGCTGCACAATGAAGACAACTTGAACTCTCAGAACTACTGAGGAAATAATCTTTGTTGCCTATTAAGAGCAGGTTCACATACTTTTAAAATTAGCTGAAAAGGAAGATATCTAAGATGTACAGAGAAGTCAGGAAAATATTACAGCCTGGATAAACACACACACACACACACACACACACACTTTCTAGAAGGGTAAATCCATACCCCACTAACCACTAACCTCTTTAAGATATAATCCTCCTATGAGTTTTCTTATAACAACCACAGACAGCAAGGACTTGCATTTCCCCAGTCTTCACTATAAATATCAAAATATTCTTCATCCTTTAAGGAAGAAATATACACAAATATATAATTTGTATCTCAACATCAGTAGATTATTTTCTGTTTTTCTGACATGACATGATTTTACCATTATTTACAGTTGTTGATTTGTGTTTGTTGGAGATTCTATGATAATGACCTGTATCAGCCATTGTGGTATTGACTGATTATTGTTCCTAATACCCATTTGTACTATTCTTTCTCACTAAAAGGACCAGCAATATTTAACCAGGTACCTGACTAGCCAGAGTACCTTACTCAGACTGCATTGTTCAGCCTTCTTTCTAAGAGTAGTCATGAGACTATGTTCTGACCAATGCAGTATGGTTGGACCTAATTCAAGCAGAAAGTGGAAATGTGCTTGGTTAGGTGGACTTGGTATCATGCATTTGTCATCACCATGACTATCTTATTCACTGTTCCAAGGAGAATGAAAGGGGTGTAGGGCCGAACTGGACCCCATCTTCCATAAGGAGCAAAGCCTACAGAAGAGAGGCTGACCTCCACTGATTTATGGATGTGTGCTGGAGATTAAATGGTGCTTATTTTAAGCCACTTAATTTCTGGATAGTTTGTTTCACAGCATTATCAAGACAATAGTTTATTTTCGTATCATTCTATCTTCTTTAAGCTCTTTTCATTTTGGATTTTCTGCTACTCACTATTCCTAACTAAATAGCTAAAACTATTCCTAACTAAAATGTTGTACACAATGTGTATTAACTTTTTAAGAATTAAAGTTATTTAAAAAATAATTAAAGTTATTTTTCCTTTTTCTACCTCAATGGCAGAGGCTTCTCAATTGCTGCAACAATCCTCAGCTTCCCTGTCAGGCAAGAAGAGTGTGATGAAAGAGTCACTCCCCACACAGTTTATTTCAAATAGCAACATCACATCTACTATTTTAAATGTTAAAGGAATCATAGAGTGTAACTTTAAACAATTTTAACTTGTTAAAGAAATCCTATTTGATTTTGTTCTTAAAATTGTTTTTTTTTTGAGGAAAATAGTGTCATATACAGTTTACAATTTGTGAAATCATTTAAACAAAAGCCATTATGTAGTCAATGAAAATGGTATTTAAAATATATTAATATAAGCTTGGGTTGAAATGCCTTTTAGTGGCCAAATAACTTTAGAATTATTATTAAAATATTCAGAGGCTCAATTGCCTTATCAAAAAAACAGAAATATTAATAAACTCTTTGCAATCTTGTTATGAGTATAATATTATCTGATAGTCTTAATATTAAACAAGTATTATGAACAAAGGCAGACAATCCAGCTCCCATTATGAAAATTTCCACATAATCGGGTCCTTTCTTTGCATTTCTCAAACAATATTAATGACATGCAAACGTCACAGCAAAGACTACTTGAATTCTTCCTTTTCTTTCCTGAAAAATGCACTCATTCTTTGAAGGTCTCTTTTCAAAATCTTTTGTAAACCCTCCTCAACGTTCCTATTCCTTTTCCCCAATGGTATTCCCATTTAATCTCCTCTTTACCCCCTCTCCTGGGTCAAAAAGCACAAAAGATTCCTCTAAAGGTAGACAGTTGCCTCTTGAGGGAGAACGTTGAGGGGGAGATACTGAGCAAATTCCTGTAATAAAGTAGGAGGGAAAAAATGTTGACAATATTTTAATAAATGTCATCCTATACGTAGATATCATATCAAATATATCTATATCTATCTATCTTTCTATCTATTAGATAGATAGCACAGTATCTGGTGTGTATTTGAAGCTCAACAAATATTAATATTCTACCATTATTTTATTTAATTCTCACAACTCTGAGTATGAGACAGGAAAAAATATTATAATCCTTTTTTAATGAATAAGAAAACAAATGTAGAAAGGTTGAGTTAAATGTTCATGACCATATGGCTAAAAAATGATGAAAACTAATTATAAATGGAGAAAAGGGTAAGAAAAAAATTTGCATGTGTGTATGTTTTCATCTCAATATTCAACATTTAATGTGCCCCATAGTCTAACTAAGATTTTAGGTTTTAGGACTTATTCTTCGATATTCTTAAAATTAAGGTTTATCTTATATGAAGCCACATACAGATATCTTAAGTGTTTAACTCAATGTAAGTCAAGATGAGGTGAGCATACAGCATGAAAATTCTGCCAAGATCAAGCTATAGAATATTTCCAGCACTCCAGAATGCATTCTCATGCTCCTTCCCAGTTAACGTTCCTCCCCAATGGTAACACCTATCTTGATCTCCATCTGCATAAAATATTTTTGTCTATTTTAAAATTTAATATAAATAACATTTTTAAAGAGCAAGTTCTACTCTCTTGTGTCTTGACTTCATTCTCCCTACATCATCCATCCATTTTGTTGCATGTTCTTAATTTTTATTACTCATTGTATGAACAAACTAGTTTATTTCATTTTATCCATTTGATGTCATTTAAGTTGCTCTTAATTTGAGGCAATTATGAATTTTTTTGTCCATGTTTTTGGAAGTTCTAGGCATTCATTTCTCTTGGGCATATATCAGGAGTGGAATTGCCAGGCTTTATCATACATGTATGATTAATTTTATTTAATAATGCCAAATAATTCCCAAAATAATTGTATTAATTTGCACTGACACAAATAATATAAAAGATCTAGTTGCTCAACATCTTTGCCAAAACTTGGTAATATCAGTATTTTAATTTTAGCCATTCTGTTGAGTGTTTAATACCACCTAACTATGGTTTAAATTTACATTTATTTGATGATAAATAATGCTGAGCACACTTTATATATTTTAGACATGGATAGCTCATCAGAGCAGTGCCTATTCAAAACTTAGTTGTATTAAAACTTGCTTATCAACCTTTTTAATGTTTTGAAGATTATTTTTGTAATTTAGATTCATATCCTTTGTAGGCTTTATCTGTGGCAAATTTCACTCATTATGACTTTCATATTTCACTTCCTTAATGGAATTTTTTTAATGAATTAGTCATTAATTAAATAAAGCTCAATTGATCTATCTCTTCTTATATGATTAATACTTTTTTTTGAACTTAGGCTTTTAAAGTTAATGAACAAATAGAATAATTTCTACTTACCATGTCATACTTATGTATTATATTTATATATGAAGATGATCTACATACCTATATGAGAATGTGTGTGTATATATATATATATATATATATATATATATATATATATATATATATTATGCACATACACATACAAAAAAATGAAATACTATCTATTTACTGTATAAATTGTGTGGGAAAGGAAGAGAGAGCAAGCTAGAATTTGAATATGCTTAAAAGTAGTTTGTTTTATGGGTGGGCCAAAATGTTCCTTCGTTTTTTCCCATAATATGGCTCTAGTAGCACTTAGTTGTCTTTAACTTCATTTGAAACAATTTTGTTAGATTGTATGTGACAGCTGTCATATTAGCATGCATTTAAAAAAAGACTTATCAAAATTGGTGAATTTTTGTGTAGCCATTTTAATATTGAAGATGGAGAAAAAAAGCAACATTTTCAGCATATTATGCTTTATTATTTCAAGAAAGGTAAAAACACAACTGAAATGCACCAAAAGATTTATGTAGTGTATGGAGAAGGTGCTGTGACTGATCGAACATGTCAAAAGTGGTTTGCAAAGTTTCGTGCTGGAGATTTCTTGCTGGACGATGCTCCACAGCCAGGTAGAACAGTTGAAGTTGATAGCAATCAAATAAAAACAATAATTGAGAACAATCAACATTATACCACATGGGAGACAGCCGACATAGTCAAAATATCCAAATCAAGTGTTGAAAATCATTTGCACCAGCTTGGTTATGTGAATCGCTTTGATGTTTCAGTTCCACATAAGTTAAGCAGAATAAACCTTCTTGACCATATTTCTGCATGTAATTCTCTACTTAAACGTAACAAAAATGTTCTTTTTTTTTTTAAGTTTTTTTTTTAACATCTGTATTGGAGTATAATTGCTTTACAATGGTGTGTTAGTTTCTGCTGTATAACAAAGTGAATCAGCCATACATATACATATATCCCCATATCTCCTCCCTCTTGTGTCTCCCTCCCACATTCCCTATCCCACCCCTCTAGGTGGACACAAAGTACTGAGCTGATCTCCCTGTGCTATGCAGCTGCTTCCCACTAGCTATCTATTTTACATTTGGTAATGTATATATGTCCATGCCACTCTCTCACTTTGTCCCAGCTTACCCTTCCCCCTCCCCGTGTCCTCAAGACCATTCTCTATGTCTGTGTCTTTATTCCTGTCCTGCCCCTAGGTTCTTCAGAACCATTTTTTTTTTCTTTTAGATTCCACATATATGTGTTAGCATATGGTATTTGTTTTTCTCTTTCTGACTTACTTCACTCTGTATGACAGTCTCTAGGTCCATCCACCTCACTACAAATAACTCAATTTCGTTTCTTTTTATGGCTGAGTAATATTCCATTGTATATATGTGCCACATCTTCTTTATCCATTCATCTGTTGATGGACACTTAGGTTGCTTCCATGTCCTGGCTATTGTAAATAGAGCTGCAATGAACATTGTGGTACATGACTCTTTTTGAATTATGGTTTTCTCAGGGTATATGCCCAGTAGTTGGATTGCTGGGTTGTATGGTAGTTCTAATTTTAGTTTTTTAAGGAACCTCCATACTGTTCTCCATAGTGGCTGTATCAATTTACATTCCCACCAACAGTGCAAGAGGGTTCCCTTTTCTCCACACCCTCTCAAATTGTGACGGGGATGAAAATTGGATACTGTACAACAATGTGGAACAGAAGAGAATGTGGGGCAAGCGAAATGAACCACCACCAACCACACGAAAGGCTGGTCTTCATCCAAACAAGGTGATGTTGTGTATATGGTGGAATTGGAAGGGAGTCCTCCCTTATGAGCTCCTTCTGGAAAACGAAACGATTAATTCCAACAAGTACTGCTCCCAGTTAGACCAACTGAAAGCAGCATTCGATGAAAAGCGTTCAGAATTAGTCAACAGAAAACGCATAATCTTCCATCAGGATAATGCAAGACCTCATGTTTCTTTGATGACCAAGCAAAAACTCTTACAGCTTGGCTGGGAAGTTCTGATTCATCCACTGTATTCACCAGACATTGCACCTTCGGATTCCCATTTACTTTGGTCTTTACAAAATTCTTTTAATGGAAGAAATTTCAATTTCCTGGAAGACTATAAAAGGCACCTGGAACAGTTCTTTGCTCAAAAAGATAAAATGTTTTGGGAAGATGGAATTATGAAGTTGCCTGAAAAATGGCAGAAGGTAGTGGAACAAAAGGGTGAATATGCTGTTCAATAAAGTTCTTGGTGAAGATGAAAAATGTGTCTTTTATTTTTACTTAAAAAAACAAAGGCACTTTTTGGCTCACCCAATATTATAAAGTTAAAACATTTTTTATTGTGTGTATACTACTATTATGTATTTTTATAGAGAGAGAATTTGTTAAGCTAAAGTGAAATATCCTTTAGAATCAGCTGAATTTCTGTCAAATGCAAAGTTGGTAAGATTTAAATTTGTATATTTTTACTCTTATTTTATTTTTTGTTTGTATAGAAACATCCCTAAAAATGATGACTATAATTAAATGTGAAACAAAGAACACAACTAGAAGTAATGGATTAATAGGAAAAAAAGGGGAAAAAAATGTATTGATAAAATGTCACTACAAATCAGTATCAAATTAAGGACTTCACAGTGTTATACGCTTTTTATCTTTTGCTTCAATAGAGTAAAATAAGATTAAATCAGACATTGGACTCACAGACAAAACTAAGCAGCTTAATTTGAACACTTGATTCCTTAATTCCATTCACATTGGAAATATCATTAAGCTATGTTTCTTGAAAAAGAAAGGAACATTTGAGTTAGTATACATTAATGTTGCAATACATGGATAAGCAAAATAAATTTTATTCTGGGTTAAATTAGTTACTTTTTTAAATGGTTAAATGGATGGAATTAGAGAAAGATTAATACAAGATATTAATTTTTATCTGAATTTTATTTTAAATTTAGTAATAACTGACACTATATGGAGAGGAAAAGAAAAAATAAGTTGGCAGTATTGTGCCCCAAATGACATGGTGACAGATGTTTCCATATTGTCAAGAGATTATTTGATGGTTTTTTTTTTGAAGTTTTTAGGTGTCTGTGAGTCTTAATTACACAAGCACCAAGAGCAATCAGACTGTCTAGTATAATTCTGAAATTTACAAAAGGAAAAATCTAAAAACTCTTGTGCAAATATAGACTTTTCAAATATACATATTATCTTGTTGACATTTATTGATATATGCCAGGCTTAAACTCTTATTTCTGAATACAAAAGAGATGGAATGATTTTTTAAATATTTTGACACTAAACAGCAATCACTGTTGAATTTGGGACTTTCATATTCTTAATATTTTCCTTGAGACTTATGAATCATTATTGAACAACTGTAGACTCATATTATAGAATACCTATTAGTCTTTTAGTATGTAATTTTTCTAATCATACTTCCTGGGAAAATATATATATATGTCATCAGAGATGGTTATTCTCTGTAATCTCTCTACAGAGTAAGTATCTGAAGACTGAAATTGTTTTGGACTGAATTGTGTACCCTCCCCCTCAAATTCATATGTTGAAGCCTTAAAGCCCAGTGTGACTGTATTTGGATATAAGTCCAACAAGAAAGTAATTAAGGCCAAAATGTGATCATAACGGCGAGGCGACTAATCTGATAGGATTTGTGTTCTTATAAGAAGAGGAAGAGAAACCTCTCTCTCCAAACTCAAAAACAGAGAAAAGGTCATGCAAGGATAGAGTGAGAACACCACCATCGACAAGCCCAAGGAGAGAGGTCATACCAAAGCCATCCTTGCTGGAACCTTGATCTTGGGCTTCGAGCACCCAGAATTGTGAGAGAATACATTTATGCTGTTTATACCGCCCTGCGGTATAAGGAAGCCCAAGCAGACTAATACAGGACTTATCCAGTTGACTTTAGAATAACCTTTATCAAAGCTTCTTATGCTCAAAACCAAAACTTAAAAGTGGAGGTATTTGAAACAAATATTTTTGTATCATAATTACAATGGATGTAGGTGAAATATGTATTACTTTGTATTAAGTAACTTTTCCATATCCATGCTGTAATAATCAAAAATCATCTCCAGTGAAATATGTCATTGTTCATGAACACACCTAATCTTTAGTTATCTGTGTCTCTATTTATTTAGTGGTTGAAACTGGAAGTACCTTCATCATCATGACACATATCACATTCCTGTCCATCCCATTTTTCCAAGCCCATCCAAATACCCATATGCTGCATGAAAATTTTTGATCGTATCAATTTACATTGATTTTTCACCCTCTGGGACTTCTGAGGATTTAGTTGAGCAACTGTTTATCAGTTTTTAAACTGTTATTTAGTATATCCTTTCTATTAAATACTTTTTAAAGACAATGTATAATGTTAAATTATTTCCTGGATAATAGTTAAGAGCATTACTTATGGCTTCAAAAAGATAAGAGATCAAACATCTGCTCTCCTAATTATGTCTGTGCCCCTTAAAAAGTCATTTAGTTAACACTCAGAGTCATTATTTGTAAAATAAGGTAGTTATAACCGTCCCAATTTTGTTTTTTTGAGAATAAGCCTAAGTTGATAAACATAAAACACTAAAAATATTTCTTGACAGAATCGTTCAAAAGTATTACCTATGAATAAGTTTTACATTATTGTTTTTATATTAACAGGTACTTCACTAATACTTGAATAAATTAATGAAGGCTAATAATTATTTCAAAAATACTGTTTCAAAAGTACTATTCATAAAGTGTAAATTGAAAACTACTAAAATATAGATTAATATTGCCTCTATCTTCAGAGAGTTTTTTTTTGTTTTGTTTTTTTAAATTATTAGCACCTTTAATTATTATTTATTTATTTATTTATTTATTTTGTCTGTGTTGGGTCTTCGTTTCTGTGCGAGGGCTTCCTCTAGTTGCGGCAAGCGGGGGCCACCCTTCATCGCGGTGCGCGGGCCTCTCACTATCGCGGCCTCTCTTGTTGCGGAGCACAGGCTCCAGACGCGCAGGCTCAGTAATTGTGGCTCACGGGCCCAGCTGCTCCGCGGCACGCGGGATCTTCCCAGACCAGGGCTCGAACCCGTGTCCCCTGCATTAGCAGGCAGACTCTCAACCACTGCGCCACCAGGGAAGCCCAGAAAGTTTTTAATTGATAAAGAGAACTATAACATATATTTAAAAATATAAAAATGGAATGGACTGAATTTCATGTATCATGTGCAAACAAAATATTGCAGTTCAAAAGTGAGAGAGAACTTATGTTCAGGGAAAATATTAGCATATGGGTCATTTTTGAGCAAGGCTTAGTGGAAATGTAATAATTCTTGTAGTTTGAAATGAATTATAGCAATTTCCAGGTAGAGAAAAGTGCCTTTGGAGAAGGCTTAAGTTTATTGCAAAGTGGCGTGTTGTATGATTTGTTCTTTAGCATTAGGCTGTGCAGAAGAGAACAGAATGGTAAGATCAGAAAAGGAGACTTGCTTGGCACAGGCTGAGGTCAACCCTGAGTGCCTGGCTAAAATCCTACTCTGATTTTGGCAGTTAATCATGGAGAAAATGGTATGAGAAGGCACAGTTGTGAGCAATGTAGGTGAGGGACAGGTGGCACTTCAGGGAATCATTTCCATAGTCTAAGGTGATGCATAATGAAGATCTGGCCTAGGATAATAAGAGGAAGTAGATTAAACACATTTAAATTAAAGATTAACGTCTTGCCAGGAGTGCATACCGAAAGGAAGATGGGGTGAGCTTTCTGAGAAAGCCTCTCATTTTGTTTAGAATTATGAGAACTGTGTTCCCTTATCGGTTACATGTAAGATGACTGACTTAGAAAGGGTGTGGGAAAAGTTATGAAGGGCTCAAAATAAATGATTATATGGCTGAAAATGAACTCCTTGAGATAAAGAAAATGACATTATTTATTAAGGTCTGATAGAAGTGAAAAGCTATTTACCACATATTTTTGAGAACAAGATGATTTCATTTGAATATGTAATAAATATTAATAGATCATGTGAATATCAAAAACAATGAGGAATCTGATGGGACCCAACATTCACCATGACTTTATTGATAAAATTGAACATCTTGGTTATGGTTTAATTTTGGGGGGAATTTTGAAGGTCAAAGTATATATGTGCAAGTTGTGCTAATGAGAAAAGATGATAATAATTCACTCTCTTGTTAGTATATCTACTACTCTAAGAAGAATAATTAAGTGGAATTTTCACAGCACAAATAAATTTTTGCACTTTCAAAATGTTAAAAGATTTATTCCTTGCTTACTGATAGAGACATAGCAATTAAAACTATAAACATAATCTTCTTATACTCAAATAGTTTCTACAAAATTGTAATTTTGAATTTGGTTTTCACTAAAGGAATAAACCAGCATAGGGTAGCAGTTTGCTAGCACAAAAGAGTATTACTTCAATCACCTTAAGAATAATCCTTATTCTCATGGGGTTGATTTCAACCAGGAAGCATTCAGCAATGGGGCAAAGAGACTAGCCAAATTTAATAAGGCTGACAGGTTCTGACTTATTATCTTTTCCTCCCAGGGATGGCAATCTCATTCAAGTGACATAAACATGAAACCCAAGAATAACTGCTTAGCTGAATGATGGTTTTTATTCTAAGTATTACATTCCAAAACAGAGTTTTTGATATGAGTTTGTATAATGAAATCAGAAACAGCATTATTTTTTCATGCATAAATAAATAAGTAATTAATAAGAAAGGCATGCAAGGAAATTATAACTCAATACAGTCTAAATAGTGATTTTTCCCCCATTAGCATTTTAGGGTTTTAGAAATTCTATTCCTTTTAGATCCATTAAACACTGAAACCTGTCCACTGTAGGCTGAATAATAAAACTCACAGGCTATGGTAATTGACTTCGAAAAAAAGGATTTATAGTCTCGACCTTTGATCTTTGCAGAATCTGAGAAGTTTGCCCTGTACTGAGATGGAGGGAACTTTTATTAGGAAATGAAAATAATCCCTTTTATTAAAAAGAATGTGGAAGTGTATGCTTTGCAGCTAATTCAAAGCTGCTGTAAATAAAGCTCCTAGTGTTACAGTCAAATAGGAGGAAACCACCCCTTCATTTTTGCCTTCTCTTCTTCAGTAATTCCAGTCTTTGATAGAAATTGGTAAATGTTTCCACTGAGGCAGTAACTGCACAGCTAATAAGGAACGTGGAATGTGCATAAAATCATCACTGAAGTGAATGGCATTCAACTAGCATAAACTGAGTAATTGTCTATGTACCTTTATAATCAAATTCACTCGCTTTCCAGGTAGTTCAATTAAACTGTACCTCATTAATGCCTTCGAGAATAAGGAAAGCCATCTTGCAAAATTTTAAATGACCTCAATCGAATCAGCTCAAAAAATACACTGAAATTGAACTATCTAAAAAATTGACCTTGAAAAGCCTCTGTGTGCTTTCATAATCCTTTTAAATTAAATTATCCCTTCTAATGATTTACTAGCCATTTAATTCCCTTACATTTTCTTTAATTTCCAACCTTTTAGCCCACCTTTGCCACAAAATTTTCTACAGGCAAGAGGGAAAAAAAGATACTTTCATCATAATGATGTACTGTTGATTCTGTATCTAAAGTCATTGTAATTCTGGAAGTTGTTCTAAGGTTCAGTGGATGTTTGCCAGAATTTCAGTCTGTGAGAGCTAAGTACTTCTTGTTATATGGAGTGAGTAACACTCCCTGCATGGAAATAAGTTTACTCCCTTTACCTACCTATAGCTAAAATCTGGAAGGAAAAGTAAAAGCTCCTATCATGCATGCCAATAGTCTCTGTCTGCATCCCTTGTCTCCAGGTGTGAGTAGCATGGTGTATGCATACAATACTGGGTAAATACTTGAATGCATTGAATGAATAAGTATACATGCTTGAAATAATGAGAATTATTTCCATAAGCTACCTTCATAAAGCAGGTTTATTCCTTTGTGTTATGCTGAGACAGTGTATAAGCAAAAGTAATCTCTCACCTCTATTCTTTCCCTTTTTAGTTTCTTTTCCTGATTTTTCTATATGAATATATAATACTTCAAGATCAAGAGACAGAGAGGAAAAAATATGCCATCTGCCCCTCCAAATTAACTGTCTACGTCTTTTAAGAAATTAATAGAATTGTTCTTGATCTATCATGCAAAAAATTGTTAATTTAACTAGGAAAATAATAAGTAAAAATTACTATAATACAACTCAAATACACTAGATAAACGCACACTTTCTAACACTGTTTGACCTGCATACTAATCTTTGTTATTTAAAACCAAAAATTAACAGAGCTGCATATAGGTGCATGACACTGTCTTGTTTCATCAGAGATCGGTTTTTAAGAGCAAGTTTCTTCTTTCATTCCTTCAGCAGCATGCTCCTTCTCATATATTCAGTTATGCTACATTGCTTGAGGCTGTGCTTCTATGAATCCTTAGCATGTTTCTGCTGCCCTCTCTGCTTGTGATTACCCCCATTTCAGCTCACTTTACAGCAGCAGTTGGGTGTCCTGCTGTCTTCTATTTTCTGCACATGTGCAGCTTTGTAGAGTTGTGCTATGATGACTATTGTTTCAATGTTGCCAGACCAGTTATAGTAAAGGATTGTATTTCTAGTGTCTGTGTTTCTATCACTGCTGTTCAGTAGTGCTCAGAGGTAGGTTGATGAAACAAACTCTGAAGCCATATATCTTACAGATTATAAGAAACTTCCAGAATGCACAAGCCCTGCTTAGGGGGCAGTGGCTGCTCTGGCACAGTCTTGTCTCAAGTCCAGAGTATCAGAATTCCTCTAGAAGTCACTCCTAAGCTGCACCCCAACTGAGACAAGTTTAAGGTCCATCCTTTGAACTCCTATGAACATACTTTCCCTCTGTATTTATCATGGATACCAAGAGGACAGAAACTATGGTTTAGTCATCCAAATGTGCCTTATATATTGCCTGGCACAAAGTAGGGGTGTATAAATACATTGATGGATTAAACATTAACTACATTATAAATTGAAAAATGGGATAAAACTCTGGTAACATTAAAGTCATTCTGCTGTTGCTATTTCTAATACTTTCTTTCCTACTCTTCACTGGATCAATGGCTGCCATGCCTAAAAGGTTTTATTTTCTCTAATAAAGAAAGCACACA
Source organism: Balaenoptera ricei (assembly GCF_028023285.1). Lineage (NCBI taxonomy): Eukaryota > Metazoa > Chordata > Mammalia > Artiodactyla > Balaenopteridae > Balaenoptera > Balaenoptera ricei. The sequence goes on from NC_082643.1 coordinate 84,445,177, forward strand.
CACACAAAAGAAGTCACTGAGTATCTTAGGCAGCAACAAATATCTAATAAGTCAGGTGATTTGAGATTTTCAAGAGGTAAGATTTTTTAGAATGAAACTGATTTGTTTGTTTAATCCACAGGTTAAGAGTTTGGTGGATTCAGAGCATAATTTATGCTTTAAAAAAAAAAAGTTTGCACATGTGAGCATGTGTGTGTGTCTTGGTGCTGGGGGTGTGAGAGGTATATGTTGATTATATAAGAGCCTGTTTTCCAAGAGAAAGAAATAATCTAGGCAGATCCCTGCAAAGATCACATAAAAGAGGAAATAAAGTGGACAATGGTGTCATAGATAAAGGCTTCCACTTTCCCCTAGGGCATCAACAAAGAAGAGTTACAATAGAGGAAAAATGTTTGTTCAAAAAGTGTCGGATATACCCATTTCCCCAACCTCTGATGACTCTGTGGGGTACAACAAATTATTATAAAATGTCCCATATCTTTAAAAAAATTAAAGAAAGCTAAGAGTGGGCCAGTGGAACTGGAGAGGCCTTGTATCTGATGAAGAGAAAGAGTCACTTCAGTGGCCTAGTAGCCTACAGAATAACTGGCTTGTGTTCATAACGAAATGTCAATGTCATGAATGTTTGGCAGAGTGAGGAAGACAGTGGCAAATCAGCAGTGGAGGATGTGGGAATAAAGCCTGAAGAGATGAGAAAAGATGCTGCTCTAAACCAAAGATTTATAAAGAAAGAAAATCTGACTTACCTTCTTAATTTTGCCTATGTCATTCCTCTCATACCCTCACCCTTATTTAGGTCACCCCACACCTCACTCCTGTTTATTTAGATCACATCTAGGGGAAAAAAGAACAGGGGAAAAGGGAGAAACTTCAATGTACTGAGAAATTCTGAATTGGATTTAAAAATTGAAATTGAAACTTACATAATTAGATCCAATTAGCAAAATACAATATTACTTTTCCATATATGATTAGGCAGAATTCATAGCACTACAAAAATTTCCAAGTGTAGCAGAAAATCAAAATTGATACAAACAAGGACAAAGTTATAACTAGCTTATCATTGCCTAGATAAATCCTGAATCCCTCTTCTAATTCTTTGTACTCCGGGATGAATTTCTTTATTATAGCTTGTCCTCTCCTTCTTCCTGCCCCAAGCATGCCCATGATTTTGTCTTTGCTTAATAGAAATTGTCATTTGTTGTCCTTATACAGAAGTCGACTCCTCTTGCTTCCTTCTGACCACCAAAAATTGAATTACCCTTCAAATCTTAAATTTTCACCATTTTCTCTGCTCTCAAAAAAGGCACTAATTTGAAATAAAATGTTAAAGGAATGAAAATTTCCCTAAGAATTATAATTTCAAGCTTTGGATAGGTTACAAGAATAAAATCTCCCTTGTGCAATTTTACCAATTATTAGCTCATTTCCTCTGCGATTTCTCTGTCTCTGTCTCTCTGTTTCTGTCTCTGTCTCTCTCAATATATTCCGTATCTGTGTGGGTGTGTGTCTGTGTCTGTGTTTGTTGTATGCATTTTTTAACGTATAAGAGTAGGTTTCAGGAATCATTACCTTTAATCCTTTTAACGTTTCAATTTGCATTAACTAAGAATATGGCTATTATCTTAAACAACCTCCTTAAAATTAATAAATTTGTGAAATTTAACAGTAATACAATACTTTATTCTAACCTACAATCCCCACTCCAATTTATTCAATCGTGCCAATAATGTCCCGTGCAGGATTGTTTTCAGTGCAGGATCTCATCCAGGTCGTGTAATGAATAAAGTTTGCTTGTCTCTTTAGTTTTCTTTCATCTGAGACAGTTCTTCAGCCTTTCTTTGACTTTCTTGACATTGAGATTCCTTGAAGAATGCAAGCCAGTTATTTTATAGACTATCTCTCAGTTTGGATTTGTCTGCTGTTTCCTCATGATTAGATTCAGGTTATGCATTTTTGGCTGGCACAATTCTTAACGTAATTCTGTGTCCTTCTCAGGACATCACGATGGAGGCCTAGGATGTTCCTTGGCAATTTATTGGTGATGTTAATTTCGCTCACTTGGATAAAATATTGTCTATTTTATCCACTTCATAATTACTACTTTTCCTTTTGTAACTAATAACTAATTTGAGAAGAGGTCCTATCCTATAAGAATATGTAAATACCTTGTTCCCCATCAAATGCCCTCCTCCTACTGATTAAGCATGTATTGCTGATTCTTTCCAGAGTCAATTTGTACAGTGTTAGCTGTAAAGGTAATTATTTAACTATACAATCTGTTCTCTATTTATTAGTTGATACTATACTGAAATGAAGAATGTCCCTTCTTCACAAGTTATTTATTCTTTAGTTATATATTTATGCACACAGAGATACAGACATGCATGTGATTATTTTCATTGTAGGCTCACAGACTCTCACCTTATTCAGTAAGACCGTTAGTAAATTTCTGCCCTTGGATGGTAAATTGCACCCGTTGGGCTTATTTGGAACACTGCCAGCTGACTCCTCTAGCTTTTTTCCACAATCCCGTCATCATCTTTAGGCACTTCCTTATTTTCTGGCAAAGTAAGATGTTTCAGTCTCATCATCAAACTTCCCTGTCTCAGACCTAGAATCAGTCATTTTACCAAGGGTTTGCCATTTCTTTTAGTAAGTAATGGTATTTAGAAACCGTTATTAGGGCTCAATTGTTGCCTAACTAGTCTCCTCAACATTCAATGGCTTAAAACAATATTAAACATTTGTTATCTCGCACAGCTTCTGTGGGTAAGGGATTCAGGCTGGGTGTTTCTGGCTAGGGCTTCTTATGAGTTTTCTCAGTTGGCTGTCCACTGGGCCTGCAGTGGCCTGAAGTTTTGACTGGGGGCTGAAGGAGCCACATGGACCGCTCATGTGGTTGGCATGTTGGTACTGGTTGTTTGACAGAGACCTTAGCGTGCTCTCCAGTGTGGGCGTCTCCCTAGGCTGGCTGGAGTATTCTCATAATAATGTGGCTGGCTTCCCCCAGAGTGATAGATGCAAACAAATGAGATAAAAGTATTAATATCTTTTATGACCTAGCCTTGGAAGTCACACACTATCACATCTGGTATCTCTTGGTCATTCAAGCCCTGATTCACTGTGCGAGTGAACCATGTAGGGTAACAGTAGGAGGAGGTAAGTGTCATTGGGTTAAATCTTAGAAGCTGATTACAACAGGAATCAAGAATCAATGACATTAGATGTACTCATTTGTATTGATACATCATTGCTCCTGGGTTTTTCAGTGAACAGAGCCAGAACATATAGGGTGTATGTGTGCGTGTTTGTGAGTATGTGTGTATATACAAATATTTGAAATGATGAAATAATGAATTTCAATATAAATTTACTCACTTAAAAGTCCTTCAATAAACGTAAAATTGTTTCAGAGTTTATATTTACATGCTTACTGAGAAAAGTTCAAGGATTTTTAAAGTTGTTGAAATTTATTTAAAAATTAAGATGTGGTACATATATACAATGGAATATTACTCAGCCATAAAAAGGAAGAAAGTTGGGTCATTTGTAGAGATGTGGGTGGACCTAGAGTCTGTCATACAGAGTGAAGTAAGTCAGAAAGAGAAAAACAAATATCATATATTAATGCAGTTATGTGGAATCTAGAAAAATGGTACAGATGAACCCATATGCAGGGCAGGAATAGAGATGCAGACATCAGGAATGGACGTGAGGGGTGGGGAGGGGTGGGATGAGTTGGGAGATTGGGACTGACGTATGTGCACTGCCATGTGTAAAACAAATAGCTAGTGGGAACCTGCTGTATAGCTCAGGGAGCTCAGCCCGGTGCTCTGTGGTGACCTAGATGGCTGGGTGGGGGTGGGGGGGTGGGAGGGAGGTCCAAGAGGGAGGGGATATATGTATACATATAGCTGATTCAATTTGTTGTACAGTAGAAACTAACACAACATAGTAAAGCAACTATACCCCAATTTAAAGAAGAATAAAGCTAAAAAAAAAAGTTAATAGAACCCGTTCTTTCCTTTTAAAAATCTCCATTTTCAATGTGGTTATTTTATTTATTTGAAATCCAGTTGGATTCATTTGTTCCTTTTTTTGCATTTACTATTTCTTTTCCATCTTGTTAATTTAATTTAAATTTTAAGACTACGTACAGTATTAAAAGTTGATTCAGATAGCCAAAATTATACAAAAAGGTACACTCAGAGAAGTGTCACTCTTCACCTATCAGATTACTGCAGGCCTAGTGGACACCTAAGAAACCTCACAAGAAACCCAAGCCAGAAACACATAGACAAGCACTCCTGAATTTCTGACCCATAGAAAGTGTGAGAGAGAAGACATGTTGAGTATTGCTTTAAGCCACTAAGTTTTAGAGTAACTTGTTAGGAAGAAATTTATCAGAAACCAAGAGAAATGACTGATTCCAGGTCTGGGATGGAAAAGCTACAGAATGACCCAGAAATAACTTGCTGTGCCAGATAATATGAAAATGATTAAAAATAATTATTGATGGGGGTGTATCAAAAGGATAGAGCATCCAGATGAAAGGTGTTCCAGCTAGCCAAATAGGCACAATTTGAGCATCAAAATATATAAAGACATGTATTGATTTTATCTCATTGAATAAAGTAAGAATCTATAAGTTCACATTAAAATAAATACTTGCATATAGGCATACACATTTGCAAAATGAAGTAATAATAAATAAATAATAAGGAAATTCAGTAGAATATCAATAAATAGAGAAGAAATAATAAAGTTATATAATAATCTTTTACAGCAGACATATAAAATTTAATTCAATCAAGAATCATTAATAAAGGCTTAATCAGCAGGAGTGGGTCATTTGATGAAGAACAAAATTAACATCAACAATAATTGGCAAAGGAACCTCATAGGCATTCATTTTGATGCCCAGGCATCCACATTAAGTGATATAGCATCACTTAAGAAGGATGCCAGTTAAATTGCATAACCTGTGTTTCCTTTGCAAAAAGAAGTAGATATGTGTATAGTTTCTTATTTCCCCTTTTTTACCCAAAAGATTTGAAATGTACATATACATTTACATACATACGTACGTATATAATCTTTTGCACCTTGTTTTTTTTTTTTTTAGCTTACTAATACATCCTGGAATTAATTCCATACCAGTGAATAGAGATCTTTCTTTTTGTGCAGCTACCTAATACTCCTTTCTTATATGGGAGGACTTTTCTATAGGCTTGATACTTTCAGATTCAGGTGGCCCTAAGGCCTATTCAGAATTTCCCAACTAATAATTTTGATACTGTCTTTGTTTTGTTTTGTTTTGTGACTTTAAATGCCTCTGTATTTTTTATATCATGAAAATTAAATATGAGTGTTCACTACTGATTATGAACTCCAAATACTTCTATCATGTATAGCTATATCTGACTGAACCTCAATTTCATGGCTTATAAAATCCCCAAAATATCACCTTGATTTCAGAAAGTTCCCAATACTTTCTGTTTTCCTTAAGCTTCTTTGCCCTGCTTACAGGCAAACTGCCTCAGCTCTGTCCCAATCAAACCTCCTTCCATTCTAATCACATCAAGAGTTTTGTGATATTAGGATAGACAACCACACTGTGGTTGTTTCCACATTATGTTTCCACTATGTTTCTTCTCTTCCATGTTCTTTTCTCTCTCTCTCTCCTCTATCCTTTTCTTTCTTCTTATGATTAGTTCTTCCCAAATCCAAGACTTTAGGGGCACTTGCTTTCAAAACCCAAGCACTGCAGTCCCTGTTCTGAGAGGAATTCTAGTGGCATCTGTTAATATAATAAATTTCCTTTAGATGCATTAGTTAGGATTGTGTTCAGCTACAACAGATAGAAACTGCAGGAGAACAGTCCACTAATACAAGATACAACTTAATTGTTGTCTTATGTAAATGGAATTTGAAGAGAGCCCATGGCTGTATGGTGGTTCTTCTATTTAGGGCCACTTCCTGGAATTCCCACAGAGCATTTCTGCCAAAAAGTTAGTTATTTTACCACAAATAGCTTTTAATGAAAGCTGGGGACTACATCTGTATTTCCAGTGGCCATGTGCCCAGCCAAAAGTTAGGAATTCAATTATTAAAGTAGTAGTTGAAACATATATCAGGGGACTACTAGATATGCTTGCCCCAGCAAATCATTTTAATTGCCATTTCTAAAAGTAGCATAGAAAGGAAGAGAGCATACATGTTATGATAAAAGAGAAAACCTGAAAGGGAAGGAGCAATAGTGTAGAACACAAGCAAAGAAATCAAGAATATAGATAATAAAGAAGCAGAATAGAAGAGATTCATTTCACAGTGATTGCCACCCTCCTATTAGGCAGAAATAGACAGAGCAGAAATAAATATGGATTCAATCTGAGTATCTGAATATGTGACTTCTAACTTGAGATAATGGTCAACATTATCCTTTTACCTTTTTCTCATTCATTTGACTAATATGTATTGAATTCTCTCTATGAATTGGACAATATGCACCACACTGATGAAACAAAGAGAATCAGAAAAATTTCTTTCCATCAAGTAGCTTTTAATCTAGTAGAGGATCCAAGTACACAAGCAGAAAAGTAGAATGTATTGCAAAAAAGAAAGATTTCCTTAAACACATTATAAGATGTGAAAAAATATTTTTTGTATTATATTATAACAAACAGAGATATCATGAAATAGAGCACACAAATTTTAAAGTACATGGCAAGCCACTCTTCTTTGCCCATTAGGAGTATATTGTTGAAAAAGTTTAAGAAATGCAACAAAATGAGGAATGACTTGCTTTAAGCAGGGAGCTGAGATTGTCAGCTTGAGGTATCTATGTGAACTTGAACTGATGGGGTATAATAAGGGAGGTATGCCAATCAAACTAGAAGGAACATTACCATATTCTAAGAAATGGATGATGAAGTATTGAATTATGGTAGTGACAATAAAGATGAAAAGGAGGGGTATAGATTTAAGAAAAAATTAGGAGATACAATAAATAAGACTTGGTAATTAATTAGAAGTGGTGGATATGGAAGATGTTAAGTCAAGGAGGCAATTCTAAATTTCTATGCTAGGTAACTGGCTGAATAACGATGCTGAACATTGGCATGGAAATTAATAGAGATCTATGTTTAATGGAAAATATATAAATTATTTTAGAGCTTATTGAAATCGAGGCACTAGTATATACAGTCTGCTAGAATGCCCAGTATGACTTTATTTTAGGATTCTAGAGACTTGAGCATGCCTGTCAAGTAATGAAATGAAGCATTTTAGGAAGTCAGAGAGAAGAGAGAGTAACTAAATGTTGGTGTAAGGTCTAAAGATGACAAAGAAAGGTGGGGTCAGGAGTCCAAGTGGAATGACTGAATATCAGAAGAAAAAAAAATAATTCTTAGGACAAGAGGTAGAAGCCAAATTCTGGTTTTATCACTTGTAAAAATATAGAGTATTGTTTCCTAGCCAAGTTTTATTGATGAGAAATCTCAAAATAAAATTGGAAAGTCATACTAATAATTGGCAAACACAGGAATCAAATCTTGGTATGCCAGATTTTCCCCCATGCTCTTTTTACTACATGTTGGCTATTTTAAGAAGACTTGACCCGGGAAAAATTTAGTTTTTTCCTCCCCAGGATTTATGTTGAGCTATTGCAACAGCAGAAATTAATTTTTTCAACTATCCCCTCTCTGACTCCCACACACGTATAACATACAACACTTTATCATCTTTATAGATAAAAATAATTGCATGTGACAACAAAGATGAGGTTACATTAATATTTATGCTCCTATGACAAAGTTTCTCAGTTCCCCAAGGCAAGAAGTTAGCCACCTCAGAAGAAGTCCAGAACTGAGAGCTCTGAGTCCTCCAATGTTAAAAAGTCAGAGAGATTATTCAGAATCTGCAAAGATACTGGGAAGAATTAGAAGCAATTAAGAGGTAGAAAGAAAAGGGGGGATGTTTCTTTTCTGGAAGCTAAGTGAAATAGTATGACAAAGGGGAGTCCAGATCATCTGTGTTAATTGTATGGCTATGTCAAGTGAGATGAGAGCTGAGATTGACAATATGATTTATCAAGGTCATGGTTGTTGTTGATCGTGACCAGAGTTTGTGGTGTGCTAGAGACAAAACTTATTGGAATGAGTTTCAGGCAGCAGAGGAAGTGAAGACCTCTGCTGTTTTTTGGAGAATTACTGCTGTAAATGAAAACATCGAACCTTTGAGTGGTAACATTTGATATGAACTCAAAAGAGGGATTTGTTTATTAAACTTTTACCGTAGGATAATATTAGTATGATTGTATACAAATAGGAAAGATTCAATAGAGGGAGAGCTGGTATTGCTGGAACAATGGCCTGGATTTAAGTGAGAGAATATGAGATATAATGCATCAGTTGATGAGTTGGCCTTAGACGAAAGCAAAAAGTAAATCCATATTAATAAAATGAATCATGGAAACAAATAGAAAGGGTGATTATAGCTTGCTTATGGATATTATTTTTCTTATGACTGCTTTTATTTTCTTGTTAAAGTCAGAAACAAGTTCATAGTCTGTGTGTAAGAAGAAAAGACAGAATTTTGAAGATTTCAGCAGAGAAAATGGGAGACAGTAATTGTCTAGGAGCATGGGTAAGTGGATGGATAAGGGAAATGTAGTGTAGGTTTCAGGCAGCATTAAGGGCTCAATTGAGAAAGTGGCAATAATTCAAAGTGAGACTAGTTAGCATGGTTACATGTACAGATGCCAAACCAGCAGATGTTTAGCAAGGTTGGGTATTGTTTTACACAAGTATCTGAGGAATGAAAAAGAAGTAAAATTAATGAGGTTATAAAATAAGGAGATGTTTACATTGCTAGAGCAAGGAATTTAATTTTGATAAAAAGTTATGTGAGGGTGTAAGGTGGGTGAGAGACCATGAAGAGGAATAATAATTATTAAAATATAATTCTCAGAGGGAGTCAAAAATTGTTGGTGTCTGGGTACTTTTTGGAGTTATCTGGATGAAAGCAGTGGAGTTGTAATTGGGTACTTGAACTTGAGATTGTGGAGGGGCTTCAGTTATTGGTAATGATAGATGTTCTAGAGTTTGGCTCACGAAGTGAGAGGCAGGATAGGGGACGAGACAAGGGAAGAGAAGGAACTGAGAAACCAGGGTGCTGGAAGAATGATCCATGAGAGCACTGGCATTGCCAAGAATATGGTAAGAGTAAATGAGAGAGCATGACAGCAAACTAGCTAAACTCTTCGAGGAATGATTGGGACTGACCTTGACGTTGGCAAATGACTGAAGCAAGCAGTTTCAAGGTGATATACTCTTGACGCCTTGATTCAATGCTGGTTATTTTTAGGGAGGGAAGGGGCTAAATGGTGTGAAAGTGGGAATGAGATGCAAGAAAACACCTACCCTACCATCAAGCTTACTGTTAGGAGAATCATGGGAAAAGAAACAGCCAGTGAACAGTTTGGGGACTGCATAGGAAGCTAAGTCCTAAAGGGAGAGCCAAATTAGAGCAAGAAGGCAGAGGAAAACGGTAACCATTTTAGGTAAATGGTTAAGCATCAAGGGACTTGGCTGATAACTGTGTGTTCCAGATGATACGGTGGAAAAGCTTTAGGAGTTATTGAGGGGTAGAGAAACACACCAAAAAAGAATTTGTACATAGCCATCTAAGGGATTAAAATCTAGGAATTGAGGAAAAAACTAGCAATCCAAGGATTCTCATGGTGACTGATTTGACCAGGACATCACTGAGTCAGCCTTGAGGGTGTCTAGGCAGTGAGTGATGGGGAAACTTGGAGCACTGTGGGTTATGGGGAGGTGAAAGAGGGATCCCTCCTGGTGATGGGATGGGGAGGCTTGGCCAGGAGTTGGAGCACATAACACTCTTCTGAACTGTGCTGCCTGAAAGAGTGATTGATTTGAATTTGAGTTCACTTTCCAGCAGATACTGTTAGGTTTTTTTGGGGGGGAGGAGGGATTCTGTTTGTTTTTAATTATTTACCTTTCTATAATTTCAAATATTCCCCTAAATATCTAAAATATTTGTTGCCTTTCTTACTCTCATTTCTAAGAGTCTTGTTCTTGATTACTAGCTTATATCATCTTCATATATTATATATTATCAAAAATATAACATAGAAATAAGCTCTTATTTTATTTCTAGTAACAAAAACACACTTAAAAGAGTAGGAAAAAAGTCAAATAGAGGAAATGTTTTGTACTCTGGTAATATTTTATATGAAATAGATATATTTTATAATTTATAATGCACATCCATTATAATTTACAAGATTCTTATTTGAGTCTCAGAAAACTCTCTTAAGAAGGTAATATTAACAACTTTTATCTCCATTTTTAAAATGAGAAAATGGATTAAAAGGAGCTAATTAGTTTACCCAACATCAAACCACTAAAACACATTAGACCAAGGATTAGACCAGGTCTCCTTTTCTGGTTAACTATGAATTATCTTAATATCCTGCATTTTATGAGGGGCAGTGTAAAGGCTTGATAAAGGAAGCCAATGATATCACAGATTTTGGGCACCATCAACAACCTTGGAAATATGTCAGGGCAGTTCACAATGTTTCTTATGTAGGGAAAACCTAGGCGGTATTTTGAACGTAAGTGCAAGTTGACTTCCAGGAAGAGTTTTACAACTTTACTGTAAATTACCTGCCTTCTTGTCTTACTGTTGGCATTCTCTCTGTGTGAGATATTTCAGCAGTCAAAATCTTGCTTGAATGGTCGTCACAATTCCTCTTCCTCAATAAAATATTTCTTGATCCAGGAATAGACTGTAACCTCTCTTTCAAATCTCCTAGGATTTGTCTTTACACATTTATTCTGTCACTTTATATATATTCCATCTTATGCTATAGCCATTTAGGTAATCACCCAAGAACTTACCTATAAAGTGTAGATACTGATAACTAGTGTGGTTGGAAATCTTTAAAAGAAGGAAATATACATATTCTGCAGTGTAATTAGGAATAAAGGAAAGGTGAGCAAAAGTGTTTTGTACAACATAAGATGCTAAACAAATATAAGTTATATGCTATTGTTAATAGTAAGAACACATGGCAGGGCATCATGTTTAGGAATTTAGGCTGTAGCTCAAGACCTGTATCGAAACCCATCTCCATCACTTACTCGTCTCATGATCTTGGGCAAACAGTTTAACTTCTCTGTGTCACAGAGTTCCCATCTATAAAATGGGGCTAATAAAAACACAACCTGGGGCTTCCTTGGTGGCGCAGTGGTTGGGAGTCTGCCTGCTAATGCAGGGGACACGGGTTCAAGCCCTGGTATGGGAGGATCCCACATGCCACGGAGCGGCTGGGCCCGTGAGCCACAACTACTGAGCCTGCGCGTCTGGAGCCTGTGCTCCGCAACAAGAGAGGCCGCGATAGTGAGAGGCCCGCGCACCGCGATGAAGAGTGGCCCCCACTCGCCGCAACTGGAGAAAGCCCTCGCACAGAAACGAAGACCCAACACAGCCAAAAATAAATAAATAAAATTTAAAAAGAAAAAAAGAGAGACAACTGAATGAGTATTTTCATATGATAACATAGAAAAGCTCACTATAAACTCCAAAGGACAATACAAACATAAGCTTTAAAAAAAACAAACAAACAAACAAACAAAAAAAACACAACCTGCTTCATAAAGTTCCTCATTCATTTTGTCAACAAACCTCTACTATGGGTCAAAAGGTGTAGGTGCGTATTAAATTAATTGATCCTTGTAAAGCACCTAGATACCTAGTACCTCGTAAGACCTCAATAAATGTGATATTTCTTTTCCTATTAATTTGTTGAGAGAAATTCCTTAAATTGTAGATGGCTCTAAAACATGTATTGAAATTCAAATTAATTATAATTGCAGAGTATGTCAAACAGAATTTAAAAATCTCCAAAGCTGTGTGTTAAATGACCATTATCTTTTCATATGATCTTATGAGAACAGATCCAGTATCCATGAAAATCTCAACAAAAATATACCTGCCATGCCCAATATCTTTATGTCAGAAACCAATTTTGAATTATAAAAAAATGCAGGACTTTTAATCAAACTTAAAAATATACTATTAATGCATAAACCATGATTCATATGAGGTACTTAAATATTTAAAAAAGTCAAAATCCTTTCTGACAGTGTCTGACCTTTATGCTTATCTATTCCTAAAATACATCTTGCCTATCAACCAAAGTTTTAATCACTTTCTCATTTCAGATATTGAAAGAGAGATTCCATTAAATCAAGTAAAGGTCATCTTTCTTTGAAATATAGATTATTCAGCTGCACTCTTTAAAGAAGCAGAGATTGGAGAGCAAACTCAATAGAGGCACATTTCTGCCTACTCTTCAAAGTAATAGGTAAGCAGCCAAAAGGATTAAGGATGATTATGTTCAGCTCTCAAGAACTGAGTTCCAAACCAGATATGAAATGCAATTCCAGTACTCAAGAGTAGGGTCCATATGTTGAAAAAGAAAGGACATTCAATTTCCCTCGGTTTCTTTTGAAGCAGTTATGAACTATATTCAGTTGAAAGCAGCAGCAGAAGCAACACCAGATAAGTAGGACTGGTTAATTCATCTGACTTTTTTCTCAGAGAAGCAAATTGTTATTGGATAGGAATCTGAATTTCTAAAGCACATGTGTAGCATTTCTGTGCTCTAAAGTCCCCATTTGTTTTAGTAAGTAGCTTAGGGATTCCCTAGAGGAAATGTATCCCTAATGGAAATTTGAGTCTTTTAATTCACGTATGTTTCTTTAAAAAAATGATTTCAATTTTCTTAAGGGATCAAAGGTGTTTGCTTTTCAGTCCTCACTACTAAGAGTGCTGTTCGTTACATGGTTACCTCTAGATATTTTACAAATATGTGTAGTCATTAACCATTGACACATAAAAGCTGGAAACTTTGGTATACTTTATAAAGTATCTAGCAAAGAGATATGTCCATGAAGAGACTACCCTTCCTCCAGTGTATTTAAATCCCACCTTTGCCACCTTTGCATCAAGCCCATTTTATCACATTTTCCTGAGAACTTTGAACCGAAATTTTCTCCTTCGTCTTACTCACTTTTTTGTCTGCTTTTTCATATACCAGCCTTTAAAATATACTCCTGTTCTTTTGCCATTTTATGGGACTTATCTGAGTTTTTAAATCTTTCCAGAAACCACAGCTCATCCTCCTACCTTGCTTGATAAAGTATAAGGCCTCTGAACTCCAACATTATCATCCCCTGCTGGTACAAAATGGCCTGGTGGCCTGCCTTCCTTAAATGCTCATGCAAGGTTTACCAGATTTCTACCCTGTTGTTGAAATCAGTACAGTACAGTACCCTGTTGCTGTACTCTCAAGATTGCCTCATCAGTACTGGGCAGGCTTGGGGTACAGAATTCCTATTGGATTTAGCCCCCCAGAACTCACATACACTAGATTTTAGTAAGTTAGAAGAAGTGGGTTAAGTGAAGACAGAAAGCAGACACTGGATCAACAATTTCGGGGGAAGGTGCGTTAGGGGTCTGGAAAGAAGAGACCTAGAAAACAGCCACGACGATGAATTGGCTCAAGGTTTCGTGGTATTTAAATTTAATTTTGCATATTTCATTACTAATTATAATATTGTAGGAAACAATATATATAAATAGTTTTATTTGTAAATGCAATTTCAGTTATGATAATTTTTAAGTTTTTTTACCAGGTTTGCCTGATTGCTATGCAACCAGATTAGATGTGCACAACTCATGTCATATGTCAGATTTACTTATTATGTTTTATTTATAGTCAAAGCCAAGTTTATCCTATTGCTCTTATAAAATGGCCATGAGCATACAGCTTAAAATGAATGGGTTATTGTTATTGTGCAATGTCAGCTTCATTTTAAGACATGAAGTTTGCCCCAACTTTTAAGAAGTGGGTGGATGGGAGGGTAGCTACATGTGTGAACATGGCTACTGTAAGAATGACTGTGTGTAAGCGTAGTGCACTAGAATGTGGGAGAAAGGAGAGCATTCTTCTATTTCACAGGGCTCAGGAATTTCAACCATAAAGAAAAAAAATCTTGGAAAAGAACACTATTAACTCATATTTAAAAGTCCATTAGAACATAGTCAACTTGCTGTTTTATTATTTACCAGGTTTATATGGACCATTTTGCAAAACTTCATTGTTATTATAATGTGAATTATTTCACAATGAACATTATAGTTGAGCTATAAAATTGCACAGAGTAATAGGAGTGGTATTAAGAAATAATAACAATTGACTAGCATTATTAAAAAAAAAACACTATCTCAGTGTATAATAAAGTGTCTCTTCAGAGGAAAACTGAACAGTTTTCACTTTCATGATTATAATTAAAAATGGAAGAAGCTCCTAGCAGTCTTTAAATTTTTATAAATATTTAACGTAAGGAATGTAAATGTTTGTTGTTGTATTATTTTCTTGCTGCAGATTCCCAATTTTTCAGCCTCCATGCTGCACCAGCTATATGCAAATAGTTAGGAAACAGAATTAAATTATGGGGAGAAAAATCTTTAACACACCATGGGGGCCAGAGAAATTTACAGTGCTTAGAATTCCCTGATGAATGCTGATATTTTAATCAATTGCAGCAGGTAGGAGGAACGGAATTCTGAAGCCAAGTGGGAATGTACATTCATTTTTATAAAGTGTGTCCATTACTCTCATTTCATATATCAAAAGCAGTATATGAACAGAAGTTACTTCAACATGCAGGAAATAGAATTCATCGCTGGTAAAATGAAGTCAGGAAAATGTCCATGTTTCACAATTCAATCACTTACCTTCGCAATGAAGACTGTGAACAGCACAATTCATTTCACTGTGGCTGAGAAGAAAGAAGTGACTCCTTTCATTCTGATTACTGCTGTCATTGACACACCATTGGAATCGCTGCAACTTCCAGGCTTAGTGTAACAGCATTGTGATTGTGGCATCTTAAATATAATTATAGTCAAAATAAATGCCTATGGGGTAATGGACCTTGTCTCCATCAGCATCACATTTAGAATTTTTCCCCACTCCTTTTTCTTTTCTGAGTTGAACTGCATGCTCCTAGTCAATTGGAGTCTAAACAGGCTGCAAGGGATATGAATACAAGAAAATATTTCTCTTTGTTAGAAACGCTTTACTAGCTAACAGGGTGCAAGTTACACAAGAAATACCTTGTATATAAGGAATACAGGAACTTCTTTTTATTACATATTCGTAACTAACAATGTAATCATAAAGGCCTGGACATGCATTCATGTTACTGTTTTAGGCCCCTTCTCTCAAAGAAATTGGTATAGAAAGGTATTCCACATAGAGTCCTCTCCTAATAAGAAGGACAATCCCAACAACAAGAGGAGCATAGGATAATGACTCCTAACCCTGCAAAATGGGGAATGTGAACTTACTGGGAGTACACATTTGGGATATATCTGACCACATAGTAATGTACCACACTGATGTGATCTTTTTTTTTTTTTTTTAATTTATTTTTGGGTGTGTTGGGTTTTCATTTCTGTGCGAGGGCTTTCTCCAGTTCCGGCGAGCAGGGGCCACTATTCATCGCGGTGCGCGGGCCTCTCACTATCGCGGCCTCTCTTGTTGCGGAGCACAGGCTCCAGACGCGGAGGCTCAGTAGTCGTGGCTCACGGGCCTAGCCGCTCCGTGGCATGTGGGATCTTCCCAGACCAGGGCTCAAACCCGTGTGCCCTGCATTGGCAGGCAGATTCTTAACCACTGCACCACCAGGGAAGCTCCCTGCTGTGATCATTTAAACAGTTTAACAACCAATTCCCTTTCCTAAAGTATCTTATTACTTCAGGTGAAAGTGATTCTGGGCTAAATTGTAGAGCTCATTGACTTAATCTGACATGTCACTTTGTGTGACCCTGTAGGTTTAAAAGCTCACATAGCAGGTTCTTAGAACTCATTAATCTTATGAGAATCGTACAGAGAAATAGAGAAGTGAAAATCAGTGTAAGTCAAAATCAATCCAAGTCATAGGTCGGCAAATATTGCAGCCAAATCACTAAATATTTATATTTACTTAACTATATACATGACCCATCTAAGTCAAGTTCTTATTATTTATCATTTGCCCAATGGTTCTAAAATGTGCTCTAAATAATCACCACTGAACTTGCTGAATATTTTATAGATTCCTGGGCCCCACACTTGGAGATTTTAACTTAGAGCAGCGAATGGGAGATCTAGAAACTGGCTAAAGTAGACAACACTTTTGTTAATGTTGAGAACTAGTGTACAAGCAAATGTTGGATTTATAACAGGTATTCAAATAATAACTTAATTAAACTGAAACATGGCTAAATGAGAACTCTTATAGCCCCCAAATTACATTTCACTGGGTCTCCGGGATTGTTTCTTGTTTCCTTCCTTTACTTAATGTATTCTGTGCAATTAACTGTCTTTCCAATTCCATCATTACTTTACCTGAAATATTCGTGATATTTTTAAAGAATAGAGAATAAAACCCTAACTTTTTAGCCTTTCATATTCTGGATGCAGCGAAGTTTCCATCCTTATTTTCCACAATTTCACAACATATATTTTGCACACAAACCAGTTTGGGCAATTTCTGCAACTTGTACTTCACTGCATTTTTCTAGTATGTCATAGCCTCTGTCTATAATATCTCCCATTTCAATCTTTTGAAGTTCTATCCTGTTCTCCAGGGCCCAACTCAAATGCCAGTTTCTCTAGAATTTAACCCCTCTCATTGTACTTCATGCCATTTTTTTAAAAATCCCATTTTATTTAATGTTGAAGATCTTCATACAATATCTAACAGCCTCCATTAGAGAAAGATCCCATAGATTTGTGCTAATGTGGTAACCACTAGCCATATGCAGCTATTTAAACTGAAATTATTAAGATGGAATAACATTAAAAATTCAGTTTCTCAGTCACATTAGGCACATTTTAATTGGACGGCACAGATACAGAGTACTTCTATAATTGCAGAAAGTTCTATTGGACAGTGCTGCCTATACTAGAGGATTAAAGCTCTCTCATGGTTTTTTTCCAAATGGGTTTTAGTGCAGTTCCTTTACTAAAGTATAGTAATTAAATTGTTGTTATGGAATGATGGTGGCCCTCATACTCCTACACTCCTGAAGGAGATTCTACATAATCACAAAAACAAATATTTCCAACATACCATAATTGTTTAGAGCAGGACATCTCACACTTCAGCATACAACAGAATCAGCTGGAGGGCTTGTTAAAACAGATTGTTTGCCTCTACCCCAGGAGCTTCTGAGTCACTAGGTCAGAGCCGGAGTTGAGGATTTGTAGGATTTCTAACAAGTTCCCAGGTGATTCTGCTGCTGCCGGTCTGCAGAAGACATTTTGAGAAACACTGGTTTAGTGTATTTATATAGTTTTCCCCTGAATTATTTGATCATTATTATTTGAATTATTTGATCATTATTTTCTTTAAGTTTTGTATTTTGTACCTGGCAACTTTCATTTACATAGGGTATTTAAGTAAGTAGAAGTCAATGCAATTCAATATGTATTTTATGAGTGCTTTCTAGGTCCCAAATTTTATTAGAAGTATCTGTATTAGTACCATATTAGTTTCCATAGAATATTCTCTATCCTTGTAGAAGTTGGAGTATAGCTGGATAAATGACATGAAGAAATATGAAAAAATAGTAATCTCAATACAGTACTGCCCATTATCATATTGAAAACACTTTTATACATATTATTTTGTTTAATCTATACAATAACCCTGTCCACTAGTGTGGACCTCGAGTATCCCTATTAATAGATGAGGAAACCTTGACTCACGGAGTCCATGTCTAAGCAACATCACTGGATTAACATATGTTTGCATTGGGCTAAATTAGGGCAAAACCTACGCCATGAGTTTTCCTTTAAATCAGCTTGAAAAAGTGAACCACATTTTGTTTGAAGAACTCTACTAATGGCCTGGGCTAGAATTTTATGAATTATTTTAAAATTTTCTAAATATTAAGTGACAACTTTTAAAACATAGGAATAAAATACAGATTAAAAGCCCTTGAATAAAATACTAGAGTTATTGGAAGTCTAGGAAATTTATGGACTTTTCTTTAGAGATATAAGGGTTGAGGAACCAGGTAACATCACTTAGGAAATATACATACCTGCCAGCTCCCTTTATTTCTTCTGTTCTCTAGGCAAATCACACACTCAAAGATTAGGAATGCACAAATGCTTCAAGTGTCTGGTGAAAGCACTAACCATTCAAATATAACATATGATATCCTACTGTGTTCCTTTTGTCCCCAAGACAGTTATAATTAAATTAATCTTTCTGCTAAAACGAATGTAGCAAAATGGGTCAAAATCTTCATAAACCCTTAACAATCTGACAATAAATTAACAAGCTGACTAACATCTCTGTAGTGCTCATAACATCTGGGACTAAAGGAGGAAAGATGAGATGAGAGCAGCAAAATATGTTGCTCCGTAATTGCTCTGTGGACTTTTTCTATAATGGATCATCCTCCCAATTCAATTTAAGTAAATCATTGAGCATATGGTTTATACTAAATATAGAGCATCAGTGATACTCATTGCTATGCATATTTGCCACGCAGGTGTCTGATTTTGGACTTGTCACATGGACAGATGGGATTTTTCTGTTTGTCTTTTTTATTGGCAGTAGAAAGAGTAAGAGAGTTAACCCTAACTACTGTTGGGACAGCTCTGCTCACAGAGACATTTCCTCCATCACAAAGTGAGAGCTAATGCATATATGCTCTTTCCCTAGTTAAATTAAGTGATTAAAGTTATGCTAGTAAAAATGTTTTAGCAGGAATAGTTGACTTTTCAGGATGTAAGATAAAATTTTATAATATCAATATTATTTTCCTCTCTTAAAGACACTTAATGCATTTATTTAAATTAATTATTAATGTAAATAGATAATAAGATAGACATTTCTTGAGAAAGTTACAGGTATTTTAATCTTATTAACACTCCCATAATTTAGGTATAATTCTTATCCCCATTTTGGATATAGAAGCATTGAGGCAGAAGAAACTTGGCAAAGATAACAAAATATTTAAGAGGTAGAACTGTGATTTGAACCCAGGCTGTTTGGCCCCAGAATCCATTCTTTTTTCTTTTCCTTCCAGTTTTATTGAGATGTAATTGACATACAGCACTGTATAAGTTTAAGGTGTACAGCATAATGATTTGACTTACATACATCATGAAATGATTATCACAATACATTTAGTGATCATCCATCATCTCATATAGACACAAAATTAAAGAAGCACAAAATAAATATCTTTTCCTGGTGATGAGAACTCTTAGGACTTACTCTCTTGACAGCTTTTCTATGTAACTTTCAGCAGTGTTAATTATGTTTACCATGTTGTACAGTACATCCCTAGTACCTATTTTATAACTGGAAGTTTGTACCTTCTGACCAATTTCTCCTCCCTGCAACTGCCACCTCTAGTAACCAAAAATCTGATCTGTTTTTGATGAATTTATTTGTTTGTTAGTTTTTTTGTTTGTTTGTTTTGGAAGTATATTTGACCTACAACACTGTGTTAGTTCCTGGTACACAAACAGCATAGTGATTCTATATTTCTATACATTTCAAAATGATCACCATGGTAAGTCTAGTTACCATCTGTCACTATGTAAAGATATTACATAATTATTAACTATATTCCCCACACTGTACATTTCATAACCATGACTCATTTATTTTGTAATGGAAAGTGTGCCCCTGTTAATCACCTATTTCTCTCATCCTTTCCACCCCTTTCGCCTCTGACAACCACCTGTTTGTTCTCTGTATCTATGATTCTGTTTCTGTTTAGTTATGTTTGTTCATTTGTTTTCATTTTTAGATTCCACATATAAGTGCAATCATACAGTATTTGTCTTTCTCTATCTGACTTATTTCACTTAGCATAACGCACTCTAGTTTCATCCTTGTCATCAGAAATGGCAAGATTTCATTCTCTTTTATGGTTGAGTAATATTATGTTGTATAGCTCTTCCCCTAACCTCTTTACTAGTAATTTCCTAATACTGCTCCTTTCATGTGTCTGACTCTCTAGCCATATCTTAACCATTGTTCAAGTATCTATGTATTTCCTTACCTCAAGCCATCTAGCATTCCAAGCAGAGGGTACATCTTGATGTACTTCCAGAAGTTCTGCACATTGGGGACATTTATTTTCTCCACTTGGGATATAAAAGAGTTCTGTACATAGAGTTCTGCCTTGCTTGAGTAAAAACATAGAGTAGCAACTGTAAGGCTTTTTCTTCATTTCAAATAGCCACAGGGACATCTGTGTGAAGCTGTAGGATATAAGAAATTTGGCGAATGGGAGAAGTAGACAACAATGATTACAAGCCGTCTGCTCCTGCTATTGACCTGTGCTTTCAATAACTGCTTGAGATCACCTCATATATAAACTTCCACTTAATAGGTAAAGGATATTAAACTTTATGGGTTTGTGGATTAGATAACATTCAGTATAGGATGGACAGCACATGTCGTATGTTACCTGTTGCTGAGAGCCAGATTTCATCATCTGCATGACTGCATTAGTAAGAATTGAAAGAAGATAAAAATCTTAGAGAATTCTCATGTTATCCTAATGGGACTTGTCACCATCTCCACAAGCATTCAGATGCTGCAGATAATTTTATTGTCTGGGTTATAAAGGCTAAGTGGTAGAGCTTCTTGCACTACAGCATGTATAAGCCTTCCTTCCACTCTTTGTTTCTTTCAAAACTCAAAGGCTTTTGCTCACCTGGAAAATAGGTTGAAACAACATGCTTTATGATAGAGGGTGCTTTTTAAAACCAAAGAAGTATTGTGCCTCTTTCTTAGTGGTAGATAGAACAAAGCGTGGCAAGTTGTCCTTCTCCTTGTAGTTTATATTACAAAGCTGTACCAAGATCACCAAGCTCTCAGAAACTTTACTGAAGATCCTGGCATGTTCATGGGATTGATCTTCCACCATTTGTATGAGTGTGTTTTAACATATTCTATGTCTCATCCCTTTATAGAAATTCTAGAGCACATGGCTCGTCTCAGAGTTTAAGCAGCTATAATGTCCAAAATCATGCCGCAGAATGGTCTATTGAAAACATGTGCATTATCCCTGCTAGGGACAGACTACGTCACTTATAGAGTCAATTATCCTGATATCAAACACTGCATGCTTCTGCTACAATAATTGCATCCCATAACTTGATATGACTGCTGATGCTTTGAACATGCTCTCCAGGATGGATACTGCATAGTTTCTTCAAATAACTAGATATAAATCAGAGACACATACATTGTTTAAGCCATCCCAGGGCATATGCCTATACTGTGACAGAGGTCAGGAAAGTAAATATTGGGCACAGTCTGCTTCTAATAAGGACAAGACTTTCAAGGCAGAATGCTCTCCATCCATAGAAAGGGGTGAAAATGCTGGGATGCCAAATGTCAAATACAGTTCCCCAGGGTTATCCGCATCATTTATAGCACACATTACTCACCCAGCCAAAAACCCAGTTGAGTGTCGTGTCCTTTTTCTAACCCCTCCTCCAATGTCAATCCATCAGCAAGTTCTGTTGGCTTTACTTCCAAAATATATTTCTTGAAAGTCTCTAGTTCTCTTTATCTTCATTAATCCCCTTCAAGATCACTAACACCTTTTTCCTGGACTATGGCAGTTACCTACTAACTTGTTTCCGTTTCCATTCTTTTTCTTGTTAGAATTCTTATTCTATACAAGAGGTAGATTGATCTTTTTTAAAATAATATTCAAATCATACCACCTCTCTACTTAATAAATAAAACCAAAACCAAACCTTTTATTAACTTTCCATTCTTTCTATAGTACTTTTCCTAACTTTTACCAAGGCCTGTAAAGTCCTTTATGATTTTAGTCCTTACTACCTCTCCAAACTCTTTTTATACCCTTGTCTCCTCCTTCACTTTGACACTAGCCACACTGGTATTCCAACTTCTATCTGTTCTTCAGACACACCAAAATTTTCATCTCTGTGTTTTCATACTGCATTTCCTCTTGCTGAAGTGCTCTTCCCTCAGGATGCTACATAACTGGCTCCTTTTTCCTTCACTCAGCTCTCAGGTCAGATGCTATCTCCTTAGAGGAGTGCTCTCTGATCACTCAGTGGGAAGTATCTCCACTCCAGCTGTGGTAGCTATTCTCCAAAGATAATCTCCAGTGAACCATGCATTCCAATATTTATGCCCTTGTGTTGTCCCCTCTCTCATGGAATCTGGCCTGGCCCTGGGTCTCACTTTAGCCAGTAAAATATGGCAGAAGTAAACTTTGCCAGTTTTGGGGCTATATTTTAAGAAGACCTTAGAGTTTCTGTTTTTGAGCCACCATGTAAGAAATCTGCTTTCCTTATTAGAGAGACTTCATGGAGGGATGGTGTACAGAAGATATGTAGAATAGGGAAGACTCTGAGACTACATGGAAAGAGAGAAAGGCCCAATGGCCCCAGTAGGCCAGATAATCTCAATCTTTCAGCTGTTTTTACCAAGGCAACAAAGTGATGGATTAGCTATCTTGGACCTCTCACCCTATCAAATCTCCCAGATGACTACGACTCCAGCTAATATCATATGCATCAGAACTGTCCAGCTGAGCCCAGTCAAACAACAGAATCATAAGAAATGATAACATAGTTTTGTTTTAAGCCACTGTGTTTTAGACTATTATTTTTTGCAGGAGTATATGATCAAAAACCAGTCTTTCTCACTTTTATTAGCATTTATCATAAGCTTAAGTTATTTATTGATCTGTCTTTTTTTTTTTTTTTGGATCTACTCCCTTTCTATTGACTTTATTCACCACTGTATTCCCTAAAAATGTGTTTAGCATGGCATAAATACTCAATACCTATTTGATAAATGAATGACTGAATATTTGTAAAGTATATAGAATTTAGTAAATAATATAAATTTCGACTAATTATGTTTTTTGTTTAATTTTATATCACTTTATTCTGCATAGTCTGTTTTAGATGTATAGAAATATTGATGTTCTCTGAATTTTGTATGCATTTTCACACCTTTTATAACTTTTTGCATGCTATTATTTCTGTTCAAAATGCTCCTCATTTACATAGTTTGCAGAGTGGTTTCACCTTTAAAACATAGGTTAGAAGCTGCCTCTGTTCTCAAGCCTATAAATTTACCAGAAAGAGTTGGAAATCTCTCCTTTTTGCTCCAGACTATCCACGCATATTTGTCATAGCACTTAATAACTCACAGTTAAACATTTCTTTATTGTATCAGCCAACTATTATAACAGTAATGCCAGTAACAAATCACAACAAAACTCAATGGCTTAAAGCAACAACTGTTATTCTAATTCATGGGTCTGATGATTGACTCATGGACTAGGAGTCAGACAATCTAGGATTAGCTTGGACTTGGCTCCAAGCTGTAGTTTGAGTCTAGATATACTTCACGTGTCTTCCAGTTTTCTTAAACAGGCAGGATTCACTGGTGTGTACTTCTCATTAGTGCAGCACATGAGGACACTTTAAACCTCTGCTTTTGTCACATGTGCTAACCTCACATTGACCAAAGCACACCACATGGCAAAGGAGAATTCATGTAGTGAAAGGTATAGATAACAGAAAGAATAAAAAATTGAGACTATTAATAAAAACTACCACACATCTTTCATACAGAACTCTAAGCTCGTTTCAGAGAGATTTTGTTTTATTTATAAGGTAGAGTAACTGGATCATATAAAAACACTCAGTAAATATTATTTTATAAAATAAATTGAGCCATGTATTGTATGGCAAAGCTAGGTGTACATTGGCCTAGCTGACATTTTGGCAGGCTACTATCCACTTCTCCAAGCATGTTATACCCAGATTTAAAATTATAGGTCAGCTTCTTCATTTATGAGAATTAAATGTAAACATTTTTCAAAACATGAATTAACTAGAAATCCATCATAAATCTCAGGAGTGGAGAACTTTAAGTATACTCTAGGTCTTATCCATCCTTGAAAACTCAGTTCAAAGTGAGACAATAGAGAAATTGGCTTAGAAAGCTGAGATTTGATGTTGCTACTTCTGTGATTATGTTCTGAATGGATCTGGCACATTCCTGCCACTCTGTTGACTGACATCCCCCACTATTAATCCATCTTTCCTTTTACCTTTCCCTCTGTGAATTTCCTTACAACTTAAGCATGAAAGGACAAGAAGGACATCATGATTCATTCGGTGAAGGGCAAATAACGAATATTTAAGACCTTGAATTTTAAATTAATAAATGGAAATAGATTGCACTATTAGGAAAAAAATGAAAGATCTAGCAAAGGAAAATTTTAAGGTCCTAATGAAATGCATACTATAGAGAGTGTGTCATAGCTGTGTTATGCTAGAAATTATAACTTGGAGGAATTCCCCAGACAAGCCTTATGCCACAAGCCTATTCTATTATGCAGGCTATTATGAGCCTCTGCCACAATTTGTATGGCCTTTGCCACAATTTTTATGCCACTTTATTATAGTCATTGATTACATATCTGACATTGAACCATCAGTAACTTGAAGAAAATGAACAACTTTCACTCATCTTTGAGCATTCAGTACTCTATAATTTCCTGCAATACAGAGTACAGTCAATCTTATGAAAAATAATAGACCAACTGCCAAATGAGAAACCAAAGGGGAAAAGTGGTAAATCCAACAAAGTAAAATACACAAACATTGGAACTGTTCCTAAATGGAAAGAATTTAGGGAAAAACCATGTATTGTGAATAAATATCTCTAGTGATACATCCTGTCAAATCATATTGAAATTGCAGTTCAGAAAAGGATAGAGCACAAAGAATGACACAGTTTTGAGCTGCTTCTCCTTTAAAAATAAAGCTCTTTTTCTCTTAGAATAATGAGCTAGAGATTTATTTGATTTTCTTATTTTATTTTTAGATCCTGTCTTGCTAAGGCCAATTATCATCTAGAACAGTTTAAACACCAAACACATTCCAATCTAATCAGAGAGGGATACACATTAAACTCCAAAATAATAAACACAAATTCAAGATGAATTGAGATGAACAAGTACAAAACCACTTTGAAAAAGACCTTGCAATATAATAACCTATTAAACCCCTGCTTACATTTCACAGAAGCAATTAATAAAGTTAACAGAGGATTGAAAGAGATCTTTACAACAGTAGAATGTAAATCAAATACTGTCATTATATATAATCTGATAATATTCCTTAACAAGAATCATTTTTGTATATGCATAAGAATATGATTTTTTATTTTTTACAATTTTTACTTGTTTAAATTATTAGAAATGCCTTAATTTAAATAATTTTCTATAACCATAACTATTCATAATTTAATGCTCTATACATGCACCTAAATGAGGATTAATCTTTAAGGTTGTATATGAATTGCTAGTTTGTTCATGCACTGTATTGTTTAGAACACACAGGACCACATTTTACCTGTTTACATGTTAGCTACTAAGTTAAGGAAAAGATGTACAGACACAAAGTACATGCACAGTAAATGTACCTTGTGTGAAAACAGAATGGTCTAATGTGAGGTAGGACACATTCAAGGAGGATATTAGGAGTAAAAAAGATGGTAAATCACGTACTAGAAACTTTTTTTGTGTTACTGATTTAAAAAAAGAGAATAACTAAAAAGTCAATTGTCAAAAATACGGATGTTTCAAGCACAGCGAAGGACAGAGAGAAAAGTGCAAATTGACAAAAAAAAAAAAGGCAGAGATCTGAAGCTCTTGCTACCTTGGTCATGTCCCAGAGCCTTTCCTCCATGGTTTTTCTTCCTGCCCCAACATTCAGCTAATCTCTCCTCATATCACTTTACCCCTCACATCCCCCTTCTTTTGGTATTCTCTCATGGCCACCTCTACTACCTTTTCTGCCTCCACATTATTTTTGCATTTTGGCTGTGAGAGGAAGAAGGAATCTTTGCCTACAAAGGTAATAAAGAATTGAGTAAATAAATAAAATATGTGGCTCAGCAACTCAATATGCATTTTTGATTGCTTAATTTGTATTTAGGCATAATCTTATGTAAAATCATTATTTTTTGTCATTTTTTTATTGGGGTATAGTTGCTTTACAATGTTGTGTTAGTTTCTACTGTACAGTGAAGTGGAGTTCCCTGTGCTATACAGCAGGCTCTCACTTGTTATCTATTTTATACTGTAAAATTATTAAATGAGGGTTTTTAAAGACTGGATCCCTTGCAATAACTCATAACACAATTTATTTTCATGTAGGTCAGATGTTACATTTCAATAGAATATTAAAGAAAAATTCAGAAAGAAATACTCCGCCACAAGAACTGCCTGTCCATCCTTCTCATTTATAAAACAGTTGTCATATACACAAAATAAACTCTTATTATGACTTTTAACAAAGCATAAACAGAATGAACCTATTAGGTTTTCCTCTCTCTTTGCAAAGTTTCATCTAAATGGAGACCATCTCAATGACAAGGACATTTTTAAAATGTTTGTGTTGCTAAATTGTACATTGAAAAGTTGAAGGAGCCTGAGAGGGGAAGAGACAGAGAAAGGGGAAAGGCTTAGTAAAACTGTTAAGGTCAGTATATTTTTATTTTTTCCACTTTTTCACTTTTAAAAATTAAGTTTTATTATATCAATTAATTTAAAGTAGAATCTATTAAATTTATTAACTTGTTCAGTGTCACATTCCTTCCTCTTCCACCTTCCTTCCTCCCTCCCTTCCTTCCCCCTTCCTTCCTTCTTTCCTTCCTTCCTTCTTTCCTCCTTCCTCTTTCTTTCTCTCTTTCTTCCTTTCTTCTTTCTTTCTTTCTTTCTTTTTTTCTTTCTTTCTTTCTTTCAACAATTTAGTCTTTTAGAATAATTCTTTCAAGGACAAGTGTCAATAATATGAAAAAGTAAAGATAGAGGATTCAATTCAATCCTGAACTGTGTGTGAGTCTAAGACTCAATGTATACAAGGCATGACATCCAGAAACAGTGCAGCAAAAAGACAATCAATAGTCCACATACAACACTTACACCTGAGTATTTGGTGCTATTTAAATGTGAAGGAAGGTTCTGAGCTCAATCCACAACTCTTGTTTCCAGGATGACACACATTTAATGCTTACTTAAAGATGAAGAGAGCTGGACTTTATTGCTTTCATATTATAAAATAATTGTGGTCATTGAACAAAAACATATTAAAACATATTATTATAGATAATCACAGAGATTACAAGTCACTGTTTAGAGGAATATTTATATTTAGATAATACTATACTCTATTCAGATATGTGGGAAATATAAGGGCTTAAATAATTTTTATGACTATAATTAATAGCAAATTTTGTCTTGCTTTATTGTTAGCCTTTAGGCATTTATTTCTAGCAGAAAATATAGTGGAATTAAAATGTTAGTTTTAAATAATTAAAATGATTTGAATCCAATTTTTTTAAATGCATAGATTTACTTTCTCATATCATGAAATATATTACAGTGCTATTATAATAAGTAGATTATGTGTTTGCTAGAAATTAAGTAAAAGAGAAGACAACCAAAATAATCAGAATTTGAAAATTGAGTTATCCTCAGATATTTCTCACTAAAAACCAGCGATTCTCCCACCCCCACCTGCCAAACCCACTGTGCCAAACCCACACAGGCTTCAGGAGTAACAGGAACTATATCACACTCTTTAAGGGATATGATTCATCCCAGTGTGCTTAGAATGAAAAACACATAAAGGACATATGGCATGACATATGCTAAATCCTCTAGACATGCTGCACTAGCACAATCATGGGGCCCAACTTGATTTCATGAAATATTGCACATTTATTTTTGCCAAACAGGATAATAACAACGAATTATTTGGGGAAAAAGAGAAAAACTAAGACTTTTTTCAATCTGAATCAAATCTTTTCAAGATTTTTAAATACTACCAAAAACCAAAGAACAAACAGCAAACACTTTTCTAGTTTTATGATAGACATACCTGAAATTTCAATAATGCAATTAAATTTATTCCCAGTACTCAAGGATCGTATATTTAGCATACTTCCGAAATCACAGCCTCAAAGCACAAACTATGAATTAATCTGCTTTATTTGAAAAAAAATGTTTAAAGCATAACATGTAGAATATTGAAAGGAAGGCTCTAATTGTAGAGCACCAGATGAGCAAAGTGGATAGGAAATCAACTCAATTCACCCAATCACAGTCTGCATTGTCTCTGTTGTTTCAAGCTTTGGCTATTTAAAGAGGACAGTTATATTGCCTTGCCCATAGGCTTAAAAAGAAACTTAATTCATTAACAGTAATTGTCTTCTGTATAAAGAATACTTAAAGTACAAAAATTGGATACTTTAGTTTTATATTATCTATGGATTCCCTTCTTTTTTTAGGAGCTAAGAATACAAACACAAAAAGATACATATTAAACAATATATTATAATGGATTCCCTACTGATCACCTTGTAAGAGATACTCTACTAATTACCTTATAAAAGGTCTATACTAATTACCCAAATATGCCCAGTCTCAAATTTTTCTATATGCAAGAAGAAAAGGAAAAGCAAGGAAGGAAAGATAAAGTGATGAGAGGAAGGTGATAATTATAATTGTAAGGATTAGATAGGAATTAAAATTGCTTTAGAAACTGATATGGTGGCTTCATTGCAGAGATTTATGAATGTATGTGTTGATAAATAATATAGTACCCCCAAAAAAAGAAAACAGGGGAAGTGGAGAACAAAGAGATAAATTATCAGACAGATCAAAAGCAACTCAGATTCAAATAGTAAGTCAAGGAGAGAAAGAAATACTGACAGGGTCAAATGAATAGATAAAGAAAATATGGTCTATACATACAATGGAATATTATTCAGTCTTAAAAAAGAAGGAAACTTTTCAATGTGTCACAATATGGATGAACTTAAAAGCATAATGTTAAGTGAAATAAGCCAGTCTCAGAAGGACAGATACTGTGTGACTCCATTTATATGAGGTATCTAAAATAGTCAAACTCATAGAAGCAGAGTAGAATGGTGACTGCCAGGGGAGGGAGGGGGAAAGGGGGAGTTGCTATTCAATGGGTATAAAGTTTCACTTATGCAAGATGAACAATTTCTAGATATCTGCTGTATAGCATTGTACTTATAGTTAACAATACTGTATTGTACACTTAATAATTTAAGAAGGTAGTTCTTATGATAAATATTCTTACTGAAGTAGATAATAAATAAATACATACACAAATAAATAAATAAACAAATAAAGAAATAGATAAAGGTTCTTGGGAATTACACATTGGCAGGAAAGTTAGTACCTGGCAAGAACTGAGAATAGAAAGTTTAGTTCCACAAGGAAAGTTCGGGACATACCTCATAAACCTGATATTTGGTGAAAAAAGCAGGGAACCAAATGCAAACACAGTATGGTTCCAATTATATAAATACAGAGATGGCAAAATTAAAATATAATAGTTATGTATTCTTTCATAGGTGGTAAACTACATGGAAGAGCTAGGAAATGTTTATTAGGAAAGTTAGGAAAGTGGACTATCCCTAGGGGATAAGGAGAGGATTGTCTTTGGAGAGGAGAACTCACATGGGGCTTCTGAGATTCTGGTGGTCCTCTCATTCCTTTTTTTGAATTTATTTATTTATTTTTTTTGGCTGCATTGGGTCTTCGTTGCTGCACGCGGGTTTTCTCTAGTTGTGGTGAGTGGGGGCTACTCTTCGTTGCGGTGCGCAGCCTTCTCGTTGGGGTGGCTTCTCTTGTTGCGGAGCACAGGCTCTAGGCACGCGGGCTTCAGTAGTTGTGGCTTGCAGGCTCTAGAGCGCAGGCACAGTAGTTGTGTCTCAGGGGCTTAGTTGCTCCACAGCATGTGAGATCTTCCTGGACCAGGGCTCGAACCCATGTCCCCTGCATTGGCAGACGGATTCTTAACCACTGTGCCACCAGGGAAGCCCGGTCCTCTCATTCTTGACTTGAGTGATAATCACATGCTGTCTCCTTTATAATTAATTATTTTTATATGCCTGGCATAACACACACACACACACACCCCACATTTTTGTATGTATGATATGTCTTATGATAAAAAACTTAATAAAAAGATAGTGCAAAGCTGATGCCATTACCCAAACAAGTTACTTCTTGAATTGTGCAAATTCTCCTTTCTTTCTTATGAAAATAGATGTCTGACACATCCAGCAATTATCATGTGTTCAAATTTTCTTTTTCCCAAGTTTTATTAAGGTATTATTGTCAACTAAAATTGTACATATTTAAAGTATATAGTGTGATGGTTTGATGTATGTATAATTGTTAAATATTTACCACAATCAAGTTTATTAACATACCCATTGCCTTACATAGTTACCTTTTGTGTGTATGTGTGGTGAGAATGCTTTAATTTTCACTCTCTTAGCAAATTTTAAGTATACCACACAGCAGTTAATTAACTATAGTTACTATGATTTACATTAGATCTTTAGAACTTATACAAATTATAACTGAAAGTTTGTACCCTTTGATGAACATCTACTCATTTCTCTTACCCCCTAGTTTCTGGCAACCACCATTCTGCTATTTCTAAATTTTTTTTTTTTTTTTTTTTGAGATTCCACATATAAGTAATACCATACAGTATTTGTCTTTCTGGCTGGCTTATTTCTTAATACCCTCCAGGCTCATCTATGTTGTCACAAAGGGCAGGATTTTCTTCTTTTTTATGGCTGAATAATATTTTATTGTATATATACCACATTTTCTTTATGCATTTATCCATTGTTGGATAATTAGTTTTTCCCTATATTTTGGCTGTTGTGAATAATGCTGCAATGAACCCAGGAATGCAAATATCTCTTTATGACCCTGATTTTTTATCCATGGGCTAAGTACTCAGAAGTGGATTTCTAGATCATATGGTAGTTCTATTTTCAATATTTTGAGTACCCTCTATACTGTTTTCCATAGTGGCTGAACCAACAGACATTTCCACCAACAGTTCATAAGGGTTGCCTCTTCTCCACATTCTCACCAACATTTGCTATCTCTTGACATTTTGGAGATAGCCATCCTAACAGGTGTGAGGTGATATCTCATTGCAATTTTGATTTGCATTTCCTTGATGTTTAGTGATGTTGAGCACCTTTTCATGTACCTGTTGGCCATTTGGACGTCTTCTTTGGGAAAAAAATCTATTCTGATACTTTGCCCATTTTAAAACTCAGGTTATTACTATTACTTTTTGCTACAGGGTTGTATGAATTCCTTACAACCTCTTAGATATTAACACATTTTAGATATTACAACCTTTTAGATATTAACCTCTTATCAGATATATGGTTTGCAAATAGTTTCTCCCATTCCATATATTACTTTTCATTTTGTTGATTGTTTCCTTTGCTGTGCAGAAGCTTTTTAGTTTGATGTAGTCCCACTTGCATATTTTTGCTTTTGGGGTCATATTTTCAAAATCATTACCAAGACCAACCCAAGGATCTTTTTCTATAATATATATTTCCTATATTTTCTTCCAGTAGTTTTATAGTTTCTGGTCTTACATTTAAGTATTTAATCCAAGTTGTATTAATGTTTCTGAGTGATGTAAGATGAGGGTCCAGTTTTATTCTTTTGCATGTGGCTATCCAGTTTTCCAACACCATTTATTGGAGGAGACTATCTTTTCTCCATTGTGTTCTTGGCATGCTTGTCAGAGATGTTGACCGCAAATATGTAGATTTACTTCTGGACTCTCTATTTTGTTCCATTGATCTATGTGTCTGTTTTTATGCCAGTAGCATATGGTTTTTATTATTATCACTTTGTAATATAGTGTGAAATCAAGATCCCTAGCTTTGTTTTTTCTCTAGACTGCTTTGGCCATTCAGAGTTTTTTGTGGTTCCATATGAATTTTAGAATTGTCTTCTCTGTGAAAAAGGGCATTGGCATTTTCATAGGAATTGAATTAAATCTATAGATTGCTTTGAGTAGTATGAACATTTTTCATTTATTTGTGTCTTCAATTTCTTTCATCAATATCTATAGTTTTCTGTGTACAGATCTGTCACCTCCTTAGGTAAATTCATTCCATAGTATTCTATTGTTTTTGATGCTATTACAAATGGAATTGCTTTTTAAATTTCTCTGGACAGTTCATTGTTAGTCTCTAAAAACTCAAATGCTTTTTGTATGTTGATGTTGTATCCTGCAAATTTACTAAATTTATCAGTTCTAAGATTTTTTTGTAGAATCTTTAATGTTTTCTCTATATAAGATCATGTCATCTGCAAACAGAGACACTTTTACTCTGATTTGTTTTTTTCCATTGTTTACGATAAGTAAGTTTAATAAAAAATGTTGCTCTAAACCTCAAGTTAGAGATATCTCAAATTGAAGTGTTTGTTTCCATATCAAATTAGAGATATGGAAACAACACACTTCCAACACTAGCAAAATCCTCAACTTTTAAATGTTCTTTACTTAGCCATAAGCTTAGGCATTGTATTAGTCAGGGTTCTCTTACAGGACATAGCTCACCCAGTTATGGAGGTCTGAGAAGTACCACAGTGTGATGTGTGCAAGCTGGAGAACCAGGAAAACAATTCAGTATAATTCAGTCTGATTCTGATGGCCTGAGAACAGGGGAATCATTGGTGTAACTCCCAATCTGTGATCAACATTTGAGAACGAGGAGCTCTGGTGATGTCAAAGTGCAGGAGAAGATGGACTTCCCAACTCAAAAAGAGAGCAAGAACTCACCCATCCTTCACATTTGTGTTCCATTCAGACCCCCAGCAGATTGGATGATGCCTGCCCACGTTGGTGAGGGCTCATCTCTTCACTTTTTGTCTACTGAATAAAATGCTAGTCTCTTCCAGAAACACCCTCATAGACACACCCAGATATAATGTTCTAGTAGCTATCTGGTCATCCCTTAGGTCAGTCAAAATTAACATATAAAATTAACCATGACAGGCATTTGAGGCTGTGGCTTGTTGTAAAGCCTTTGGCTCTGGCACCTGCTACAGTGCTTCTCAATGTCTTACGTACTATTTTGGACACGTCTTCTTCTATGTGACTTGTGGATCATTCAGGTATCTTGAGTGCGTTTGTGGTCGTGTGGTCTACTTATCATACTACTCTAAAGGTCCTTATATAGTCTTCATGAAGGAGAAGAATAAAATGTAATTATTTTCTTCCTCTGAGACATTTGTTTTTCTATATTGTACATTTCACCATCCAAAAAGATCATTGCTTTTAGTTTTAGACTCATATACTCTCCTGTCTTCTTTCTCCTTAGAGTCTTTGTATCACATCATCTGTCTGTGTTATATTGTTAGTATCTATGGCCAAGTTGCCATGCTGACATGAATCATCCATTGGCTGCTATATCCCTATTTAGATGTGCATTAAGTACATCCCAAAATGAAAAAAGAAATTATAAAACATAATGCCTAGGGACTTGCCTGCTGGCCCAGTGGTTAAGACTTTGCACTCCCAATGCAGAGGGCCTGGGTTCAATCCCTGGTCAGGGAACTAGATACTGAATGCTGCAACTAAGAGCCCACAAGTTACAACTAAGAGCCGGCACAGCCAAATAAATAAATAAATAAATAAATAAATAAATAAATAAATAAATATCATACCTAAAGGATAATTTACCAAACTCCTTTAATTTAACCCTGATTCAATTTACTGTAATTCTTCAAAATATCTAGAGCAATTTAGTCTTTGGAGATGAAAATTCAAATTTAATCATAGTAATACTGTAAAGTGTGTTTTATCATAAGACTTGCTCTCACAAAATTTTACAGAAGTTTGAAGACATTGTAGCAATGATTAATAAAATGTTTCAAATGTTCATATTTGAGTAACTTGTCTAGAACTCAGAACATTTCCTATAAAAATTATGTCAGAAAGAGCTGTTTAAGTTCTCAGTTGCCTAACATAAGTAATTTTACCTATCATGTAATATTCATACGAGTCATGAACCACGAGTCTTTCTGAATCTGATTTCTGGACTTTCTTAAGTTTTCTAAGTCTCAAGAGAGTAGATAATTAAGTAGATCATTAAATTTGTATATCTATACCCAAAGAAGGTTAGTTACTATGGTAAATATGAAAAAGCTTCCAAGAGCAACAAGTTCTGGTTAGATGTCCTCAAAAACAGATTTTGATAGAAGGTGGCATTTGTGGCAGCAATTGACTCTAAATGGCAGTAGATAATCAGATGAAGGATTTGTTTTTAAATCAAGTGTTTGTAATAAAGGACTGGCTATATTAAGAATTCTGGATAATCAGCATGGGATAGGAAATATCAATAGTCCATTTTGACACACAAAAAGAGTTTCTAGCCTTGTAATTTTATTTTGGTAAAACTGCTTTGACACACTAATGGTTCTCTACAGTAAACTATACCTGTTAATGAAATCATTGTATTTCAATGAGGTAAGAATATGTCTATCCTTCCAAAATTAAATCAATTTTGTCATCAAATATCCACAGAGACTCTGATGCTTATGAATTTTAGAAAGTTGTAATTGATTTTAGAACTTTTAACACATCTAAATCCTATCAAATGCAGAGCAGTTTCCCCCCACCCCCAACATATTTTGGTTCACCCAATCTAATGTTCTTTAATTTGCAGATAGTACAGCAAAGATAACATCATAGTTAGAAGAGAAAAGACACTCTTGACCATGATGAAGTGTAATCACTCAAAAGTGTGAAAGGCTTATTTGATGGTAAAACCCTTTGAGAAGTAATCCATAGAAGCTAGCCAAACCATTGATTCTGTCAAATAATAATGAAATTAGAACTTCAAGAGAAAGTTAAATTTGTTCTAACAGAATTTATTTTTTCTCCTATAAGATTCTCAGTAGACACCCTATTTTACTTATTTCATCATGTTTGTCTTGGTATTTTGAAGAATTAGCACATTCCTTGTATTTCACCATATCCAAAGAAAGAAATGGCCAGATGCCAAAATAATGAAATCTTATTATTCCAACTGCACAACCACAATTCTAGGTTTCCTACCACAAATTCCGTTTGGTGCCAGATAATACCCTTTATTGCAGACAAAATTTTGGGTCTAAACTCTTATCTGGTACTCTTATCTCTTGAATTCAGTTGGGTCACAGATGAAAGACAATGATTCTTTTGAAACACTTAGACTAGCCCTTAGACTTCCAGAAGACTGAGTTGCTTACTTATTGCCTCCTTTTCTGAAGACTCATACCGTGGTCTTGGCACTCTAGATTTTATTATGCTGACTATACAAGGATAAAAAGTAGAGGGTACGATATAATGCAAGTTTCCCCTTAATACTTAAGGCAATGAAATGCTAACGTATTGCTCTATGTGTACCTTCTATGGGCCACATGCTGGTTCAGCTTACCCTTCAGAAGCCTGCAGTGAAAGCAGAAGACATTCTCATTCACTAAATCAGCTACATTGGGGGAAAAAAATGACATCTAGTAAGGTAATTAATCAAATCAAATAAACTTCTTAGATCCCTCTCCACTTATAATCCCTGCAATTTCTTTATTTGTTCCACATAACTCTCAATCCCTTAGTACCATAACCTATTTTATTATTTATAGGGTTGCAACTGAATACGTTGTTTACTAAAAGAAAATATTAAATCACTTTTCAACTACTTTTAGCTGTGTGATATTGTATAATTTTAAAATTTACCATTTTATTCCTCTTTATACAATAGAAATTATGTAACTAAATTAATAAGTAAATAATATAATTTCTGTTACATGGTTAATATGGTATTTTATGTACAGTAAGGACCAGTTAATTTTAGTTACTTTTATTGTTATTCTTCCTTATTCTCTGTTTCTTGCATGAACACCACTAAGAAAAGTTTTCAAATATTAGCTCCAGAAAAAAAAGTGTTTTCATGCAAGAAATTATAATTTCTTCCAACTTAAAATATTGAGAGGCACTACTGACTATGATTCTCATTTAATTTTGAGCCCCCAGAAACTCAAACCAAGCGTGAAGTTCAACTTTAATAACTTGGTAGGATAGTGGTCTGCATATCTTTCTACCTTTTAAGTATTTCTTTGGTCCTGACAATTTTTGGTGGCAACTTTTATCTGGTTACATTTTGTCATTTTATTGTATGCATGCTTATAAACTGATTAATCCTCTGTAGAATCAGGAGATATAGATATGTGCACACTTACATTTATATAATATTGCTCTTGGAAGAGCTGAGCATTTCAGAGACAGGACTCAAACTAAATTTCTCTAATGTTTTCTAATTAGTGCTCTTGATGTTTGGGGCAGACCTAGGGAAAATTGAACATCTATTCCTCTGAAATTAGTGAATCACCCACATGCTTAACCTCCCCAACAAATTCAAATCAGTATAAGAAAATTAGCTCTTAGATAAATATGTACACTGTATTTCATTGCAAAGAGTGTAGGAGATAATTTTCCCTTAAACAGAGATGAAATTTTGTTTACTTTAATGAATTAAAAAAAAAAAACCTAAGAAATATAGTTATTGTTACATGAGAAAATCCAGAAATAAAGTAGTTGTTTTGCCTCTCTTTCTCTTTCAAACGATCTTGTATATTCATTCAGCAATCATATTTTTCAAATTCTAATTTTATCATTTTAATTTCTTACTCAGAAACAAATCAGAGGCTTCTTAAATTCCCTAGCAAATACAAAGTGAACATATCAACCAAATACTATTTTGTTCAAACTTAAAGGTACAATTTTGGGATTCCGTGGTGGCTCAGTGGTTAAGAATCCACCTGCCAATGCAGGGGACACGGGTTCGAGCCCTGGTCTGGGAAGATCTCACATGCCGCGGAGCAGCTAAGCCTGTGCACCACAACTACTGAGCCTGCACTCTAGAGCCCACAAGCCACAAGTACTGAGCCCGTGTGCCACAACTACTGAAGCCTGCACACCTAGAGCCCATGTTCCACAACAAGAGAAGCCACCGCAATGAGAAGCCTGCACACCACAACAAAGAGTAGCCCCCACTAGCTGCAACTAGAGAAAAGCCCGCGTGCAGCAACAGAGACCCAACACAGCCAAAAAAATAAATAAAATAAATAAATAAATAAAGTAAGAAAAGATACAATTGTATGTTATCTGTTGAATGTATATCCACATTTAAATCATAAAAATCGGTTTGCAATTGACCACATACATCATATTGATTCCTGCCTCTGAGGCCTCCTGCAGCCATTTTCTGTTTATACTCTACAACCTCTTGCTTCACCACATAACATCTTTTCAAAATACTTAAGAAGCTCACCAGCAACCTTTTCTGAAAAATCCTACCCAATTCTAAACTTCATCATTTTAGATTGCAGCTTGCTCTTTCTTTCAACATCATGTCAGTTCTTGGGTCTTTTTGGTAGCACCCATTGTTATAAACTAAAAGATGAAAAAAGAACCATGAGAAAAAGAAACTAAATAAGATATATTCATCCTAGACCATAAAAACCATTTATTTCCTCTTGGGACATTTAAGTTGGGACTCTCACAAAAAGGAACCAACATTTATTGACTGCCTGTTATTTATCAGAGATTATGCTAGGCAAAGTCTAGGGTAATGCTTACTTTTATCTAAGTAATATGTTTCCATATATAATGTGAAATAGTACTATATGTCCTGACCAAAATGCAAAACAAAGAAAAACAAACAAAAAATTCTTTGTACCTATACACTTCTATCCTAATTCCTTCCTCCCACAGGTAACACATCATGGTTACTTTGACTGATTCTTCTGTTAGGTTAGTAATCTCTATAGTCCTAAATAACAAACCCTCACTTAAAAATTATTTTCACATGTAGATATTATCTACTGACATTCTCCTCTAGATGGTGATATAGATGTAATTCACATTCTCTAGATATAATATTCTTAATCCACCCCCACCGCCACGCAAATCACCTTTTAGTGATACTTTAACAATCTTGTGATCAGCATAATTTTAGTCCATGCAAGTAGTCTATGACCCCTAAAATCAAATGCTTTTTCCAAAATTCAATAAGATTGAAAAATCTCATAAGCATTCCAGGGGATGTTCCCTCCTTTCTCACTTCACTAAATACTCTATGATGATGGGGACTTATGTCCTAAGTAAATAGTGACAACATAAATTCAAAATTCTGTTTTCAGCTGTTATTTAGAGTGTGGGTTAGAGAAGTGCTATTAATTCAAGATCAGTTGAAGACTATGCAGTATACCTTTAACTCCAGGAAGGCTAGCATCTCATGAATGAAATTACTCAATTGTCAGGATCCACGTATTTGGAGCAATATGTTGTAGCCTTGACCTTGACATTTTCAGTGTTGCAGACTTAATCAAGGGAAGCTACAAGATACAACTTCATTAAAACTGATGCTTTATTTCCTTTACACTTGCTCTTAAAAACATTGTGTACCAATATTACCTCTAAAGCCCTACTACACAATTAATTTCAGATCTTGGTTGGGATTATTTTAGAATAGACAATAAAATGTGTATCTAATCAGGTATTTTAAAAAATTTCTCGACTGCTAAAATTTTCAGAAATTACATGTATCAACTGACCTTCATATCTGTATTACATTTTTGGGTCAAGAAATGCTATATTTACATTATTTTTTTCTGTATAGTTTATAATTCTACAATTTTACTGTATGTTGAATAAGTTGCCTCAATAAGCTGTAAATAAGTTGGGTATTATTAAAATAATAATGCTTTTGTATTATTTGGCTTTATATGTCCTTCAAC
This sequence comes from Balaenoptera ricei, assembly GCF_028023285.1. NCBI lineage: Eukaryota > Metazoa > Chordata > Mammalia > Artiodactyla > Balaenopteridae > Balaenoptera > Balaenoptera ricei. Next base: position 84,484,036 of record NC_082643.1, read on the forward strand.
CAGGAAAGGAAAGATGAGAAATAAGACTGTGGTTCTATGCTAAAATTTATGAGAAATATTGATGACAGTCCAGTTAACATTACCTTGACTTCCTTATTGTTAGATGAATAAATTAGCATTGACCGTTTATGCAAGGTCTCAATTGTTATTAACTAATATATAGTTACTAAACATTTTGAAACTGTAACTAGCAATATGAGCACTACTGAAGGAAATTTAAAAGGTATAGCTTCACTGTAACTTTCTGTCAATACTGAACTGAACAAGTTGATCTTAAAATATATTCTGTTATCATCTATATCAGTAAGGTTCAAAATATCAGGGTTTGACATGATAAAAATATCTGTACTTAGAGATTGCTACCAAAAGTATTTGTTTTGTTTTGGTACCAAAACAAGTTATCAGAAAACCAAAAATAATGCATCCATTGCAGTGTAACAAATTACTTCAACATTTAGCAGCTTAAAAGAAACCCCCAAATGTATTATCTAACAGCTTCTGTGGGCAGGAATGACTTAGCTAAGTGGTCTGGCTCATGTTTTCTTATGAAGGTGAAGTCAAAGTAGTACAAAACAGCCAGAGATTCAGGGCTTGACTAAGACTAAAGATCTGTTTCCAAGAGAGCTGGTTTATATGCGCTTTCCTCACCACATGGGCCTCTCCATAAGTTTGCTTCAAGGCCCACTGTGCAGGCAGCTGGCTTTCCCCAGAGTGGGTGGTGAGAGAGAGATGGACACAGATACAGAGAGAGATAAAGTGAGGACATAAAACATGAAATGATTTATGGAATATTTTTATTTTCCATGCTATATGTAGCACACATCACTTCTGTTCACATTCCATGGCCAGATCTAAGACAAATAGTTCAAAAATCAGTAAAAGAGGCTGAAAAAATATAGTTAAGTTGTAGGTCCAGATAAAAGAAAACCCCGAGATATTGTTAAAGAGTCTTTGCCATGCTTTTTATTTCTTACACCTAGAATTTCTCTTCCCATTGTTGGACTTGTCCATATACTTTAATACAATTATTCATGATTTATGCTTGTTTTATGTAAAATATCTACATTAGTTCAACTTCCAGGCAAGTAGAACTAGCATTTCTCTTGCAAATTATGACACAAATAATTTAGCCATTTAGAAAATTCAGAAAATTTAAGATAAATTCAGAAAAGATAAGATAAAGAAAAAAAAAGATTCACCTGAATTAGAAATAAGAATACATAGTTAACTACTGGTCAGAATACATAGTAAATATTGGGAATTCCAGTTAATGCTTCCAAATTTTGCATAGAGACAGACAGATAGCACATGTGTGTATATATATTATACATATGTGCATACATATGCATGCATGTGATGGCGCAATACATGTTAGTCTGAAAGCAACTTTTGCATTTAACTATAAGCACAAATATAGGCATATGCTACAAAGTGTCTATGATGTTTGATATTTACTATAACCATCCAGTAGTTGCTTCCCATGATTTATCTAACTTCATTCCCCAAAGAACCTTATGGTATAAATAACCACATGAAGAAACTGAGGCCCAAGGAGTTTTTGTAACTTGTCATACTTCATGCTTTTAAACAGTAGAGCAGAGATTCAAGCTTCCATTATCTCATTCCTAAACCTAAGTGCTGAACCATTCTGCTAACCTATCTTACTTTAGCAAAGGTCCCACCTAGCTAAGCACTTATAATGATCCAGACACACAGTAAATATGTTGTTGATATCCATTATTTAATTCTCACAACAATTTTATGATACACAGTGTTATCCCCATTTTTCAGATTCTATCAACTGGGCTAATAAATTTTGAATATACCACTCAAAATTACAGAGTAGCAAGTGAAGAAGCAAGTATTTAAACTCACGTCTTTCTGACTCAGAACCAGGCTTCCAACTGCAACACATTACTGCTCTAGTGATGATATCTCTATTGGTAATATTTTTGCTTAAATAGAACAACTACTTAAACACCCAGGATTTCATTTATCACATTGTTGGGTTCAAAATATTGATTTTATAGAAATAAACCCAGGAAATGGAAGGTGAAAGATGTTTCTTACTAAAACATCTATTCTGTGAATTTGAATCATAGATGATTTCACATAGCAATAAATAAAAATCAAGTTTTTTTCTAGAGAAAAATTTTATTAAAAATTAAATAACTATCCTACACAGTTGCTGTAATATAAAAATGTAGCCAAGTAGGAGCAAGAGTTTCAAATAAATCAAAGAAATAAAACACAATGCAGCAACATTGATAGACATTTTTTAAAAAGATTGAATTAGAGAGGAATTTGGCATTATGCCAAGACAATGGGGCTAAAGGAGATATCTGAGATGTTATAGACCAATTTCCTAATTTTATTTCAAGCTCTCACCTTTATTGTTTTTAAGTAACTGGACTTACATTGCCTACCCACAATAATTTGAAACTGGAATTTCCTACTTAAAATCATCTTATGACTTTCTTTCAACTTCTTGAATTTCTGATGATTTGTCTTAGGTTTTATTTCTAAAATCACGTAGTTAATACCCTAAACCCTACCTACATTCATATAGAATGGAAGAGTTGGTCAGATCAAAATCAAGCCAAATAAAACTCCATCTTTATTATAGTCTGAACTGATGTGTGAGGACATACATATTGACCCTCCTAATAGAAATCTTAAAGCCTCCAGAAAAGTAACCATCCCACTTCAATTAATCCTCTGCTACAATATACCATAGAGTATTTATCTAAATCCTGATTGAAATCTGCATAATTCTGGCCTCTTTCCTTTTCTCTGATTTCAAATTTTGATATTTGTAGAAGAAATAAAGCATATTTCTTGGATGTAAGAACAAATATATGATCCCAAATATTTCTGTAATATTACTTTTCATAATTTTCAAAGGAAAGATGATTTTGTGGGACAAAAAGAGACACACCAAAAGAATTTCAAATATTGTTTTTTATGTGTGAATCAAAATTAATAGCATTCCTTGATGTTTTACAACACATCCACTATATTTTTCAAAGATATAGTGATAAATAAGGGTAAATCTAGTAGGTGCTATTGACATTATTTATATACATAACATCAATATTTTTAATTAAAGTATACTTCCAGGAAAAATCATCTCTTTAGGATTCATTATAGTTTCAGCAACAATATAGCTTGCCTATTATGTAGAGACCAATATCTATTTTCAATTTAAAGATGTTGTCTTAAGCTTGGTGCAAACTCTCAAACTCCCCCTCATATACAAGTAGAGATGGTCTAGTTCATTATGGTCAAATTATAACACCTGATATTTGAAGACACGAACTGTAATGCCATGACATAGAGATACCATTTCAGAGTTGTTGACATCAATTAAAGCCTTCTCATCAAAGCTTATAGAACATTTATTCTTTTTTTTTTTAACATCTTTATTGGAGTACAATTGCTTTACATTTTTGTGTTAGTTTCTCCTGTATAACAAAGTGAATCAGCTATACCTATACATATATCCCCATATCCCCTCCCTCTTGTGTCTCCCTCCCACACTCCCTATTCCACCCTCCCTATCCCACCCCTCTAGGTGGTCACAAAGCACCGAGCTGATCTCCCTGTGCTATGCGGCTGCTTCCCACTAGCTATCTATTTTACATTTGGTAGTGTAAATATGTCAATGCCATTCTTTCACTTCTTCCCAGCTTACCCTTCCCTCTCCCTGTGTCCTCAAGTCCATTCTCTATGTCTGCATCTTTATTCCTGTCATGCCCCTAGATTCTTCAGACCCTTTTTTTTTTCTTTAGATTCCATATATATGTGTTAACATACAGTATTTGTTTTTCTCTTTCTGACTTACTTCACCCTGTATGACAGACTCTAGGTCCATCCACGTCACTACAAATAGTTCATTTTCTTTTTTTTAATGGTGAGTAATATTCCATTGTACGTATGTGCCACATCTTGTTTATCCATTCATCTGTCAGTGGACACTTAGGTTGCTTTCATGTCCTGGCTATTGTAAATAGTGCTGCAATGAACATTGTGGTACATGTCTCTGTTTGAATTATGGTTTTCTCAGGATATATGCCCAGTAGTGGGATTGCTGGGTCATATGTTAGTTCTATTTTAGGTTTTTAAAGAACCTACATACTGTTTTCCATAGTGGCTGTATCAATTTACATTCCCACTAACAGTGCAGGAGGGTGCCCTTTTCCCACACTCTCTCCAGCATTTATTGTTTGTAGACGTTTTGATGATGGCCATTCTGACCGGTGTAAAGTGATATCTTATTGTAGTTTTGATTTGCATTTCCCTAACGATTAGTGATGTTGAGCATCCTTTCATGTGTTTGTTGGCAATCTGTATATCTTCTTTGGAGAAATGTCAATTTAGGTCTTCTTCCCATTTTTGGATTGGGTTATTTGTTTTTTTGATATTGAGGTGCATCAGCTGCTTGTATATTTTGGAGATTAATCCTTTGTCTGTTGCTTCATTTGCAAATATTTTCTCCCATTCTGAGGGTTGTCTTTTTGTCTTGTTTATGGTTTCGTTTGCTGTGCAAAAGCTTTTAAGTTTCATTAGGTTCCATTTGTTTATTTTTGTTTTTATTTCCATTTCTCTAGGAGGCGGGTCAAAAAGGATCTTGCTATGATTTATGTCATAGAGTGTTCTGCCTATGTTTTCCGCTAAGAGTTTTACAGTGTCTGGCTTTACATTTAGGTCTTTAATCCATTTTGAGTTTATTTTTGTGTATGGTGTTAGGGAGTGTTCTAATTTCATTCTTTTACATGTAGCTGTCCAGTTTTCCCATCACCACTTATTGAAGGGGCTGTCTTTTCTCCATTGTATATTCTTGCCTCCTTTATCAAAGATAAGGTGACCATATGGGTGTGGGTTTATCTCTGGGCTTTCTATCCTGTTCCATTGATCTGTATTTCTGTTTTTGTGCCAGTACCATACTGTCTTCATTACCGTAGCTTTGTAGTATAGTCTGAAGTCAAGGAGCCTGATTTCTCCAGCTCTGTTTTTCTTTCTCAGGATGGCTTTGTCTGTTCGGGGTCTTTTGTGTTTCCATACAAATTGTGCAATTTTTTGTTCTAGTTCTGTGAAAAATGCCATTGGTAGTTTGATAGGGATTACATTGAATCTGTAGATTGCTTTGGGTAGTATAGTCATTTTCACAATGTTGATTCTTCCAATCCAAGAACATGGTATATCTCTCCATCTGTTTGTATCATCTTTAATTTCTTTCATCAGTGTCCTATAGTTTTCTGCATACAGGTCTTTTGTCTCCTTTGTTTCCTTAATTTCTCTTTCTGATTTTTCATTATTAGTGTATAGGAATGCAAGAGATTTCTGTGCATTTATTTTGTTTCCTGCTACTTTACCAAATTCATTGATTAGCTCTAGTAGTTTTCTGCTAGCATCTTTAGGATTCTCTATGTATAGTATCATGGCATCTGTAAACAGTGACAGCTTTACTTCTTCTTTTCTGATCTGGATTCCTTTTATTTCTTTGTCGTCTCTGATTGCTGTGGCTAACACTTCCAAAACTATGTTGAATAATAGTAGTGAGAGTGTGCAACCTTGTCTTGTTCGTGATCTTAGTGGGAATGGTTTCAGTTTTTCACCATTGAGAATGATGTTGGCTGTGGGTTTGTCATATATGGCCTTTATTATGTTGAGGTAAGTTCCCTCTATGCCTACTTTCTGCAGGGCTTTTATCATAAATGGGTGTTGAATTTTGCCGAAAGCTTTTTCTGCATCTACTGAGATTATCATATGGTTTTTTTCCTTCAATTTGTTAATATTGTGTATCACATTGATTGATTTGCATATACTGAAGAATCCTTGAATTCCTGGGCTAAAGTCCACTTGATCATGGTTTATGATCCTTTTAATGTGCTGCTGGATTCTCTTTGCTAGTATTTTGTTGAGGATTTTTGCTTCTATGTTCATCACTGATATTTGCTGGTAGTTTTCTTTTTTTTGACATCTTTGTCTGGTTTTGGTATCAGGGTGATGGTGACCTCGTAGAATGAGTTTGGGAGTGTTCCTCCCTCAGCTATATTTTGGAAGATTTTGAGAAGGATAACATTCTCTAAATGTTTCATAGAATTCGCCTGTGAAGCCATCTGGTCCAGGGCTTTTGTTTTTTGGAAGATTTTTATCACAGTTTCAATTTCAGTGCTTGTGATTAGTCTGTTTATATTTTCTATTTCTTCCTGGTTCAGTCTCAGAAGGTTGTGCTTTTCTAAGAATTTGTCCTTTTCTTCAAGAGTGTCCATTTTATTGGCATATAGTTTCTTGTAGCAATCTCTTATGATCCTTGTATTTCTGCAGTGTCAGTTGTTACTTCTCCTTTTTCATTTCTAGTTTTGTTGATTTGAGTTTTCTCCCTTTTTTTCTTGATGAGTCTGGCTAATGGTTTATCAATTTTGTTTATCTTCTCAAAGAAACAGCTTTTAGTTTTATTGATCTTTGCTATCATTTCCTTCATTTCTTTTTCATTTATTTCTGATCTGATCTTTATGATTTCTTTCCTTCTGCTAACTTTGGGGTTTTTTTTTTTTTTCTTCTTTCTCTAATTGTTTTTTTTTTTTTTTTTTTAATTTTATTTATTTATTTATTTATTTATGGCTGTATTGGGTCTTCGTTTCTGTGCGAGGGCTTTCTCCAGTTGCGGCAAGTGGGGGCCACTCTTCATCACGGTGTGCGGGCCTCTCATCATCGCAGCCTCTCTTGTTGTGGAACACAGACTCCAGACGCGCAGGCTCAGCATTTGTGGCTCACGGGCCCAGTTGCTCCGCAGCACGTGGGATCCTCCCAGACCAGGGCTCGAACCCGTGCCCCTCACATTGGCAGGCAGACTCTCAACCACTGCGCCACCAGGGAAGCCCATCTCTAATTATTTTAAGTATAAGGTTAGGTAGTTTATTTGAGGTTTTTCTTGTTTCTTGAGGTAGGATTTTATTGCTATAAACTTCCTTCTTAGAACTGCTTTTGCTGCAACCCATAGGTTTTGGGTCATCGTGTTTACATTGTCATTTGTTTCTGGGTATTGTTTGATTTCCTCTTTGATTTCTTCAGTCATCTCTTGGTTATTTAGTAGCGTTTTGTTTAGCCTCCATGTATTTGTATTTTTTACAGTTTTTTTCTTGGAATATATATGTAGTCTCATAGTGCTGTTGTCACAAAAGATACTTGCTACGATTTCAATTTTCTTAAATTTAGCAATGCTTGATATGTGACCTAAGATATGATCTATCCTGGAGAATATTCCATGAGCACTTGAGAAGAAAGTGTATTCTGTTGTTTTTGGATGGAATGTCCTATAAATATCAATTAAGTCCATCCTGTTTAATGTATCATTTAAAGCTTGTGTTTCCTTATTTATTTTCATTTTGGATGATCTGTCCATTGGTGAAAGTGGGGTGTTAAAGTTCCCTGCTATGATTGTGTTACTGTAGATTTCCCCTTTTATGGCTGTTAGCCTTTACCTTATGTACTGAGGTGCTCCTATGTTGGGTGCATAAATCTTTACAATTGTTATATCTTCTTTTTGGATTGATTCCTTGATCATTATGTAGTGTCCTTCTTTGCCTCTTGTAATAGTCTTTTATTGAAAGTCTATTTTGTCTGATATAAGAATTGCTACTCCAGCTTTCTTTTTTTTTTTTTTTCCCAGCTTTCATTTGACTTCCATTTGCATGGAATATCTTTTTCCATCCCCTCCCTTGCAGTCTGTATGCATCCCTAGGTCTGAAGTGGGTCTCTTGTAGACAACATATATATGGGTCTTGTTTTTGTGTCCTTTCAGCTAGTCTATGTCTTGTGGTTGGAGCATTTAATCCATTTACATTTAAGGTAGTTATCAATATGTATGTTCCTATTATCATTTTCTTAATTGTTTTCATCTGTTATTGTAGGTCTTTTCCTTCTCTTATGTTTCCTGCCTAGAGAAGTTCCTTCAGCATTTATTGTAAAGCTGGTTTAGTGGTGCTGAATTCTCTTAGCTTTTGCTTGTCTGTAAGGTTTTTAATTTCTGCGTTGACTCTGAATGAGAACCTTGCTGAGTAATCTTGGTTGTAGGTTTTTCCCTTTCATCACTTTAAATATGTCCTACCACTCCCTTCTGACTTGCAGAGTTTCTGCTGAAAGATCAGCTGTTAAACCTATGGGGATTCCCTTCTATGTTATTTGTTGTTTTTCCCTTGCTGCTTTTAATATTTTTTCTTTGTATTCAAGTTTTGATAGTTTGATTAATATGTGTCTTGGTGTGTTTCTCCTTAGATTTATCCTGTATGGACTCTCTGCACTTCCTGGACCTGGTTGACTATTTCTTTTCCCATATTAGGGAAGTTTTCAACGATAATCTCTTCAAATATTTTCTCAGACCCTTTCTTTTTCTCTTCTTCTGAAAGCCTATAATTCGAATGTTGGTGTGTTTAATGTCTTCCCAGAAGTCTCTGAGACTGTCCTCAATTCTTTTCATTCTTTTTTCCTTTTCTGCTCCATGGTAGTTATTTCCAGTACTTTATATTCCAGGTCACTTATACTCTTTTCTGCCTCAGTTATTCTGCTTTTGATTCCATCTAAAGAATTTTTAATTTCATTTATTGTGTTTTTCATCATTGTTTGTTTGCTCTTTAGTTCTTCTAGGTCCTTGTTAAACGTTTCTTGTATTTTGTCCATTCTATTTCCAAGATTTTGGATGAACTTTACTATCATTAGTCTGAATTCTTTTTTAGATAGACTGCCTATTTCCTCTTCATTTGTTTGATCTGTTGGGTTTTTACCTTGCTCCTTCATCTGCTGTGTATTTCTCTAACTTTTCATTTTGCTTAACTTACTGTGTTTAGGGTCTCCTTTTCACAGGCTGCAGGTTCATAGTTCCCGTTGTTTTCGTTGTCTGCCCCCAGTGGGTAAGGTTGATTCAGTGGCTTGTGTAAGCTTCCCCATGCAGGGGACTGGTGCCTGTGTTCTTGTGGATGAGGCTGGATCTTGTCTTTCTGGTGGGCAGGACCAAGTCTGGTGGTGTGTTTTGCAGTGTCTGTGAACTTATGATTTTAGGCAGCCTCTTTGCTAATGGGTGGGGTTGTGTTCCTGTCTTGCTAGTTGTTTGGCATGGGGTGTCCAGCACTGGAGCTGGCTGGTGTTTGAGTAGAGTTGGGTCTTAGTGTTGATATGGAGATCTCTGGGACAGCTATTGCCGACTGATAGTACATGGGGCCAGGAAGTCTCTGGTGGTCCAATGTCCTGACCTCGGCTCTTCCACCTCTGAGGCTCAGGCCTGCTACCAGGCTGGAGCAACAAGACCCTGTCAGCCACACAGCTCAGAAGAAAAGTGAGGGGGAAAAAAAAAGAAAGATAGATAATAAAATAAAATAAAAGTTATTAATATAAAAATTTTAATAATATTATTAAAATAAAAATTTAAAAAGTAATAAAAAAAAAAAGAAGAGAGCAACCAAACCAATAGATAAATCTACCAATGGTAACAAGCACTAAAACTAAACTAAGATAAACATATAAATCAGAAACTAGTCAGTCACATACAGCAAACCCCAAGCCTATAGTTGCTCCCAAAGTCCACTGCATCATTTTTGGAATGATTCGTTGTCTATTCAGGTAGTCCACAGATGCAGGGTACATCAAGTTGATTTTGGAGATTTAATCCACTACTCCTGAAGTTGCACAGAGAAATTTCCCTTCCTCTTCTTTGTTTGCACAGCTCCTGGGGTTCAGCTTTGGATTTGGCCCTGCCTCTGCATGTAGGTTGCCTTCTGACATCTGTTCTTCACCCAAACAGGAGGGGGTTAAAGGAGTGGCTAATTAGGGTGCTCTGGCTCACTCAGATCAGGGGAGAGGGGGTGTACAGAATGCGGGCTAGCCTGTGGCGGCAGAGGCCTGTGTGATGTTGCAACCGCCTGAGGCATGCCTTGTGTTCTCCTGGAAAGTTGTCCCTGATCACGGGACTCTGGCAGTGGCGGGCTGCACAGTCTCCTGGGAGGGGAGGTGTGTATAGTGCCCTGTGCTTGCACACAGGACTCTTGGTTCCTGCAGCAGCAGCCTTAGTGTTTCATGCCCGTCTCTGGTGTCCGCACTGATAGCCACGGCTTGCACCCATCTCTGAAGCTCGTTTAAGCGATGCTCTGAATCCCCTCTCCTTGCACACCCCGAAACAATGGTCTTTTGACTCTTTGGTAGGTCCAGAGTTTTTCCTGGACTCCCTCCTGGCTAGCTGTGGCTCACTAGGCACCTTCAAGCTGTGTTCACACAGCCAACCCCAGTCCTTTCCCTGGGGTCTGACCTCTGAAGCCCGAGCCTCAGCTCCCAGCCCCCAGCCACCTCAGTGGGTGAGCAGACAAGCCTCTCAGGCTGGTGATTGCTGGTCAGCACAGATCCTCTGTGTGGGAATATCTCCGCTTTGCCATCTGCACCCCTGTTGCTGCGCTCTCCTCTGTGGCTCTGAAGTTTCGCCCGCACCTTCCACCTCCCTGTCTCCACCAGTGAAGGGGCTTCCTAGTGTGTGGAAACTTTTCCTTCTTCAAAGCTCCCTCCCAGAGGTGCAGGTCCCAACCCTATTCTTTCTTTTTCTGTTTTTCCTTTTTTCTTTTGCCCTACTGAGGTATGTCAGGAGTTTCTTGCCTTTTGGGAAGTCTGAGGTCTTCTGCCAGCGTGCAGCAGGTGTTCTGTAGGAGTTGTTCCACATGTAGATGTATTTTTGATGTATTTGTGGGGAAGAAGGTGATCTCCACGTCTTATTCCTCCACCATCTTGAAGGTCCTTCCAGAGCATTTATTCTTTTATATCTTTATTTGCCTAGAAATTTCCTTTTTTGTTGATTTATTTAAATCACAAAGCCTTTACTTAAATCAGTAAGCCTTCTTATTCTAGAGTTCAAAGAATTTGTTAAATGCTGAGACAAAGTAATTCACAAAGTTGTTAAAAGCATTAATACCTAATGGGATAATTTCCATTTCCCTGGTCCAGAAGCTAAGTGATATGAAGCCTACAGATAAAAGTAGAATGATTGTAAAGGCTAGAGAGTGGACATCATTTTGTCAGTAATTATTACCTTAGAATTTTGTCAAGAAACAATATAATTTTAGTCTTGGGCAAGAATTAATTTTGTGGGGTTAACATGTTAAATTCAGAATTAAAATATTTTGAGATGTTTTCTTATTTTTTTAGGTCATAGCATTGTTTGGTTGCTCAGTCCAATTTCTTTTCATCATGGTACAAAAAATACCTTTAATAATGTATGTAATTATTTTGTTGCACACAGGATGTGATATGATGATGGACACACAACATTGCAATACACATCTTGATGAATAATTTCAACCAGGACAGTTTTAAGGAGGTTGTGAGGTATGCTTGAATGAGCGTGGACTTTGGAGTCAAAGAGATTGGACATGTATCTTGACTTTGCCATATAGTACCTCTGTCCCCAGGGTAAGTTACTGAACCTTTCAACTTCACTCTCTGTTTATATAAAATTACTATTCCTGCATATATAAAATTGATAAAAATATTATAGATAGCAGGCACTTGATAAAATTTGCTTCCTTCCCTTTTTCATTCTTCAACATCTTCACTTTAGAGCTTTGAAATATTATACCCTCAACTTCCACATTCATCTCTTCAAAATTGAGAAATCATCAATCTCATGCAGTGACTTTAGCTTTAGTCCTAATAACATCTTTGCCTCAGAGGAGACATTTTGGAAATATTGACTTCACATCAAAGAAGGGAGCCAATCACCTTTCATATTCTTCAGGGATTGAGAAGAAGAAATCATTCCAGATAAAATGTCAGACTGAACATTTCTATTACAATTTTCAAAAAGCCAGTGCAAACTGGGACCAAGAATTGAGTCAGAATTTAGATCTATAGAAGTAAATATCTCTTTTCTACTTGAAAGTTTAGAATTACAAGTATCTCACTTCAAAGATCTAGCTTTCAGGATCTGGAGAGATTTTATCCCATCAAAATTCCCTCTTCTCCCTGTATTTTCAACTGCTTTCTTTTTATTGCTGCTTAGTTTGCATTAGATAAAAATATATCCAAATGGCTCCCACTTGAATATAAATAAATGTTACTCTCTTAACCCCATCTTTTCTTCTTAATCCTGCTGCGTCTTTCTCATTACTTTTCTGGTATAGTCGAATGAACAAGTGGCCTACTTTCAATATCTCAATTTTGTTTCCATGTGCTTTCTCTTTTTACCTCACAAAATCTACTGCTGCCCTGATATTTACAGATGTCTTCTAGTTGTGAAATTCAAAGGATAATTTCTTCTTTTATTTATATTTGAGTCTGTTTACCACTCTCACTTACTTTCAACATTACCCTGCCTTTCAGGCAAGATGTGTTTCCCTTTCTTTCCCTGCCTTTCTAACTCTTCTTCTACTGCGCATAGTATTATGTTTCTCTGGCTTCTGCTCTCAGTACTTTTCTTTGTACAATCTCATCACTTCTCTCGACTTCAAATTATCCCCTGTATATTGATGCTTAACAATACTGTTATTCCCAAACCCCAAACACTCTTTTGAGCTCTAAATTCATATACCTAACTTTCTACTGGATGAGTCAACCTGGATGTGAATTAGACATCTCAGGTTCAAGATGATAAAAATTGGACTCATCCTTTTCTCAGATCTGCAGTTTTTCTCCATTTTAAAACTGTTGATATTATTGAGATAGCTTCCAAAGGCAGAAACCAGTATTTGATATATTTGCCTATTCCATATCCCATTCACATTATTCATCCATTTAGTCATTCAAAGCATATGTGTTGGCTGCTCAGTTTATGTATGTACTGTGCTGGTTGCTTGGGATATAATGATAAACAAGATAAACCATAACTGTTCTCTCATAGTGCTTCGGGGCTAGTAGGAAGAGGGTAGACAATGAATAAGTAACAAACAAAGAAAATGATTTTAGATAATAGAAAGTAACAGAAATATTAAGCATAGTGGGGAAAGGGTACATCATTTGTGATTAGATTTAGTTGCATAAAACAGAAAATCTAAAATAACAGTGACATTATTGAAATTCATTTCCCTCTGATGGTAAAGAAAATCCAGTTCAGGGCTTGTAGGGCAGCATCATTTTCTTTAGGGACCTCTGAGCCACCTTTTTCTACAAGTCTTGTATAGAGTTTCTATTATGAACTGAATGCTTATGTCTCTGAGAAATTAACATGTTGAATGCAACCCTATGCCCCCAATATGATGATATTGGGAGGTGGGCCCTTTGGGCAGTAATCAGGATTAGAAGAGGTCATAAGAGTAGAGCCCACACAAGTAGGATTAGTATTCTTATAAGAGTCATGAGAGATTTCCCTTCCTGTGTCTGCTCTCAGCCATGTGAGGATACAACAAGAAGTTGGCAGTCTACAACCCAGAAGAGGATTCTATTCAGAACCCAGCCAAGCTGGCACCCTGATCTCAGATTTCCAGCTTCCTGAACTATGAGGAATACATTTCTGTTGTTTATAAGCCACCCAGGCTCTGGTACTTTGTTATAGCAGCCTGAGCTGACCAAGATAGCTTTCAACTCAAGATCACTTCTCAGTTCATGAAGGTGGCTGGACTTCAGCCATTGAGTCTAAGTTCCAGGTAGCAGAAAACAAAGCACAGAAGAGGAAAAGGAGGCACATACCAAAGAAGTTGACACCTTTTAATAATATTCCTGGAGACTCCAAAAATCATGTTCATTTAATTCTAGTTGGCTACATCATGCTGAAGGGGATGCCGTCCTTTTGGCATTTTCATTGCTACTTCAAATGAAATCGTGTTATTAAGGAAGGCATGGGGAAAGAATGGGGATAGGCAGATGTCTCTGCAATGGGTGGCTATTGATTAGCCTTAGTGGGGAGGGCCTTTCTGAAGGAGTAGCATCTCAGCACATGGTTTTGATCATCACATACTATTGATTTTATCCTTTTAATAAACCATTTTGAACTGTTTTCTAATCTCTATTCCCTTTTCTCCTGCCCTCTATTAGTAAAGGTCCTAGCTACCCCTCCTCTCTCTTACAGCATCTTCTCCCTAACTAGTCTCATGTCTCCAGTCTGATTACTAGTGAGTCAGTTCTCCATGGTGCTGCCCTAGAGCATTTTGAAATACAAATTTGATCCTTGAACTTCCTTGATTAAAATCCTTTATTGTTTTCCATTGATTCAAGGCAATATCCACAGAACTTTTTCATGAAAATCTCCCTGACCACACAATATTTTATTCTTTTTTCTCCTTCTCCCACTAAATTCTGAGTTCTAGGCATGAATAATGGCTTTAAAAATGTGTGTGTTTCTCATCCCTCCCAACAACTATTTAAAGTTTTTGACCTTCCTTCCAAGTATACCCTTCTCCCATCCAACTATTTCTATTAAAAAAATACACATTTATTCTTTATAATTCACTCAATTTTTTTAAGCTCTTCCTGAATATCATACTTTCATGCCATGTCCCTATTTTAAACATACAAACCATTGCTGAAGCTCCACTACTTACAATTATTATTAATTTTTATTGTTCTATTGACATTCCATCATAAACTGCAAGCTATCTGATAGTAGAGATTGTGGTTTTATTTCTGGATCCAATTACCTCTTCCTAAGACAAGCACATTTTGAACACTTAGTAAGGTTTTCCTGAGTGAATTAAACTCATTAACCTCCTAGGCTGAAAATTTTAAAATTATTCTCTGCTATTATCCATCTCTTAGTTATGGCATCACTTTCTATTTATGCTATCTCTGCAGCTCCTTTTCATCCGTACTATTTAATAATTTCTACGTCAGCTGTCCTTGTCTGGTCATGTTCATCACATATTTGAATCTTTACAATATTATAAATTGATTTCCTTTCCATTATTTTCTTACCATCTTGATTGCTTTTACCTGCCATTGACACAACACAGATATTACCATATCATGGTACTGGCACCAAGTTTAAATAATCCCCAATATTTCAGTTAAGTTTATTTACTGTAGCATGAAATTTACAAGTTTTCAAGAATTAGTTCTACCTTCTTTTAAGGCTTATATTTTATTTTCACCTCTGCTACTCCATCTACCTTTTGGTCTTTGTCCATAGGGACGTCTCTAGGAAGAAGGCATCACTGAGCATGAGGCATTCTGTCAGAGATGTCAGTTTCATGGACGGTGTGGTACACTTTGGGGATGTGAGTGAGGCCAGTGGCACATAAAGCAGATGACCCAAAAGGCCCTGAAAGTTTCATGGGAGACTGAACTACCAGGTAGACATGACAGGCTGGTTCCAGCAATGTATTCTTCCACTAAAGCTTTAACTGGAAGGGACGAGGTGGGAGCAGGTGTTTCTAGTTTGAAAGTGAATTCAGGGATTGTTCTATTACGTGATGCTAAGAGAGGGAACCCAGGTCTAGGACTGAGAGGGAAGAAAAAAAACCTAAAAAAGATAATTTAGCAGATAGATTTAGAAGTGTTTGTTTGGTTTTGATTCTTTTTAAAATCCCATTGCAAAGTGTTTGCAGATTTTAAAATACTATTGCTCTAACTTCTTTTACAGATTCTTTTATAAGAACTCATATATAGTTATTAAGTACATAACTATACCCTACAATGTTAATTTTATTAATCCTCTGGCAACATTGTATTCTATAAAAAGCATATGCAATTAAAAGAAAGTTGTATGTGAGGTATACTTTAATGTATTGCAGTATGTGTGAAATAAAATAGTCTCTTAGTAAAAGATATCCCCAGGAATCTAAGAGATCATACACCTGATTTTTCTTTTTTGGTAGCAGAGTGTGCTTTGCCTTGTGAATAGGAGAAAGAATCCTCTCTCAATTCTCCCTAGAGTTTTTGCTTCATCCCATAGCAGCAAAACATCATCTGTCTCTCCTAAATTGTCAGAGTGATCAAAATGCTTAAAATCATACCCCTCCTTCAAAATCAAAATCAAATATTACCTCCTCCATGAAGTCCTCCCTAATCTCATCAGCCAAACTAATCTCAGCCACTACTGTTGCCCCATAGCATTTGGTTTGTAGGTACATTTTGAAATTTACTGAACTCTATCTTAATTGTATTTAGTTATTCCATATCGGTCCTCCTCACTCTGTGGTAGTCTTTAGAGCTTCACTTAGAAATATCTAGCTCAGTGTCTTCCATTAAGCCTAGTGCAGTGTCTAGCACACAGTTTTTGCACCGAGGCAGTGCTCTGCTGGTTAGACACCTGGGGTCTGGGGCTTGACTGAATGAGGGTGATTGCTGACTCTGCTCTTTTCTAGCAGTGCAACCTTAGGCAAACTACTTAACCTTTCTGTTCCCTGAGTTTCTTTATCTCTAAAATGGGGAAATATGGATACATATCTAGTAGGATTGTTGTGCAGTTAAAAATGAGATAAATGGATACAATGGGCAAAGTTTTGTGTACTTAATAAGTAGACCCTAAATATTACCTACTGTTATTACATGCTTGGTGAATAGATATAACATTTAGGAAACCGAATTTAAATATACCTTCTTTCTATCTTTTAAGGCTAAACTCAAGGCTTAGTTTATGTTAAAATTTTCTTCGATACTGACTCTATAAAATTATTTTGTTTCACTGAGCTCTTCTAATGTTTACAGCATGTACCAACAAACTAAGCATTTAGTTATGGACTGCTATGTCCTATTCTCTGATTATTTGGTGTTTGCTCCCCCTTTGAATATTGTAATACAGGTTCTGTGACTCAGTTGTAGCTAAAATGAGACTGTACTAGGCAAACTCAATTGCTATCTGGCAATTGAACAGAAAAAAAAAAATAAGGAAGTTTGAGTTTGGATGCTTTTCCATTTCTTCCTCTTTCCCCCTCAGTCTTCTATATCCTCATAACTTCAAGCCACATATCTTCCAGTTTGGGACATGGTGTTCTCTTGATTAACAACGTGATCAAGCTTGAAGACAATCCATTCTCCCACTAGCTATCTATGCTGTATAGCACAGGGAGCTCAGCTCGGTGCTCTGTGATGACCTAGATGGGCATGATGGGGGAAAGCGGGAGGGAAGTCCAAGAGGGAGGGGATATATGTATACATATAGCTGATTCACTTCATTGTACAGTAGAAACTAATACAACATTGTAAAGCAACTATACTCCAATAAAAAAAAATAATAAAAAAATAAAAAGACAATCCATTCTCTCCCTTGTGTTAGAAAGTGCATGTAACAAAATAACATCTCCATGTTGGAAAGAATGTTACAGTTCCATCATTAACTTGATACCATGCTTCCTGTGAGGGGGACCCTCTACCAGTTTACAGCACATTCCCTTTTGAATTTTAATTGCTAGAATATTTCTGTTTGGATTAAACTGATATTAGTTTCCCCCAAACATATATATCCTGCTCTGTTTTCTGCATTTCAGAGCCATGCAGAATATAAGTTCAATCATCTGTGACATGTTAAATTTGATATTGGAGCTAGTTCTTAGGTTCCTCCTGAATTCTTGTATCTCCAGGTTGTAGAAAAAATGAACGTTGGATTCTTATGAGTAAAATCCTGGTCCCTTTCCTTTGCATATGCAGCATTAAATTAATATGTCTATAAAATATTGCATTTTAATTGAATATCAGTCTCCGTCTGTAACATGTCTGTGGGAATGCAGCCTAGAATGATTATCATTATTTTTCTGGACAATTTATTTCAATTAATACAACTTAAGAAAATATGTCACTGTCTTTACTTTGTTTCTATGTTTGCTTGTTTTAGCACCTTTATCATTTAGGTGATTCATACCGAATATATAATCAGAATATTAGGTTGTTTTCTCTAATTGCATTACTATATCTGCACCAACCGTTTCAAACCATAGGGGCATAAAATAACAGATGTTTATTTAGCTCACAATTTTGTGTTGGCTAGGCAGTTCCTCTAGTGTAGTTTGAGCCAACTTGGCTGACCTCTGCTGAGCTCATTCATGGGATGTGGTTAGCTGGTGGGTTGGCTGGTGGTTGGCTGACCCAGGAGGGCTTCACTCACATGTCAGGCACTTGCTGGATTGTGGAGCAGGGCAGCAGAAAGCTTATGCCTTATGTTTCTCATCATGTACATTTCTTCATATGACAGTCACAGAATACTAAAATTAGCAAGAGTGGAAGCTGTTCAGCCTCTCAGGCTTAGGCTCAGAAATAGCACAGCATCACTTTTTCCACATTCTATGACTTAGAGCAAGTAAGAAGGCAAGTCTCCCTTGAAGGGTAGAGTAATGGCTTCTACCTCTTGGATGTGAGGAGCTACAAAACAATGTGGCTTTTTTTGCAAACAAATATACTTAGTATCTTATGCTTCCACAAAAACTGTGAGTGCCTAAGACAAAGGTTTTAAATTTAAACGTTACGTATAATTATTTCATCTTAAAAATATTTTATATTTCCATTTAAGCCATGCATCAAGACATTCCTCTATGTTGCATACATTACAATTCAGCCAACTATGCCACACATATGATCAACACAGTTATTTAACAAAGAGTCCTAAGCATGCCCCCAGAGAACTTTACCTCAGAGGTTGTTAGCCTTTTTTATGAGATTAATTGTTCAAGTACCTACCAATCCATTTAGCTATGTTCCCTCCTGTTTTGTATTTATCTTAATTCCTTTTTTCCCCCACAAATGCTCCATGAAAAATTGTGTCATGTCTTTCCCTGGGTACAAAACATCTATCATATATATTATAGATTATATACTTTATATATATACACGTGTATATATATATATATATATACACATTTACATGTGTTTGTACATGTATGTGTTGTGTGTGTGTAAATTCACTTCCAAGTACTTGTGAACTAGAAAAAAATAAATGGACAATGTAAGGACTGTGAGTTGAGTTTTATTCAGTGTCTTGCTGCAGACTATAGCTGCGAGACGGCCTCTCAGACAGCTCTGAGGAACTTCTCTGGAGAGGTAAGGGAAGAGGCCAGTATATATGCGGTTTTTGCTAGGGGATGCATGCAGTCAATCATACATCTTGGTAAAAAGTTACTGCTAGTCATGAGGATCAGATATTTTAGTTAATGATTTTAGTGCTTTTCTATGTAGGGGAAGATGTAAGAATCTAGGTTCATTAAAATTTTTCCTGAAATATATCTAACTATCTAAGGGCCTGTTTCACCTCTTTTCCCAAAACATGGAGTGCTCATCCTGTTCTTTATCCTGAATTTCTTTCAGGGTGCACTGTAGGTTAGCGACCACAGTGCCTAATGACTTGATCCTTGTAGAACTGGACTGAAGGGCAACATTCTTTTGTTTATATACTCTTCTTTTCCAAATGTAAATCCAGTATCACACTTTAACTTTAATCCCCTTAGGCTTCCTCATTTCTTTATACTATCCACATTTTCTCTTTGACCATCTACTTTCACGCCATCCTTTAATTTCTATTTTCTCCTAAACTATCCACTCTGATCTCATCTTCCTTTTCCATTCAGGTTATAATACTATCACTTCGTAACTAGTCCCTTAACCACGATCTAACTGCTCTTAAGGGCTTACCACAGGCAGGCACTGTTGTATGTGCTTTAAATGCATTAAGTATTCACAATGATCCTATGAGGCATCTACTATTATTATCCCATTTTGTAGAAGAGGAAATTAAGGCACAGGAAAGTTTCTTATCATTATACTCCTAACAAATAGTAGAGCCCTACTTAAATCACTCCCTTGCCAATATCAACATTCTTTTGTCTTCTTGTCCTTCCCTGCCTTTCCCTTTTATCACTCTTTCCTAGAAAATTGCAGGTAATTCCTCCATCCACACCTCTAGGTGACTAAGTGATTCTGGAAAATCATTCTGGAGCTATACAGACTGATTCTAGTCTCACTGACCTATATTCTTTTTTGGATGCTTAACTAAGGCAGGATCTGCTTCAAAGCACATTAAGGTTGCTGGAAGAATTCATTTTCTGGTGGTCATATAATTGAGATGCCCATCTTCTTGCTAAATATCTACCAAGTACTGCTCAGCTTCTAAAGGCCACTTTTCATGTCAACAAATTCCACAGTGGTTCACGAAATGCCAGTTCACTTTTTCAAGGTCAACAGGAGAAACTTCACAGGAATTTTGAAACTCTTCCTTCAGGAAGGGCCCAATCCCTTTCAAGGTTTGAAAGGGTTGATTGGATCACACCCACCCAGCATAATCTTTGGATTTCTCAAAAGCATTTGGGGACTTAATTACATATTCAAATTCCTTCCTTTGTCATATAAATTAACCTAATCATGAAAGCAAAATTAGTCACATTCCTAGCCCTGACCACACCCAATGGGAGAGAACTAAAAGCAGGGCTTGTACACCAAGGGGCAGGAGTCTTGGACACCATCTCAGAACTCTGCCTACCACACTCTATTTTCTCCAAAATAGTTTAACATGTACTTAACTTCTGATCTCTCCTTTCTATCTGATCTCTTGATCCCTCACTCTGAGTAAATGATTTTATTTCTTAGGAACAAGAATATAAAAGCCATCAAACAGGACACTCTCATTTACAAAATATGAGTCTCTAGGCTCCATTCTTACCCTTTCTTCCTTTCAGAGAAAGAGGTATCATGTATACTTTCTAAGGTTAATCTTTTTCTCATTATCTGGTCCTTTTGAATCCCAACTTTTTATTACAATTTTTACAGATTATAAATACTTTTATTTTTCTTCCAACTTTGAATACTTCCTTTTCTTTTCTGCAAACACCACTACTTTACACAAGTGTTTCTTAACTTTATTATTTTTATTATTATTATTGTTGTTTGTTATTGTTTTCCTCTTAAGGAAACTTTTTAGACCGTTTTTCTTAATTTTGCCCCATGAAGTTTTAAAACCAAAGGTATACTCTGTGCCTCTTTGAGTGTTGTGTATCCGTCAGTGCTTTATACACAAAAAGAGTAAGATTTTTAATTCCCACTCCTTCACTAAAAAACTAATTTTGTCCCTTGTGGTGATATTGTCCCTGCTGAGAGTACACTGCAGCCACTTTGACCTTTCTAGCTGCTCTCCAATCCTCCTCTTCATGATGGAAACACTTGAAAGACTAAGGTCTAACTTCCCATCCATAACACAACTCCCTGTAATTTAACTTTTGCCCTTACCATTTTTATTGAATTTTTCACAAAGGTCAACACTGTCTTATTCTTTGCTTAATCTAATAGACACATTTTAGTCCTTATCATATTTGAACTCTTTTTGACATTTACACTGTTGATCTTTTCTTTTCTTCTTGAAACTCTGTTCTTCCTCGTCTACCAGGAAAGCAATGTTCCCATTGTGACTTGTTTCACTCTTTTCTCTGGACCACGTGTTTCTCTACCTTCTAGTGTTCTATTTTGGACTTCTTTTTACCTTTATATACTTTGAGAATCGTCTCATCCCAGGTCTTCAACTACCACCTCTATGCTAATGATGTAACTCACTATCTCCAGTCTATATTTCTCTGTGGAGCTTCAGACATGTACACTTTCCTGATTTTCATGGCCCACAAATACTTCAGAATACTTCAGCATTCTCATCTCCACTGCTGGTTCCTGCCTACACTCCCTATGTTTGCAAATTGCATTATTTTCAATCTAATGATATGACAGAAAACTGAAGATCTTCCTTCTTGATTATTCCTTCCCTTTCAGTCCCCATGACAAATTATTTATAAGAAGATAAAAAAATGACACTATCTTATCTTAATCCTTGTTCTAAATAATCTGAATCAAAACATCAACATCAACCCATTGATAGGAGTTTTTGTCTCCAATCCAAATATCCTCCAGCACATCATTTGCACTATAGCCAGAGTCATCTTTTAAAATATAAATCTAATCATGTTACGTTTTTTCTCAAAACCATTCAATCCATTATTCCAGATTCAGTATAAAATGCAATATACTTTATCAATGAACTCTCTTGCCTGTCCCATTATCTTGTTATAAAATTCATGTCTGTAAGAATTATATCATTGAGTTTTTTTATGTAGTGAACTGTTTTTATTTAGAGCTTTCAACTTACATGGGAATTTAGTCAGTTCATTGCAATTCTATCCCATTAGTGTTTGTTTTCAGCTATTTTGGTTTATTATTTTTAATTTCTCTTGTGAAACAATGCTTTCTGATAAACCCAATTTGAAATTCCTAAACCTGTCTTCTCACCAAGGTTAAGTCTAAATTCCAGGGGTTTATTTTGCTTCATAACATGGGAGAGAGACAACATATCAGGCTATATAAATATATATATATATTATATATATATAACTTACTCTGGCTTCAAGGTCCCTTTACATGTTCCTTGATGATTCTCAAGGTCATATCCATGTCCCTTAAACTCAGAAAATTTAATGTGAGGCCCACAGGGACTCTGTAAGGTGGATTCAGGTCTATAAGTTTGACAGAAAGCTCACACAGAGCATTGTTCTTTCTAACCTACTCTTCTGTGTTAAGGTGGCTCAAGGTTCTTGACAAAGGGTCTGATCCATTGGAAGACCTCAGTTGAGAAGCAGGACTCTCAGGTCTAGATATTTATTACATAATTTTGTACTACCTCCCTGTAAATTAACTTTGGCATCCTGTTACACAATTTCTTATCAGTTATTGTCAGCTGTTAACTCACTTGATTCCCTTAAACTCTCTGAAAATCTCTCTGAAATTCTCTTAAAATCTCTGAATTCCTGTACTTCCCTTGTGCCCCAGATCAGAAGCTCTGGTGAGAGGGATTTGGATAAACTTGTAGCTGATTTTTCATTCTGATCATCAGGATTAACAGGGTCTGGAGTTTAGCCTCCACTCCACTTGATAAATCTCATACCCTGGTTAGGGGAAACAGGGGGAGGGGTACTTTTTGGCAATATGTCTGCCTGAAGGAAGTAACTTTTCTTAATCACATTAAAGGATCACATTTGTTTATAAAACTCTCCTTTTTAAAAAGTTTTTATTGGAGTATAGTTGATTTACAATACTGTGTTAGTTTCAGGTGTACAGCAAAGTGAATCAGCTATATGTATACATATATCCACTCATCCACATAGTCGTGTTCTAGTAATATTGAACAACTTGCAGTTTTCAAATGTACCCTGCTCTCTAGTGCTTGGGTAACTTATATACATAAATTTTCTACCCCTCTTTGATTGCTAAACAATCCCTATACCTCCTTCAAAATTTAGTTCATGGGTCATATCATTGAGGAAGACTTTTAAAATTTCTTCTCTCTCATTTTTGGCCCATAATTACTTCTTTTTTTTAAAAATATTTATTTATTTATTTGGTTGTACTGGGTCTTAGTTGTGGCAGGAGGTGTCCTTTGTTGTGGCATGTGAACTCTTAGTTGTGGCATGCATGTGGGATCTAGTTTCCTGACCAGGTGTTGAACCCGGGCCCCCTGCATTGGGAGCACTGAGTCTTATCCACTGTGCCACCAGGGAAGTCCCCATAATTACTTCTTTTATCATGGTGCCTCCCCATTTAGGGTTGTTTAAAGTATTTAGTGAGTAATATATGTGACCTGTTCAGCCACATGTTTCTGGTATATACTCAGCACTCAGTAACATAGAGCCCTATACATTTTCAGTTCACAAAAATATTGGTTAGACAGTCAATGATTAATTGGATGAATATTCCGAAATGTTATAAATCTTCACTCCAAATGTCTGTTAAAATCTTACAAAACTTTGAAAGCCTGGATCCCATCCCATCTGTCCTCCACCAGGTAGTTTCCAACTTTTCCTCTTTCCTCTATATCTCCCTTGAAATTAATCTGTCCTTGTTCTTACTACAAAACAATTTCTGTATTCCCTGATACACTAAATATAGTCTGCTTGTATTGTTTAATTATAGATCTACTTCTCCTACTGTCTTCTTAATTTTTAGATTGGGTCATTTGCAAGTCACATTTTTTTTTTCTTTTTGTTTGGATAGGTACCTATTTGTATTGATTTTTTAAAAAAATGTTGAACCACCTGGGAAGGGAAAGAATTCAAGGAGCAGCCTAGAAGATTCTGTATGTAGGCCCAAAACTTTCATTCCCCAAATGGGATGCAATTAGGAAGTGGGGCCTTTGGGAGATAATTAGGTTTAGACGCAGTTGTGAGCATGGAGTCCCCATGATGGGATTAGTGTCCTCATAAGAGGATGAAGAAACCCAAGCTCTCTTTCTCTCCACCATGTGAGGATTCAGCAAGAAGGCATTCATCCTTCTGTAAACAAGGGTCCTCACTAAGAATTGAATCAGCTAGCACCTTGGCCTTGGATTTCCCAGCCTCCAGAACTGTGAGAAATAAAAGTCTATTGTTTGTCACCCAGTCTATGATATTTTTGTTTTAGCAGCCTGGATTGACCAAGATAATGAGATAATGTTTTGTTGTTTTAAGCCTCTATGTTTGTGGTAATTTGTCACACATGAGTAGCAATCTAATAAGCTATTTTTAATAAAAAGATAAGAAACTCTGTTTTCTTATTGAGACTTACATATACCTTACCTTTTGTCTGTGGCTGGCTAAAGAGCACTAAGCCCGTTCCATAGAAGTACTCTATTGGAAAATACCTGTGAAACACTGCAGAGGAAACAAGGTACAGCCTTAAACATCAGGATTTAGGAGAAAAAGACTTTGGCACTCACCTTAGGCTAGGCTCCATGGCACCGGGGTGGATGTGGTTTTTTAACAGACCAGTTCACTCTCTGCCCCAATGAGACTATATGCTTCTTTGCTAATGACACCATACTGAGAAGGAAAGAAGGTAATCATGTAAAGTAGCTCTACCCCAAGAAGTATTAAATGGGGCACCTATATTTATCCCTTCTCACCCCACAAAATACCTTGAAGTGACACTATGGAGAGCTCATTTTAAGTTATCTGCAGAGTGACAGTTTTCTCCTTCTGCAGGAGAAGAATAATCAGGTTCATTAATCCATTCAGACCTCCAGGGTATCATTTATTAAATTGCTCCCAATGTGCCTTATTCACTCCAAGGAAATAATTTACATACTAGGGAAATTTGATTCACTATCAAGCATATCCCATTTTAAACAATTCTCATTTTCATTCCTTGGTAGAAGGTAATAACTTATGCAAAATATGTGCAGGCATAGATTATGCCATGCTGGGAAAATATTTAAGTATTACTTTCTGGATGCCAACAATCCACGAAAAAATATCTGTAATATATAATTCAGTGAATTTAATGAGGATTTTTCTCATGTTTTTCTTGCCCTATCCCTCTCCCCAAAAGGAGACAATTAAAAGTAATGTTATATAAAATGTTAGGACCAGGAAATATAGGTTCAGTGACAAACAGGAGAGGAAGTCATATAAGCAACTTCTCTATTTCATTATTCTGCCTCAATCCTTCAAGTGAATCCAAGCAGAAACTAGTTTGTGTTACACAAGCCACCTCCTAAACAGTTAATTGCACTTTAAAACACGTTGCTTCTCAAGGGAAACAGCACTAGCTTTCTTCTTCAGAGAGAAAATTCACTTGTTTTTTTGTTTCAATAATAAAATCATGTTTCAACTGATTAAGCTTTAATTTTTTTTCTGGAACAAGAAGGCTCTAGTGATAACAAACACTTATATGCACTGCTTATCATGTGCCTAGGTACATGTTCTTTACACATCTTCAAGTATTCCTTTAAACAACCCTGTGAGGTAGATACAACCATCATCACAATTGAAAGGTGAGGAAATGGAGTCAGAGCAACCAAATAATAAAAAACTGCTTAGCAATCTCTCCATGATGAAGAGCCTCTAGTAGACTGCTTGGTTTTTTAAAATGTAAATATTTCACTCTCACAGAGCTAGCTACTAAACTTCAAACGGTGTAAATGCTAACATATTGAATGAAACAGCACATGAAAAGCTATTCAGTCCTCAACTATTACCTGCTGCCTCCAGGTGCTAATGAATGATTTCAAGTCAGAAAAATCGAGGCAGTTTCAGCCCTTCTACTAACCAGCTGTTCCTCCCTATACCTTAGTCATTTTATCTAGGATATAACTTGATGATGCTTATAAGATCCTTTAAGCTATGAAACTCTATGTTTTTTTTGCCCCCAACTTTTATCTATAAATGGTATATGATTTGGGTAAAAAATAAAAAATAAAGTTACACCCAGGAATATGCTGAGGTGTGAATACCCAACAATCCACTCTTCCCACAAATACATTGCAAAGTTATAGTTTGGGGAAATATTTTATATAAGTAGAAGGATGGAGTAAATCTTTTAATGTATTGAATTTGCTTCTCAGCAAATGTTCCAAATATCCAAATCCAACTGTGATTCCAAAATATTTCTTTATTCAGGCAGCAAATCACACTTTATGCAATCAATATGCTGGCCAGCAGCAGATTGAGTGTCCTGTCCCCTAAACACAGTATTTCTCTCCAACACAGCAAAATCTTAAGATCAAATGAATAGCGATTGAACCTTCTAGCCCCTCTTCTGGTCTCAAAGCAGTGGTGTGCAGAATTCTGTGAGGCTCACATTACTTCCCCAGCTGCAATCGGTCATGTATTTTAATCTTAAAAGATGTAAATTGTAGGCTTATAAGAGTGAGAGCACCATGTCCATGCTGGCAGAAACTATTTTAAATTATTTTCTGACAGTGCAAAAATAGAGCTACAGAGATTTTAGCTGATGGATGGTAGGGAATCTGGAGGACAAATCAGAAAGTCAGCTGAGGAACAGGGATTTTCCTGCTGTTGTGGTTGTTCTCATTGCTATTGTTTTCTTTCCCTGAGTGCCAAGTTTTTAATTTTGATATTTGCAAGAGAATGTCAGACAAGCCTGCATCATAGTTTCAGAACCTAGAATACTTCCAATAAAATAACAGATCAATGGAATGGATGTGACTGAAACTTTTATTCTTCCAAATGTAAATAAATTACTGTTTGATAGTCAAATACACTCAACAGATAGATGATGTGGGGACATGGGTTTGCACAGATTTTTTTTTGAGACTGTTGATTTTTAATATTTTCTTTAAAAAATACAAAGGAAATTAACTCTTTAGGTCAATACAACTCAGAGAAAGAGAAAACATGGAATTTCAGAACAAAAGGAAAGTGCGTTATTGTTTAGGTTATCAAGTTCCCACCCTCTTGACGCCCGTAAAGCAAGAATTTCATTCCTAAACACAGAGGAGCCTTGAATGGTGGCTGAGAAATGGTGACAGCAGGAATTGGAACTAACAAAAGAATCTTCGTTATTTTTGATTATTTGTCCCAGGATGAATAAAATCTACTCTACGGACAGATAAGGGAAACTTGTAGGAAAGGGACCAAAACACAGCAGTAAAAACCACTCCCTAGCAGAAGTGTGTTCTTCAAGTAATGAATGACACAGTAATCAGGTAGCTGAACTACTACACTGCTGCCAACCCTGCCCCCACCCCTACCCCATCCCACGATAAATCGTATGGAAATGTAGACAGAATATCATCGTAACCCAGGCATTTGACTCAGTGAGTGGGATGTCTGGGAGGTGGTGATGGAATACTGGGGGAGAGGAGGAAGCTGGTGCCAGCTAATCGCATGAGTTCAGGAAAAAGCCAGTTGAGAAAAGAGGCACTGGTTGGGACTGCTACCAGGAGGGACACATGAAAAGGAGACCTTGATATTACAGTAACTTTTTTCTCAACCAGAAAGCGCATTTTTGGTGGTTTAAAGCTGTGTTGTAGATGCCAGTTTTTAATCATGTCAAAGGACTGAGGAAAAGTACAAAATAGAACAATTTTTAACAGTACAGACTCTACAATCAGAACTAGAACCAAATTTTGGCTCTTTCATGATTTCCTGTGTGACACTTGGCAAAGAGCCTAAAATTTGTCAGTGCTCATCTTTAAAAATGGGAACTCAACTTCTTCTTTTTTTTTTTTTTTTTTACAAATGATGCAAGATAATGCCTAAGAAGAAATCAAGCAAGTGCTTTTTGATGTTTCAAAGGAATAGAAGCTCTTAAATTCTACAATGTTGGGGTAGAATGTAGACAGGTGTAGGGGAGGAAAAATATCTTTGTCTTCCTGCCTTTCTAGGTTTTTGGCTGGATCTCTGTAACAAAAGGCAAATTAACAAGGGAAAATTTATTTAATATAAAATTTATATGACATACAAGCCTTCATAAGGAAATGAAGAAATGATCATACCTGAGTGTATTTATACTAGGTTTGATGAAGAATGGAAAGACATGGGAAAATATGATAGGGCAAAATGATGAGCTAGGTGTGTACACTGGGGGGAACTTAGCAAGGCTGTTTTTGTTCAGGTTCTCTCCGTGTTCCTCCATATTTGGAGATAATTTTCTTTCACTTATAGAAAAGGCACTTCACGTGAGCCTTTATCACCTGCTTCAGGGGAAAGTCAGAGAATCCTTCCAGCACCTGCTTTTTCTCAGATTCCTTCAGCTTAAAATATTCAACATGCCAAGGTGCCATATTTTGTGGTAGCATGACCTGAACCCCGTCCCAGGGGACCCATTTTTTTCAGCTACTCAGGGGATGTTACAGAAAGGAAGGAGCAGCTTCCATTTAAAAGGATCTGAAAAGACTGCAGATTTGATTTTATTTCACTTTCTTTGGGGGAAGAACTTTTAAAGGCAATATTACAGAACTAAATATAACTTGAGCTTCAAAAAAGTAGTCAGGGATTCTCACTGAAAAATTTTGCCTTTGTAAATATCTGATTAAGATCAAATAATTACCAGTATTCCTCTTTAATTGTGTAACTTTGTGTTTAGAGGTGTGTAACATCCACCTTTTCTGGAGAGAAAACATCATTCCATATTTCTTTTATGTTTTAGCCAACACTCAGGCTAAACACATAGCATGCCATAACATTTGCTGAAATTAAAGGAATGATTAAACTATAGAAGGTACAGATTTTGAATATCTTACCTTAAGGAGACTATTTTTATTAACAGGCAAGAAAGGTGTTATAGATGTGATTTCAAATATCTAAAGGAAAATTCAAATATTTATTCAAATCTTTTGGACAACTCAGTTAAAGTTGTCTGATATTTGCTGAAAAATGTCTTTTAAACAATAATTGTTAAAGAATAGGAATAGTGATTGCAACTAATGTCATTATTTAAAGATTCTGATAAAAGCATATTATTTTGAAGAGTCTATAGTCATAATACTTTGTAGTATTATGAGTTTTTGACTAAAATTCAAAAATTATCTTGGTGTTTGATAGAGTATAAACCCAGGTAGATAAGTATAGTTTTGTTTAAACTACTAAATATATTAGTTAAAGTTGTCTATGATGCAAATTTCTTTAAAGTAAATTATATTTTACCATTTTTTCTATGACAAAAAGTATCTCAGAAGATAAAGATGTTAAATGAAAAATGGGATCGGGTGCTCCTTACCAGTGCAATTATCCTGTGAAGTGTTAAAATACTTTTAGGGTTTTTGTAGAACATTTTCTGAATCTGGGGTTCATTCTCACATATTTTAAAAATTAGTCATGGAGGTTGTCATTTTCTTCCTCTGCTTATACTCCATGTCACTATCCTTTGCTGACTCAGAGGCACCAAAATTCCTTAGGATGCTTTCTCATACTTATTACCATCATATATAAATATGGTTCTGTTTCAGCACCCCAAAACACTCCAGGTCTTACCAAAGCTTCAGTTTAATAGGCCTCTACTGAAAAATACTTACATGTCAGGGGCAGCTGGTTCACATCCTAAACATAACATGAGAGTCCTATGGCCCTAGAAGACTGTCACATAGCGAAGGAGAGGCTCAACTGCGTGTCTGATGACCTGTTTGCAAAAAAATGACCTCCCCACCATGCAAGACTCAAGCTAAGACTGACTTTTCCCCATCCAAAAATGATTGACACTCATTTGAAATTATTTCGCAAGACACCCTCAGCCCCATCTAATCATCATAAAACATTTTCAAACCCTGGAATATTCCAACTTAAATAACATCTGTGATGGATAATGGACTCTTAGCAGTCTAGTCAAAATCTGAGATGATTTAACAATTCTAAGTGACTATTCTAATTCTTTAAGTATGCAGTCTAAAATCAACCCAATTTACATTATCTACCAGAACACTTAACATCTCAGTTTGAAACTTTTGCACTTAGATATAGAATGACTTTGTTTTATTTTTTAGAAATGGTCGGACTTTATATTTTCTTTTGTAAAACAGGACAGGGCCAATCCTCCTATCTTTTCCAAAAGCAAGAATGCCTTCACAAGAATTGACATCTACCATTCCCAAAATTGTAAAATGCCCACAGTCTCTGGATATTCACCTTGTAGATTTTAAAATGGATGAATTAAATAGATATTAATAAAATTTAAAAATCACTCTAGTGGGTAACCCATTACACTAATAATTCATAGCATACTTAATTATTTAGTAAATCATAGGATGAAAAATACATGTGTAATAAAATGAATGTGACCCACATTCACATATAGAGCTACAAATACATAGAAAAAAGCTAAAAGTATGTTTCTAACAAATACTTTATTAGGTCATAGAATTAAGTGTTTTTATTAATTATTTTTTGTTTTGATTTTCTTTAATGTTGTTACTTTTATATTGAAAAATGGAGCTTAGAGCTTAAAATATGATGCTGATTAAGAACCAAAGAAGATAGAGCCATTCATTACTCATAATTATGACGTCCTGGGATTTGGGATTTTAAAAATCAGAATTAATAGGAGGAAAGGTATGGTGTTTCTGATGAAATCTTTTACAATATGATCAACTTCTTCACCATTCATGAAATAAAATGAGGTGAAATATTACTCAGGGACATCATAGGGTCTATTTCCTGCTCACAAAGGAAATATGGGCTGTCCAATCTAGAGAGTTCTGGAAGCAGGAATGTATACTATCTTGGAGTCTCTTTAGGACTATGGTGTTTTTACAGTCTAACGATTCCTTCTTTTCTTTATTTTCCTACATGGCCATGATAAAGGCTGTAGGAATTCTTGTTGGAGAGATATAGGCTATCCATGTTAGTAATTGTTTAGATGTTATTATTTTCTTAAGCAAAGAGCTATGAAAATAAGAAGGAAGTGTTATATTTCACTTTGGAGATTATTTGCTGAATGAAGAATTCATGCTTTTAACTAGGCAGCTGTCATAGCTATTTAGGAAAATGCACTCTCCTTGCAGCTTTAATTGTTAACAAAATTAACAAGACAAATACATGTTGTGCTTCACCAGTCTTTCTAAAGTATCTGTTCAAATTAACAATGTGAACTGAATGAATGGGTGAATGACTACAAGCTAAAAATAAATTTAAAACAGCCAAAAAACATGGTTCCGTAGCAAGAAGCTAATGGTAATGTACACATAAAAATACTTTTATACAAATATTTCTACAATAATCTTTTTTTTTCAAAACAGTTTGCCATTAAGTATGGTGACATCTTTTTTTATTTTCTAGCTGAGATATGTGTGGATGCTTTGAGAATGAGATGAATTCCTTTAAGTATCGGTGCTTGGCTTTGCTAATGTGTTCAAAAACGTACAGCATTTTGCTCATTAATAACACTTGTCTTAGTGACCCTTCATAGTAATATGAAGCAACTTAATTACTTTTAAACAGTAAATTGAAGCAGAAATTCAAAGATTTTTAAATCCAAAATTATGCTAAAGATAAAATAGATTAATGGCCAATAACATAACTGAGGCCCAAAGAGCCATGCAGCATTCATAAAGTTGCCAGATTTAGCAAATCAAAATACAGAATATCCAGTTAAATTTGAATTCCAGATAAATAGCAAATACTCCTATGACCCAAATGGGACATATTTATACTAAACAAATATTCATTGTTTATCTGAAATTCAAATACCTGCATGAACTGAATTTTATCTGGCAACCCTGGGTACACAGAGATTCTGCAGTCCCCACTGCCAATCTAGAAAACTCTATATTCTTGGGCTATATTTCAGGCTTGGTTCTAGAAAATTATTATACTTGTAATTTAGGGCAACTCAAGTGTGTTCATTAACATACATTTGAAAGAAACCATCACCAAGATGTATCAGGTTTATTTTAATTTATATTAAAAAAATAAGTTGCTTTATGTATTCATCTCCTTTTCAAAAATCTATTGTTGTTCCCCATCACAAAATAAAGCTTCTAACCGCTATAGAGCAGATTTTATTCATTAGGGTTTTAGCACCAATAGGTATAAAATGTGTTGATAACAATGATTTATTTCTTTTACTAAAATGAGCAAAATCATGTATCTATTATTGCACAATGCATTAAAAAAGCAAACCTTCTCATATTCCATGATGTAGGTTATGTCAAAGGCAAAAATGTTTTCAAATAGTTATGTATTCATTTACCAATATATGAATAAAACATCTTACAGAGTGCATGAATTCTTTATATCCTATCCCGACATTCTATTGTTAAGCAGACATGCTTCATCCTTAAGCTTAAAGATTTAATTTGATAACTTGGATGTTTTATCTTCTGACATCTGCAGACTTCACAAAGGTCTAGTTTTTTTTTTATTATTTTTCTTTAGGTTATTTTCAAGGTGTGTAAATCTGTAATTATGCTAACGAAAGAGAAGGGCAATTCACTTTGTTCCCTCATATTCAATTTTATAGTATATAATAATTTACATAAAGTATATTCAAAGTATTCAAATAAAAATATAGACCGTTAATGTTATTATCGTTTTGGAGGCATGTGTATGACACTGTTAGAAATATGAGTGCTAGAACTTGATTTCCTGGGTTCAGATCCTGGTGTTCAACTAGATGAGTGACCTTGGTCAAATTATGCAAATTTTCTATGTCACACTTGCTTAATCTGTAAAATGAGAAGAATAATAATAATGCTTTTACCTGATAGGATTGAGGTGAGATTTAAATGAATTAATTCTTGAATAATGCTTTAAACAGTGAATAGTAAGCACTGAAATGTTAGCTGGTTATCTTCATATCTTAGTTAAACCACAAGTTTCTAGGTCATTAATATACTTTCAATTATTTTACAATGAATTGCTAGTAACTACTGTAAAGATTTTAGTTGACACAAACATGGATTAGTCTTGATTTTATCAAACATGTAAAACTAAGCCATCATACTTATTGGTTTTGAAACTCAGTAGTGTACAAATATCCAATCACTTACACAGAATATTTTGAAGAGTTGTCAAAGTGTGTAAGTTCAAAGGTAAGTTAAAGCAGTTATGGAGTGCTAATTTTAGTGCAAAATCATCTATTCTTGCTTAACAGTGTCTACTACATTTCCTCAAACTTAAACATTAAACAGAAATGGTGTTAGCACTCTGGATTCGAGAACTGTCATTGTTTTTGTCCAAATTTGGGTAATAAAATAGATCTTAGATGTTTTTGGGTAATGATCCCACAATAAAACTTCATATCATAACATAAAAAGCTGTTACATAGTTAACTTTTTATGGGGCATGAAAGTCCCATATTTCTTAAACTACATCAAAATTATACCAGCACAGGTTTCAAATTACATGACATCCAATCACTATGTTAGAATGATTTTAAACTTCTGATGTGTGTAAACTACTCATTCTGGTGTGTGTGTCTTTGAGTATGTGTGTTTCTTTCTTAAATATAGGTGAGATAAGCAAACATTGAGGTATTTCTATATAGACATTAATAAACTATGCAGACATTAATAAATATTCAATATACATATTGAATATTTGCTCTATGTAGTTCTGGCTTGTTGTTGCTGTCATTGTCATTTTGATTTCCTATCAGGAGATTGTAGGGGGGATATTTTAGATGTCCAGCAAAGCTTCCCAGGTATCCAGAGTGACAAGGACACTACTATTTGATATTTCCACAAATGACTATATGGTCACTGTCTGGCATTAAAAATAAATAAATAAATAAAAGAGGATTCATTATATTATTGATAGTTACTGGTTCTGTCCCAGACCACTGCAAACATCATCAGAAACTTCAGAAGAAATAACCAAGTCTCGTAAATTATGAACCAATCATGAACCCTCCTTTAAGGGACTCTTAAGACTTATTCCATCTCTCCTTATGCCTGTCTTTTTGAACCACAATCAGAAGTCTAGGTCTCTCAGATAATCCTGCTCTATTCATAGTTTCTAAATCCCCTTGTTTGACCTAGTCCTTGTCCT
Source organism: Balaenoptera ricei (assembly GCF_028023285.1). Taxonomy (NCBI): domain Eukaryota; kingdom Metazoa; phylum Chordata; class Mammalia; order Artiodactyla; family Balaenopteridae; genus Balaenoptera; species Balaenoptera ricei. The sequence continues at coordinate 84,518,157 of NC_082643.1, forward strand.
GCCTTTCCTGAATATCCTGAAAACATTTTGTTTTACCCTCTAACATGCCAGATCTGTGACCAACAAGGTTATCTTTTTGTTTTTCTTCTCTATCTACATTCTTTCTCTAGGTCATTTCGTCTATATTTAACTTCAATCTATGTATTTGTGACCCTCAAATATATATATCTACCTCTAATGCCTCCTCGTGATCCAATTGTATATATAAAACTTACTGCATAATTGTTATATTCAATAGTTGTATGTCTGAATCACCACAAAATTAAATGTCAAACAATTCTTGATTTCATCTACCAAATTTAATCCTCCATCAATTTTTTCCCCTATTTTATCTATGTGCCCTACCTAAATTCTAGGATCCTTCTCTCTTCATCTCTTAATATTACGACCCTAATGCAAAGAGCCCTGCTTGCTTTGTGGATGACCATATTTAGTGTAGGAAACAGTATACAGTACACAACAGTTACTATGCAAATATTTTCAAATAAAAGAGAAATTTCACAGGTGTCTTTAGAACTTATTTTTAACAATAAGAGAAATTAGGGAATTGAGACTTTTCAATCTTCTGTTGATATGCATTAAGTTGCAAGAAATAAGCATGGGTAAATCTTTAAGAATATTGTTTAGTAACAGTGGCTCAAGAGGTATACAGTCTAAGGTTTTGTGTGACAACCTAGCTTTGATATAAGGAATTCAGGTTTTTTTCTTCACTTTTGCAATTTTTCGTGTGTTGGTTCTATTACTGTTATAAGATAACCATCACATTTCCCAGTATCACATCCTTATGTAACAATGACCCAAACAAGAAGCAAAAAGGTGATGCAATGCTCTTTCTCCTTGCAGTATTGTACTAAGAAGAGCCTACTAGTCTGTGGTATCTAAATGATAACTCCTTGACATAAGTGCCCTTTGATGCAGGGATGCTTACCAAGATCCTTTTACTTGCCTCTCCTCCATTCCTTCCCTCCTTAACCAACATGCTAGGTACCCCTAGCATGTGTTAGGTTGATCAAATGATCCTATGACATGCTGTGGCAAATTTAGGAAAACAAATTTTATTTTGGGGGATTCCTATGACTTCCAATTAGATTTCATATACAGTGAACTCATACTAAATGTAGCCCCTCTCTAATTAACAAAGAAATCCTTCTACTTCTTTAATTCTGCTGCTTCTCCAATGACCTTGTAAGCCTCTGGCTGGTGAAGCCCTCCTTCCCCACTGGTGTGAGCTTTTATAAACCTTGTTCTCCTTTGCTTAATGCTGGTCATATCACTAGTGCAGCCATCCAATAAACTTCTGTGTGGATAACAGTGGGGCTGGTGATTTGGTCCCTCTAGGGTAGATAGAAACAATTATTCTCACTTTTTCCCACTATAATCAAGAAGAACAATTCTACTTCAAAGGTTCTCACTAGATTTTCCTTATTTCTCATTGTCTATATTGTATGTTCACTCTATGTCAATAAATGGCAAAGGAAACAAGATTGTCATGACTGACTGAGTCTGATCATGACTAGTCTTTTAGGGCTGATCAATGGGCAGGAAAAAGTATTGTTGGTTAAATAACAAACAATGTCTGCTGCAATTGCCATCTAACAAGAATTGTCAAATTTAGCTAATAAAAATACAGAATTCCCAGTTAAATTTGAATTTCAGATCAACAACAAATAATTTTTAGTATAAGTAAGTAGAATTATTTAGCACAAGTGTGTAAATATATACTTATACTAAAGATTATTCATTTTGATGTTAATTTCAAATTTAACTGGACTTTATGTATTTTCCCTGGCAAACTCCACAGTTTCTTAACCAAACTCTGAGGCAAATATTTTCTTGCATCCTAGGTGATCTTTTGAGGTCCTTTCACTCCATGAAATATTTGTCACCCAGGTAAACCAAAGACTTTATATTGACACTAAAGTTGAGGCTCCCTCCTTAGTCCCCTTTTCAGGCATTCCCTCTGCTTTTATTATTTTGCATGCAGGCATTTTCCTTCTATCAAATGCAGTGTGGTGTTGAGAAAAGAGCTTAGGAACTAGTTTCAAAGCTACAACTAATTTCAAACTTGGTTGAACTGTTATCTATGTGTCTAGGGCTATGTCACTGCTTAAAATACATTTGAGTTGATATGAGATTAAAGTAGTTTAAGATATTTTTTGAAGACACCATAGGAATTGATAATATTGTCATTATGCAGTAAACACATACCAAGGAGCCTTCCATTCTGAAGTCTGATAATCAGAGAAGTTAATTTTGCCACAGTGTTAAGTGTTTTCTACTCACAAGATGTATGTAGGAGCTTCATGAAAAAACAACTGTGCTAATATTGACACAGAGGGCATTTCAGACCTCATGGTAGCTTCTAGTTGGCAATGTTGTCAGCCATCTTATCAGCTCTTGAAACCCACAAAATTTCGATAGTTGCCTTCTCTGCTTCTTCATTGTATGTTCCACCACCTGCTTTCCAAGAAATAGTACAACCATTTAATTGTTACAAGGAGAATCACGTGACCAAATTCACATATTGTAGAATTCCCAACAAAGGCACAAGGAACCATGACACCAAGGTTTGCAGATGTTTCTAACCGCATTCTGTAATATTTTGTAACAAGGAGAGCTTTGCAGGGCTGATTGGCACTTCAGCTAATATTAGTGAACCTATCCTCTCAGAATATGATATTATCTAAATTTTTCCTCAACACAGGTGTAAATGAGTATTCTCTTATTTCAAGGAGCTCTTACAGATGGCTGTCAAAGGTATTAGTATTTAGCTGAATTTCTGTTACCACAGCAATGCAGTGGGAGGGTATGATCAGCTCCTTTGACTCACCTCATCTAGCTGCATCTAAGCTCTATAATTAAAAAAATAAAATAAAATAAAGAGAGAGGAAGAAAGAAGATAAGAGAGAGACAATTTCCCTCATGATCCATGAAGAAATTTGATGTAAGAGTCAGATGATTTAGGTTCAGAATGACAATTTGGAAAAACAATGAACATTTAACATAAGGGAAATATAGCTAATTTTGTATCTAGTCATCCAGAAACATAAGTTTACACTTGTAGTTTTACATACTTTGAGAATTTATGCTCTCTGTTTTTTTAAAAATTTTATGTTTCAAGGTTGTATTAAACCTTCACATATTTTTATCTTAAACACATAGCTAAGGACAAGCCTATGATAGCCATTAAAAGAGGATAATAAATAAGCAGAACATAGAATTTTTAGGGCAGTGAAACTACTCTGTGTCATACTGTAATGGTGGATACATGTTATTGTAAATTTGTCAAAACCCATAGAATGTACAGTATCAAAGGTGAACTTTGGGTGATAAAAATATGTCAGTATAAGTTCATTGATTGTAACAAATGTACCATTTTTTTGGGAGATGTGGATAATGGGAGATGCTATGCATGTGTGGGGCAGTGGGTATATCAGAATCTCTGTACCTTCTGTTCAAGTTTGCTGTCAACCTAAAGCTGCTCTAAAAGATACAGTCTATTAAAAAAAAAAGAATACAGAAATTATTTTGTCATCTTCAGTAACCTGCCTCATATCATAAGTATAGACTTTGGCATATTTGACAAATGTGATTCTAATCACCCCAAATGTCATATAGATATTAAAAATGTGAAATCCTTATTTTTGTAAAAACATTGAGGTGAATATATGTGTAGATTAACTCCTAAGACATCACAAAATAAAGTGCATTCTTCAACTTTGAAACAAAAGATGTTTAAAAAATAAATTAGTAGTAGCTTGTAGGGCAGCATTCAACCTTCATAGAATATCCATTACAAAATACGAGTTCATTTTTAGAAGACATAAAAAAGCATCATTTATATTTTACTTCTAAAATATTATTTCCAAGGATAATGTTTGAAAATTGAATTTTTCATTAGGGTAAATGCTCACAAGACATATTTTTCTATACACATAAACACCATCTAAATTTAGTGCCAGGCTGCCATTACTTTTCTATTCAGAACCAATAAAATGAATTGGAATCATTCCCTCTCAAAAAGTATGAAAACTCAAAACATTAATTTACTCTCTTATTTATTCTTCTAATTTAAGATTGCTAAAAATGACCCTTTGCCTTCATTAAAATTGGCTATTTAAATAAATATTGCAATTAAATTCTAACCACTGAATGTCAATTACTTTCAGATTAGGAATGAATTTATTTAGATCACTAGGGAAATTGATCTTGTATGGCTTCTCAAACACAATAAGATTTCAACATTTATCTAGTTTGGATCAGATGAGGGTCTGGCCAGGCACATTCCCTTTACTAATTTTCTTTTCTAGCCTTAAAAATTATGTTATATTTGTAGGCCTGGTGTTTTAATACATTTTTGTGTAGATGTACTGCTTTAGTAGTCTAAGCATAAATTAAAACATAATCACATTTCTTGACACTTGTTTACAACAACTTTGATAATGTTTTATCCTTGGAGAGTACAATGATATTAAAGCATTGGTTCATTTATGGTTTAATAGAATTTTTTTGGAAAATATACTTAAAAATATCTTTAATGAGTTGATACTTTCATGAGGCAGTTACAAATAGAATATTTCTTTAACACAAGCTTTTTAAAAAATCAAAATAATATTTCTTAAAGCTATTTTCAGAAAATGCCTTAGTATGTGTTATGAAAGTTGTATTAAATAGTGAACAAAACACAATTTCTTTTCTGCTGTTATAAAATGTTCACTTTACACAAGATTAATATTCAGGGAGTTCTAGAAGATTAAAAGAAAAGCACAGAAGAAAATAACAAAAAGTGGGATGGAAAATGAGATTCAAGAAAATAGAAAAAAGAAACTAGCTCAATTGGGGAATGGTATTTCAATTTAGAAAAAAAATATTTGCAGTGATAATTCAGTATTTTAAAATTCTGTTGACCAATATCTGTCAGCTAAAATGTATTTTAGTTGTCTCTGTAGTTGTGACTTGTTATATAAGGTGTGTTTCCTGCAAGTAACTAAAAACCCAAAGTCAAAATAGCTAAAAAATAAAGGTGTTTATTATCTCACATAATAAATTCTGCTGGTGAATTCATATCCCAATAATGTCATTAGGAACCCATGTTCTTCCCATATTTTTATCCTGTCAGCCTCAACAGGTTTGTTACTTTACCTCTTGGTCCCTCTATTGCTGCTTCAGCTCCAAGCATCACAACCATGTGCACTAGTGTTCAGACACCGAAAAAAGGAGAGAAACGCTTTTCTTTTGGCCTCTCTTTGTTAATAACTAAAATATATTTCCTAAAAGCCCAGAAAATTTTTCCAATTTGTCAATAGCGATTCCTTATTGGTAGGAATTGTGTTGCATTACCCAACTAATTTAATCATTGGAAAGGGAGATTAGAATTATCATCATTGATTTAGATTGATTAGGATTCACTTCAGTGGCTAGGGCTGAGAATAGCTTCTTCTTGAAGCATGTAAAAAATCATGGACACACACACACAAATCAGGGGACAGTTAACAAGGGAGAAGGGGAAATTACCATTGGATAAGCAACATCAGAGTCTACTGCTATGCACGTGTAAATCATGCCATTAATCAAAAACATCAATAAAAAACAAGTCAAAAGTATAAATGAAAAAAAATACATCTGTTACTTGATATAATTGTTTTGACATGGCATATCCTAAAGATCAAATCCCAACTCCAACTTTACTTTATATTGCATTATTGAAGGATGGTGATTTAAACTTCTGTGTTCAGGTAAGAATACTTTTCTTCCTAATCAGAGCTTATCCAAAGTTGTCAATTGTTTGAGATGTGTGGGCCCAAACTACTTTTAAGAATTCAAATCTTGGTAAGCAAAAAATTAAAAAGAAAGAAAGAGAAGAAACTAGAAGCAGTCACTTTCTCTAGAAGAGAACCTCTTTCCTCCTTAGTTTGCATTACATGGCACGATCTCTTCATCTCCTTTAATTTCATGTTCTTCCATTCTACTCCCTTTGTTTCCATGCTCTCTTCTGCTCTTCTCTCTTCCCCTCTCCTTTCCTTTTCAAATGTATTTGTGCCTATGGATGTACAAGGCGCTGTGCTGGACCTGTTACAGAGAAAAGAACACTGCACGGGTAAAGTTCTCAGAAGATAACACAGTCTCAAGACTCATCATCTTCAGGACATAGACACGTATGGAACCATATAAAATACAGGGCAGAGTATCATAGGAACGAGGAGAGAGAGCTTTTCTGAGTAGAAGATAAAGGCTATATTAATAAAGTAACATTTGCTTTGAACAATTGTCTAACTAATATTTTTATCTATAGCACCAGAACAATATAAAAATAATAATAATGATAATAACGGCAACATGATGTGGAAAGGAGAATTATTTCAGTACTTTATGTGCCAAACATTGTACATGCACCATCTTATTTAATCCTACAATTATTTGGATAAGTTGACACTTTTCATATTTTACAGTGGAGGAAAGTTATAGGCAAGAGGACAGGTTATCTTGCCAAGTATAATGTTAGTATCTCGGGGAGGTATTCCAAAGTTGGTATTCTTGTCTATTATACTTTTCTGACTCCCATGATAGGTATTCAATCAATGTTTGTAATTAAGTCTGTTGGGATCTATTATATCAAATGACACAAAGAAACTTTATTTCCTGGAACAAGGTAGTTGTTTATCTTCTCATTTGCCAGGTATGGACTACTTCCCTTTAGTAATTTCCTACTGCAATAAAAGTGACATTTTATTGTTAAAAGCCACTGCCATGAAGAAAACATGACTTACTTAAAGGGAGAAGTCTAAAACTGCTGAAAGTGTAGCAAAAGCTAAAGGTAAAACACAGTTCCTAGGATTATCTATGTCAGAAACAGTGAAGAACTTTTCAACTTGAAAGCATGGTTTATGTATTTTGACAATTTATTCCAGGTGGTTTAAAAGAACATATGTTCCATTCATATTTGAGACAACTTGAGGCTAAAGTACAAAATTGAAATGAACACTAAAATATGTTAATATAAAAAGTAACAACAATACAGCAATTTCCAGCAGTAACTGTCAAAAAATATGAACGAGTCTATCATTAAAGGCCAAAGTTTAAAACATAGGTTTTCGAGTGTGTTCTGAAGGTAATTCACCTGATCTCAGACCTTAGACCTTTCTCAAGATTAAGATTTGGTATGGAAATTATTCTGGTGAAATAATAGTCATTATAATAATTAATTGGTTAGTTAATATGAGCAAGAGACCCAGCTAGGAACAATGCATAATTCCTTTATTTATACTTCTCACAATTATCCTGTAAATTAAGTAGGAATATTTTCCTCATTTTAGAGGTTAAAAAAGTAAAGCTTAGAAAGAATGAATTTTGGCAAAATCACAAAGATTATAAATTATGGAACAGGAATCAGAGCCCAAATCTGAAGGATTATAGACCCTAGATCTTAACCATCTTCAGTTTCTTGTTTTATAAAAATCAGAGTTCTCACAAATTCTCATTCGATTTACCCAAGAGTTCTTGATTTCTATGAGAAAAGAGAAGGCAGATACTGACATTATCAGCAGCCCTGGTCTCACCTCTGCTTATCTATATGTCTCTTTTTCTCCAACAAATGTGACCAATTACATAAAGATTGCTGAGGCTTAATATCCTTTTCAGCAGTGTTTGTCCCATATTTGGAAATAATATTTCAAATACAAACATAAATGATTCAATTTACTGTGTGCCAGCTATTTGATAGCCAACACATATGTGTCAACTGTAATTTCTTTTTTAAAACAGGTGAATATTAACATACCCTTTTTGATAGAAAGGCAACAAAAGACTCATTTGGATTATGTTGCTCAAGATTACGAGGCCTAATGCAACATTATTTCAAAAACAGTTTTGAGGGTGCAATCTTTTTTTTACTTGTGGAAATTTAAAAAAAATTTTTTCTAAATACCAACAATGCAATTTTGCTAAAGTTACAATTTTGGAAAATTAACTAGCCTCAAGACCACACTCCTGGCTTTTCCATCAAGTGCATCTGGGTCTCCACCATCTCAGCGCTGCCTGCATTTCTCCCAGTACTTGGAGTCAGGTGAAGGGGGATAAAGAAGATACTTTAAAGGACTCCTGTAGTATAGAGTCCAGGGGAGTCCTGGGTGAGGCTCTGGGCTCCATGAATGCTGTGTAGAGTAGCCTCTCTCTATCTTGCCCACTGGCCCCCCCCAAGCTCCCTTTTGGCCTCCTCAGGTTTGATATCCGAGAGGTTTGATTATCCAGAGGAAATTAAATATTTTATATCAAAATATATTACAGCAAATATCACCAAATACTTTCCTTTAGCACTGTTCCAAGTGTTAAGCTCAAGCACCTCAATCTAGCTCTGGGCTAGTTTGTGAGATTTCATTTCCTGCATAAAGTGGCCTTGTTTCCTGCTGCCTGGAAAGGTGTAGGCACTCAGTCTTAAAGCTTATCCTGCCTCTTTCCACTTGGCCACGTTTCTTCTCCTTCACTAAGAGTTTTCAAAACCTTCACACACGGGCATAAATGAAGTGTGTGAGAAGTTTTTCTTCATATCAAAACACATCAAGTTGTAATTGAAGAGTTGGTGCGTCTAGAAACTGCAACCTGGTTCAGGAAAGAAAAGTAACTGTGAATTTTTCAGAGTATTAATCTAACAACCATCAGGTGTATTCTTCCTTGGGAATGCACAGCATAAGGAGCACTGCTTTGTTTTGTTTTTGCTTTTCAAACAATTTCAAAGAAACTGAAATTGAAAACAATCAATTTTAAAATTTTCAGGAGTTCCCTGGTGGCCTGGTGGCTAGGATTCCAGGCTTTCACTGCCATGGCCTGGGTTCAACCCCAGTCAGGGAACTGAGATCCTACAAGCTGCATGGCCAAAAAAATAAATAAATAAATAAAATTAAAAAAATAAAATTGTCACATGGTAACAAGTAAGGTTGTTCTGTATCATTGAATTTTAATGATATTAAAACTGTTTAGGTAGTCACTGACCTTGATGAAAATATAAGGGTAATTTTGACTTAAGGACTCATTGATAAAGTGTTATTCTACCAGTTAAGCCTGTAATGTCTCTTGATCACCAAGGGAGAGTTCATTAAATTAAATGCCGCTATAGAAAAATGAAGCTGTTGATGAGATGAAATGTTCCAAAATAGCATCATGGGCTAATATTTTGAATACAAAATTCATATTTTATGTGTATAAATAATACAGTAACTCCAAGAGGAAGGATAAAAAATTTGCCTCCATTATTTGGATACTTTCTTTGTATAATAACCATACATTCAGCAATTGAAGTTTAAATTTGCATTTGGATATTGAATGATATTGTCAAATAAGTGTTTATTTTCTGTTTAAATTTAAAACCTGCCTATCCAAGTTAGCTTTCTTTTCATTTTTTTGACCAAGAGCTCTTCCAATATCTAAGCTCCATTCTATTAAACAAAATGTGAGCACCACTCGCTTTTCTTTGGTCTCTTTTCATCTACATTATATTTAACCACACAAAAAACAGTCTTTAAAACTTGTGTCATTTGGTATTTTGAAGTGCTCTCTCTCTACCCCTCATGGTTGTGATATGTTACCTTTCTATGATGAATGAAATATTCTATATTTCTGTGCTCTTCTATTTGGTAGCCACTAGTCACATGTGGCTTTTTGGCCCTTTAAAGGTAGTGAGTGAGACTGATTAAAAAATAGACACATGTGGCAAGTGGCTGTTGCATTAGAGAATGCAGGTACAGACTATAATATATATATACCTTTGATACATATATACAGATGGTCCTGCACTGTCAATGGTTTAACTTATGATTTTTCACTTTAGGATGGTGCAAAAGCAATATGCATTCAGTAGAAACAATACTTTGAATTTTGAATTTTGATCTTTCCCTGGGGCTAGTGAGATGCAGTACCATCTCCTCTAGTCATGCCGGGTAGCAGCAGAGAGCCACAGCTAGAATCAGTCACGTGATCACAAGGGTAAAAACCAATACATATAACCATTCTGTACCCACACAACCATTCTGTTTTTCAGGACAGCATTCAATAAATTACATGAGCTATTCAATACTTTATTGTAAAATAGGCTTTGTGTTACATGGTTTTGCCCCACTTAGGCTAATGTAAGTGCTCTGAGAAAGGTTAAGGTGAGCTAGGCTAAGCTACGTTGTTTGGTAGGTTAGGGGTACTAAATGCATTTAAACTCATGATATTTTCCACTTATGATGGGTTTAACAGGGTGTAAGCCCATCGTAAGTTGAGGAAGATCTGTATATCTACTTCGTTTATGCCCTTAATTTTGTGAATGTGTGTGTGTGTAATTTTATGTTTTGACTGCTGTCTCTGCAGCCTCCAAGATGTCTAACAATGACCCCTAACTCTTGGAATTGACACATATATAGTATCCTACCATATTGTACTGAGCTATGACTGTATGACTAATGACATATGTCAGAAGTTATGGTATGTGAATTCTGAGATTGATTTGGACTGGGGCTTCCACTTTGGGCTTTATGTTTCTCTATGTATCTCTTTCTCAAACAGTTTGTGAGGAACTGATCCCTACCAACAACTACATTAGTGAGCTTAGAAACATATACTTCAACCCTAGTGCAGTCTTGAGTTGGCTGTAGACCAGGCTGACAGCTTGATTGCAACCCTTGAGAGACTGTGAGCCAGAATCACCCAGCTAAGCAGCTTCCATATTTCTGACTCTCAGAAACTGTGAGATAATAGACGTTTGTTGCCTTAAATTGCTAGATTTTGGAACAACTTTTTATGCAGAAATAGATAAATATAGTAAGATACCTGCTAACCTATGTATATTTATTTTTCAATTGTGCTTAATGAATTACTTTAATTCTAATATCTTTCATAGATTATTACTTTGTGTTTTCTAGATAGGCAAATATTTGGTCTTTCAAAAATTACAGTTCCTCCTCCAATAGTTATTCTTACTTTGTTTCTTGTTATGTTGTACAAGTTAGAACAAAGTAATACAGTTAAATCATAGTGAAAATCCTAGCAATTCCTTCCCTATTCCTAATTTTATTTAGAATTCCTCTAATGTACCATCATTATATGCAATATTAACTATTGGTATGATAAAACTACACTTTATTATGTTGAATATAATGTATAGTTTAATAAGAAATATATCAAGAATAGATTTAAAATTTTATTAAATATATTTTAACATGCTTTGAGATAATAAATATTTGGGCTTTTTAATCCTTTCATTTGTTACACTGAAAGATCTATGAGCCATCTTATATTTTGGGGTAAAAAACCACTATTTTTTGGAAACACAAATATCTGAATGTTTTCTGTTTAAGCAGTGAAATATTCTTTTAATTTCAGAGTTATTATTATTGTATCATTACATAATATCAGTATTATTACTTCTAAAACAACCTGAACTGATTCGTATTTAACGTGCATTATAGTTTTTTTTGTAATCTTTATGGTCTGCACAAATAAATTCCATGTGCTCTGAAATTAAGGACTATGTTTTCTATTGCTTTCATGCACGTATTCTTGCTAAAGCATCGATTACAGTGTTATACCCACAAAAATTTTCAATAAATGCTTGGACAAAAGAGTGAGTCTTTGATGAGCTGAATTGTTATCAGAGGAGCTTGTTTTAGGTCCTTTACTTTTACTATATATTGGGGGATATTTTCCAAATTGAAAATTCAGTTATCCTTAGAATATTTTTGACTGCATCGTCATGCTCTTAAGATCAAGAAATTTCTAATTTCTGTGCCTAAGGAAATATCATTGTTTATAAATCATGGATTTCAAATCATAAGCCAACATTTCAAAACTGAATGAATTTCTTAAAATTCATTCCCTTGAAAAATAAATTTAAAATGCAATGCCACATTAAAGAGCTACCTGTAATGCCTACTACCAAGTATCTAGGCAGTTTCACATGTCAATTTAATAACGAGACCAATACAAGGAGTAAAATGAGGTCCATTTTATTAACACAAAGGAGAAAAATCAAGTTCCAATAAACTATTAAATAATTGGGTCTGTTTTTCTCCAATGTACAATCTATTAAATTAATAATAATAAACAAAATAGTTTTATAGAATAGAGTAAGTATTAAATCAGCTCATGCATTTTTTTTAAACATCTTTGTTGGAGTATAATTGCTTTACAATGGTGTGTTAGTTTCTGCTTTATAACAAAGTGAATCAGTTATACATATACATCTATCCCCATATCTCCTCCCTCTTGCATCTCCCTCCCTCCCACCCTCCCTCTCCCACCCCTCTAGGTGGTCACAAAGCACCGAGCTGATCTCCCTGTGCTATGCGGCTGCTTCCCACTAGCTATCTATTTTACGTTTGGTAGTGTATATATGTCCATGCTACTCTCTCACTTTGTCACAGCTTAGTCTGTCATACAGAGTGAAGTAAGTCAGAAAGAGAAAAACAAATACAGTATGCTAACACATATATACGGAATCTAAGGAAAAAAAAAAAAAGGTCATGAAGAACCTAGTGGTAAGATGGGAATAAAACTCATGCATTTTTAGGAAAAAGAGTTTTCCATTTTCCCTCTTCATTAATTTCCTCACTTTATATTCTTTTTATACTTCTGCTAGAGATCCACGTGTTTTCAGCCTTTGACAATGACTGGAGTGCTTGCTTGGATAGTCCGCGGATTGTGTTTCTGCATTCAGAAACACATGGCTTTGTTACATGACTCATGTGAGACAAATATGTGCAGGCATTTGAGATTAGAAAATATGGTTCCCCAAATTCTGCCTATCTACATCATAGCCGGACTGTTTTGTTTTGGTTGTCATTCCCATCGAAACATACAGATAATTAAATATATCTCTATCAACCTACTTGAAATTAGCAGAGTCAACTATTTTTAGTGAATGCTTTCCTCAGAAATATGATAACCATGCAAAATAAGTGCCTGATTGGTATAACTTGGTCTTTATGAGAGAGTTTTCCTCAAATATTCATATGGCAGTGAATTAGATTAGTAAATTCATATTCAAATATTCATATGGCAGTGAATTAGATTAGTAAATTGATACCAATTTCTTGAGAATAACTAAATTTTAATGCAATATTTTGATACTCCATTCTATTCAGGTTAGAATCCCTTCACAAATAGAGACCTTATTAAACTTTCAGGTATGAAACGAGTTACTGTTTTCTGGTGAGTTCCAAGCTAACATTTTGGGTGTTTTTATCAGCTCAAAATAGCACATTCTGTGACATTCCAGCCAATTTAGAAGGCAGTTAATATATTTTTGCTTCTTTTCTAATTAATGCAAAATATTATTTGTCAATTAAATAATACTTTAGTTGTTAACAATAATACAAATAACAGACTATATTCTCAAATTTCTATGCTCCCCTTCAAAGCAAACTGTTGGCATTTGTCTCTTTATAATTCTCATGCAAGGCATACTTTTAATGTAGTTAGAATTAGTAACAACTCTTTCTGATATAAAAACCAAGCAAAAATACCTTTCATTTAATAACAAATAAAGTAATTTTATAAATATGTAGGTGGGGTGGGGGGATTGAGAAAGAGAGTCTGAACTCATGTGTAGAATGCAATAAACCTATGAGATAGTAAATTTTACATGTCAACTTGACTGAGCCATTTGGGTTCCCAGACATTTGGCCAAACACTATTCTGAATGTGTGTCTGTGAAGGTTTTTATGGATGAGATTAACATTTGAATCAGTAGACTGAAAAAAGTAAATTGCCTTCCGTGATGTGGCTGGGCTTCATCCAATCAATTGAAGACCTGAATAGAGCAAAAAACCTAGGAGGGAACTCTTCCTGTCTGATGGATTTGAACTGGGACATGTGTCTCTTCTGGTGTTCAGAGTCAAACTGAAACATTGGCTCATTTGGGTCTTGAACTTGCCAGACTTCAGACTGTAATTTACACCATTGGCCCTCCTGGTTCTCAGGACTTGGACTAGAAACATTGTCTGTGCCAGGTCTCTAATTTACTGACTACAGATCTTGGGATGTCTCAGCCTCCATATCTTGTGAGCCAATATTTTTATAATAGATCTCTAAAATATATAGGATAAGTTGGATATACATGAAATGTGAAATATAGGGGTTATCTATATGTCTATTATCCATCTCTATATCTCTCCCATTGATTCTATTTCTCTGGAGAACTCTGACTAATACAACCTATTTAAACTAATGAAATGTTACTTTATAGTTGAAATATGATATTTTGTTTTAGTATTTTTTTCTTAAAATGATGCATCATAAACACAGGCATAGATAATTTTCATTGCATATGATACTAGTATGACTTGCCATCAAGATATGCTTGGAGGAGTTTTAAGAACATGTCTAGATTTTGCTAACAATGAGTCAACTTTATTTACTTTTTCCATCCTTCCTGTTCCTAAATAAATCTCCTATTAAAAAAGTGCTGCAGACATATTTTGTTCATGGTATGAATTACTCGATGACACTTAAAATATAAGAAATGTCACAGTCTGTATTTTCCAAATCAAAACAAATTTGGCCCTAGGATTCTAAAAAGCACTATACAAATATGTAGTCTAATATTATTTCTTTTGAATTCTTCACTTTGGTTTGTGACAGGATCCAGGGGTTTAAGCAATTTTGCATAATTAGGAAAGAAATCTCCGTTCATAAAACTCTTGTGGTTGCTCCCAAATAGGCTTTTTAGCCAGGCCCAGGTAACCAGGTGAAGGTGGGTGATTCCTCCAGTGACTCACTCCCCTTCAGTCAGGTCAACCATGGTGACTGATACAATAGAGTGCTGATTCCCAGCACTGCAAAGCTTATTAACTGGCTTCCATAGACACCAATATAGCCAATCAGGTATCCAAGTCTTATCACCTCTAGGGTGTTAGCTGCACTTGAGAGGATGTCTCCGTGTTTCATAAAACCCCATCTCAGCGCTAGTCCCAAGGATTTGAAAATATTTCCTTTTACATTTTTCAGTACCCTCCCCCACTTATTCCAAACCCAAGGAGCAAACCCCTCCAACCTGTATGTTAGCTCCATATGTCTGGACCCTCAGGAATCTACATTTATTAACCCTTCTCTGAAGAAAATAGAAAGTCAGAACCTCAGGATACAAAGTGTAACTAATTTCTTGACAAGTGAATAAAAATATTTGTAATTCATTCTTGAGAAGTCAACAGAGGAAGTGTTTTTTAACCTAAGTTGAGCTGCCAGGTAATTAGAAAGGATCTCTCCCATTCCCTAACCAAGTTCAGTCTTTCTTCATTAGCCCCATAGCCTCCTTTCCAATATGTTGTCCTTTTCTTGCATATTTAAACTTTCTGTCACACATGCATTCTTACTGTATTCAAGTTTTTTCCCCTTAAATAACAACATTAACAACAAACAAAGGAACTTAAAGGAAATAATCCCCCAGATTCCACATCACACTTCAAGCATCAACTATTCCCTTTCCCCTTGAGAGAAAACTTCTCTAAATAATTATCTATATGTGCTTCTGCTAATTTAACTCTTCCTCACTCATTTGTAATCACTATCTTGTACCAACACTATCCCATCAAATTATATTTCACTAAGGTCACTATTTCAACTGACATTTTTCATCCTTCATAATAATAGATTGCTCAGCAGCATTCAATAATGGTAACCCCCTTTCACATTAGCTTTTTCAAAAATTTTTATTCTTTGACCATTTTTTACATACTCTCCTGGTCTTTTCACTATATTGTGACTGCTATTTCTTAGTATTCCTAGGAGATTCATACTTTTTTACCTGGATCTTAAATGTTGGCACTCTGCAAATCACAAGCCCACACTTCTTTCCCATCTTACCTCATTCTTACTCATGGGTTAAATTGCCTCTTACATGCAGATGGTGCAGAATTTTATGTATCTATTCTTTACCTCTATTCTGAGCTTTGTAAGCGCCATATAAATGTAATCAATTATTTTTCTCTCTCTCTTTTTCCTCTCTTATTTACTGTGAACTGGTCAAAGCTAATTTTGCTATTCAACAATAATCAAGTTCTTTTGAAAAATATCAATAGCATCTGTTGATTAGGTATAGATGGGGCTCTATGTACCTGCTGCCGCAACCTTGTTACTAGATAGTACATAGTGATGAAGACAAGTCTTGTACTAAATTCTGCCAACTGGGCAAACTATTAATAGCAATCAGGCACAAGAATTGGCATACAGCTCCAACTTCAGGTTCTCAGATATGAACCTTGAATTCTGAGGAAGACAACAGCAGTTTTAGATGGCAGAAACAGTACACCTTATTCTCAGATTGTTTGTGAAGTAGGAGGACTTAACATATCAATATATTTCTTGAATATATATATAATGATGTAGTATGATTTGTACATAGGATTGAGAATTATTGGAAAATCTTCTGAATTTCTGTTTTGAGTAATTTCCCCTATTTTTATGTTTGGTAGAACCCTGATACTGATACTGACTCTTAGTTCACCCTATCTGCCAAAGCCATGTACCCCTTCAGAGTTCTACAAACACCTAGAATTCTCTATGCTTGACTAGTCATTAGAATTCAGATTTTAACCAAATGTTAAAACTCTCTATTATTCCAGTTTCTATCTTATTTTTGTTACAAGTCTGGAAATTTCCCATCAGAAAATCCACTAAAAAGCTACAATGTAAAAACTAATTAACTTGTTTGTTACAAGAGACTCAGAATAGTGTTAGTGACTAAAATTTGGAAAACAGTAAATAGTATATATTGAGTATTTGTCACGTTTACTTTTAGATATCTTGAATCATAAATTATTTAACCCTTGCATACTGCTGTAATTAGACATAATTTTATCCTTATTTTACAGATCAGGAAATTGAAGCTCAACATAATTAAGTGACTTCCCCAGAAACAGTCAAAAAGTAAGTGACAGCATAAGAATATTCACCTGAAGTATCTTGCCCTAGCACCCTTGCATATTCTATTTCTCTTTGTCATTGTAATATATAATCTGCATATTCAAGGAGTTTCCCATCCAGCCTCTATAAACATCCACTTTGTTTCTGCTTAGTTCCATCAACAACTTGCATATGGCAATGATATGAGACCCTTCGTCCTACTCTTTTAAACATATTATTCTCCCTCAGCTGGTTTAGCGTTGTCTTATTTAAAATATGTCCATTAATGAGTCCATTCATCTATTTGTGTTATAACAAGTAGAGAATAAGTGTTACTGTTATTGATGCTACACACCTGTTTTGCTGAGAATTTTCCTTGGCTTTTTATAGACATGTAACTGTTAATTTACTTTTATTTTAATACTTGTACCATGCTTATGCTTTAAATAGGTTATAACTGATGTATAATAAAAGGCATAGCTATACTATAATTCGTGCATGAAAGGTTCCAGGTAAAGGTGGTACCTAGACATTCAAGGAAGGTGTGGAGGAGAAAGAAGAATAAGGGGATAAAAGTTGACATTAGATACACAATCATTAAAGTTAAATAAAAATTGATGCTACAAAGTAGGCTATTAATGAAAAAGAGTTTCATGCCTCTTATCTGATTCACAGTAAATGGTTAAAACCATTTTCTTTATTCCTTTCTATTTTTACTTCTTGATGCATCCCATTGTCTCCTGGGTTTCTGACTCTTAGATTTTTTTTTAAATTAATATTCATGACCCTGTATTATTTTCTTGAGCTTGACAACCAAATTCAGCTTCCTCAGCTTTGACTTTGGGCATCACCTAAAATTTTATATCTCCTCATCTTTTGAGCCTTCCCCAAACAATGGACTTCAATTTCAGCCTCTACTCTTCAATCTTGGCACCAGTTAGCCACCACAGCTCAACTCACCCCAAAATTCTGTCTAAGATCAAGAAATTTTTTTTCTTAAAAAAAAAAATCCTCACATGATGCCTAGAAGGCAAAAAATTAAGGTGCATCTAAATTTAATCTGGGTCTCTATAATTTAAAATAACCTCACCTCTTGGTATCCAAGACAAAAAAAGAAACTTAAAGGTATATATGAGCTTCATTACATACACACACAACGTTTTGAGGCCATTTAGTAAACTATCAATATTTTTCATAACTTAACATCTATTGAGTTTTACCAACCTGTGCTTTTATGTGTTTATTCCTTATAACAAACTTATGGGGTAAGTATTATTATCCAATCGATTTTTCAGCCAATTAAACTGAGATGCAGCATGCCTAATACCACATTTGTAGTTATTGCTTGGACAGTGATTCTGCCTTGGTCACTCAACTTCATGGCTTAACAGTCATGCATATAACTCCTCTCACCATTATGACACCTGATTATCAGGCTAGTACCTCCAAAATTCCATTCATCTACAACTTTATTGAATCTAATGATACATTTTAAGTTTTATACTTTTATTGGGCTCAAACATTTCCAGAGTGATTTTTTGTTGTTGTTGGCTTTGGTTACTACTTAAACGCCTACAATGTTCAAGTTTGTAACAAAGTATGTTTATGCCATTGTTAGGAATACACTTAATGTACTCCGAACCTTGAAGAACAAAGTGTTACCTAAGCAAAATCTTCCTTCAAAATCAATACTTTCAGTTATAACACGGAAAGCGTTGGAAGGGATTCTATCAAAAGTCCTTTCTAAATCCAGCATAGTATGATGCTATAAAATCATATCTCTATTTTATCAGTGACCACTTGAAACAGACATTAAAAATAGCTTTGTCATTAGTTGTGTAAATAAAACTAAATAAAATTATATTAGGTTGACTCTATGAAACCTAAAGAACTCCGAGGAGATAAATTTTCAGTGTTAAGAGATCTACTGAAGTGAGATACTGTGTTTAAGTGAGATATTGCATCTTAATACCTCTTTCTATAGAAGCCTGCATGCCTATCTCTCAAACTTTTTTAAAAATTTGGGATAAAGCAATAATAATGGGGCTACTTTCTCCATTTTTTCATGTAAATTATACCTTTCATGTACACTCTTCTTAAGGCTTTATTATACTTCTACAACATTTTTATTTCTCGGCAAACCTCTAAGTAAAATTTTCATTAGAAATTGTTTTAGAATTTATCTAGTATCATGTTTTGTAATAAATTTTCTATATATTTTTTTTAAATTTAGAAAGAAAACATTTATTTTAATAAAGTACCAATAAAAGTGGCTCTCTATTCTTTTTTTTGTTTTTGTTTTTTTGTTTTGTTTTGTTTTTTTAACATCTTTATTGAAGTATAATTGCCTTACAATGGTGTGTTAGTTTCTGCTTTATAACAAAGTGAATCAGTTATACATATACAATATGTTCCCATATCTCTTCCCTCTTGCATCTCCCTCCCTCCCACCCTCCCTCTCCCACCCCTCTAGGTGGTCACAAAGCACCGAGCTGATCTCCCTGTGCTATGCGGCTGCTTCCCACTAGCTATCTATTTTACATTTGGTAGTGTATATATGTCCATGACACTCTCTTACCCCGTCACATCTCACCTCACCCCCTCCCCATATCCTCAAGTCCATTCTCTAGTAGGTCTGTGTCTTTATTCCCGTCTTGCCACTAGGTTCTTCATGGCCTTTTTTTTTTTCCCCTTAGATTCTGTATATATGTGTTAGCATACTGTATTTGTTTTTCTCTTTCTGACTTACTTCACTCTGTATGACAGACTCTAACTCCATCCACCTCATTACAAATACCTCCATTTCATTTCTTTTTATGGCTGAGTAATATTCCATTGTATATATGTACCACATCTTCTTTATCCATTCATCTGTCGATGGACATTTAGGTTGCTTCCATGTCCTGGCTATTGTAAATAGAGCTGCAATGAACATTTTGGTACATGACTCTTTTTGAACTATGGTTTTCTCAGGGTATATGCCCAGTAGTGGGACTGCTGGGTCGTATGGTAGTTCTATTTGTAGTTTTTTAAGGAACCTCCATACTGTTCTCCATAGTGGCTGTATCAATTTACATTCCCACCAACAGTGCAAGAGGGTTCCCTTTTCTCCACACCCTCTCCAGAATTTATTGTTTCTAGATTTTTTGATGATGGCCATTCTGACCGGTGTGAGATGATATCTCATTGTAGTTTTGATTTGCATTTCTCTAATGATTAATGATGTTGAGCATTCTTTCATGTGTCTGTAGGCCATCTGTATATCTTCTTTGGAGAAATGTCTATTTAGGTCTTCTGCCCATTTTTGGATTGGGTTGTTCGTTTTTTGTTATTGAGCTGCATGAGCTGCTTGTAAATCTTGGAGATTAATCCTTTGTCAGTTGCTTCATTTGCAAATATTTTCTCCCATTCTGAGGATTCTCTTTTCATCTTGTTTATGGTTTCCTTTGCTGTGCAAAAGCTTTTAAGTTTCATTAGGTCCCATTTGTTTATTTGTGTTCTTATTTCCATTTCTCTGGGAGCTGGGTCAAAAAGAATCTTGCTGTGATGTATGTCATAGAGTGTTCTGCCTATGTTTTCCTCTAAGATTTTGATAGTGTCTGGCCTTACACTTAGGTCTTTAATCCATTTTGAGTTTATTTTTGTGCATGGTGTCAGGGAGTGTTCTAATTTCATACTTTTACATGTATCTGTCCAATTTTCCCAGCACCACTTATTGAAGAGGCTGTCTTTTCTCCACTGTATATGCTTGCCTCCTTTATCAAAGATAAGGTGACCATATGTGTGTGGGTTTATCTCTGGGCTTTCTATCCTGGTCCATTGATCTATATTTCTGTTTTTGTGCCAGTACCAAACTATCTTGATTACTGTAGCTTTGTAATATAGTCTGAAGTCAGGGAGCCTGATTCCCCCAGCTCCATTTTTCGTTCTCAAGATTGCTTTGGCTATTCGGGGTCTTTTGTGTTTCCATACAAATTGTGAAAATTTTTGTTCTAGTTCTATGAAAAATGCCAGTGGTAGT
Source organism: Balaenoptera ricei (assembly GCF_028023285.1). Lineage (NCBI taxonomy): Eukaryota > Metazoa > Chordata > Mammalia > Artiodactyla > Balaenopteridae > Balaenoptera > Balaenoptera ricei. The sequence goes on from NC_082643.1 coordinate 84,539,050, forward strand.
TTGATAAGGATTGCATTGAATCTGTAGATTGCTTTGTGTAGTAGAGTCATTTTCACAATGTTGATTCTTCCAATCCAGGAACATGGTATATCTCTCCATCTATTTGTATCATCTTTAATTTCTTTCATCAGTGTCTTATAATTTTCTGCATACAGGTCTTTTGTCTCCTTGGGTAGGTTTATTCCTAGATATTTTATTCTTTTTGTTGCAATGGTAAATGGGAGTGTTTTCTTAATTTCACTTTCAGATTTTTCGTCATTAGTGTATAGAAATGCAAGAGATTTCTGTGCATTAATTTTGTATCCTGCTACTTTACCAAATTCATTGATTAGCTCTAGGAGTTTTCTGGTGGCATCTTTAGGATTCTCTATGTATAGTATCATGTCATCTGCAAATAGTGACAGCTTTACTTCTTCTTTTCCGATTTGGATTCCTTTTATTTCTTTGTCTTCTCTGATTGCTGTGGCTAACACTTCCAAAACTATGTTGAATAATAGTGTTGAGAGTGGGCAACCTTGTCTTGTTCCTGATCTTAGTGGAAATGGTTTCAGTTTTTCACCATTGAGGACAATGTTGGCTGTGGGTTTGTCATATATGGCCTTTATTATGTTGAGGAAAGTTCCCTCTATGCCTACTTTCTGCAGAGCTTTTATCATAAATGGGTGTTGAATTTTGTCGAAAGCTTTCTCTGCATCTATTGAGATGATCATTTGGTTTTTCTCCTTCAATTTGTTAATATGGTGTATCACATTGATTGATTTGCGTGTATTGAAGAATCCTTGCATTCTTGGGATAAACCCCACTTGATCATGGTGTATGATCCTTTTAATGTGCTGTTGGATTCTGTTTGCTAGTATTTTGTTGAGGATTATTGCATCTATGTTCATTAGTGATATTGGCCTGTAGTTTTCTTTCTTTGTGACATCTATGTCTGGTTTTGGTATTAGGGTGATGGTGGCCTCGTAGAATGAGTTTGGGAGTGTTCCTCCCTCTGCAATTTTTTGGAAGAGTTTGAGAAGGATAGATGTTAGCGCTTCTCTAAATGTTTGATAGAATTCACCTGTGAAGCCATCTGGTCCTGGGCTTTTGTTTGTTGGAAGGTTTTTAATCACAGTTTCAATTTCAGTGCTTGTGATTGGTCTGTTCATATTTTCTATTTCTTCCTGGTTCAGTCTTGGCAGTTTGTGCATTTCTAAGAATCTGTCCATTTCTTCCAGGTTGTCCATTTTATTGGCATAGTGTTGCTTGTAGTAATCTCTCATGATCTTTTGTATTTCTGCAGTGTCACTGGTTACTTCTCCTTTTTCATTTCTAATTCTATTGATTTGAGTCTTCTCCCTTTTTCTCTTGATGAGTCTGGCTAATGGTTTATCAATTTTGTTTATCTTCTCAAAGAACCAGCTTTTAGTTTCATTGATTTTTGCTATTGTTTCCTTCATTTCTTTTTCATTTATTTCTGACCTGATCTTTATGATTTCTTTCCTTCTGCTGGCTTTGGGGTTTTTTGTTCTTCTTTCTCTAATTGCTTTAGGTGCAAGGTTAGGTTGTTTATTCGAGATGTTTCCTGTTTCTTGAGGTAGGCTTGTATTGCTATAAACTTCCCTCTTAGCACTGCTTTTGCTGCGTCCCATAGGTTTTGGGTCGTCGTATCTCCATTGTCATTTGTTTCTAGGTATTTTTTGATTTCCCCTTTGATTTCTTCAGTGATCACTTCGTTATTAAGTAGTGTATTGTGTAGCCTCCATGTGTTTGTATTTTTTACAGATCTTTTCCTGTATTTGATATCTAGTCTCATAGCGTTGTGGTCGGAAAAGATACTTGATACGATTTCAATTTTCTTAAATTTACCAAGGCTTGATTTGTGACCCAAGATATGATCTATCCTGGAGAATGTTCCATGAGCACTTGAGAAAAATGTGTATTCTGTTGTTTTTGGGTGGAATGTCCTATAAATATCAATTAAGTCCATCTTGTTTAATGTATCATTTAAAGCTTGTGTTTCCTTATTTATTTTCATTTTGGATGATCTGTCCATTGGTGAAAGTGGGGTGTTAAAGTCCCCCACTATGATTGTGTTACTGTTGATTTCCCCTTTTATGGCTGTTAGTATTTGCCTTATGTATTGAGGTGCTCCTATGTTGGGTGCATAAATATTTACAATTGTTATACCTTCCTCTTGGATCGATCCCTTGATCATTATATAGTGTCCTTCTTTGTCTCTTGTAATAGTCTTTATTTTAAAGTCTATTTTGTCTGATATGAGAATTGCTACTCCAGCTTTCTTTTGATTTCCATTTGCATGGAATATCTTTTTCCATCCCCTCACTTTCAGTCTGTATGTGTCTCTAGGTCTGAAGTAGGTCTCTTGTAGACAGCATATATATGGGTCTTGTTTTTGTATCCATTCAGCCAGCCTGTGTCTTTTGGTGGGAGCATTTAATCCATTTACATTCAAGGTAATTATCGTTTGTATGTTGTATAGGGTATGTTCCTATTCCCATTTTCTTAAATGTTTTGAGTTTGTTATTGTAGGTGTTTTTCTTCTCTTGTGTTTCTTGCCTAGAGAAGTTCCTTTAGCATTTGTTGTAAAGCTGGTTTGGTGGTGCTGAACTCTCTCAGCTTTTGCTTGTCTGTAAAGGTTTTAATTTCTCCATCGAATCTGAATGAGATCCTTGCTGGGTAGAGTAATCTTGGTTGTAGGTTCTTCTCCTTCATCACTTTAAGTATATCCTGCCACTCCCTTCTGGCTTGCAGAGTTTCTGCTGAAAGATCAGATGTTAACCTTATGGGGATCCCCTTGTGTGTTATTTGTTTTTTTTCCCTTGCTGCCTTTAATATGTTTTCCTTATATTTAATTTTTGACAGTTTGATTAATATGTGTCTTGGTGTGTTTCTCCTTGGGTTTATCCTGTATGGGACTCTCTGTGCTTCCAGGACTTGATTAACTATTTCCTTTCCCATATTAGGGAAGTTTTCAACTATAATCTCTTCAAATATTTTCTCAGTCCCTTTCTTTTTCTCTTCTTCTTCTGGGACCCCTATAATTCGAATGTTGGCGCATTTAATGTTGTCCCAGAGGTCTCTGAGACTGTCCTCAGTTCTTTTCATTCTTTTTTCTTTATTCTGCTCTGCCTTAGTTATTTCCACCATTTTATCTTCCAGGTCACTTATCCTTTCTTCTGCCTCAGTTATTCTGCTATTGATCCCATCTAGAGTATTTTTAATTTCATTTATTGTGTTTTTCATCGTTGCTTGGTTCCTCTTTGGTTCTTCTACGTCCTTGTTAAATGTTTCTTGCATTTTGTCTATTCTATTTCCAAGATTTTGGATCATCCTTACTATCATTATTCTGAATTCTTTTTCAGGTAGACTACCTATTTCCTCTTCATTTGTTAAGTCTGGTGTGTTTTGACCCTGCTCCTTCATCTGCTGTGTGTTTTTCTGTCGTCTCATTTTGCTTATCTTACTGTGTTTGGGGTCTCCTTTTCACAGGCTGCAGGTTCGTAGTTCCCGTTGTTTCTGGTATCTGTCCCCAGTGGCTAAAGTTGGTTCAGTGGGTTGTGTAGGCTTCCTGGTGGAGGGAACTAGTGCCTGAGTTCTGGTGGATGAGGCTGGATCTTGTCTTTCTGGTGGGCACGTCCACGTCTGGCGGTGTATTTTGGGGTGTCTGTGGCCTTATTATGATTTTAGGCAGCCTCTCTGCTAATGGATGAGGCTGTGTTCCTGTCTTGCTAGTTGTTTGGCATAGGGTGTCCAGCACTGTAGCTTGCTGGTCATTGAGTGAAGCTGGGTCTTGATGTTGAGATGGAGATCTCTGAGAGATTTTTGCTGTTTGGTATTACGTGGACCTGGGAGGTCTCTTGTGGACCAGTGTCCTGAAGTTGGCTCTCCCACCTCAGAGGCACAGCCCTGATGCCTGGCTGGAGCACCAAGAGCCTTTCGTCCACACGGCTCAGAGTAAAAGGGAGAAAAAATAGAAAGAAAGAAAGAAAGAGGCTATAATAAAGTGAAGTAAAATAAAGCTATTATAAAGCAAAGCTATAAAGACAAAATCTCACCCAGAAGCATATACATATACACTCACAAAAAAAGGAAAAGCGGAAAAATTAATATATCCTGCTCCCAGAGTCCACCTCCTGAATTTGGGATGATTCGTTGTCTATTCAGGTATTCAACAGATGCAGGCACATCAAGTGGTTTGTGGAGTTTTAATCCGCTGCTTCTGAGGCTACTGGGAGAGATTTCCCCTTCTCTTCTCTGTTCGCACAGCTCCTGGGGTTCAGCTTTGGATTTGGACCCGCCTCTGCATGTAGGTCGCTTGAGGGCGTCTGTTCCCCGCCCAGACAGGGCAGGGTTAAAGGAGCAGCTGCTTCGGGGGCTGTGGCTCACCCAGGCCGCGGGGAGGGAGGGGTACAGAGGAGGCGGGGCGAGCCTGCGGCGTCAGAGGCCGGCGTGACGTTGCACCAGCCTGAGGTGCGCAGTGCGTTCTCCCGGGGAAGTTGTCCCCGGATCACGGGAGCCTGGCAGTGGCGGGCTGCACAGGCTCCCGGGAGGGGCGGTGTGGAGAGTGTCCTGTGCTCACACACAGGCTTTTTGGAGGTGGCAGCAGCAGCCCCAGCGTCTCACGCCCGTCTCTGGGGTCCGCGCTGATCGCCGCGGCTCGCGCCCGTCTCTGGAGTTCGTTTAGGCGGTGCTCTGAATCCCCTCTCCTTGCACGCGGCGAAACAAAGGGGCAAGAAAAAGTCTCTTGCCTCTTCGGCAGCTGCAGACTTTTTCCCGGTCTCCCTCCCGGCCAGCTGTGGTGCGCTAACCCCTTCAGGCTGTGTTCACGCTGCCAACCCCAGTCCTCTCCCCGCGATCTGACCGAAGCTGAGCCTCAGCTCCCAGCCCCCCCCCCCGCCCCGGCGGGTGAGCAGACAAGCCTCTCGGGCTGGTGAGCGCTGCTTGGCGCCGAGCCTCTGTGCGGGAGTCTCTCCGGTTTTTCCTCTGCGCCCCTGTTGCTGTGGGGTCCGCGCTGATAGCCGCGGCTCGCACCCGCCTCTGGAGTTCGTTTAGGCGGCGCTCTGAATCCCCTCTCCTCGCACGCCGTGAGACAAAGAGGCAAGAAAAAGTCTCTTGCCTCTTCGGCAGCTGCAGACTTTTTCCCGGACTCCCTCCCGGCTAGCTGTGGTGCACTAACCCCTTCAGGCTGTGTTCACACCGCCAACCCCAGTCCTCTCCCTGCCATCTGACCAAAGCCCTAGCCTCAGCTCCCAGCCCCGCCCGCCCCGGCAGGGGAGCAGACAAGCCTCTCGGGCTGTTCAGTGCTGCTTGGTGCCGAGCCTCTGTGCGGGAATCTCTCCGCTTTGCCCTCTGCACCCCTGTTGCTGCGCTCTCCTCCATGGCTCCGAAGCTTCCCCCCTCCGCCACCCGCAGTCTCTGCCCGCGAAGGGGCTTCCTAGTGCGCGGAAATCTTTCCTCCTTCACGGCTCCCTTCCACTGGTGCAGGTCCCGTCCCTATTCTTTTGTCTCTGTTATTTCTTTTTTCTTTTGCCCTACCCAGGTACGTGGGGAGTTTCTTGCCTTTTGGGAGGTCTGAGGTCTTCTGCCAGTGTTCAGTGGGTGTTCTGTAGGAGCAGTTCCACGTGTAGATGTATTTCTACTGTATCTGTGGGAAGGAAGGTGATCTCCACGTCTTACTCTTCCGCCATCTTCTCTCCCCCTCTATAATTTTAAGACATTAAAAAAGTCACTTTTTATTTCAAAAATAACTGAAAGCTTAACAATCTTAAATAAAAATCTTGCTCATATATAATATTTCTTATCCATTACATAGTAATTCCCATAGAAGCCTACTTACACCCATAGAAAAATCAAACCTCAATAAAATGAGCATAAACTAGATGAAACATATGAAGATTTAGACTAAAGTACATAGGAAAATAGTCTGTATATTTAGACCCCAGTTTCTTACGTAATCGATTACATTTGTTAAGCTACTTTCTCTAAAAAAAAAGGGAATTAAAGAGTAAGTTTTACTTTAGGTTCCCTACCTTCTATCTGTGGACTTGAGAAAATCATACAGACAAAAAGTTTATCATTTCCCTAGTCCTCAGAGGACTTAAAATTCCTGCAGTTGAGAACCCAGATTACCTGAATAATGTATGCTTGTACAACCTGGTAAGGAAATATTTCCTTACCAGGTTGGGTAGATTTTTAAATGCCAAGACATTTTATTTCAGATGACTTTTAGACAAAGAAATGGTTAAGAGATCCCTGATTTTAATTTCAACAAGTCTACTGTGATCTAATTAAAACATTAAAAAAAAAAAAGCTAGAAACCACAGTGCATGAAATGTAGTTATTGCTCAGTAAATAAGAGTTGAAAGAATAATTTATGGTTCTCAAGATTAAGCATGATCTGAGCATATTTAGAATATAACAGGGCTATTCATTGTTGAATGTATTAATAAGTAAAAATCTTTTAATTAATAAGCCTTAAAATGAGGTAATTTCAAATAATGGCGCTTGGTTGGAGAAAAGTAATAGAGTTATAAGGTTTTCTGAAATATCATTAAGAATTTGAAACTTAAAACAATGAACTACTTTAAGTATATGCTTTTGGCAGTGCAAACAGTGAGTATGAGGCCAAATGAGCTGCCCGTCAGACAGGATTAATTTAGATAACATGTGCATCAGGAGATTAAGTTGAAAGGTAATCAAATTGGACATATAATCTAGCTTAGTTATATCTTGATCCCTAAGGTGCATGTCTTGTCAATTCAATATCCATCTTCCCTAGAGTCCAGAGATAAAAAAGGATGAAAAAATTATACAACCTAGTTGGTTGTAAAAGATCCCTAAGAAAGTCTTTTTCTGAATCAGCTCAGGATGTTCTGCAGAGGAAATATAGTCTGTTGATAATGAACAGATAAAGAGATAGATGTAGAAGATAGAGAGACAGGCAGACAGATGGAGAAACAGATCACATAATCAAGTTATCCCTCATTTAGCATCCTCAACAGATTCAGGACATATCAGATACTGAAAATATAATTTTTGATGATGGTTGTCATACAAACAACATATATTCTCCTTTACAACACAGATAAGCTTAACAAGATTCAAAAGAATCATCAGTCCAATATGAGCAATAAGGAAAACAATTGAAATATATTTTGAGATAAAATTTAATAAAATGGAATCTCAGTCTTATGTTAGTGTTCATATCATTTTAATGTATGAAGTACATACATGTATAACATATTATACATGTATACATCTCCTTATAAGTGATACTTTTAGATCTGAGCAACAATTTAATGGTAAGACTATTTTTATCTGTTTTTATATGCATTTATTCATTAACATTTAAATTCAATTATTCATTTATACACTTTTTTGAGCATTTTTTTAACATAAGGCCATGTTATACATTGTTGTAGGAGGGAAAAATTAATTTAAACAGGCACAAATTATGATCCTCAGGTAGGATGCATATTTATGTTACTGAAGAGAAAACACATAGATTGATCCTGATGAAAAATAGAATAAGATTAAATACAACAAAGAACACAAATAACCATCAGCAACATTTATTTTAATATATTTTTATAATATTAAATTTAGGGAAGCTCTTTATTGCTCATCACAATTATAGTCACATTGCTAAGGGTGTCAGGCAGAATAGGGAGGGACACTGGTCTGAATGGAGAAAGGAAAGGAGAGGGGACACAGAACATAACAAAAGATCTGGAATCCAGGACAGATATGGCATCAGGAATTGTTAACTGGAGAAATCACCTCAACTAAGGAAATAACGAAGGATTATTTCCTAATAATAATCCTTCCTTCTAATAATAAGAAAGCATTCTAGTTTCCATGAATTTCTGACCATTGTCTAGATTACTGAATTTCTAAATGTCTTCTTAAAACTTATTAAAATCTATTTAAAACCATTACCACATATTGGCTAAGAGATATTATGCATAAACATTATTTTTATTTAATGTTATTAAAATTTATTTTATTTTTAAGTAAAAACTTGTTTTTTTCTGTAATTGTCAATTGTATGTTAAAAAAATTGATTACTAGATTAGTTCTGTATGTCTCATACACTGCCGAGATTCTAGACGTCTGACAAAGATGTTACTAATTATCTCATCAAAAAGTAGCATTTAACCATTAAATAGAGGGCCTATGTGAATGATGTTTATGATTATACACACACAAAACATTTGAGAGAATAAAAGAACAATTTTAGGCGAGCATCCTGCTGATTATAGTTTAAAAAAACACTATTTACTGTTATCTTTTTCTCTAATTTAATACCAGTTTTAAACAGAATTCCAGACAAAGCCTCTATACATATTTCCTGCTTCCTACACCTTTCCTCTCCCCCAAGATGTTTAAATCACCACAGGCCAAACATAAAAGGCACATGTGCAAGCCAATTTGAAAAATTAAAAGAACAATTACTGCTGTTTAACTGGATTTAAAGAGAATGAATCTGGACATGCAGCATTATCCTAGGATGAACTGAACCTTTGGGGTCCAGCTAAAATGTTTGTGATACAGGCAGTGTTTTTGATGACATTGTAGTAATTAATATTCATTTAAGTTAGATTGCTGTCTTCTTAAGGCAGCAAACTGTTTGTACCAGCTCTTCCAAAAACAGACTACGTGTGTACATTCTTGATTAGTGACACATATTAAGATTTCATTTTATCCTTTTTTAAAAATTGGTCCTCACCAGAGGCAGGCATTTGAGAAAGAATTCTCTAAATGACATTATTCCATCAAAACTGTACATAGAAGAAAAAATAAAATACTTTTTGTAACTGAACAGACTTGAAGATAATCTGTTTTGAAAATTTTACTTTCTTGGAATATGAAAGGGTATATTTCATTTAAATTTAAATGAATTTGTAATTTTTAAACATAGTTTTAGGGATAAAGTCAAGATGGTGAAATTAATTTGATGCCTATTTTTGCCCACATCATGAAAATTTTGATATAATAAATAAGCATTCACTATATTGGTTTTCTTGATGTTTTTCAACTTTAATTATATTATTTGCATTTACATGACTCTTTAATACATTTCTATTAGCCCATAAAACCCTGTTTCTTTTAATACAGAACATGCATAAAGATGTTTCTTATAACAGCAATAAAATGATTTTGCATAAGATATTTTCAACTTCAAGAAACCAAATGTTCTTGTGTCTCAACTCTCATCAAGTTTAAAAAGAGCGATGAAGATAACAGTAGATCAAAAATAGAAATGCTAGTAAAAGACAGAGACATTTTCATTTTCTTATCCACACTCTTTCCACCCTCTCATCCTCATAGATATCTGTACTATATAGAATATTTGAAATTACCTAATTCCCAGGAAATATAATTATGTATAGTGTAAGATAACACTACTGCACATTTCATAGGATGCAACATTTTAATATTAAGTGTTGTGTCTTTTAAAAATGGGCACATTAAAATTTTCCAGATGAAAGAAAAAGACCCATAGACCTATCACTGGTAAAACTAATGCATGTTGCACTGGTGTTATTGCTGTACTTAGAAGATGTGTTTGTAATCCAGCATAGAAAAGAAAATAATAGAATTTAAGCTTTTGGGTTTTTTTTAAACTATTAAGATGATTCAGCATTGAAATACATTTCTCAAACCCTATGAAACTTAATGGTTCAAAGCAATTTTAGTAGATGATATCACCTTGTTTACCTACTCACTTTATTCCACTAGAAAATATGCTCCATGAGGCCAGGGATCCTAGCTGTGTTGTTGCTACAGATCCCATGTGCCTGGAATAGTGCCCAGAAGAGGGTGGAAGTCAATCAGTATATGTTGGATAAAACAGTAAATGAACAATTGAATTAACATGTTTTATTCATCAAAATTTATAATCTGCTATATTCACATGCTATGGTACTATCACTGTGTACTATTTCAGTTCATATTAAGTCCAATTATGCACATAACTTCAATAAAAATAACCTTTGAATGACAATATTAGTGAAATATCAATTTTGCATCTACATCCATGTGATTACCTGTTTTACTTCAAATCTCGTTTCTATTTATTCTTAGCAAGTTATTAGACCATTCTGTACATCCTATGTTTTCTAAGCATTTAGGCAAAATAAAGTTATTCATTTGTTCACTATTCTAATTCTTCAAGACACAACTCAAATCTAGGGTTTTATTTTCATGCTCTAAATATTAACATAATATGTTGTAATTTTGAAAAGAAATATAAATAGCTCATGAAACGAATTTCAAATCTTCTTGGCTCTTTGAATAACTAAATAAGTTAGCATATTCATAATTTTGTGTCTTTCAAAATGAGGTAAAATACTTGTACAATGATGTTAAAAATTAAAACTATGTATATATGAATTTGAAGCATTATAATTGAAAATTGTACATGAATTAGTAATAAATAGTAAGCATAAAATTAAAATAAGTATGAATTAATAATAAATATCAAGCAACAAGAGTTATGAATAAATGGCAAGTAGCCCAGCAAAACATGATTCAAACTCCCCAGCTGAGACAGCTTATATTTACTGATCCCATACTGACCTGGAGATTCATGAGTGAGAACGTGACTGGTGTTTTAAAGCAACGGAGATTTCAGAAATTAGTGCCAGGAGGGGTGTCTTCTTTTTGTTCCCTTTGAGACCAAAGTAGAAATAAACAAACAAAAAAATCATGATTAAAAACAAAATTGGGCTTCCCTGGTGGCGCAGTGGTTGAGAATCTGCCTGCTAATGCAGGGGACACGGGTTCAAGCCCTGGTCTGGGAAGATCCCACATGCCGCGGAGCAACTGGGCCTGTGAGCCACAACTGCTGAACCTGCGCGTCTGGAGCCTGTGCCCCGCAATGGGAGGGGCCGCGATAGTGAGAGGCCCGCGCACCACGATGAAGAGTTGCCCCCGCACCACGATGAAGAGTGGCCCCCGCTTGCCACAACTAGAGAAAGCCCTCGCACGAAACGAAGACCCAACACAGCTAAAAATAAATAAATAAATAAATAAATAAATAAATAGAGTAGCTATTAAAAAAAAAAAAACAAAAAACAAACATACGAAAAAACAAAATTAATGGGCCAAGGAAAATACTCTTCTCTGCAGGTGGGAAGGATGTGATATTTACCAATAATCTAACTGATCATATTTTGCTAATTCAGGAGTATATCTGGTTATTTCTAAGGAATATTTGGATATTCAGTGTCCATGAGAAATTAGGTCAAACTTGTTTTTTTCCAAGAGGTATCAAAGGAGAACAGAGAGGTTGGGGGAAAATAGTAGAGAGTAACTGTAGAGTAGACTGTGGAAAAGTATAAAACAGTGGAGAAAGGCTGTTTCAATATTCAGATATCTACTAATATTTCTTCTCTGAATATGGCAATTCAGTAAGAATAATTAGCTGTATATATATTTCTCAGATGCAACTGGATGACTGAATGGGAAATAATGCAATGTTATGTTATGGCCAGATATATTATTTACTTAAGTTCATGGGAATACTTTAAGGGGTGTCAATTTTCCTCATCTGCTCATTAATGACTGAAATTACTTTTTTAAAAATGTCATTAGTTCCTGTATTAGTTTGCTAGGATTATTACATGGAGAAAGGTAGGAGAAGATGTCAAAGTCAAGGAAAACTTAGGATATAGTACATGTTCACACTCAGAAAGAAATAGACACGGGGTTAAACAATTAGTGGAAAAGGTAAAAAACTTGAACTTGAGTGAGGCAAAAAAAGAGGTAGGGCAGAGGTCTGGTGGGAGTTAAGAGGTAAAGGGAATTTGTAGTCATGGAGAATTTTTTAAGTAACAAACTCATTGGCATAGAATTCTTTAAAAAAAAGGAAAAAAACGAAACTCTATAAATAAGTTTTATATTATCTATTTTACTTACAAGAGTACTAAATCTTAGAATAATTAATTTGCAAATATAGAAAAAAGATAAGCAGTAAAGGAAGAATTCAAAATTCCGTCTAATTGATGCAAGAATCAACACCACCAAAGTAAATTTCTAGGCAGTAACCACTTCACTAAGGCTGCCTCTATCTTTTAGAACCAGTAAAATCTGACTAATCTGTTAGCAGTGATTTTAAGTAACTTTTGAGTAATTTCTGAAAGGTCAAAAATCCTACTGCCTAAGTCTCTGAGCCACACACATTTCTCCAACCTTCTCCAACAGTCAAGATATATGAAGAGGGGAAATCAAAATCAACACATTTTCTGGGTGTTATTTCATAATATAAAACATGGTGATATAAAGTGAATTTTATAACAAAATTTTGGTGTACAGTGCATGTTCTTTTTCAAAATGTATTTTGCCTGTAAGGAGGGAACAGTGGGACTCAGTCATTTGTGGCTTTAAAAATAGTTTTTGGTGGAGTACTGTGGTCTGAGTAATGCTTGTAAATCTCACACAGCAAATGGCCTCATAGTATAAAAATAAACCTCACAGTGTAATTATTAAAAGTGAAACAAGTCTTACATATCATTTCTTGAGCACTGAATGCGTTACTCCACTTCACCTAGCAGTTGCTGAATCCCTTCTACAATGAACTGCAGTGGTGAAATCAGGGTATCATTAAGCAGAGTGTGTTTGTAATTCGTTGCTTTTGTTATATAAATTTGCATTAACAATTAATCCCACACCTAGATATATTGAAATGTAATATATTATTTTGTCTCATGGGTCTTTGTGTAGATTGAATTCAGATAGCTGTTCTTACTTCAAATATCTCATGTAGTTGCTATTAAATGGCAGTTGGGTCTGGAATGATCTGAAATTTGAATTGACTGGACTAAATCAAATGTCTGGAACCTCAGCTGGGAAGGCTGGAACAACTCAGGATTGGTTTATCATCTCTTGCTCTCAATACTTCATCACTTGTGCCATATTCTTTTGGGGTCACAGACACCACCCCCTAGCCCTGATACAAGAGGGTAGAGAAATGTTTCCCACCACTTGATGCAGGAGTAGTAAGTCACACTGCAGAAGAGCATGAGGGATGGGAGATATCATTGTGGCCATTTCTGGCTGGATAAAATCAGTGAAGGAGAAGCACCATAAGAATTACGGACTAAGGAATTTTTTAATGGAATTAGATATTATGTAAGTGTGGTAGGATTCATGGAAATAATGATCCAAAAATAAGAGTTGGAGAAATTAGAAAACAAATGTATAACATTTTCAGGGAAATAGTGAAACTAATTACACCCAGCTTCTAGATATAAAAGTGGCTGGTAGAGGAGTCTATGAAATGTTTTTAGCTCTTTGCTTTTTGTAGCTACATCCTCTCTGGGTTGTGCCCCAAAGCATCTGCAGGTGGGCTTGGGGTTGCCGTTGGCTGCTGTGGCTGAAGTCAGTCAGGAATCTGTGTTGGATGCAGAACAGACAAGAACAGGGACACACTGGAAAACACCTGTACCCTTTGTCTCTCCAAGACAATATGCATATCTCAAGCCTAATGTGTATTTCTTCACTCTGTCTCCCAAGTATTCCCCCATTCTAACTTGAAATTACACAGGAAACAGATTCTTGGGTTGTATACTTCCCAATATAACCAAATAGCCATAAAACAATACAGCATATACATATAGTGACTCTGATCAGGGTTTACAAACATGTCTATAAGAGCCAATTATTTAAAAAATCTTACCTAGTCAGGAAAAATTATTGAATAAGAATTTTTGTTGTTGTTATTTGTCTTTTGGGTTTTTTGTTTTTTTGTTTTTTTTTGAGATGGCTAAGCACATACAAGTAAAGTATCACAATAACTATGTAGATGCATTATGTCTAATTGGGTGTAGGGTCCACTACACTGGTATATTTTTATCAAGTGGCTTTGTGTTGGGTTAGTGTTACTCATCTAACTACCTCTTCATTCATTCTTTCAACACACATTTATTGAGTACTACTGAATGCCAGATATTGTGCACCTCTGATGGCTTTCTTTACAAAGGTGAAATATTTTCCTCCCTTATTTCGGGCAGATTTCATACTGTTGAAAGCTATTTTAAATCAGGAATTCATATATTTGCATTGAATCATAATTTGGGGAAAGACTGTGAAAGGTTATTCAGGCAAAACTACTCCTAAATCACTGGGTCTGCCCATATTTTCCTGGTGTAGCCTGCACAATCAGTACCAGCACAGTGAACTGACCTGAATGATGACATGCCAACTCCCAATAATAGCTGAATTAATAAACAAAGGTTCTGGGGAGTGTCTACATTCATCCTGGAAGTGGAGTCAAATATGTTAGAAAGTTGTTTCCCATTTTGATCTGAGTTTTTTTTAAGTATATGATTTAACATTTTGTAGATGCATTAGCACTGTGAACAGTACCGAGAAAAAAAAGCACATTTATAAAGATTTCCTTGCCTTACTTTGTCTTGATGTGTAAGTTGAAATTATTTTAGCTTTTAGGAACATAAATGGTTTGAAATTTTTGCTGTTTTTTTTTTACTTTTAATTTCCCACTAGGAACACCCCTCCGCGATCAAGATGAAAAGACCATGCCATCATCCTGTATAAATAATTTCAGCAATTATTTGGGCGCTTGCTTGGGAACCATATTAAGTCCTTCTTCTTCCATATCCTTGATGCTCCATAGCACCCTCAATCAGACAACAGCCTATTTTAACTCAACACAAAAGAACTAATTTGAGTTAAAGAGTGAAACTGAAAGCAAGAGTGACAGAGAGAAAAAGGTTAAGAATACGTTTTTTTCAATAATTATCTGCCAATTAGACATTAAATTATTGGAATCTTAGATTTGATCTCAAAAGGTTGTCTTTTCCAGTTACTTTCTGAGTACAGTAGAGGCGACATTCTAAATTTGTGGTGTTTTTTTTGATACCTAGACAATAGATCAATGAAGAAAATACATATGCATTTGCTTTTTAATCTCAAAAATGCAATTTTTGAATTTTTTAAGCTATAGTATGACCATAAAATTAAATAAATTTCAGTTTTTGGGTAAGCAATTCTGACTTGATATAAACATGTCCTTAAATGCCTGTATTTTCAGGCCAACTTATTCCAAAACCTGCCTTACAGCCATTGAAATATTAACAAACTCTCTTTCTCATGAAGTATTTTCCTTATTTCTTGTTTGCAAATGATCAATGGGCCCAAACTCTTCTTTCCTTTAACCTTGTCATACTTTTTTATTCAAAAATTCAAAATTTGATCCCCCAAAATGACAGATACTATTTTGACTGTACACCTCACCAGCATTACTTCTTAATTTTCTTGTATTACCAGCTGATACATTTGAAAACTTCATTTCAGTCTACATATATCACACAACCTATATCACTTATACTTTGCCTCTTTTCTCCATGCCCCATGTCACAAAAATGTCCACTCTCTTAGTTTCGTTCATGAATTTTGTAATGTACATGATTTTCACATCAACCTCTTAACTGGTCTCATCACCAGTCTCTTTTAAGTTCAACTTTTCTAAGCACTTTAAGTACATTATCTTTCCTAACACACACACACACACACACACACACACACACACACACGTTCCAGATCATTTGGCAGGCATGTAGCAGAACTTGGACCTGGATCCAGGTCTTTTTGATTCCAGAGTCTACCTATTCTGTTAAACAGTGTGCTTTCCTCTTCCTCATTTTTGTCTTCCCACAAGACTGGATTTTTTGAGGAAAAGAACTATATCTTATCTACCTTCAAATTCCCAGGGCTTACCCTGGAACAAAAACAGAGCTGTAACTCAGTAAATATTTAATAAATAAATATACTTAAATAAGAAAATTATATTGGGTTTTTCTTGCCAGATTGAGAGTAATAAAATACTAGACTATTTAGTATTTGAGTATATTACACAAATGCATTTAGCAGTACAAGAGTGCTTTATTTAGTATTCCCAGGTGATATTAAGAATAAAACTACATATAGAATATTTGAGTAACTGTGGGAAATAGTCTGATGGTCAGAACTGTCCATGTTGACAGTGAATTCTTCATTAATGAAGTTATTTGAGCAAAATGTGACCTGATCACTGGACCTGACAAACAAACAAGAATGGAAAGAATTAGTAGACTATATACTAATTAAGGCCATCTCAACCTCAAATATTTTTTTCTATTTTGTTCTATAACTGAGTCTGTAAAATAAGTTCACGTCCTACTAGTTTTCTACAGAGAGAGGTGACAGCACAGGACATGTTTATTAGAGTGTACATCACAAATTCTTTCCCTTTCAAGCATTATTTTATATCCTTTTAAAACTGATTTTTAAAAAATGTTTAAAATGTTCAAGTGCAAATGACAAAACAGCAAACCTCTGGGGATGACTATGTATATTTGTGCCACAGCTGCCAATGTTAAGAAGTCCTGAAACATGGTCCAATAACATAACAAATCAAAAGTGATACAGTTAATTTAAGGAAAGGGGACAACATACACTAAGTAATCCCTTTTTTTGCTGACTTGCACAAGAGCAAACATCAGTATGTAATGATGCATTATGACACAAAATAGCAGGGGTTAGGGGCAAGCACAGACTGAAATCTTTTCTGCAGCATTTATGAAAGATTCAGAGCCACTTACTGCCCTTTTTTGCTGGTCTAAGCATGAATCAGTTTAACAGCTCAATTTACAATGTTATTGCTCATGGAGGGAATAAAAAATACACATCAGATGTTCTAAGAAATCTATGTAGTGAGAAATTAGTAATTTTCAATTGTGCACAGTGAGAATGTTTGTTTTTTCAAAAGCAGTTTGGTATCTGTAGAGAAAATGAATAAAACTTTATTCCTCACTAATAGGACAGAAGCACTAGTACGTGAATGTGTTTCAACATAAAAATGAGGTCATTTCTCATCGTCCTGAATTAGCTCCTGCAGAGATAGAGTCATTTTAGGCTTATTTTCCTTTTTGTAACAGAAAACTGCTTCTTTTTAATCTACTAGTTCAATGTGTTTTACATATATTTGGGCATTTTGAAACAATGAAATTGATGTCAAGTGGCAATAATTAAATATCAATTGCTTTAGTGGATAAGACTGAAATCAACTCAATTTTAGCCTGGTAAAAACAATAAGACTTCTATAATAATCAGGTTACTTTAACTGAGAAGTACACAAACACTCAGGTCCTACTTCAGTACTCCAGTTTAAATTCCCAAGTTAGAAACAAGCAAAATTTGGTTCATTATTATAAGGAGTGTTACAGCTTAATTAAACAGAGCAGATATCTTCAAACTTATACAAATATACAAAGAGATGGGTAAAATAACTCTTCAGTTTTAGGAGTACTCATAACGCAGTGGAAAAAACACAGAGGTAAGTGCTGGGAGACCTGGGTTTTTATTCTGGTTCTGATACTAATTAGCTCTGTGACTAGATTGAGAACTACTGTGAGGGAGTTATTTCTCCTCAGGGAGATTCAGCTTCCAATTTTCTCATATGTAAATGTAGAGTTTCAGAGCCACTGATCTCCGAGGTCTCTTTCAAATAGAACATTCTGGAATTTTGTGATACTACTTTTAGATACAGTATTATTCCGAAGATAGCAAACAACATTCATATTCCAGGTCATAGCCTCAAAATATGTGGAGGAAGAGACCAGGAGTTTTACATTCTGAGTCTGCAAACTCAAGATTTAAAACTTTAAGTAGAATGAAACAAAAGCCATGATGCTTCCTGTGTGAATTTTCACAAATTCAAGTCACTTGGAAAACATCTTAAAAATGCAGATATAGCAGGCAACAATTTACCTCTTATTAAGAGTAGAACTGGCAAGTTGGCACAGAAAGGACTGCTGAGTTAAGGTCTCTGTGGTTGGAAGGATAGTTTGGGTTCTAAAGTGGCCATTGGTCAGCTGGGTGACAGTGGACAAGCTACTTACATTTGGGGGGGGGGCTTTATTTGCCTCATTTTAAAAGTAGAGATACTTGCATTTAACTTACACAGTCATTCTCAGATTTATAGAAATAGAAACTGGTAAGTGCCTGGCACTAAAAGATGGTGTCCAATGTTAATTCATTTTCCCTTTTGGGCAGTCTTTACGTAAGCCACTGCAGTCCTTTTCTCTTTGTTTGTTTTTGGATTTTTTGACCCATGTATTTAGGAACAGTTTGATGATACATTTCAATGTCCTAGAAATTAAAACAGCTTTTTCTCACTTCAACTCACCAGGATATTTAGTTCAAACTAGACTCAAACAAGCCTGCATTTAAAAACTGAAAGGTGAGTGCACTGTATACAGTACAGTATTTTGCAGAAAAAAAGAACATCTTCTCCTTCAGAGAGCTCCTAAAGCAATGCTTTAGTGCCTTCAGTGGAACTCAACTACGCATTGTTAGTATAAACAGTAAATATTAATCACACTGAGAATTTTTCTACATTGGAACAATAATGCATAATTTTGGAAGCTAGAGGCAGTTAATTCTGCTGCTCCTGTCAGGTATCATTACTAGAAAAACTGTAGAACTATTTTTTTCCTAGGCAGAGTAGAAAATAATGGTTACAGTTAAATAAACTGTATATTTTTATATAATTTTTAGTAAGTGCTAGTGTTCATATCGATGCATTGAAAAATGCTTCTGCCAAGATTTTCAACTTCTTTATCCCATCTTCCATTTCTATATTGAGTTTCTATTCTTCATTTCAAAGAATAGAAGAAATCTAATATACATCAAAGATACATGAGGGCATTAAAATACTTAATTACATAGAGAGCATTTATAACTTTATATGTTAAGTAATGTAATTTACTTTTTGCATCATTTTTTATATTTTTACATTTGATACTTTTGTTTATACATTTTGCATTTTACTTTTGATTTAACTTTCATCTGACAAAATGATTAGCCAGTTATGTTTATGGCTAAACAGTGTTCTGAAAGGAACATAGCTCAGCATTTTCATGGGATTGAAGCGAGCAAAGACAGTGATGAACCAAGGTCAGCATTATGATCATCTTAATTTGTGTCATGCTGCTATCTTCTATTCATTTGAGAGGACGTGTGTCAACACTGTTAAAAAAAATAAACTAAGAACAAAATAATCAATTAATCATAGGCCTTGTACACTCTCTAAAATGGTGGTTCTGTTGTGACCAGCTCTGTTAGCCCAACATCAACCTGAAAACACTGTCTCTGACCTCAAGAAAGTTCCTCTGTAGACATATATGACTTAACTAGAGAACATTCGAGAAAGCACAAAATAATAGACAATCAATTATTCTCAAGTGCCGAAGGAATGAAGAATTATGATATATGACAAATTGTAATGAGAAATCTACAGACTGAATTACAGTCCCTTAGTAGTGAATCAATACAGGAAGCAAAGTCAGGCAAAAAAATGCAGGCTGCTATGATCCACACTTTATTCAGATGACCAAGTTCAAAGTTATATATCATCTAAGGACTCAAGAGCAACATTTATAGGGTAGTTTCAGGCAGATGGCACCGAACACTGTTTCTATTAGGGACTTTTATGGAGAATGCAGCAGTGTCATCTAAAATTTTGATTCTAGAATGATTCTGCCCAGCACAGTCTGTTTCATGTTTTAAAGAGTGGCATTACATAATATACATATGGTCAACATTTTAAAATTTTATCTACATTAGCATTTAAAGGTCTATCCTCCCTCTAAATAATCAGCTGTTAATTTTTGCTTTTTGTTTTATTTGTATGCTTTGTATTTTTAATACAAAGATAATAAGGAAGGCTGATTGATAGTTGGGGAGGGGTGAGGAAAAACATAATATTCAGGAAGGAATGACAAAAAACAGCATAAATAATTTTTCAGAATACACCTCTGGAAAAAGTGATGCAAACACATGTTTACCTCATTTATAAGCAGAAAGCAGGGAAACCTCACCACTTATCAAACCAGAGGCCTAACACAACTGGTTAATGGAAAAAGAACCATTGCATGACAAAGCTGCAGTCTGGAAGCTGAAGAAAAAGCTGTTCTCATGGATCTGCTTTGTGGGAAAGACTTGAGCAACAATGGGAATGACTATAGTAAATGACTATGACAATGGCTAATGTGCATTAAACTCTCCCTATATGGCCAGGTCTATGCTAAGTTTCCAGACACCAACTCAGATCATCCTCTCACAGCATCTCTAAGGTTTACATGCTATTATTATCGGCTTATTTTAGAGATGAGGAAACAAAGACATTGAGTGACAGTCAATGCATCTCAGTCTTGGAAACACATGAGAAATACCTGAAGATGTTTTAGAAATACTTCCAGGTCTGAGCTTAGACTCTCTGGGAGGTGAGGGCAGGCACTGGTATTTTTTAAAGCCAGATGATTCTAATATGAAATCTAAGTTGAGAAGCACTGAATTAAGTAATTTTTCCAAGGTAACACAATGAATGTGGTGTCAGGATTGGCAACTAGTAGGGTAGACTCTTAATGATACACTCAGCTGTCCTGTAACATACATGTGGGGAAGCAATGGCAGGCTGGAATTAATAGTGCAGTTCATACCTGCTCCCAAATTATGACAGCACCTTATGGCAGGTCCACAGCACCCTGTTCTTGGACACTGCTTGCTTTAAAAGCCTCCTGTGACTTCTCATTGCTCCTACTGTAAAGAAAAATTTATTTTACTTGGTCTACAAAGACAAAAGTCCTTAGAACCTGGCCTTGTCCTGGCCCTCTGGTTGTATCTCCCTTGGAGATGCTCATCAAGCAGTGGCTTTCCCCACCTGCTCTGTCCCTGGGTTTTCCCAGGGACTGTGGTCTCTGCTTGGATTACGCTTTCTTGCCTTCTTCCCCAAATTAATCCCTACTCTACCTTCAAATTTATATTTCAAGTGTCACTTCTCAGGGGAAACATGATTTTCATGACTAAGTCCAAACCTCTCCACTCCCTCACTCTCCCAACCCACCTTATGGATTCTCCAAGCTTTGTATTCTTTTCATCCACTTTTACAGTTTCATTTCTTATATATACAGGAGATTGCTGAGTCTAAGTCTCACTTCCATCACTCTCCCTGGCCCTAAAGCATTTACGTACTTTGGTGGGCATCTTTATTTCATTTTCTTTATGCTATCTGAAACTCTAGCTGTCTTATAGCAAAATTTATCTTCCTGCTTTAAAAGGTAGTTCTCCTTAAGTTTTATTTGCATTAAGAACATTACATTCTCATTACCAGGATCTAAGTTGTCAGGACTACTCATGAGTCCTTGTTCATGCAGTATTTACACTTAGTTGGTCAAACTTGATAGTTGAACACTAAACATATCTCCTTAGTTTGTTGTCTTCATTTCCACTGCCACTCCCAAGTTCGAGTCCTCATCACTTCTAATTTAGACTACTAAAACATTGCCAAACATGTGTATGGCAACACGCATTAGATTCATGTGTAGAGTTTATTGCAATGATGTCTATGTCCTATCGCAGATCCAGTGAATCTGAATTTCTGTGGCTGAAGCCTAATATCTGCATCTTAGGAAGTTTCCACATCATTCATCTGCATGCCGAAGTCTGAGAATCTTGAAACTCAAATAACTTTGTAAGCATTGTCCAAATCCCAATTCTTCCTTGCTTCAATTTAACGTAAATGCTCATTCTGCATGAATATTCCAAAGAATTGTTCTAGTAGCAAAATACTCAAACTAAAACAAATGAATTCTGAAACTCCGTTGTGGGGTTATAGAATTAAGAATACATTTAAAGTTTAAGAAGAATGTTTTACTTCCTTTATGTAGTGCAAACTTATTTTTCCATATATATTCCATTTTCTACATACAAATTGCAAGACATACTTCTGAAGATTTTGCTCTGCATCAGGTTAACACATTTACACTCTTGTAGAAATCAGCTTGCTTTTCTTCCACCTAAAATACGCTCACTCTAACATATGCTTTGAATTATGAACTTCTGTGTTCACCTCAAATGAAACATTTTAATTACTCTTTGGTGAGCTCTTGAGTGGTGACAGCCAAAAATTTTATTAGGCATCCAAAAATATTAATGACAGTTATTCCATGGTTTGCTCCAACCCAGTGCCATCATATGTTTTCAAAATATAGGAAGAACTCCTGAAGTGACTCTCATCTCTCCTTTTAACTCATGTATCCCATGCTTCTCAGTTTTAAATGCTAGGTAAGTCTCCACAGATGAGCCACATCCTCCAATATTTTAACAGGAATAAAGGAACATCCTGGATAAAATGTACGTCTGTGAAAATGGGCCAGATAGTGTCATCTCTTTGATCAAAACCCTCCATTCTCTCCCTATTTCACTCAGAATACAAGCCAAAGTGCACACAATGGTCTCACAGTCCTTTGCAAGATGGTGAACCAAGACCTGTCCATTCTAAGTGCCTTCTGCCTACCCCCAATTCACTTTCCTGCCACCATTCTGGCCTTCTTATTTGTCTGCAAACGTATAAAACCTTTATTTGACCTGTTCCTCTACCTGGGATCCTCTTCCTCTGTATAACTCCCTCAAGCCCTTCAAATCTTTGCTGATGCCTGACCTTCTCAATAAGGCTATCCTGAAAACTTATGACCCTGTTTAAAATTGCAACCTAGTCTCCTCCCACTTTACCAAGTCAGCTTCTCTGTTCTACTCTTTACATTTTTTACATTACCATCTCCAAATACACTATTCACTTAATTATTTACTTTGTACATTCTTCATTAACTCATTCTCCCAACTGAAATTTACATTAGAGTAGCAGTTTTTGTGTCTTTTGTCCCATGATATATCCCAAGCACAAAGAAAAGCCCCTGGCATGTCGTAGGCACTCAATCAGTATAGGAGGAAGTCAGCCTGGAATATAAAGACAGAAATCATGATACTAGTTCCCTTTGCTGATGGCTCTGGAGTATGAGACAAAATAAATGGTAGTCATTTCAAAATTACAATTTATTTTCCCATTTTGGGCTAACTGAGTGCTTTGCTGCTCAATATGTTTATAGCTTAACCAATGTACACTGTCACTCAGTTTTCTAAAAATTAAATCAAATTGTTTAAACAATGACTAGTATTACAAGTCATTTCAATGTGACAGTTTTGTGTATGTGAAATTGCCAATATATTTGCTGTAATTAACTCTATATATTTATATGCCACAGAATAAATTATTTAAGCTTATAAACTCTCTTTGCTGACTACTGTTATTTTTAATTTCCAACAAGAACAAAATAGACACAGTGCACAATAAAGTGAGGCTAGCATATGCTATTATCACTTGCTGCTGATGTAAAATATTTTCCCTGAGAAAAGAATTAATAACATATGAATAAGAGAATATCAACAATACTTTGTAAATAACATTTTTTATGCAAATAGCAAATATATATAACATGTTTATTTATTCATAAATATTTTAGAATATATATGTGATGAGATAATGGTAAGAAGGTTATGCTATATTTTATATTTAAGGTATTGTTTAATATAAAACTGAAGACTCTATAGTTATCTTCAATAATCTTTTACATCTTAATTCATGCTCTGAAGTGCAATAATGGGATTGCTTTCTTTTCACATACTTTGCATGAGTATTATATTAATAGAATATTTAGATAAATATTTGGGTGTTCTCTCACAGAACACTGAAATAAATTGACTTTGAGTCTTAGCATTGTGTGCTTATTTAATAAGCCCAGCATCTTTAATACCTAAGAAGTATCCATAACGATGAAAAAAAATAAAAGTTTAGGTTATTATTCAGGTACAAATATAAAAGGTTTCACTATCATTGATTCTGTTATTCTTATCAGAACATTCATTGGTAATTCTTTTATTCATTCAACAAATTATTATTAAGCACCTTCAATGTGATTGGTCTGTGTTTATCATTATACTTACTATATCATACTGAATATTTCTTAACAGATTTTAAATTCTTTAAAGTTAGGGGCTATGCTTTATTTCAATTTTTATTGTACCTGGAAGCTAGTATGCTTTCAAAAAAAATAATGTTCAAGTTAACTGAAAGAAGTGTTGAATATAGAAGTGAGCATACATTCCCTGCCCCCAAAGAGATTAGCAACTAGTGGGATGGACATCTCAAGTGAATTAATAATAATGACAATGTTACATGAAAATGTTACTGCGAAGTTGTGCATAAACTGTGTTCAGGGAAGAGACACCTCACATATCCTGCATCCAGAGCAACAGGTTGCTTAGGAAATGCTTCCAAAATGATGGCACATTGAGTTGTGAGGTAATAGATTCCCAGAGAGATATGTATTATTAGAACATTTCATACAAAAGAGAATTAGGAATGCCAGAGTACTAAAGCAAGGCAGAATATGTTTGTGCCTCATTTTTATGTTTAGAGAAAGCAGTTAGTCAAAATACTTAATGTATATTTTTGTCTAGAGATGCAGATATATATATATACATAAACATTTTTAAAAATTCCTCAAAATATGAGACTATATGTGACATATGAATTAATCATCTGTAAGATAAATCCTATAAACTTACCAAACATTTGTCAAAGTTTTAATAAATTTTGCATGGGTAATATAGGTATTCCAAGTCAACAAAATAGTGTGAAAACTTTTGGATAAGACATAGTCTTTCACAGAGTGTTTCGATATGTTAATGTGTTAATTGTAAATTAACGCTAGGACTGCAATTATAATCTATTCATGAGCAATAAAGGACAGACAGAAGGGAAGAAGAGAGGGAAGAACTGAGGGAGGGAAAGGGAGAAGGAGAGAGAGAAAGAGAGAAAGAAAGGAAGAAAGAGATAAAAAGTGGGTGAAAGAAAGGAAGAATGGGGGAGGGGGGAGGGAGGGAGGGAGAAAGGAAAGAAGGAAGGATTTGCAGATTTGTCTCTGACTACATGCTTAATAGCGGGATAATGTGTTACTGCTACATATCCAAAATTGAATTCCTAGTATTTTCTCCCATAGTCTTCCAAATATCAGTATATGTCAACTTTTTCCTTTTAGTTTATTAGACAAAATATCTTAGAGTTATTTTCAATTTATCCACTAAATCTTTTTGGGACTTTTTACTTACATAAAAGATACGTGTGTTTGACAGAAGTTTGTCATTGCAACTATTATTATTGTTGGAAAGTACAAGTATGGGCAAAGGACTGTTGCAGATGAAGAATCAAAAGTGAGGGTTATTGTACATTTGGTGGATCTGTCTGCAGCATCCATTCAACTCTCTTGTACTCTACTTACCTGTGATGCATAAGCTAGAAATTTAAGCCACATTGACCCAACTCTTTTGTGTGTAGTTTTGCATAGAAATAAGAGACTGTTTAGTGGATGGGCTTACTGAGATTTGAGAGTTTGATGTCAGAGAGAGTATCATTCTATTGCCAATCTCAATGCTGGAGATATTAGATTGTCTACTGCAGTGTTCAGGTGTCCATTCACTAACTTCATGGATGACAGGCAGCTGTTATAGCATCTGTAGTTTCCAGATCCTTGGTTCACAACTACAGTGGTGTGTTTTTGAATTCAACAGTCCTTTTTGATTCTTCCCATTGTTGAGAATCACTGCACACTGCAAATATAGAAGCTCCTATGTTGGTCCAGTCCATAGTGTTGTTTAGCAGTCATTCCTTGAGTAGAAGGCAAAACTCCGTGTCTTTAGCCATTTCAAAGGTTTTTCGATTACCCAATTACTTGTAACAAAAAATTTTGTATTTGAAACAGCTGGAGTAACTTCTGCTTACTTCCTCTGATCTAGGATTTATTGTTGCATACTGTAAGAATTCTCAAATCCTCCTTTCAACTGTATTATGCATATATAGTGCCTTTGGCCTACATGCTAGTTTCTTCTGCATTAAAACTAAATTAAAATATTTTGCCCAGCAAAGGAAACCATAAACGAGATGAAAAGACAATCCTCAGAATGGGAGAAAATATTTGCAAATGAAGCAACTGACAAAGGATTAATCTCCAAAATATACAAGCAGCTCATGCAGCTCAATATCAAAAAAACAAACAACCCAATCAAAAAATGGGTGGAAGACCTAAACAGACATTTCTCCAAAGAAGACATACAGATGGCCAACAAAAACATGAAAAGATGCTCAACATCACAAATTATTAGAGAAATGCAAATCAAAACTGCAATGAGGTATCACCTCACACTGGTAAGAATGGCCATCATCAAAAAGTCTACAAACAATAAATGCTGGAGAGGGTGTGGAGAAAAGGGAACCCTCTTGCACTGTTGGTGGGAATGTAAATTGATACAGCCACTATGGAGAACAGTGTGGAGGTTCCTTAAAAAACTAAAACTAGAATTACCATGCAATCCCACTGCTGGGCACATACCCAGAGAGAACCATAGTTCAAAAAAACACATGCACCCCAATGTTCATTGCAGCACTATTTATAATAGCCAGGACATGGAAGCAACCTAAATGTCCATCAACAGAGGAATGGATAAAGAAGATGTGGTACATATATACAATGGAATGTTAGCCATGAAAAGGAACAAAATTGGGTCATTTGTAGCAATGTGGATGGACCTAGAGACTGTAATACAGAGCGAAGTAAGTCAGAAAGAGAAAAACAAATATCGTATATTAATGCATATATGTGGAATCTACAAAAATGGTATAGATGATCTTACATGCAAAGCAGAAATAGAGACACAGATGGAGAGAACAAACGTATGGATACCAAGGGGGAAGTGGGGGGTGGTGCGATAAATTGGGAGGTTGGGATTGACATATATACACTATTGATACTATGTATAAAATAGAGAACTAATGAGAACCTACTGTATAGCACAGGGAACTCTACTCAGTGCTCTGGGGTGACCTAAATGGGAAGGAAATCCAAAAAGAGGGGATATATGTATACGTATAGCTGATTCACTTTTTTGTACAGTAGAAACTAACACAACATTGTAAAGTGACTATACTCCAGTAAAAATTTTTTTAATAAACCTAAATCATTTCACTTGGATCCTTATAAAGGTTCTTTATTGTTCTGAATTATAGTGGATGCATAGTAAGCATTTATTTCCATAAATGGATTCCCATATTCTTACTATAACTGTATTTAGAAGTAAATATTTACTAGACACCTTCTGTATTCTGGGTACTATTCCAAGAGCAGAAGTAAGGAAACAGACTTGATTTCTTTTCTGTGGGCCATATAGATTAGTGAGATTAGTGGAAGGATTCCAAGTAGTAATGCATAGCATAAAAATGACTTTACTTGTTCTTGCTAACACAGGGCTACCTTAATTTTACTCTATAGCAATACATTTTATAGCTTTTTTTTTCTTTGAGTAGCTAGACTCATCTCTTCCTTTAAATTGTTTTCATGACATTCTTTTAAAGATGGTGATGATGTTGGTAAATTCCCATGTCTAGAATATTTTTTTCTCAATCTCAAAAAAACATGCAAGACCATACGTGAATACATAAATATCTGTTTTTTCACTCTCTGTTTCAAGTATCCAAGGATTTGTAAACATTAAGTAAGTAAACATTAATGTCTTTTAATATTAGAAAAAATTCACAGAGTAATGATTAATACTACTCCATATTTTAAAGAATGCTATTGAAAATTGGAGGATTTTGTTTAAAGATGTAATCAAAAGTTTTGTCTCATCTCTAGCATTCTGCCACTGTATTTCTTTATATTAAAAAAAATCAAACTTGAAAGCATTTTATTGCTTTCATTATGCATCTTTACTATGATACTTTAAAAAAGCCTTCCCTGCTGTTTGCAGACAATTGAATATATCCTATATGGTCTAATAAGATCCAAATTCACATGGTTTATAAGATTTGCCTCTAAGTCTTCCAACTGCGTGGGCTGGCCCTTCCCCATCACTGCATTAACATTCCTATGAAAAGATGACATAAAACCCAAATCAAAAAATATGGCTAGATACAGCTGGGACTGATGTATTTTATGGACAGTTTTTATGTGTTATGATTGAAGAAACTGATCAGTTTTTCTATTTCATCTAAACAGTGGTTATGGTTTATATTAATTTATCTTAATTGAAACCAATTAGATTTTCAAAAGTATTGTGGTTGAAATTATAACCACACTGTAATCTACAAATTGAAGAACCAAGTTCACTAGTATCTTTCATAGCATAGAATTAGAAAGTTTATAGTACATAAAGGCTGGCTTTATAGCTTCTTCCCAAAGAATTCATATGGAAGAGAGTTTGATTTTTTTCTTTTAAAAAAGTGTTTCTATTTAAAGGATGCTTTAATAGCAATATTTTTGAACTATTCAAAACTCTTTCTTTGTAGCAACAAAAACTGAACGCAAACTGCAAATTTACAGGTTCTTTGAAAAGGAAAACTTAGAGTTTCAGTTTCAGGAATGACAGGCTCCAGGAGCTCAAATTTGTCTTTAGGAACCTGCATTTTCTCAAATCTTAATGTTACTTTACCCTATATTGGTTTCACCCTCAAGAAGGCAGAGAGCCTCCTCTATTCAAATTTGGCTAGTTAATCCTTATATCTCCAAATTTCTGTCCTATTATCTTCATTATCCCAAATATAGCTGTTTTTCCCAAAATTGCAGAAAATATTTTGAAACTGAATCTTACTGGGTCACCTGCCTACCTTTGAACCATGAGGATGAGATAAGGTATTGTGGCTCTGGAAAAGGAAATGGGAGTGCTTCCAATAGAAAAAATAGTGCATGTATGCTGAGCAGGCAAAACTTAATATGCATCCAGTATTGTGGTTAGCAAAAAGTAACATGTCTACTACAGTGGTGAATCTATATATTGAATGATGGAAATGGTTATTTATATGCAAATCAATGCATCTGCTGGAGAGAAGAAATTCAACTTAAAGTAGAAAGGCTAATTTTTTAGGTGGTATTTAATAGTACAGCTCATTCATGACAGGATTTTTTTTTAACATCTTTATTGGAGTATAATTGCTTTACAATGGTGTGTTAGTTTCTGCTTTATAACAAAGTGAATCAGTTATACATATACATATGTCCCTGTATCTCTTCCCTCTTGCGTCTCCCTCCCTCCCACCCTCCCTATCCCACCCCTCTAGGTGGTCACAAAGCACCGAGCTGATCTCCCTGTGCTATGCGGCTGCTTCCCACTAGCTATCTATTTTACATTTGGTAGTGTATATGTGTCCATGCCACTCTCAGTCCATGACAGGATTTTTAAACTACTTTTTAAATTACTGGACATACATACTCATCCTTTAAGTTCAGCGTATACATGTAGACAGAAATATAACAAAGTGTCTCAGTTGATACAAAGCAAGTGTTTCTTTTAAAAGAATTCATGAATACTTTTAAAAGCTTCTCTAAAACTGGAATAGAATATTTCACACAGGTTACAATTTAGCTCAATTTTTCTTTATGATAGAAGTTATAAAACAGATATTAGTGATTATTCCTTGTATTCTATACAATATTTAATATCAAAATTTATTTATATTGTGACTTTATTTTGTATATAACAATGTAATTATTAAAGCAATTATAAAATTTACATAGCCTAGGAATATACTTCTGACAAATTAATGACAGATTTTAAGTTTGTAACATGGTTATCAAAAATATATCAAAATAAAACTGTGTTCTGTCATTTTTCTGATTGGTTATATAAAATTCAAGTATTCCTAATTAACTTAAGATATGCTTGTAGAGAGAGCATCGTAGTTACTTAATATATATACCATATCATAATATATAGTTGTCAGAGTAATTACTTTCTACTATATAACTTGGAATTTTTCAAATGGTAGTTTTTAGCACTATATTTCCATAGTAAGTCAAACTTAATCTATGGCAAGTATAGAACCTACTTGGCTGTAAGATTCTGTGTGAGCTTAAATTTCATAGCTCTGCCTTTAAATGAATATGTTGTCTTCATCTTTAACAAATGAAAACGGGATGGAAATAAATTTATTGCGGTCAGAACAAGCACTTCATATGTGTGTGTATGTGTAGTTATCTGTTTATTCTGTTTTAAAGTATTGTTCCTTCTTCCATTAATATATCAACCTTTTTATGACTGGAGAAAATAAGACAGATAATACAATAGTTAAAAAATAAGCATTAAACTCTGTAGTAATATTTTTCAAGAATATTTTGTTTCATTGATATGAAGTTGAGATGAGAAATGACACAGAATTACAGATTTTAGAGTCTTGGTTTAAATATGAATGTACTTCATAAGATCAATATAAAAATCTTTAAATGCAGTAAATATCATACATCTCATTTATGAGAACTTCTTGCAATTTAGAACTGTTACCCAACAAGAAAAAAATGGAATTTTGTTGCTGATGTGGGTTACAGTTATATTTCTTCATTAATATCCTAGGTAACTTTGATCAAATTACCTAAATTATCTGAACCTCATTATCTTACTTTTTATAAAGGGAATAGTATTTCGCAGGGTTTCTGAAACCACTAAACGATGTAATGAATGAGAAATGCATTGTAAAGTTCAAAATGCTATATACATTTTTGACTTGTTGAACTTACTAAACTTTTACTGTAAATGTTATAATTTTAATTTAATAAGAGCCATGTATTTAAGTAGAAATATTTAAAATATCCTCTAGGTATTAGAATTATTGTGATCATTTTACATTAGATATTAATGTAAGATATTTTATTAAAATTTCCTGTAACACACCAGGTACCATTCTACCTCAGGACCTTTGCATTAACAGTTTTCCATGTCTGAAGAGCACTCTCCCTTATCCATGTGGCTTGTTCCTCACCTCCTTTAGTCTTTGGTCAAATGTTTCTTCTTTGAGGAGTCCTTTTCTGAACACTCTATTTAAAATTATAGCATTCCCTCCCACACTTCCACTACGTGTCCCTTCTTTCTCTTAATTTTCTTCCTGTATTATTTAACATTCATGACCACCTGGCATACTACATAGGTATTTTATCTTCTATATCCCTGCAACTCCTCCCCACCCCACACACACTGAAATATAATCTCAAAAAGAGGAAGAAATTTTGGTTGTTTTGTATATTATTTTGTCAAGACAATTGTCTGGAGTATTTTAGGCATCCTATCTTTATCTATCTATCATCTATCTATCTATCTATTATCTATCTATCTATCTATCTATCTATCTATCTATCTATCTATCTATCATCACCTGTCTATCTGTATCTTTCCACTTACTGTCTTTCTATCTACCTATCTATATTTAGTTATTGAATAAAAGGATATATATTTTTTAATCTAAATTAACTATATGGCAAATTGTACATGGGTCAGCATGTACTGTTTTGGTGAGTTACATCATTTTTTATGGTCAGTATATCTGAATGCATTCTTTGCACCAAACAACACAATTGTATTTTCCTGCCAGAATTATGATACTAAAAATGAAACAAAAATAATAGACGATACATACAATACTTTGTATTTGCTGGATACTATTTAAATGCTCTACTTGTAACTCCTTTACTCCTAACAACAACCACTTGAGATAGATACCATTATATTACTTCCATTTTAATAAATATTAAAACTGAGGTATAAAAAACAAACAAACATAGGGCTTCCCTGGTGGCGCAGTGGTTGAGAGTCTGCCTGCCAATGCAGGGGACACGGGTTCAAGCCCTGGTCTGGGAAGATCCCACATGCCACGGAGCAACTGGGCCCGTGAGCCACAATTACTGAGCCTGCGCATCTGGAGCCTGTGCTCCGCAACAAGAGAGGCCGCGATAGTGAGAGGCCCGCGCACCGTGATGAAGAGTGGCCCCCGCTCGCTGCAACTAGAGAAAACCCTCGCACAGAAACGAAGACCCAACGCAGCCAAAATTAAATAAATAAATTTAAAAACAAACAAACAAACAAACAAAAAACCAAAAAAACTGAGGTATAGATGGCCCATAGTCAAACTACATAATTGATTATTTCTTTGATTCTTTAATTTACTTTTGGTGAAATCTGTAATGGTTGGTATAATGTTGCAGTTTTGCAATATCTAAAAAAACCCACATTTTCCCCAAATCATTATTAACTGTAAACACTTCACAAATGCTTCCTTGGGCTCCATAACTTATTTGGAACTTTTGTACACAATACAACCACTGGTTAGAACAATTTTGCCACTTAGATTAGCAAACAAAACATTTTCTTATACTTGAAAATATTGGTGTTACAGTTACGAAAATGACTTTCAAATAAATTTTGAACAAAAGGTTGTGCTAAACAAGCAAGAAAGAGAAAAATAGTCAGCATTCATTCTAAAGAAATAACACAAGTTTCTATTAAGTATTTTCAGCTAGATTGCAAATGCTTCTTATGAGAAAATCTTATTCAGAGCATACATTGAAAAATGTAAGCATAGAACTTCAAATACATGGAGAGTTATTGATGTTCTGTATGCTTCATAAAGTTTATTTCTCATAACTGTTCTGCTATTAATATAAAAGAATTATACATTAAAAATATGGAGAGGGTTTTTATATCATTTAAAATCCATTAAAAGCTGAGATAGTCTTATAATTAATTTTCTGCTCAGATGAGAATTCAGAACCTTGAAATAACTTGCAGATGGTCATTGTCATAGTGAAGAGAACCTTTGTCCTCTTCCAAGAATTATTTTACTCCTTAGTAAGAATTCAAGGTACATTTATGTCTCCCTGTTTTTTTCTATTACTCAAGTGAGATTGGTGGGCTGGTTCTTGGAAGCAAGAATGGGTTGCTCCCAATGTGATTTAATTTCAATTGTGTTTATTGAACTTAAAATGTCTTTCTCGTGTTTGATTCTTTTTAAATGGAAATACCCCTTGGAAAGTAGGTAATTGTCAATTCTGTTTTTTGTACCTTAGTTCATTTTCTGATCCTTAACATAGTGACTGAGGGCGAGGCAATTTACTCTGTCATAATAACAATTAGGAAAAAAAGTTTTATCCTGGCACATCATGATGAATGTTGTCAATAGCATACATTTTTCATTAAAACCATGTATTAGTTATTTATTGTTATGAAACAAATTACCCCCAAAATTACAGGCATAAAATAACACACAATTATTTACATCACAGTTTCTATGAGCCAAGAATCTGTGCCTACTTCGCTTCAGTCATCGCAAGGCTAGATTAGGTACCCCGCCCCCCAAGCCCGTTTACACACCTGACTGTTGGCAGGATTTAGCTCCTCCCATGTTTTTGAACTGAGTCCTCAGTTCCTCACAAGCTCCTATCTGGAAGCCTCTCTCAGTTCCTTGCCACATGGGTCTCTCCATAAAGCAGTTTACAACATGGTAACTTCCTGCATCATAGTATGCAAGAGGGCAAGAGAGAGAAGGCTAGGAAGCAGAAACAGCCCTTTGTAACCTAATTACGGAAGTGATATCATGTGATATATGGTGTATTCTATTCATTAGAAACAAGTCACTAGGTCCAATACACACTAACAAGGCTAAGAATACAGGGAGGCAAATTCATTATTAGGAGTTATCTAAGGAGGTGCCTACCACAGTCTTGCATATTTTCTGTCCCAATATATAGCTTGTGAGAATTTCTTCAAACATAACACATACACTGTCTTTGACAAAAATAATACATACTGCCAGAAATAAGTTTATTACCAAATGTTGATTTTAGTGCTACTGCCAAGCACACTAGTTGTAAAATTATACACATTCTACTAACTACTATTTTGAGACCATATTATTGGAAACAGATGCTTACTAAAGGTGTTGTGTTTCCAGCACACTATTTACTCAGTATTTGATAAGTGTTACTGATACCTATTTGGAACAGGAACATTGAAGACAGGTATGAGATATTTGGCCAAGACTTTGTGATTACATGTGAAATATTTTGACAGGAGCTATCTATAGGGAGAAAGCTATAGAGACAAATATCAGGATTTTCTAGTCAGAAGCTAATGTGATAAGTCAAGCTAATTTTTTCTTTAAACAGCTAAATAATCTGAATATATTTTCAGGTTCTGGTAAGCATCTTGATCTCTATTAACCCTGAGAACATCACTTCGGGTACTGAAATAGTAATTTCCAAATAATATAGAAGTTGTTTTTGAATTTCTTTACATGAAACAATTTTCATACACACAGCATTTTATCAGTATTTTCTGGTAACATATAACACACTATCCTTTGTATTATAATTTTGCTGCTATTATTTTTAATACATGTCTTATTTTCTTCTACTATAACAAGGAACCAGGATTTTGAGATTATGACCTTCATCTTGTAACTAATTCTCTGATCTTCAGTTTCCTGGTCTCTGAATGTGGATGTTGGATTGAACGCTGTTTAACATTCCCTACAGATGTATCTACTCTATTATATTCTGAGCATCAGTTCCTTCAAAGAAAAATCTGTATCATTCTTGTGTTTATTCTCCAAAGGGATTTAGTATGTAGTAGGTACCTAACAAATATCTGGAGAAGAAGAATTAAAATAATATGTACTAACATTATTTTGATATTGGATACATTGTTTTAGAAATTTAATTAACCATATTTCACTTAGAGAGGATTCCTACTACATAAATTTTGTGTTCTCTATCATTTTGGCTTGTATTTATTTCATTTAGGTCATTTTAAGCTAGGGATATATTTTTATTTTTTGATAACTTTTATTCTCTGATTTAGCTTTTTTTCTGTTTTTTTAGAAAGCAAAACCAAAAAAGAAACCTTATTTTAGTATGGTTTTATATTCTACTTCAGGAAGTTAGTATTTGTTTTTGCTAAAACTGACTTTTCACTGTTGGTAGCTAATTCCCATTTCTTTAGGACTAAGGTTGTGATAGATGCCAGCAACTAGAGAGGTTTCGATTCACATTCCCATAACATATTCCTAATCAATCAGTAAAATAACAGATGCACGGAACATGTTCCTACACAAGCATATGGTATCACAGTTTTCTTAATCTCATGTTAAAAAAAGTTTTAAAAATAAAAAACAATTAAAAACAAATTTACCTGCTGTTTAATTCTTGCTCATCAAATATTTAATTAAAAATTACTGCTAAGGCAATGTGGCAAACCATAATCTCTCTTTTCAAATATATAGAGTGGAGCAACATTAACCAGTGAAAAGTTGAAAATATAATTTAGACCTCCAGTTTCAGCTCCAACATATAAAGAACCTGGAAGTCATCATTCTCGTGCTTACAATTTTGAGAACTCCTGGTCAAAAACAAGAAAACAAGGAAAGTCTAAGAAATTGTCACAGCCAAGAGGAGCCTAAGGGGACATCAGTACTAAAAGTAATGTGGTACTCTGGGTGGGATCCTGGAAGAGAAAAAAGACATTAGGTATAAAGTGAGTTAATCTGAATAAACTAGATACTTTAATAATAGTGTATTCATGTTTGTTCATTAATTGTGACAAATGTACCATGTTTTATAATATGTTAATAATGGAGGAGACTGGGCGAGGGTATATGGGAACTCTCTATAATTAGCTTCTCATTTTTTCTATAAATCAAAAGTATTCTAAAAATTAAAGTTTACTGAAAAGCAAACAAAAATTTTTTTTATTTTATCCATTTAGTTATGAAAGCTGCCCTTTGCTTAAGCTTTATTTTCCAGATAATTCTTAAAATGTTATCAATTAATTTGTCCTGAGGAGGACTTGTTAGGAAATATTTAAAGAATAGAAAATTAACTACTTTCCTTTTTTTTTTTTTTAATAATATGCACATCTGGGAGGTATGAGTTCATCCTATAAAACTTCAGTCTTTTTTTTTTTAACTTTGCCTCAGCTAGAGAACAAAAGTTGAAAAACAAACCTGTTCTTGCTTATTTCTCCACATCAGCACACTTTTTTTTACTTGAACTTACAGATAAGTCACTATTGTAAAACATCAAATGATATAAAAGGCAAATCAGCAATCAAGACAAATCCTTCCTCCCCACAAAAACGAACATAAGTGTCACTTTATAGAACTGCCTTAAGAATTCAGGGTCAAAATATGGTGTCTTTAATTGTTAAGGGCTTTCAAATATGGTTAAATAAAAATTATAAAAACATACTTCAGATACAAACAAGATAACCTCCCCAGAGCATATTGATTTACCAAGTGACCTCAGTTTTTCTGAAAAGAAAGAAGCAGTGATTTACACTATTTGCACAAATTTTTTCCAATTTTTAGTCATATTATATTTGGGCAAATCTCACCCAGTTCAGTTCTTTTCTTTCAAGAATCAAATCTCCTCTAGTCTGGGGCTGCAGCTCTAAAGTTATCCTAATGATATCATGAATACTCTATGTCCGATAACATTTACATGCATATTATTTATAATAATAGCTACTAACATTGCATGAGCACTTACAAGATATGAGTATATTTCTAAGTTATTTGCAAACATTCTTAGCAATAAAGGATGCAATGCTATTATCCCTATTTTATGTATTGTGCAAAGACAAGATAAAAACAGGGCACAGACACAGTGAAATAACAAAGAACAACATTATATGGTGTCCCAGGTAAGGCGCAGGAGTAAATCTGAGAATACAGCTGGTCTGATAATAAGGAGGAAGATCCCCTACTGAAAGTACTAGGTCATAACTAGAATATCATGTCAAGTGTCCAGGCATACGAGAGTAACATGGAGACCATGTTATTAGAAACTTAGTGTAAGTAAGGGCCTGGTTGGTTGATCATGGCTGATGTCCAATTGCTAGAATTACGGGACTAGGTGAAAATAGAAATTCAGTAGTTTTTGAAAATTTTGAATCCACAAATAGTAGCGAGATTCAACAGTCAGAGGTTGAGTTGCCCTAAGTGAGAAAACAGAAGGGGTGCAGAGGCAGTAAGCTAGATAGTTTATTTCTTGAAATAAACCATTTTCATGAAAAAAGATACATTTGGATAGATACAAAATCAATTTCAAATAGTTAAATATAAATCTTGATATTTTGACTGGAAGCAGGAAGGAGTTAAATGACCCTAGTTAGTTACAAATTAAATCTGTTTATTAGTGAAAGTTATAACACTTTTATCAATGAAGAAAAATTAGAGCATGTAATGTATATGTCTAAGTACAAGATGATAAAACACCAGTAATCAAAGACATGATTAAATAGAATAAATGGTTAAAACACCTTGTTAAGTAAAATGGAAACAAAAAATAAATAAATCTGTAACGCAGTGTAAAGCTTGTTTGTGGATTATTAAGCAATCTAATTTTTTAAAAATGAGAGTCATTAAACACTGGATACGATAAAAATAATTTAGTAAACTTGCTCCTAAACCTCAGCTGAAATTAATCAGCTTCAAAAGTTATAGGGAGTATGTAGTAAGTAGACTTAATGTCTAGAGTCCTGTAATAAGGCATGCGTTCATATAAAATAACTACTATGTAGGTAGATGTTTTGTTAAACTGTGCAATTTTAAATTATGCTACATATTTAATTGTATTTATAAACAGACGCATAGGACAGGTAAGACAAAAATATATTTTTTCAGAGAACTGAATACATTAAAAGGATATTAAAATATATACAAATGGTTATACTGGTTATATTTATAGAATATATATATTTCTAATATGCATGCTATATATATAGTATTCTATGTTATTCAGTGTCACATTCAAAGGAAATACATATAATTTCCAAAAGACTTCAAACATAATCAGTTAAGTGCTTGGTAACTCTGCCAAACTATATCCATCTCACAGCAAAGTTTCTAGAAAGATATGGTCATATCCCATATTTGCAGTTTACTTTTCCCTCTTCCATCCTAAACCAACTCCAACAGGACTCTCTTACACATAGTTTTACTGAAACAGGTTGCTGGTGGCCATCCACATGCTTAAGCCAATAGCCAATGTCTTGTGTTCATTTTTTTTAAAAAATAGGGTATTTTTTAGAGTCAGTTTAGATTCACAGCAACATTGAGCAGAAGGTACAAAAATTTCCTACACACCCTCGGCTCCATGCACGCATAGCCTCCCCGATTATCCACATCCTCCCCCGGAGTAATGCATTTGTTACAACTGATGAACCTACACTGACACATCACTATCACCCATAGTTTACACTACAGTTCATTCTTTGTGTTGTGCAATCTATGGGTTTGGACAAATGTAAAATGACATGAAACAACCACTGTAGACACACAGTGCCCTAAAAAGCTCGCTCCCATGCTTCCCTCCAGAAACACTGTTCTCTTTGTCTTTTGTGATACTACATAGCTTGATTTTTTCCCCCCCTATCTCACTATCCTCCTTCAGTTTTCTTTGCTGGCATTCACTTCTTTAATAGTCACCAAATTTCTGCCTCCGTTTTCTTTTCATGTTTATCACTAATAAATATCTTCAAATTGCCATATCCAAAAGGTACTATTGATTTCTATTTAAAAATCTTCCATCAAAATACAGTCTACCCATGTCTTCTCCAGCTCATTAAATGTAACCTCTATCTATTCAGTTGTATGACTAAATCCTGACATCATCTTTGATTCCTCTATATCCTCTATATTTTCTCTAACTTCAAAATACACCTCTAATCTGACCAGTTCCCACCGCTAATATTCAACATATTCTGGTTCCAGCCTACCATCCAAATGCATCTCCTTCTAAACTAACCCTAGTATTGTGTGTATCACAGTCACCGTGAATTTTTGTTTGTTTCTTGAATACACCAAGTATTTCTTTTTTCTTCTCTGGTAATTCATACTTGATGGTTCTTTCTTCTAGGAATGCTCTGTCTACAAAATTAAATGGTTTAGTTTCTTATTTTCAGGTCTCATATCAAGTGTCTTCTTAGAGAAAATGCTTTCAGACTACTAACTTACATAGCTCTACAGCTACTGTCGTTCATGCTATATATGTTATCCTCCTCACAACAATTCTCAAAGCCAGAGTATTATGTTATTTTCTTTTTTTTCCAGACAAGTGTTACTTATCTGACCTATCTGGAGTATAAGATCATTGAGAAGTCGTATCATCACTCTCTTTATCTTTTAATTCACTATACCAGGAATAGTGTCTGACACATAACAGGTGTTTGATATATATTTGCTGACTGACAAAAATGAGTGAGCAATGGATTTGGGTGCAATGTTGATGGAAATGTTTGATTGCGAGCAACTTTCTTCTTGAAACCAATTATTTCTAAATCAAGTATTTATTTTGAAAACATTTGGCAATAACATCTTATTACCTTAGAGAATAATGAGGAAAGCATTTGTCTAAATAAAGTTGGACTTAAAGATCCAGACCCAGTGCCTGGCCAAATAGATGCTGAATAAATGTTGGCTTTGTTTTTCTCCTCAGATGCTGTCTACCTCCCCAGGTACACACCTGGAAGCTGAATTACTTCTCTTTTTACCTTCTACTAGACTACATATTATTAATCAGTTCATTTTTCCTATCTCTTCAAATTTTCTCTCTTCTTACTTCCTTCCATCTACACTTTCAAAAGTCTCTCATGCTAAAAACAGAATGATAATCTGCCTTCTCTTTGAATATACCCTTCGTTATTCTGCTGCTCTTCTTCACTATGCTTCTTCGAAGAAGAAAATATGCTATTTCCATTTTTTATCATTTATACTCAGTTCTTACATAGTCAAAATCTCTCTGATTTCACCTGTTTAAATACTGTTTAAATTTCATTGTCAAAAACAGTTTGTTCTCTGTGGCCATCCTACTTCTAACTCTGCAATATTTCACACCATGGACTCCTCTCTATCCGCATGCATCTTTTTTTTTTTTTAATTAATTAATTAATTAATTTATGGTTGTGTTGGGTCTTCGTTTCTGTGCGAGGGCTTTCTCTAGTTGAGGCAAGCGGGGGCCACTCTTCATCGCGGTGCGCGGGCCTTTCACTGTGGGGGCCTCTCTTGTTGCGGAGCACAGGCTCCAGATGCGCAGGCTCAGTAGTTGTGGCTCACGGGCTTAGTTGCTCCGCGGCATGTGGGATCTTCCCAGACCAGGGCTCGAACCCGTGTCCCCTGCATTGGCAGGCAGATTCTCAACCACTGCGCCACCAGGGAAGCCCCCGCATACATCTTGTTTCCAAACTGAGGTTTTAAAAATCTCTCTTCTCTTGGCTTCCTTTTATACTCATTTTCTTATTACCCCTTTTTGTCGCTAAATCAGCAAACTTTATAGCTTGGTTTTGCTCTGCCTGTACATTGTGAGGATCCCCTAATTAATCTTTTGCCTGTTTTCTTCTTTTCTTAGCTCATATGGCATATACTTCCATGGAAGAAATTAATATATACAGGCCTAAACTCTCAGCCTTAAATCTTTGTTTCCCATCTCAGTGAGATACTGCATATGCGAACGCCCAAATCCCAAGAGGATATCTTTTCTTGGATGGAAAAAGATCAGATTAGACATTCAAAATGTCACTACTCAATTTTCTGTGGCTCCACTTTTTTATATATATTAATTTTCTTTTGGAATCCTTAAAAGAAGCCTTCAATACTTACTTCCTCAGCTTATATTCAATAAAATTTTATTATAATATCTACTTGCAAATTACATATGATGTGAGCATTAACCACACCCATGACTAAGAAGGCTGTAAGAAATTTGCAGATACTGAAGACTTTATTTCAACCCCAATTAGTTTTCAACATCATAGCTTGCCATAAGCCACCAGGGAGTGAATTTCCTGAAGCGGAACATTTCTAATTATTTTTACTATAACCTCAACATCCATTAAATTTTGCCACAATGAAGTCTATGATTTCTATAC
This sequence comes from Balaenoptera ricei, assembly GCF_028023285.1. Lineage (NCBI taxonomy): Eukaryota > Metazoa > Chordata > Mammalia > Artiodactyla > Balaenopteridae > Balaenoptera > Balaenoptera ricei. Next base: position 84,579,688 of record NC_082643.1, read on the forward strand.
AATTTAAGGATTTTAGAATAATCTGGCCTAAGATAATATCAATAGAATCCTCTAATGATTTGGACCAGGAAAAAGGAGACATGACTTAATGTCACAGCAAAGTGATATCCCAAATTTATACAACATTAGAGTTTTTACAAGTGTTTTCATGATAATGTATTTCAGGTCTGAATTGTTAATGAAATCAAGATCTCAAAGCATTCTCTTGCATTCTGAATCATGATCAGCAATCTATCTGATTTTAAAGTACTGTTTTTAAAATGTAATTATGTGAAAAATTTGTTCTATCTATAGCGTGGGTTACTCTTCACTAGGGTAGTACAGAAAACATATTAGTGGGTTAATTTATAATGGATAAATGTGTGTAAGAGAAAAAAAACCCTGTATAACTATTGCCACATGCTTTCACCTTTTCTGCTCTTCCATAATGTGCCTTATATTTACCTGCAGAGATAACTCACATGTGCTTTGGATAATAGTAAACATGTCACTGGGATCAGGTTAAAAATCAGTCACATACCAGGGAAAAGAAAGGCATTTTTTGGAAGTAGAGTTCATTTCTTCACATCGTTGACATGGTAATGAGACTTTTCGGTGGTAATATTTGGGGTTATTTTGCTTTACAAGTTCAGTAAGCTCTGGTCTCCTTGCCCTTCTTTAGGACGTTTTTACACTAATAACATTCAGACAAAAAGCCAGTTATTTTTTCATTCAAAAGTAAATGAAAGAAGTTGCATTATATGTTAAGCATTAAAGATATGCCTCAAAATATTCATGTGCAGGAATCAGTCTGTCAATAATTGACCGACGACTACCTCAGGGCTGAAACATAACTTCCTTCAAGAAGTATGTGATTACTTATACATTTATCACTTTTTATTACTTACTGGGGATGCTCATTGATTTTGCCCCTAGGTAAATACACAGAAAGAAACTCAGCTTTAATCACCCCTCTACCTGATTGATCCTTTTATGTCATTAAGACAAAAGACTGAATAAAAAGGATGACTTTATGCTTTGATTCATAGGTCAAGGCTTACATTCTTATGTCTCTGGAAAGCAGTTTCAGAACTATGAAGTCATCAGTAGAAACAACTCTACCTCCCTATAGTACATACTAGAAGTTGTTTGTTTCTTTCTTTTTTTAGTAGTAAAAATATTCTTGATTCTATCAGAAGAATTTTATTTTGAGATGACAGGGGATCAGAAGGTGCAGGGAATCAGGAGAGGGTGATACTATTGATACTAAATAACACCCCCCCCCACCAACAATAATAATAGTAATAAAGTAAAACAATTACCACTACTTATTGAAGGATTTACTATGTGCAAAATACTCCTCTAAGTTATTTTTCAAGCTTAAATAGTTTAATCTTCATGGCAACCTTATGAACCACTGATATTCTCATTTTATAAATAAGGAAACTGAGGCACAGAAAGGCCATGCAATTTTTCCAGCATTGCTTCACTAATAAAGTGAAAAACTGGGATTGGTACCCACATAGCTTCCAGATCTTATAATAATCAATAGCAAATTTTAGTTTTAAATGTCCATTAGGTGTGCTAGGGTACTTTGAATGCCCTGTATGGAACCTAGAGTCAGTGCCTGTAACTTAGTCTATTTGCTTTCTATCCTTGATTATTATTGGGTTCAGTCTTTGACTTTAGTGTCTTTCTTTGAATCCAGAAGAGTATTCTAACATCTTAAATCAAGGGTCATTTGCATTAAATTTCATTTTTCTTCAACTTGCCCTGATAGAGAAAATTACATGAATTTTATCAGGGATTATTCAAGCAACCATTGCCTTGGTTATGTTCATGTTACAATATAAACTTCCTGAATTATCATAAGAAAAAATAATACTTGTGTTTAACTATCAATTGAACAAGTTTTTTTCTCATTATTCTCATGAAGACTTATGAGTGCAGAAGTGTTAAAAAATTGAAAGAATATTTTAATTTTCAAATATTATAGGGTATATTTGAAAGCTTTAATTTCATTGGATATAAAATTAAGATAGATCTCCTTCACTTTCAAATTTGGAGAAGTTTCTGATTTCAAAATAGGAAATTTAATGATATTTATAGTTAATATATCAATTATGCTTTAAACTACAATATGTATGTTAGTTTTAGGATGTGAGGAATGAATAAAATTTCAAAAACTATATATAAAGTTTATAAACCTTAATTACATTTTAAATACATTTATAAACCACAAATACATTTATTAATCAAGTACATTTATTTCCTAAATGTTGAAGATGAATGCTGAGTAATAGTTTCTAAATTTAGGTTTAGCTGAATATCACAAAACTTTCATTTGTTTTAATAGATATTTAGTTTCTTTATTTTGCCTGATGGCTCTGGCTAGAACTTCCAGTATTATGTTGAATAAGAGTGGTGAGATTGAGCACCTTTGTCTTGTTCAGGATCTTAGAAAAAAAGCTTTCAACCTTTTACTGAGGAGTATAATGTTAGCTCTAAGTTTGTCATACAGTCTTTAATTAGGTTGAGTTATGTTCATTCTATTCCCAATTTGTTGAGGGTTGTTATCATGAAAATGTGTTGTATTTTGTCAAGTGCTTTTTTTTGCATCTACTGAGATGATCATATGATTTTTATCTTTCATTCTATTAATCAGGTATGCCATATTTATTGATTTGTGTATGTTGAAACATTCTTACCTCCTAGGGAAAAATCCCACTTGATCATGGTGTATGATCCTTTTTAATATGTGATAAAAAGCACCCAAATTAGAAAGGAAGAAGTAAAATTTTCTTTATTTGCAGATTATATGATCTAACACATAGAAAATCCAAAATATTCCACCAGAAAAAACTGTTTGAACCAATCAGCAAATTCACTTTGCAGGAATTAACTAAGTTGCAGGATATAAACTCAATATACAGAAATCAGCAGCTTTCCTTTTTTTTTTTTTTATAAATTTATTTATTTATTTATTAGTTTTGTCTGCGTTGGGTCTAGTTGTGGTGAGTTGGGGCTACTCTTCATTGCAGTGTGTGGGCTTCTCATTGCGGTGGCTTCTCTTATTGTGGAGCATGGGCTCTAGGTGTGCGGGCTGCAGGCTCTAGAGCACAGGCTCAGTAGTTGTGGCACACGGGCTTAGTTGCTCCACAGCATGTGGGATCTTCCTTGAGCAGGACTCAAACTCATGTCCCCTACATTGGCAGGCAGATTCTTAACCAGTACACCACCAGGGAAGTCCTCAGTGGCATTTCTGTGCACTAAAACCAAAATATCTAAAAAAGAAATAAAGAAAACAATTCCATTCATGATAGCATTAAATACCATAAAATAATTAGAAATAAATTTAACCAAAGAAGTGAATGCTCTTTACAACAAAAGCTTCAAGATTTTGAGGAAATAAATTGAGGAAGATACAAACAAATAGAAAGATAACCTGTGTTCATGGATTGGAAGAATTAATATTGTAAACTATCTGTACTATCCAAACCCTTCTATAGATTCAATGTAATCCTTATCAAAATTCTAATGGCATTTTTCTCAGAAATAGAAAAAGCAATCCTAAAACTTTTATGGAACCACAAAAGATCCAGAGCAGTCCTGAGAAAGAAGAACAAAGTTAGATGTATCACACTTCCTGATTTCAAACTATACTACAAAGATATAGTAATCAAAACAGTATGGTGCTGGCATACAAATAGACAAATAGACCAATGGAACAGAAAAGAGATTCCTGAAATAAACTACTGTATATATGGTCACTAATATTTGACAAGGTACCCAGAAATACCCCTGGGGAAAGAATACTATTTTCAGTAAATGGTGTTGGATAACCACATGCAGAAAAACAAAATTGGACCTCCATCTTACACTACTCACAACAACGGACTCTAAATGGATTAAAGACTTAAACATAAGACATGGTACCATAAAAATCCTAGAAGTAAACATAGGGAAGAAGCTCCTTGATACTGGTTTTGGCAATAATATTTTGGCTATGACACCAAAAGCATGAGCAATAAAAGCAATAATAAACAATTGGGACAACATCAAACTAAAAAACATCTGCACAGCAAAAGAAGCAATCAACAAAATAAAATTGCAACTTACAAAATGGGGAACATATTTTTAAACATTATATTGAATAAGGGATTAATATCCACAATATATAAAGAACTCATATAACTCAATAACAGAATAGAAACAATTGATTAAAAACTGGGCAGAGAAGTTGAATAGACATTTTTCCAAATAAGACATCCTAATGGCTGACAAGTACATGAAAAGATGCTTAATACCACTAATCAACAGGGAAATACAAATCAAAACCATAGTAAGTTATCACTTCACACCTGTTAGACTAGCTGTCATCAAGAAGACAAGAGCTAAATGTTGGCAAGTGTGTGGAGCAAAGGGAATCCCTGTGCAGTGTTTGTGGGAATGTAATTTGGTTGAGCCACTATAAAACAGTATGGAGTTTCCTCAAAAAAATTTTAAAAATAGAACCACTCTATGACCCATCTATCCCACTTCTGGGTATATATCTAAAAGAAATGAAGACAGGATATTGAAAAGATATCAGCACTTCCATGTTTACTGCAGCATTACTCATAATAGGCAAGATATAAAAACCACCTAAGTATCTATCAACAGATGAACGAATAAAGAAGGTATGGTGTCTATCTATCTATATATAGATATAGATATAGATATAGATATATATACATACATACACACACATATATATATGCAGTGGGATATTATTCAGCCACAAGAAAGAAGGAAATCCTGCCATTTGCAGTAAGCAATGGGCAATATGCTAAGCAAAATAAATCAGAGAAAGGCAAATACTGCATGGTTTCACTTATATTTGAATCTAAAAAAGCTGAATTCATGGAAAAAAAGAGAAGAGTTGTAGTTACCAGGGGTTGTGGGGTAGGGAAATTGGTGAGATGTTTGTTAAAGTGTATAAATTAGCAGTTAGAAGATGAATAAGTTCTGGAGATCTAATACACAGCATTGTGATTATAGTCAACAATATTGTATTATACACTTCAAAGTTTCTAGATGACTAGAACATATATGTTCTCACCCCCCAATAAAAAACAAAAAAAGATAATTATATGATGTAATGTAATGGAAGTATTAGCTAACACTATGGTGGTAATCTTATTGCAATATATAAATGTATACAGTCAACATATTAGACACCTTAAACTTACACAATAATATATGTCAATTACATTTCAATAAAAAATAGATATGTAGTTGATATTAGTCTACCCAAATATAATACACATATGTGTGAAAACATTTGTAAATCAGAAGAAATCACAAACATTATTTAATTACTATTAATCAATGTAAATTTGACATTTGTTATTAGATTTTACATCTTCTTTCAATATAAAGGCTACATATTCTATGTAATTCCAACATTACTTTAGCAATCACCAACAGACTTTATGTTAACAAAGTAACTAAAATTTCCAGGTTAGTATTAAAAATAAAATTTCCAATAACTCCAGTTCTCTCTGACTTAACAGTACACAAAATAACAAGTCTTTAAATTTGTAACTCTTAAATTGGAGTGCAGTTATACTTTTAAACTACATGTCCTTTCTATGTCTCTCCCATCCCCTGACCCTCCCTTTATTCCAATAGATAATCCACATTAGATGTCTGAAATTTCTAATGAGATTATTGTATTAAAATTTCTCGATTGATATTTATATCTCCTGTCCCCACCTTGCAAATTGCTGCTTTACAAATTTATTACATTTTAAAACAAAATTTGGAGACTCTTCTTTAATGTATTTGGTATGAGAATCTAGGAATTGACATCACAGGATGGTGTTCTATTAAAATGGAATTAAAAAAATTATACATATATACATACATATATTAGACTTTATTAAAAATATCTAGGCTTAGATAACTAAGTGAATAAATAAATAATAATCTCTAGGCTTTTGCTTTCTTTTTAAAACTTACTTGCTTGCACAAGATGAAAACAGACTCATAGATGCAAAGAGCAAACTGGTGGTCACCAGAGGAGAGGGGTTTTGGGGGGTTGGTTGAAATAGATGAAGGGCATTAAGACATACAAACTATAAGTCATGGGGTTGTAATGTACTGCATAGGGAATATAGTTAATAATATTGTAATAACTTTGTATGATGACAGTTACTAGACTCATTATGGTGATCAATTTATAATGTATATAAGTGTTGCGTCACTACGTTGTACACCTGAAACTAATATAATATTGTATGTCAACTATAATTCAATAAGAAAAATAAAAGGAGAGGGGGAAAATGCTTTCACAGTCCTGGGCATAATAAGTACCCTGTACAAAATTTGCTATCATCAATATTCTACCAAAATATAATGTTTAAACACTAGACAATGTGATGTTTTCTCACTGAATTCAGCTATTTGTATATATTTTTTTGTTTTGTTTTGGAAACTTTATACTCCAAGAACCAGGAACTTTACACACCAATCATTTGGCTTCATATTTTAGAAAAAATGGAAGCTATATCAATCACTTATGACACTCAGCTTCAGAGAGATGAACAACTCAGTGAGTTCCCACGAAGTTATACAATAAGCAATACATGGAGATTAACACTGTGAATCAATGTTGACATGAAAGAATCATAGACAGAAGATGACAGAATACAGAGGATACACAAAGCCATAGGGGACTGTATCCGTGTAAAATTTTTTAAAAACCACTGAAACAAGAGTGATTCTGTTATGAAATTCCAGTTTTTGTCTTATTTCTTTCTCTGACATTAAGCTCCACTAACAAATTACACTCCAACTTTATCCACACACTAATCCAGTTCAACGTTTTTCATTCTTGTTCATGGCCTTACATTTCAATATAGTAAAGCCCTACCAATCTCTGATCCCAGACAACTCTGAATTATTTAACCATTTTTTTAAAAAAAAATTAAGACAAATTTTAGAGTAGTTTTAGTTTTACAGCAATATTGAGGGGAAGGTACAGATACTTCCCATATATCTACTCCTTGCCTCCACACATGCATAATCTCTCCATTAACAACATCCTCCACCAGAGCAGTATACTTGCACAATTGATGAACTTATTTTGGAACATCATAATCATCCAAAGTCCATAGTTTACATTACAGTTTACTCTTGGTGTTGTACATTCTAAGGATTTGAAAAAATGTATAATGACATGTATCCAATCTTATGGTATTATACAGAATATTTTCACTGTCCTAACAATCCTCCGTGCTCTGCCTATTCATCCTTCCACCACCCCTAATCTTTGACAACCACTGATCTTTTTACTGTCTCCATAGTTTTTTCTTTTCCAGAATGTCATATAGTTGGAATCACACAGTACATGGAATTTTCAAATTGGCTTCTTTCACATAGAAATACTTATCTAAGTTTCCTCCATGACTTCTTGTGGCTTGATAACTCATGTCTTTTATTGCTGAATAATATGCCATTGTCTGGATGTACCATACTTTTATTTATCTAGTCACCAACTGAAGGACAACTTGGTTACTTCCAAGTTTTGGCAATTATGAATAAAGTTGATGTAAATATGAGTGTGCAGGTTTTTGCATGGACAAAATTTTCAATTCCTTTTGGAAATATCAATGATTGCATTTGCTAGATTGTATGGATATAATATGTTAAGTTTTGCAAAAACTGCCAGACTGACTTTTAAAGTGGCTGTACCATTTTGCTTTCCCCTCAGCAATGACTGAAAGTTCTTGTTGCTTCACATCTTCACAATATTTGCTGGCATAACTGTTTTAGATTTTGGCCATCTAATAAGTGTGTAGTATCATCTTATTGTTGTTTTAATTGGCATTTCCCTGATGACATATTATGTGGAGCATCTTTATATGTTCATTTGCCATCTATATATCTTGTTTGTTGAGGTATCTGTTAAAGTCTTTGGCCCATATTTTAATCAGGTGGGTTTTTTTTACTGTTGAATTTTAAGTGTTCTTTGTATATTTTGGATAACTGTCCTTTATTTTCTTTTGCCAGTATTTTCTCCCAGTCTGTGGCTTGTCTTTTCATTCTCTTGACAATGTCTTTCATAAAGCAAAATTTTTTAATTTTAGTGAAATCCAGCTTATCAATTATTTCTTTCATGGATTATGCCTTTGGTTTTTTATCAAAAAGTCATTGCCATACCTGTCGTCATCTAGGATTTCTCCTATGTTATCTTCTAGGAGTTTTATAGTTTTGCATTTTACATTTAGGCCTACGATCCCTTTTGAGTTTCTGTTTTCTTAAGGTATACGGTTTGTGTCCAAAATTATTATTTTGCATATGGATATCCAGTTGTTCTAATACTATGTGTTGAAGAGACTGTCTTTACACCGTTGTATTGCCTTTGCTCCTTTGTTGAAGATCAGTTGACTATGTTTAAGGGGTTTTATTTCTTGTCTCTCTGTTCTACATTGAAATATTTGCCTATTCTTTCACTATCACCCTCTTGATTACTGTAGCTTTATAGTAAATCTTGAAGTTAGGTAGTGTAAGTGCTCTGATTTGTTCTTCAATATTGTGTTGACTATTCTTGGTCTTTTGTTTTTCCATATAACCTTTAGAATTAGTTTTTTAATATCACAAAATAATTTGCTGGTGTTTTGATTGGGATTGCATTGAATCTATCAATCAAGTTGGGAATAACTGACATCTTGACAATGGACAACATTGTTGGACAACATAGACATATAGACAACATCCATGGACAACATAGAATATATCTTACTTTATTTAATTTTTCTTTGATTTCATTGATCAGAGTTTTGTATTTTTTCTCATATATATCCTGTAAATATTTTGTTAAATTTATTCCTAAGTATTTATTTTTTGTGTACTAATGTAAATGAAATTTTGTTTTTAATTTCAAATTCCATTTATTTATTGCTGGAATATAAGAACATAATTAACTTTTGTAATGTATTAACTTTAGAGTCTTCAACGTTGCTATAATTGCTTATTAGTTCCAGGAATTTTTTTGTCTTTTCTTTAGGATTTTCTACATAGGTGATCACGTCATCTGCAAGCAAAGACATTTCTTTCTTCCCAATCTATATGTCTTTTATTTCTTTCTCTTGTCTTATTACATTAGCTAAATCTTCCAGTACAATGTTGAAAAGAAGTGGTGGGAGGGGACATCCTTGTCTTGTACCTGATCTTTGTGGGAAAGCTTTGACTTTCTCACTATTAATTATGATATTAGCTTCAGGTGTTTTGTAAATATTCTTTATCAAATTGAGGAAGTTGTCATCTTTTTCTAGTTAACTGAGAGATTTTTGCCATGAGTGGGTGCTGGATTTTATCATACGCTTTCTCTACTTCTATTGATATGATCATGTAATTTTTCTTTTTTAGCCTATTAATGTGATGAATTACATTAATTGATTTTCAAATGTTGAACCAGCCATGTATATCAGAGAAAATCCCATCTGACCATGGAATATAATCCTTTATCTACCAGGCTCAGAACTCATATGAGCCTGGTCCTTTCTGTTTTGTAAGGTTATTAATTATTGGTTCATTTTTTAAAATAAATATAGGCCTATTCAGATTGCTTATTCCTTCTTGTATGAGTTTTGGCAGATTATGTCAGTCAAGAAATTTACCCATTTCATCTAGGTTATCAAATTTGTGGCACAGAGTGGCTTATAATATTTCTTTATTGTCCTTTTAATGTCCAAAAGATTTGTAGTGGTGTTCCCTCTTTCATTCTTATATTAGTAATTTGTATCCTCTTTCTTCTTTTCTTAGTTAACCTGGCTAGAGACATTGATTTTATTGATCTTTTCAAAGAAACAGCTTTTGGTTTGGTTGATTTTCTCTACTGACATCCTATTCTCAATTTCATTGATTTCTAGCCTAATTCTTATTATTTCTTTTCTTCTGTTTTGGATTTAATTTGCTCTTTTTTTTTGCTGCTTTCCTATGGTGAGAACTTCGATGATTGATTTTAGATCTTTCCTCTTTTCTAATATATGCTTTCAATGCTATAAATTTCCCTTTAACCACTACTTTCATTGAAATCTCACAAACTTTGATAACTTATGTTTTCATTTCCCTTTAGTTCAAAATATTTTAAACTTGTGATTTATTCTCATGTGTTATTTGGAAGTTTGTTGTTTAATCTCTGAGTATTTTGGAAATTTCCAGCTTTACTTCTTTTATTAATTTCTAGTTTATATCCATTGTTATCTGAAAGCTGACATTGTATTAATTCTATTCTTTTAAATTTGTTAAGGGGTGTTTTATGGCCCAGAGTGTGGTTTATCTTGCTAAATATTCCATGGGACCTTGAGAAGAATGTATAGTCTGATGTTGTTGGATGAAATAATCTTTGGATGTCAATTGTACTCCATTGATTGGTAGTGCTGTATTCTACTGCTGTTGGTTGAAATAGTGTGTAGATGTCAATTATATGCAGTTGATTGATGGTGTTGTGGAGTTCAACTATATCCTTACCAATTTACTGCCTGCTGGATCTCTCCATCTCTAATAGAGAGGTTTAGAAGTCTCCACCTATGATAGTGGGTTAATCTATTTCTCTTTGTAATTCTATTAGTTTTTGCCTCACATAATTTGATGCTCTGTTGTTAAGTACATACACATTAATGATTGTTATGTGTCATTGGAGAATTGACCTCTTTTTCATTATGTGATGCCCATCATTATCCTTGATATTTTTCCTTGCTTTGAAGTCTGCTGTCTGAAATTAATATAACTACTCCTGCTTTCTTTTGATTAATTTTAGCATGGTGTATTTTATTCATCTACTTACTTTTAATCTATGTCTTTATATTTAAAGTGGGTTTCTTGTAGACAACTTACAGTTGGCTCTTATTTTCTGATCTACTCTGACCATCTCTGTCTTTAATTAGTGCATTTAGACAAATGATATTGTTGGATTAATATTTGCTACCATATTTGCTACTGTTTTCTAATGTTGCCCTTGTTCTTTGTTCCTTTTTTGTCTTTCACATTTTTCCTGCCTTTTGTGGTTTAAATTGAGCATTGTATATGACTTCATTTTCTCTCCTTTCTTAGCAATATACATTTAGAGCTAATCCAAATCTAATTTCAAACAATATTATACCACTTCATGGACAGTGTGACTATCTTATAATAATAAAATAATTCTAATTTCTCCCTCCGATATCTTGTATTATTGCTGCCATTCATTTCACTTCCATGTAAGCATACATAAGCCTATATATATTTATATAAATAGAGGTTTCTGACGTATATTATTTTCCTTCTCTCTAAAGAATTTCTTTTAACATTCTTGCAAGGCAGACCTATGGGCAACAAATTTCCTCAATTTTTGTTTGTCTGAGAAAGCCTTTATTTCTACCTCACTTTTGAAAGATAGTCTCTCAGATTACAGAATTCTACTTTGGTGAGGGTTTTCCCTCAACACTTTAAATGTTTCACTTCAGTCTCTTCTACCTTGCACAATTTCTGAGAAGTCAGATGTGATTTTAATCTTTGTTCCTTTATAGGTAAGATGTTTTTCCTTTGAGGCCTTTTTAGAATTCTTTTGAATGTTTGATTTTCTGTGATTTGAAAATGATGTGTTGGTGTAGGCATTTATTTTTTATTTTTTGCATTAATCCTGCTTAATGTTTTCTGAGCTTCCCATGTCTGGTTTGGTGTCTGACATTGATCTGGGGAAATTCTCAGTTATTATTGTTTCAAATATTTTTTTCTGTTCCTTTCTCTCTTTTTTCTCCTTCTGGTATTCCTATTATATGTATGTTATACATTTTGTAGTTGTCCCACAATTCTTGGATAATCTATTCCGTTGTTTGTTTGTTTTTTTTTAGTTGTTTTTCTCTTTGTTTTTCAGTTTTGGAAGTTTCTATTGTCATATAGCTTTGAGATTCTTTCCTCAGCCATATCCAGTCTACCAATGAGCCCATCAAAGACATTCTTCATTTCTGTTATGATCTCTAGTATTTATTTTTGTTTTTTTCTTAGAATTTTTATCTCTGTTCTCACTCTGCCCATTTGTTCTTGCATGCTGTCTACTTTATCCCTTAGTGCCCTTAAAATATTAATCATACTTGTTTTAAATTCTCAGTCTGATAATTCCAACATCCCTGCCATATGTGGTTCTGATGCTTGCTCTGTATCTTCAAATTGTATTTTTTGCCTTTTGGTATGCCTTCTAATCTTTTCTTAATAGCTGGATATGATGTACCTGGTAAAAGGAACTTATGTAAATAGGCCTTTAGTAATATGATAAAGGAGGAGGGGAAGTGTTTTATAAGTTCTATGATTAGATCTCTGTCTTTCAGTGAGTCATGCCTCTAGATTGTGAATTTTGCTAATATTTCTCAGTGTTTTTCTGCCCCCTTAAGTGAGACAGAATGAGCAGAGTGGGCTGGAGTCTGTTATTTCCCTTCCCCCAGGTCATTTAGGCCCTCATAATACCCAGTTCGTTAGGTTCTGATTAACTAGTTTCCCTTGAGGGCAGGCCTTGTTAAGAAGAACAGAGTGCTGTGATGGTTTATTTTCCCCTCCTCCTGCTGGAAGGATAAGGGAATTTTTCTTCACTACTTACTGTGGGAACTTGGTCAAGGTCCTTTAGATAAATCTCTAATATTGTGGGAGCTCCCCTAAGACTGGGTCCCCCTAGAGTTTTTAACTGTCAAAGTTGTCTACAATAATTCTCCAGCAATTCATCAATTATGGTTTAAATTTTCCTATCCTGGCACTGGCTCCTATTGTGTTTCCCTTCTTGAGTTTCTGCTCCAGTAAGCCATGACTCCCTGTATTTACCTATCTTTCTCTCCAATCTTGGGAACAACGGTCTGCCCTGTGTTCTCCCCTCTCTTACAGATATAAGAAGATTTGTTAATTTTTTAGTATGTCCAGTTTTTAAATTGTCTTTAGAACAGAGTGGTGACTTCCAAGCTATTTACATGTGGGACCAGAAACCATAAGTTTTCCCAATTTTTTATTAATAAACAAGCTTTGAGTCATAGAAGTTAAGTAACTTCCTCTATATCACCAAACTGAGAGAACTTAGAAAGAAATTCTTTAAAAAAGACTTTTCAGAAAAAAAGCAAAGAGAAATGCATAGAGAAAGCTTCCTGAGCAGGAGACTACTTTTGAACTAGGTTCTGAGAGATATAGAGGACTTTGATCAGTAGATAATTGATAGATTTTTGGCAAAGGAACTGAAATATATTATAAAATATCCCATAGTTTCTCAGCATATATATGAAAGATAGAAATGAAGGAAGGGTTTTTAAACCCTTGCATGCAGAACTGGAAACCAGAGTTTCTGAACTTTGACTATTTCAATGCAGACCTTTTGATACTTTGACACTGTGCTGGTTTCATTCCCATTTGTGTTTACCTTGTTATTAATTCTGTTAATATTGACTAGATGCTAAGTATAATTCTGCTGATATTTGTATAGGCTATGCACTTGTATAGGCTATGCACCTATCTTGTTTGACCAGCCCTAGTTCTGATACCATGAATAGTCTTTCCACCATGTTATGTCCAGTCCTCAATTCTGGGTCTAATTATAGCAACTTTGCTTTTTAACTCAAAAAAATATTCCTCATTTTTTTATATGCTATTTTTTCCATTATCAAGACACTGACTGTGAATCTAAAACTTATTGAGAGCTATTTAAGGTTTGACATTAAACATCTTTTCTAGTTTAGCTTTAAAATATTCCCCTGCTACTTGTATTAAATGCTGATCATTTGTTTCTTTGCCTTTAATTCATCTCTCATTAAATAGCTATTCCTATGGAAACTCTCAAAACCAGTTTCCTTTGAGTCATTTATTCTTTGATCTTCATTCTTCCAGGTCAAATATGAAATAGAAGAATGTCAGGATACTTTTTTTTCTTTCCCATGTCATTTAATACATTTGTCTAATTTAGAGTTAGATAGACTCTAAAGTTGTGTGGCCTTGGGTAAGTTAGTTATCACCTATTTCCTTATTTGTAAAGATGACACAAAGATATCTGACTATATTGTTGAAAGACAATGGACATAAAATGCCTAGCAACCTGATGCACATTAGCTAGGGGTGATATCTCAAATGCAAAATTTTAGAGTTCAAGAAACTCTATTATTAAGAATTTTTAAATTGGAACTCAAAAACGGTAGTATGGAAACAATATATGTAGGAAAATGTTTCTTAAAAATGGTCTCAAGGGCAAACTGTCCCTTATATTTTATTCCTTTGGTTTCAAGATTATTTTCCACTTAGATGAATGTAATTTTAAGAAAGGATCATATAAGAGGAACACACTGTCTTTCAACTCACACTTTCACAGTTAGGAATTTTTCAATGTCACCATATTATTTCTAGAATAAACCTTATGCTAGAGTCCCATTAATCCTTTCTAATGTTACATTCCACTAGTGCGTCTTCACACACTTTATTTTTTCTCTCCCCTGCCAATCAGGACCTCTGTGATGGTTAATTTTATTTATCAATTGACTAAGCCACAGATAGCTTACATATATGGTCAAATATTTTTCTGGTTTGACCAGAAAAACATTTGGTCAAACACATTCAAATTTCATAGGAATTTAGACATAGTGAGGTTAATGAGTTGACATCAACAATAATACTAGTTATCACTTTGTAGCACCAATTAGAGAAACTTAAAATATTTCATAAATATTCATAAATTCTCATTATGAATGACATTATCAACCTAATTTAATAGATCAGGAAGAACTCAGAGGAATTCAGTAATTGTTTCAAATCTTAGAGACAAAAAGAGACAAGGAAGGAATTTGAACACTGGGCTCTATCACTAAGCAGCATATATTATTTGTATAACACTGTTAATAAATTATGGCTAAATTTCACAATTAAGTAGAATATAAAGCCTGGGTATTTCCTAGTTTGAACATCACATTAAATGCTGGTGCAAATATTCAGACACTGGATATGTCTAGATTTTTGCCCCAATTTTTGTTTAAATGTTTTGTTTTCCTTTTACTTTTATACATACGTTTGCTTTCAGTCAAATTTTGAAAAGATTTCAATTGGAAAAAAAAAAAAAACAAATATTCATACACTGAAGAAGAATGTTTAAGAAGGAAAAATCTATCAAATTATTAACTAACAACAAAATTACACATGTTAATAATGTATTACGGAATTTATTTTCCCTAGTAGAGAAAACATGATTCTTCTTCTGATAAGTATACATTAGCTAGAACATTTCAATTATAAATTCCAAGTTAAAAGCTTATTAAATGTGGGTAACCCTCTTACACTGTTGGTGAGAATGTAAATAGGTGTAGCCACTATAAAGAACAGAATGAGGGTTCCTCAAAAAACTAAAAATAGAGTTGCCATATGATCCAGCAATCCCACTCCTGGGTATATATCCAGACAAAACTATAAATCAAAAAGATACATGCACCCCTATCTTCGTAGCAACACTATTTACAATATACAAGACATGGAAACATCTAAATGTCCATTGACAGATGAATGGATAAAGAAGATGTGATATACATATACACAATGAAATATTACTCAGATGTAAAAAGAATGAAATAATGCCATTTGCAGCAACATGGAGATTATCATACTAAGTGAAGTAATTCAGAAAGAGAAAGACGAATACCATATGTTATCACTTATATGTGGAATCTAAAATATAACACAAATGAACTTATCTATGAAACAGAAACAGACTCACAGATATAGAGAACAGACTTGTGGTTGCCAAGGGGGAAAAGGGGTTGGGGGACGGATGGATTGGGAGTTTGGGATTAGCAGATGCCAACTGTGATATATAGGATGGATAAACAACAATGTCTTACTATATAGCACAGGGAACTATATTCAGTATCCTGTGATAAACCATAATGGAAAAGAATATGAAAAAGAATATGTGTGTATATATATATATATATATATATATATATATATATATATATATGTATAACTGAGTCACTTTGCTGTACAGCAGAAATTAATACAACACTGTAAATCAACTATATTTCAATAAAATTTTTTAAAATGACAAAAAATGTGAGTAATAGAATATGATGCACAAAGAATTCAATATTCATGTTTTTACCTGCACATCTTATAATTGAGCAAGACGCTGTGGGGCCTTACCGGGACAGACACCCCAACCCAAGTCCTCTGCCTGCCTCTTGTTTGTGGAAAAACTTTAGCCTCCAAGGCCTTCCCCAACTTCCAAAGAATAAATTTAATCAGAGAAGTGAGCAAATGCAGAAACAAAGGAAAACAATCAAGCAAGAAAAAATAATAATAGTTTAACCATTAAACAAAGTCAAAGACCTTTAGTTCCTCCTCAAGAGCTATAGATTATGTTCTGAAACATACCTTTTGAGCAGTTTTGCAGCTACTGAAACCCCCACCAGGTGGAAGAAGTTAACAAAGACACCAGACCAGTTGGAACCAGAAGTTTGATGATATTGACTCCCAACTACCTCACCACCAACCAATCAGAAGAATGTCCATCAGTTGATCGTGCACCCCACAACCGCCTTCCCTCACCCTGTCTAAAAATCTTTCCCTGAAAGCCATGGAGGAATTTGGGCCTTTTGAGCAGTAGTGCCTGGACTCATTGCTTGGCACTTACCGTAAATTCCACACTTTCCTTCACCACAGCCTGATGTCAGTAGACTGGCTTTACTGCGGGTGGGTGAGAGGACACAAGTTTGGTTCAGCAACACTGAATAATAAAGTCACAGAACTTAGAGAATCTAGAACAACTACAGTATATTAAATAAAGCATACTCTATGCAATTAGATGGCATGCAACCAATTTAAATAGATCAAAATTTACTTCAGTAACATGAAAAAAAATATTTTAAGAAGGTAGTTTCTTGTGACCTGTAACACAGACTCCCCCCACGCCCTTTGTTTCTGCTGCTTAACTCCTTCAAGTCTTTGATAACCAGCAGCTATGTTTTAGAAATTTATTCTAAACTAAACGAATGCATTGAATAAGACAGGATATTGCTTAAAGGACCTTGTAGCTTTTATGGTGCACAATAAACGTAGCTTGGGTCGTGTTTTTCCCTCTGCAACTCCCTGAAAATTTAATATTTCTATATATGAAGAGATTTAAAAGGAAAAAAAAAAAAAACAAAAGCAACTCTCTTTCTCTTCATGTTCTCTCCCAGGAGAGGACAGTATTTTTCAAAACCACAGTTTTAAAGGCTCTTAATGATCACCAAAGTCTTGATAATCACTGTAAAAAGTAGACCCCTCCCCCAAATTGTGTATGACTGCTCTGAATCCCAGAATGCTCTGCAGATAACTGTGGCAAAATTTTATGAAATATTTGGCCCAGTGGAAGGCAGGACCATGAATAAGTTGATATTCAATAAACGTAATTTGATTTTTATTTGCTACTTTAGCAAATTTTTTGGTCATTCCGGTTAATGATGGCTTCTGCTTGTTTTCCATGCCAAGTCAGCACTCCTCCACATTCTTTATAGCTGTTATAGGAAATTAAACCTAAATTAATAATTTGTAAATTTTCCGTGTGTTCTTTTGGCTATAACTGGTACATTTCCAATAAAGTTTCCAAACCTGTCAATAATATCCTATGTTACTAAGATATAACATTCATTTTAGTTCTGACTTTTGCTCCTTTGTGAAAGTTTGCATTTAATCCTAGATTTTGCCATGCTTTTTTAGATTTAATCTTACAAATAATGTAGGTCATTCATTCATTCAAAATATATTTTCCAGACAGAGATGTTTTACCAGGTTACCAATTTGAACATAATTTAGATTGTTTCCTTTTGATAGATACATGATTCCTTTTGAGAGATACATAATTATCTGGGTGATGAAATAAAACATTCTGTAGTGGAAATAGACTCTAGCTTGAAGAAATTTTGCATGCAATCTATACATGTAAAATAATTTAACATCAAGTGCTTGTCAACAAAAGAGATTCAACATCTTTTTATTCTTCTCATATGCGCCATGATATCACTGAGAAAGTCTCTAAATATATGCTAATTTTGGTGCCTGATAGCTGAACTCAAATGACGCCATTGAGATTAATCATAATCTATTGTTACAATTCCAAAGCAAATGGCTTTATGAAATAAAAATTGAACATGTGTGTACGTGTGTGTGTGAGAAGCCTATACACAAACATACACAAGTAAAAATAATGACTCTAGAACTACAATTTATTTAGAGAAAAAAGATTTAGGATTTGCCTTTTCATTACATATCTTGCTAATCATTCTATTCATCTCTTCCTAGGTTACAGGTTTTATGTTGTATGTATATAAGCATCTGCAACCACTGACTGAAAAACCATATCACTTATGACTATGTGGTTGCGATGTCCATTGACATCCCCTTGTGGAGGTTAACTAGTCAGTTGAATGTCAAACCTTACCAATTATCAGCCCTAAGAATACGTATAATGACATATCAGTACATAGCCTTTTCATCACAACTGACACAATGATTTGAATTGCTCCAAGGTACACCTTATTTTTTAAAATGTGCTGTATATTTTTTAAAGAAGTTGCCAGGATAAATCCCCATGGCATTTCCTTTGGCAACAAACCAAAAAACAACTTTATGTGCTGAAATACTGAGAGATGTTGACAGGGTCACTTCAAAGAAGCTCAAGAGATTTTAAAAAATGATATGGTAACTTTTCTTCTAGGTTCTGAAAGTATGCTAAAAATAAAAGGCACTGGCCTGTTTTGTAATGCTTATTTTGTAGATAGAACACAACACAAAGTAAGGAGAATTAAATAACTTCACATGACTCATTGCATGATGTAGAATAAGTTAAACATTAATTCCCAGGACTTTTGTAAGAGTGTTTTAATAGGAAATCAAACTTATAAGGAAATGTTTTCTAAGTAAATCTTGCATATATTCTACAATTATTAATGAGTACTTCACAAACATTGTTTAGATTCTGGAAAGATGACAACATAATGTGTTTCTCACTCTCATGGAACTTATAGAACTAGTAGAGAGACATATTAAAAAAAAGTGTACAGCCAAATATTATATTACAAACTGTGGAAAGTGGGACTGAGGAAACTGTGGAAGTAAAGAATACTGAGTGGGGTGTTTCTTAAGTGAGATGAATTGTTAAGGTTTGTTTAGGGAAATGAAAGTTAGGCTGAGGCTTTACAAACAAAAATGATGAGCCAGAGCAAATGTGAGGTGAGAGCATTTGTATGGGATAGGGATGCTGTATCTCCAGGCAGAAGGAAGAGCTTAGCTAAGCCTAAAGTAGGAAATTCTTGGTGTTTTTGAACAGGTGAATATAGGATAATATGTATGCAAAGTATAGTGAATAAGAATGGCAGGATACTGCTATTACTTTTGTTAAACAGCCAATTATCTTTAAAAAATATTTTAAAAAATTTACCCACATATTTACCATTTCCAGTGCTCTCTATCTTCTTACGTAGATTCAGAATCATTTTCCTTCTTCCTGAAAAACTTCCTTTAACAATAGCACAAGAGCTAGAAGAAGAAAAGTGGAAATATAGTGCTATCAGGTTCTTACATTTTACCTAAAGTGCTATAATATTACTTAAAGGAAGATGGTAATAAGTGAATGATGTGTGCTATAAAATCTAAGTTAATTATAAATTTATAACACAAAGTAGAGCTAATAATCAAACAAGGAGATGCAATGGAATTATAGAATTACTCAGTTAATTTGAAAGAAGATATAATAAGAGGGACAAAATATCAGGTAATTGAAATGAGCAGATAAATAATGCAAGGAATTAGCCTTGTTAATAATTCGGGATTTATTTTAGGTGAGATAGGAAGGTCCTGAATGGTTTTCAGCAGAGAGGTAATAAAATATGATTTACTCTACCAAAAATAATACAGAAAGAAAGAAGAAGAAATGAAGGGGAAACAAAAGTGTTTGGTGGCTGCCTGAAAGCACAGAATGGTTTTGGTGGCCCCAGAGCCTGGATTATTAGAGGAGGCAATTTGAATTGGAAGCTATGTTAGCAGGCTGCTGTTGTATATAATAAATAGATGAGGGTAAAATGTCTCCACTAACAGCTCAGCTAACATAATAAATGTAACAGGGCCTTGTGTCTGCACATTTTCTAACAAAATTAAAGGATAATTTGATTCAGAGTATTCTCAGATTAGTAGAGCTGCCCCAGGGCATTTACAGACTCTATCCTATAGATCTGAGTTTAGAACACTTACTTTCACACAAATTGCAGTGAAAATTCCTTCCCTATCTATTAGGTATCTGAGGCTGAAGACCTTCTTCCCTCAGTTAAAAGAATCAGTTCCTTTAGTACATAGAATATTTTCATTTTAATTAATTAATGGAAAATAAAAAGTGACAGAAAACTTTAGTAAACCGTTGTCTTAAGTTCACTTTCAACATCATTTCATAACAAATTTAAATTTGATCACAGTTTCAGATTTCCTTTTCAAGCCATGGTGAAGTAACGAGGACTGGATCTAGTCTCCTGTTTTGAACATATCAACAAATGGACAAGATACATGAAAAAAATAGATTCAGACATTGGATAATAGACAACACAGAACAATGACTGTGAAAAACACAAACAAACAAGGTGAGCCCTACAATTTCTTGTTTATTGCCTTGAGAGAGCCTCCAAGCCACAGAACTTAGGAGGGGTAATCCAAACAGAACCCAAAAGTCTCACTGAATTAAGGACATTGAAGTGAGATTTTCAGGTGACCAGGCATTTGGAGTTTACAGGGCAGATCCCTGTGAACTGTGAGAAGAGAGAACTGCATGGAGAGCAAGCTCAGGAGCTCTACAGAGCATTCCCTTCTAGACTTCAGTTGCATATTGATCAACATATATCTATGAATATGCATGCTGAAGGCAGGGGAGGGAATATTGAGAGGATACACCAGAAAGAAGAGGTTGAAACAATCACCAGAGCTCACAGGGCTGGAAACAGCCTGTGTTCCTACTAGCAAGGATAGAAAAAACTTGAAATAAATACATGGGACATCAGAGTACTCAGAAAGCCATTGCCACATTAGTGGACAGAAAATTAACCCCAGTCTAAAGATTTCTCTTGCCTACTTACCCAAGGATTAAAAATAAGCCTTGAAAGGATTATATTGCTTCCAAGTAACTAACCTGTGTTCCAAAACAAAGGCCAAATGTACTTAAAAGAATACAAAAATATCTAGCATTCAAAACTGTAAGTTTTAGAACCTATTTGACATTTTAAAAATATATTTTAAAATATATTATATATGCTTCTCCTGTGAAATAATGTTATATGTTCTTTTCATGTTTCCTTAATTTGTCAATAAAACTCACACTCTGTCTCAACTGAACAAGCATAATGTATCCCTCTAACGTAAAACTTCTTTGTTTGCTTTGTTTTGTTTGGAAACTTTCCAAAATTTATTGACTTTTCCCCTAAAATTTTCTAGCTATAGATTTAGCTTCCAGGGTAATGGATTAAACTCCTACTAGACCAAACCTCTCATTGATAACTACAATAAGCTCTGAACAAATTACAGAAAAAAGGGGAAAAAAAATCACCTGGAGGCATTGGAGACTGAACAAAAGAAGACAGTTGGCAGAAATGAGATGGCTAAATCTCTGATAGAAAATCGCCATTATATAGACACTGGAAAGTAGGTGAGGATCTTGGAAATATGAAAGCAAAAGACATGAAGCCTAATTTCTGTGTATAAACTTTGCCTAGATCTCCAGTTGTCTCTGAGCCATGCAAGTGTAGGACAGGTACTAGCTAAAGCAAAATAAAATTGATCTAAGATTGAAAATGTCACTCAAGAGGGAGGGCATGCAGCAAACACATAACTTGTCTGCTTCTCAACAAGACGGTTAGCACTCTTTTGAGGAATATAACAGAATCTACCATGTAACATTCATAATGATCAAGATACAATACAAAAGTACTCAGCATATTACGAATCAGGAAAATGTAACCAATTCTGACAAGAAAAGCCAATCGATGGGGAAACAAACAAATGATATGACCCAGACATTGATACTAGCAGAAAAAGATTTTTAAAGCAGCTGTTATAACTATTCTCAGTGCAGTAAAGTAAAAAAGAGATAAATCTCAGCAGAGAAACGGAAGCTGTTATGACATCCAAATTGAAATATCTAGGACCAAAATATAAAATCTCTGAAATTTCTGTGTTGTAGATTAATGAAGAACTGTGAAATCAAATATTGAATCAGCCTGTTTTATGTCTATAGGTTACTTATACCTTGAGATGTATTAAAGGAAACTAGATACAAAGTTATTTTTAAATAATCCTTCTTTTAACAGAAAAAGATACAAGAGATTATATGCTATAGAAGTTCCTTAGCAAGCTAGAAGAATTTTCATTACAAATACTTCACTTTGTGAAACATGTCTGTTATTTGGCAGTAATAAACACTGTTTCTTTCTATACTATGCCAGATGATTGCTCGCTTAGATATGATGGGATGAAATCATTTCCATCTTCCCAGGAGTGATATATACAGTAATATTTATATGGGAATCACTCAATAAATGATAAATGAATGAATGAATGAGTGAGTGAGTGACTTGATAATTCTGTCTGTTACTAAGAGGTGTATAAAATGTGAAAATAAGATCTATGATTTTATCAAATATTCTAGTATATTAAAAAAATGAATCACAAATTTGATAAAAGGAACATATAAGGATAAAAATTGAAAACAGAGCTTTGATTGACAGCATTGATTTTTTTGGTCACTCTACTGAGAAACAGAAATTGTACCAATGAAATAACTAGTTAAATATGTTATTGAAAAAATGAAAAGGAGAATCACAAAGCTTCAATGTGCAGTGCACTAATAAATATTATTTTATAATGCCAAAAGTAAGGTGCTTCAAAGTGCCAAATAAAATACTGTAAAATCATCTTCTATCTACCCTGCAGGAAAATATTTGCAGACTTAGGTATAGAATGATATTAAATTACACCTGAAATTAATGAAAATGTTCCCATTTGAAAAAATTCATATGTAAGGACATTAATAATAGTAATCTCTATAGTGACAATACTAAAAATGATTGAAATTAATTTTTAAATCACAGGAAAATAGAATCTAAACTCAGTAAAATGTACGTGTTTATTTATTTAAAATTTTTATATTTTTTGTTAGCCTAAGAGGCATTAATTACTAAAAAACTCAATAATTTGTTGCAAATTGCCACAGACACAAACCCAACTAATTTGGGCTTTGGTTAGTTAAACTGCAATAACTAACAAAATGTCAATCCCAAAGCTTTCATCAGGCCAATTTCTGTGTAGCTCCCTGATTTGAAAAATTGGCATAGTAATGCCTCACCATAGGGAAAAATTATATAACTAAGATTAAAGATTTTAACTGTTACATTTTGGACTTAATCTTTTTACATAGTACTTTTTTTTTAAATTGATGGACACATTTATATTTGCCAAAAAATTATTTGGTAACTATGTGTTGGGCATTGTTCTAGCGGCAAGATGAAAAAAAACAGTCTTTGACCTCGAGTACCAAATGCTGTAATAAAAGAAGAGGACAGTTAAGAGCAAGCCTGTGTTTGTTCTTTTTTTTTTTTTTTTTTTTTAACATCTTTACTGGAGTGTAATTGCTTTACAATGGTGTGTTAGTTTCTGCTTTATAACAAAGTGAATCAGTTATACATATACATATGTCCCCATATCTCTTCCCTCTTACATCTCCCTCCCTCCCACCCTCCCTATCCCACCCCTCTAGGTGGTCACAAAGCACCGAGCTGATCTCCCTGTGCTATGCGGCTGCTTCCCACTAGCTATCTATTTTATGTTTGGTAGTGTATATATGTCCATGCCACTCTCTCACTTTGTCACAGCTTACCCTTCCCCCTCCCCAAATCCTCAAGTCCATTCTCTAGTAGGTCTGTGTCTTTATTCCCGTCTTACCCCTAGGTTCTTCATGACCTTTTTTTTTTTTTTTCTTTTCTTAGATTCCATATATATGTGTTAGCATACGGTATTTGTTTTTCTCTTTCTGACTTACTTCACTCTGTATGACCGACTCTAGGTCCATCCACCTCACTACAAATAACTCAATTTCGTTTCTTTCTATGGCTGAGTAATATTCCATTGTATACATGTGCCACATCTTTTTATCCATTCATCTGTCGATGGACACTTAGGTTGCTTCCATGTCCTGGCTATTGTAAATAGAGCTGCAATGAACATTTTGGTACACGACTCTTTTTGAATTATGGTTTTCTCAGGGTATATGCCCAGTAGTGGGATTGCTGGGTCGTATGATAGTTCTATTTTTAGTTTTTTAAGGAACCTCCATACTGTTCTCCATAGTGGCTATATCAATTTACATTCCCACGAACAGTGCAAGAGGGTTCCCTTTTCTCCACACCCTCTCCAGCATTTATTGTTTGTAGATTTTTTGAAGATAGCCATTCTGACCGGTGTGAAATGATATCTCATTGTAGTTTTGATTTGCATTTCTCTAATGATTAATGATGTTGAGCATTCTTTCATGTGTTTGTTGGCAATCTGTATATCTTCTTTGGGGAAATGTCTATTTAGGTCTTCTACCCATTTTTGGATTGGATTGTTTGTTTTTTTGATATTGAGGTGCATCAGCGGCTTGTAAATTTTGGAGATTAATCTTTTGTCAGTTGCTTCATTTGCAAATATTTTCTCCCATTCTGAGGGCTGTCTTTTCATCTTGTTTATGGTTTCCTTTGCTGTGCAAAAGCTTTTAAGTTTCATTAGTCCTATTTGTTTATTTTTGTTTTTATTTCCATTTCTCTAGGAGGTGGGTCAAAATGGATCTTGCTGTGATTTATGTCATAGAGTGTTCTGCCTATGTTTTCCTCTATAAGCTTGACAGTGTCTGGCCTTACACTTAGGTCTTTAATCCATTTTGAGTTTATTTTTGTGTATGGTGTTAGGGAGTGTTCTAATTTCTTTCTTTTACATGTAGCTGTCCAGTTTTCCCAGCACCACTTATTGAAGAGGCTGTCTTTTCTCCACTGTATATTCTTGCCTCCTTTATCAAAGATAAGGTGACCATATGTGCATGGATTTATCTCTGGGCTTTCTATCCTGTTCCATTGATCTATATTTCTCTTTTTGTGCCAGTACCATACTGT
This sequence comes from Balaenoptera ricei, assembly GCF_028023285.1. Lineage (NCBI taxonomy): Eukaryota > Metazoa > Chordata > Mammalia > Artiodactyla > Balaenopteridae > Balaenoptera > Balaenoptera ricei. The sequence goes on from NC_082643.1 coordinate 84,604,857, forward strand.
CTTGATTACAGTAGTTTTGTAGTATAATCTTAAGTCAGGGAGCCTGATTCCTCCATCTCCGTTTTTCTTTCTCAAATTGCTTTGGCTATTCAGGGTCTTTTGTGTTTCCATACAAATTGTGAAATTATTTGTGCTAGTTCTGTGAAAAATGCCAGTGGTAGTTTGATAGGGATTGCATTGAATCTGTAGATTGCTTTGGATAGTATAGTCATTTTCACAATGTTGATTCTTCCAATCCAAGAACACGGTATATCGCTCCATCTATTTGTATCATCTTTAATTTATTTCATCAATGTTTTATAATGATGATTAGTGATGTAGATGGCTGTTGGCCATCTGTACGCTTCTTTAGAAAAATGTCTATTCAGATCCTCTGCCCATTTTTTAATTGTATTGTTCATTTTTCATTGATCAGACAATAAGAAAAAAATAAAAGGAATCCAAAATGGAAAGGAAGAAGTAAAACAATCACTGTTTGCAGGTGACATGATACTACACATAGAAAACCCTCAGAACACCACCAAAAAACTCTGGAGCTCATCAATGAATTAAGTAAAGTTGCAGGATAAAGATTAACATACAGAAATCTGTTGCATTTCTAACAATGAACTATCAGAAAGAGAAATTAAGAAAACAATCCTATTTACAATCACATCAAAAGGAAAATGCCTAGGAATAAATCTAAGGAGGTAAAAGACCTGTACTTGGAAAACTATGAGACACTGATGAAAGAATTTAAAGATGGCACAAACGGATGGAAGGATATAACATGTTCATGGATTGGAAGAATTAATATTGTTAAAATGACATAATACCCAAGTAATCTACAGATTCAGTGAAATCCCTATCAAAATACCAATGGCATTTTTCACATAACTAGAACAAATAATTCTAAAATTTGTATGGAAGCACAAAAGAACCAGAATAGCCAAAACAATCTTGAGAAAGAGGATCAAAGCTGAAGGTATCATGTTCCCTGTTTTCAAACTATGCTACAAAGCTACAATTATTAAAACAGTATGGTACTGGCACAAAAACAGACACAAAGATCAATTTACAGAATAGAGAGCCCAGAAATGAACCCATACTTATATGGGCAATTAATCTAGGAAAAACGAGGTAAGAATATACAATGAGGGAAAGACAGTCTCTTCAATAAATGGTGTTGGGAAAACTGGACAGCTACATTAAAAAGAAACAAACTAGACTACTCTCTCACAACATGCACAAAAGTAAATTCAAAATGGATTAAAGATTTAAATGTAAGACCTGAAATCATGAAACTTCTAGAAGAAAACATAGGCAGGATTCTCTTTGACATCCATCTTAGTAATATATTTTTTTTGGTTATGTCCCCTCAGGCAAGGGAAAGAAAAGCAAAAATAAACAAATGAGACCACATCAAACTAAAAATCTTTTGCACAGCAAAGGAAACTGTCAACAAAACGAAAAGACAATCTACTGAATGGTAAAGATATTTGCAAATGATGCAGCTTATAAGGGGTTAATATCTAAAATATATAAAGAACGCTTACAACTCAACATCAAAAAAATGCAAGCAATCCCTGAATTATAAACACGATCCCAGTTTCCATGACTTTAATACCTGGGCTCATGAAGCATCATGGGAATATAAGATTTCTATAAACAATAGATGCATTTGTTTTCACTACTGCACATTAATGTTTCGCAAATATTTGAGCAGACCTAAGTCTGTGGATATATTTGGCTGTCAAACGTGCTTTTTCAAATTCAGTTAATGACAACTTCAACTTTCCAGTTGCTCAGGCAAAAAAAATGTACACTTAATTTGTTCTTTATTTTTACCACCCACATCCATTTCATCAGGAATTTCTCTTGACACTACCCTCAGTTGCATCCAGTACCTAATCACTTCTCATCTCCTATACTGCTATGACTGTGGTACTAGACACCATCATTTCTCACCTGGGTCATTCCAACAGTCTCCAGACTCCTAATTGGACTCCTTGTTTCAGATCTTGCTCATATTTGTTCTATTCCTAAAATAGCCACTAGAGTTATCCTTTTAAAAGATAAGTCAAATCATATCTCTCCTCACTTCATTCCCTCTATATCTTCCCATCTCACATAGAACAAAAAACACAAAATCTTAGCATAGCCTACAAAGACCCACATAAGCTGCATCACCCTCCCACATACACATGCAAACAGATAGACACTCGTTCACACATTTCTGTCAAATCCCACCTTCTTCTTTAACCTTCTGCTCCAGTCACTAAGGCCTCCTTGTTTTTTTCTCATCTCAACCAGAAGCATATTTCTGTATCAGGATCTTCATATTTATTACTCCTTTTACATGGAACTTTTCAACTGCATGCATAGCTGGCCCCTTCATCACCTTCAAGTCTCTGAAATTACCAACTTGTCAGTGTGGTTTCTTTTTTCTTAATACCCTATTTAACACTGAAATCTATTATTTATCTTGGGTCTTCTAAAATATTACTTCATGAATTATCTACATTGAATGACCAACTCTTTTAAATTCCCAACCCTTTGCAGAATGATACATTTGTAAAATAAAATAGAAATTTCATGGAAATGTAAAATTGCTATAAAAGTTTCTAAGCACTTACTCTCATTTTCTGTACTTATTTCATTGTGGACTAGTGACACAAAGTACTGTGTCTCACAAACCTGTAGGTATTAATACATAATGGCTGGGGATCATATAGAAGTGCAGATTCTATTTTAGTAGGCATATGGCAAGGCCAGAGATTCTGCATTTCTACAAGTTCTTAGGCTGATGCTGTTCCTTATTAATATTTGGAGTAGGAATTCTTGCAAAGCAGAGTCTGCAGAGATGATTAAAGTGTCAGCACTTAATTTGGAAGCTCTAAGCCTAGGGGAGTTTCAGAAATAGCAGGAAATGAAGGCAGCAAGGAACAAAAAAGAAGCAATGAGATATGATTCTTTACCATATTCACTGCAGGGTGTTAACATAGTCAACAAGTTGCTCTGAAGTGTATTCACAAGGCACCCACGTTTTCAAGAAAGATTGCAAGGAGAAAATTAAGAAAGAGAAAGGAGGAGGAATTATATTCAAAGCTGGTAATTCTCACCACATAGACAGCTGTCTCATTCATGTTTTTCAAGATCATCATCTGGCCTCTTAGTGGCCTCTCAGAAATCCGGATCCTTCACCTCATAGTAGGATATTTCTGCCAAGCCCAAAATTGGAGAGGACTGCCTAAAAATGGTAAGAAGTTAACTAACAAAAAGAAAAGGAATGCTGTCTAAGAAGGCACAGAAGTCTAAACTCAGTACATATCCATCAACAAATAATTTATTTAGTCCCCTTCCAAACTTTATTTTTCTCTATAATATGTGTAGAAGAACACAGCAAGGAGGCAGCTGTCTGCAAGTTAGGAAGGGTGGTCTCGCTAGAGACCAATCAGCCGGCATCTTGATCTTGAACTTCCCAGCCTTCAGAACTTCTCAACTGGCCCAGAAAGCTGTTTTCTCAGTTTTCAGCAAGCTCATCAACCATAGGATCCAATCCATTGCCAGCACAGGCTGTTACAACTCCAAGCTGAGTCCAGAGATGGGCTTTGGACTGTGCAGGCATAAAGGATAATAGTTTAAAAAAACAAATACACCAGAGGGCTGACAGCAGAAGCAACAAAAACTACAATCCTGCAGCCTGTGGAACAAAAACCACATTCACAGAAAGATAGACAAGATGAAAAGGCAGAGAGCTATGTACCAGATGAAGGAACAACATAAAACTCCAGAAAAACAACTAAATGAAGTGGAGATAGGCAACCTTCCAGAAAAAGAATTAAGAATAATGATAGTGAAGATGATCCAGGACCTCAGAAAAGAATGGAGGCAAAGATCAAGAAGATGCAAGAAATGTTTAACAAAGACCTAGAAGAATTAAAGAACAAGCAAACAGAGATGAACAACACAACAACTAAAATGAAAACTCCACTAGAAGGAATCAATAGCAGAATAACTGAAGCAGAAGAACAGATAAGTGACCTGGAAGACAGAATGGTGGAATTCACTGCCTCGGAACAGACTAAAGAAAAAAGACTGAAAACAAATGAAGACAGCCTAAGAGACCTCTGGGACAACATTAAACACAACAACATTCGCATTATAGGGGTGCCAGAAGAAGAAGAAGAGAGAAAGGACCCGAGAAAATCTTTGAGAGATTATAGTCAAAAACTTCCCTAACATGGGAAAGGAAATAGCCACCCAAGTCCAGGAAGCACAGAAAGTCCCATACAGGATAAACCCAAGGAGAAACCCACCCAGACACATAGTAATCAAATTGGAAAAAATTAAAGGCAAAGAAAAATTATTGAAAGCAGCAAGGGAAAAATGACAAATAACATACAAGGGAACTCCCATAAGGTTAACAGCTGATTTCTCAGCAGAAACTCTACAAGCCAGAAGGGAGTGGCATGATATACTTAAAGTGATGAAAGGGGAAAACCCACAACCAAGATTACTCTACCCAGCAAGGATCTCATTCAGATCTGATGGAGAAATTAAAACCTTTACAGAGAAGCAAAAGCTAAGAGAATTCAGCACCACCAAACCAGCTTTACATCAAATGCTAAAGGAACTTCTCTAGGCAGGAAACACAAAAGAAGGAAAAGACCTACAATAAAAAACAAAAACAATAAAGAAAATGGTAATAGGAACATACATATCGATAACTACCTTAAATCTAAATGGATTAAATGCTCCAACCAAAAGACATAGACTGGCTGAATGGATACAAAAACAAGACCCGAATATATGCTGTCTACAAGAGACCCACTTCAGACCTAGAGACACATACAGACTGAAAGTGAGGGGATGGAATAAGATATTCCATGCAAATGGAAATCAAAGAAAGCTGGAGTAGCAATTCTCATATCAGACAAACTAGACTTTAAAACAAAGGTACAAGAGACAAAGAAGGACACTACATAATGATCAAGGGATCAATCCAAGAAGAAGATATAACAATTGTAAATATTTATTCACCCAACATAGGAGCACCTCAATACATAAGGCAAATACCAACAGCCATAAAAGGGGAAATCGACAGTAACTCAGTCATAGTAGGGGAATTTAACACCCCACTTTCACCAATGGACAGATCATCCAAAATGAAAGTAAATAAGGAAACCCAAGCTTTAAATGATACATTAAACAAGGTGGACTTAATTGATATTTATAGGACATTCTACCCAAAAACAACAGAATACACTTTCTTCTCAAGTGCTCATGGAACATCATGAGGGAAATGAAAATCAAAACTACAATGAGATATCACATGTCAGAATGGTTATTACCAAACAACAACAACAACAACAACAAATAACAAGTGTTGGTAAGGATGTGGAGAAAAGGGAACTCTCATGCATTGTTGATAGGAATGTAAATTGGTACAGCCACTATGGAAAACAGTGTGGAGATTCCTCAATAAACAGGAATTCCACCCCTGGGTATTTATCTGAAGAAATCAAAAACACTAATTAGAAAAGATATATGCACCCCTATGTTCATTGCAGCATTATTTACAATAGGTAAGACATGGAAGCAACCTAAGTGCCCATCAATAGATGAATGGATAAAAAGATGATATATTCAACAATATTGATGGAACTAGAGGGTATTATGCTAAGTGAAATAAGTCAGACAGAGAAAGACAAATATGTATAATTTAACTACATGTGGAATCTAAAAAAAAAAGAAAAGAAACAACAAACACAACAAATCAAAAGCAGAGTTGTAGATACAGAGAACAAACAGGTTGTTTCTAGAAGAGAGTGGAGTGGGGAAAGGAATGAAATAGGTGATGAAGATTAAGAGGTACCAACTTCCAGTTGCAAAATAATTAAGTCATGAGTATGAAGTGAAGTGTGGGGATTATAGTCAATAACTAAGTAATATCTTTGTAGTCACATATCTATCATAACAAGACTTATAGAGGTGATCATTTTGAAATGTATAGGAAAAAAGTCACCACGTTGTGTAACAGGAACTCACATAGTGTTGTAGGTCAATTATACTTCAAAAACAAACAAACATATAAACAACCTCATAAAAAAAGAGATCAGATTTGTGGTTACAGTGGGAAGGGGGCGTTGTATGAAAGCAGACAAAAGATACTACAAAATCCAGTTATAAGATAAATTAGTACTAGGAATGTAACATATAACATGGTAAGTATAATTTACACTGCTGTATGTAATATGTGAAAGTTGTTAAAAGAGTAAATCCTAAGAGTTCTGATCACAAATTTTTTTTCTATTTCTTTAATTTTTTATCTATATGAGATGATGGATGTTCACTAAACTTGTGATAATTATTGTGTGATATATATAAGTCAAATCATTATGTTATACACCTCAAGTTTATACAGTGTTGCATGTGAATCATATCTCAATAAAACTGGAAGAAAAAACGCAGGGAGCAATGTCTTAAAAGAATTTTAGACAAAACATTTAAATTAAAGGCAAAATGATTTGATATCATTTCACAATATATACATAGATCAAATCATTATGTTGCACATCTTGAAATAATATAATGTATGTCAATTATATCATAATTTAAAAATGTAAAATAAAATAGTTAATTTTTTGTTAGGTGAATTTAGTCTCAATAAACATATTTTAAAAATATACTGTGATCCTTTTTGGAAATATTTAGAGTAATTGCTATAAATAAAATAGCAATGGAAAGACATTCTAACACATCTCAATTTTTGACAGGTTGTTTAGACAAAACATATTAGACTATTTTATTTGAATGATTTGATCAAAAGTTAGTTGATGTACATTATACTTTGAAAATGGAGAAATGAGCCTCCTGTTCAAGATCTCACTGAAGCTTATAGATAGATATATAGATGATAGGTAGATGGATAGATAGATAGATGGATAGATAGATAGAAATTGCCCAGAAGTTTTCAATAAATTCCTCATGGGAGTAATAGTTTGTATAATAAAACAACTACTAATTATAAAATTTTAAATAAAATGACTTAAGAAAGTGATTTTACCCTGGGATCAAATAGAAAATCAAAACTTCAGTTATAGTTAAGAAAAAAAATAATAAAAATGCTATATAGTAATATTTGCTCATGTTTTGAGTCTCATATAATGAGACTGTCACTATTATAATTTTTACCTTTTGCCAGAAATATCAAATTTAAAACTCATGGTAATCTATTAAGTCAATAATTGTGAATATTAAAAGGAAATATATATGAAAGTAAGAACATGGCTTGACACATATTATGTGTTGAAATAAACGGTTGTTGGGTTTTTAGTGTCAATGCTATTAATGAACATCAATGAATGTTTATTGAAACTTGAAGTACCTCCATGCTATTCAAATGACTATACTGAGCAGATTTATATTTGTGGTCAAAACTATAAGCATATGGTTTGTCCAGTAACAATGAACATTGTATATAATGAGAAGATTTATATATATATATGAAAATGAATATATATAAATGTATTTCAGATTCTTTTCCATTATAGGTTATAACACAATATTTAATACAATGCCTTGTGCTATACAGTAGGTCCTTGTTGTTTATCTATTCTATATATAGTAGTGTGTATCTGTTAATCCCAAATTCCTGTATATTGATCAAAGATTATAAAGTGGATTTTGAAAGCCTTTATTTAGACTATATGTGAACTTAATATATGTTAATTAATAAAACTGAATAATTTTTAATGTGTAAAAAAGAGTATAGTAATTTAAAAGATCTACCTGTTTGTCAATCAGGAGGATATTGGTGACTCTTAACAGCAGAATTTCAATGGTATGGTAGAGGAAGAGGCTAGACTGCAGTGGATTGAGAATGAAAAAAAATAAGAAAAATCAAAAGAATAGAAAGAGAAGTAAGGAAGTGGCTTTAAAGTTACATGTCAAGAAGATTGGCTGGAAAAGTAAGGAGAGGAACAGTGTATAAATGAGAGAAAATACAGGTTCAAAGAAGGATTTTTGTTAGACTTCTCATTGTTTATTTTTTTGTCTTGTTTTTTAATTAAGTTCACTAAAACGTTTGTACTGGTTTAGAAGATCGAGTAGAAATAAAGATATTCTTCAGTAACAGGGAGACGAGATAATGGGTGGGGTTATCAATCTGTATCTAAAGGATGAAGAATTGCACTTGAATAATGTAAAAAGTGTTCATCAGAAAGATTAAAAGGATGTTTTTTGTATAACTTGCCTGACTTTTCAAAGGGCTACAGTATATCTGTAATTAGGGCATAAATATTTTCTTTACTCTAGAATGTATCATATCTAAATGCCAAATTCACCAAAAGCAAACATATCATGTCCCTGTTTTAGGGACAGTAAAATGAACACCAAGTTCACATACTTTTTCCCCCAGAAAATTTTAGAAATTCCCAAATTTAAAAAGTGTTATTATGAATCAACACTGTTTATTCATAAGACCCCATGAATGTTACATGAGATTAAAATAAATTATTAATGGTTTAGTGAGCAGTGTAGTATTTAGCAGCCTGACAGTTCAGCTAGTAAAAACCTGAGTTTTGTTCTTTTAACCAGAATTTACTATTGTTAAAGACTTGGATTAATTATGAAATATTCTCTGCTTCTCATCTTTTCAACTTAATGTACATTTGAATATAAGCATAGTAACCACCTTTCTTTGCTTACCATATGTCACCTACTGGAATCACTGACTTGAGAATGGATGTTGCTACTTTAAATCTTGCAGTACCTACTAGCACTGAATAGTCACACAGAGAATGAAACGTGTAAATTCTCACACTGTATTACCTTCAATCACACATGAGAGACCCAAAGAAGTTACTGAACAGATTCTCATCTTCATTACCAATTCAGGGCTGTAATTTCTACCAAAAAATTATAATAATAATGGAATTGATGGGCCAGTTTTAGTTTATTCCAATTCGGTTATTTTATTTATTTATTTTTCCAGTCAGCACCAAAGAGGGGAAAAAGAACCATGTTAAAGAGGAAGTTGTTTTAGGAGATAGTTTACTCTTGAATATTAGATAAATGGGAGATAGATAGAATTTTAATTAAACTCTCCAGAGCCTCATCAGATTAACAGTGTTAAAACCGGCTTATTTATTTGCAAGGTCTGTTTTAGCTTTTCTGAATTAATCTCAATCATTTTCATTAGTGAAATCTTTAATTTGCTCCTTATTACAAATGAAAGGGGAGAGATTCACATCTATTGGATCTGAGATATAATCTGTGTTTAAGCTGCTTGGTGAATTATTTAGGCACAAGCATATTAGAAAGTTTAAAGACCCAGAGTCCTAGAACAGTAATAGATTTGTTTTGATTTAACATTTTTGTAACATTGTATGTAATATCATAGACTGTAGAGGGAGAGTGAGAATGTATATATATGTGTGTGTGTAAATATGTCTGTGGGCATGTTTTCTGGTACTGTGTCTTTCCAAGTCTATAAATTTATACATATTTTAGTAAAGCGTATATAAAGGATTACCTTTACAGAATTAACTAAATTTGGGGAGCATATGGTATATTTTTATTATTTTTACATATGGTTTAAACATTATAAGCTCTTTCATTTAATTTTCCACCTGAAAAAATTATCTAGTCCGGTATCCATAAATGCTTTTTCAAATCTTAAATTACAATTTGCCATAGAATACACTCTGAATTGGTCCCTTTTATAATAAGTACTTATTATATGATAAAATTTCCAAATGTTTATGCAGTCTGCTGAAAATAATTATTGTATCAGCTCATGGCTGAAGCTAGAAAATTTTCCCTCAGAAGAATTAAGTCTAAAGAATTCTGGATTAAATCTGGAATCAAGAATCTTGTATCTGGGTTCTTTTACTGTTTGCTTTCTTTTGTTTTGCGTGATTTTGGCGAAGGCACTGACTTTCTATAAGTTTGTGATTCATCATTTTTAAATGAATACAAAGATCTGCTTTGTTTATAGCAGTGTTACAAAGAGTCAATAACTGTAGAAGAAAATGACTTAGAACTCTTAAAAGTAATGCTTTATAATAAATATCCTCAGATAATTTTTATAATTTTATTTGATGTGTTTTGAACAGCATATATTTTAACAGGTATCTGACAAGGAAAATTATTCTTATTTCAGTTTCTGAAAGATGCCTGGTGCATAAAAAATGATAAAATACTACTATAAAAAATGTATATTAGTTATTAGGTATGTCTGTTGATTTGGTTGACTCATAAATAAAGGACATGTGAAAACATTAATATCTACAAGATACTGAAAAACCTATCCTAATTTAATCTAAGTGGATCTGATTTTTCATGAAAGTCTAAGAGGGCTTTAAAAAAAAAACCCTGTTTTTCCTATTTTCCCTCCTATCCCACTACACTGTTATCAAATGTGTTCTCTTTTTCTCTCTTCTATTACCCTTTCTTTACTGTTCCACATGCTATCTGTGCACCTATGGGCAGATTCGTTCCTGTTTTGGTGTCTCACTAGCCTCATGTGTGCAATGGGGATAATCATTTTACTCCATAGGGTTGTTTTGAGCAATAGGTAAATTAGTATTGAAAAGCAGTTAGAACAACACTTGGCAAAAATGAGTTCTTAATAATTTTCAGATAAATATTTGTAAATCAACCATCACATATTGTATTTTATGTTTTTGCATCACCCTACTAATTATGTGAAAGAAATCACTTTATTTCTCAGAGGTACATGAGAAACTTCAAAAAAAGTCCATGCATGTCTTACTTTAACAACGTGTCTCATTCCATTTCCTTAGGCAGCCGTCACATTTTTATGTACCTTACTGTGTATGCTACTCATTTGCCGATAATAAAATATTCTGTGTCCTCAGCAGTACAGACATCAGAATATTCACGTAAGAGATGATTCATCCAAATTCAGATCTCCATTTCCCTTAGTTATTTTTCCCCCTAGTTCTTCATACAATGTCTTCAGCACAGTAGATTCTGAAATCTTGCCTGTAATTAAGATTTTTAATGAGATTATATACATAAATAAATTAATGTTTTTATTCTAATAACCAAAAACAATACCAGGAACATATTTTGTTCTCATTTTTTAAAAAAGGAGATTTTCAGCAAGGAAAATTCCTAATAGGCAATTTCCTACCTCCAATAAATTGAATCATGGGTTTGCACATTTTTCTTTTAATGAGAAGTCCATAAAGAAAAACACATTTAACCCAAAATTCCAAATCAAATACAGTTTATTATTTAATCTGCTGAGAATTTTAAAGCCATAATTATATCCTTTTTATTTTTATAGATTTTTCACTCTTCCTTATTTGTGTGTCTTAAGTCCTTTTAACATGATATAACAGAAGTTGTTATATCATGTCCTTTTAGCAATAAACAATTTATAGGATTTCATTAATATTCCTTCCTTTCTTCCTTTCTCTTTTTCTCCCTTCCTTCCTTCCTTTCTTTCTTTCTTTCTTTCTTTCTTTCTTTCTTTCTTTTCTCTCTTTCATTCTTTCTTTCATTTTTTGTCTACTAATAATATCATTGATTCTATTTTTTCTATATTATTATGACCCAATCTATGGTTAAAAGCATAACAAATTTAGAATTGGTTTTCTCACTTTGACTCTTATAAGAATCTAGTTTATAATTTCCATAGGCCAGGAACACAGTTACTCAATATATAATTGTTGAGCAGTCATTGTGCAAAAATGGAAGCCATTCAATTCTTAATAGATTTTACCTCATGAGATGTAAGAGACAACACTGTTATGATCTGTATCCCTTTTCAGAGTTCCTTGAATTTTTCTGACCAAGTCCAGCATTCCCGAACAAGTTCACTTTTTTTCTTTCTCACAATACCTTCCTCTGAGAAGGATCTACATGTCCTCGGGTAGAATTAGGAAATAGGATTACATTGAGAAACTTTTATACCTGCATCAATCAGAACGGTAGAGGAACAGGGTTATAACTTTTGGGATAAACTGAAAATGAAATCCAAACATATCTGATTATTCCAACCCCTTGTAAAAGGGACAAGTCCCTGAGTAAAATTAGCCTTATCTCAAATGAATCAAGATGTACAGGAAAATGCAAGGATGTTGTACAAGTCTCCTTACTTCTATAAGCACTGTTAATTAGTCTTCTGGGGATGATAAAGTGACCTAGGTTTGTTACCACTTTTTCAGTTTCAACATTGTCTTGTTTAGTTAATCATCTAACTGTAGCTTTTTTTGTTGTTGTTGTTCCATTATCAGACAGGACAGGCAAAGCAACACAGATCCACAAATACCCAATTTCTTTCTAATGGATATAAGCCAAGGCAGTGTGATTTTCATCAGTTTTGCAACTGCATAGCAAATTCATTATTCAAGATTTCCTCAGCGATCTCATGTTTTGCTGTATATACTTATCTGAAACTCATTTCTAGATTTTTTCCATGTTTATGATAGCTAAGTAATATGTTGCTTTTTCTCTGATTACAGTTGATTTTATATGCTTTTTTTCATTATATTATCATGATCAGGAGGTGAGGAGGGCTACTAGAACTTAAATGATAAGGAGTGGTTCTTGGTGTAATGACTATTGGAACCTATATAATTGTTCAACCTTTAACTGTGTTCTTAACTCACTACAGCCATACTTGCAGGAATATAAATGTTCTATAGCCCTCTCCATAGTATTTTATCCCCTCATTTATTCTCATAGTCTGGCTGACCTACAGACATTTGCTAAATTTACTAACATAGCCCATTTTTTTGCTACTAACTAAAATTCTTCCTGCAATGAAATAGATGTCATTTTATGATCTTTACTTTCTATTTTGGATTGAATTATGGTCCCTCAAAAGATATGTCCACCAGGAAACTGTGAATGTGACTTTATTTATAAAAATGGTCTTTGCAGGTGTAACTAAATTAAGATACTTGAGATGAGATCATCCTAGATTTTGGGTGAGCCCTAAATCCAATGACAGGTGTCCTTAGAAGACAGAGGTGGAGGGAGACTTGAGACCCAGAGACACAGGGGAGAAGGCCATGTGAAGACAGAAGTAGAGATTAGACTTATGCTATCAGAAGCCAAGGAATATGTGAAGCTATCAGAAGCTGGAAGAGGCCAGGATGGATTCTTGAAGGGAGTGCGGGCCTGACAACACCTTGATTTTGAACTGGCTTCCTTCAAAACTGTAAAAGAATAAATTTCTGTTGTTTTAAGCTACCAAATTTGTGGTAATGTTACAGCAACTCTAGGACACTAGTACACTGCTACTCCATGTGAAGATTCTTTGAATGATTGTGATTAAATATACATGTTAAAGATAATAAGGAAAATAGTGACCAAAATGCAGACCGTGATTCCTGGCAAAGAACTGTTTCCAAAGTGAATTTTGTATGTTTAATATTCAATTATTTGGCAGTTATAACTGTAAGAATATGTGTATGTACATATTTATTGAATAAATTTTATTGGAAAATTTGGAATTATATGAATTCTAGACTGGAACAGAAAGATTCAAGGAAGTCATAAAAGAGGTAGAAAATTAGACAGAATAGGCTCTTATAGCTCATGATATAACACCTGTTGAAAATGCAGTTGCAAAAATCTTTACTCAGTGATTTACTCAACAATTATATATTGAGTAGCTATATTCTTGGTCTGACCAAATTCTTATGACAGATGAAATGAGAAGTCAATTCTAATTTTTGGAAAGAATAATGGCTCCACAGAGCCTGTATTTGTTTATCAACATTTTATCAGTGAGTTATACATGTGGGACAGAAATATCCGTTACAAAAAATACATGCTTTTACAATACAACCAAACATCCCATCCTTACTGTGAACACAGACAAACTTAAATTAGCACTACACACCTAGGCAAAAGAATAACCAACCACGCACCATTTCATTTGAACATTCTCAGGTACATTTTCATGCTTGCCCTTGGTGGCCAAATGCCTTCTGAATAAACATAATCCACTTTAGAACCAACACAATTGGTGATTCGAGATTTGGATTTTTGTATTTCTTCATATATATCACCTGTTTAAAATTATAGATCATTTAGATTTATCAATTGTATACATCCTCTTGAATTCACTGGGAAACATGTTGCCTCATGCCAAGTTTGGGACTCAAGCAAGGTCTTTTAGATTATTGTCCAAATGAGTGAAGATCTTCTTTTACACACATAAAACAGGAGTTTTAGCCACTGCCCTGGGTTTTGACTTTGAAATGTTAATCTGTTTGCCGTTGATAGAGATTACAGTAGGGAGAGCCAGGGCAGTTACAGTTAGGTCCTGACACCCTGGCATGCAGCCTGACTGGATATTGCAGAGCTCTAAATCTGCCTGTCAGGAGATGGGACACAAAGGTAACAACTGCCAATTAAATCAAATCGCTTAGAGTAAATTGGACAAATTTTGTTAGCTTCTTGCCTATCCTGGCTGAGAGCCACATCAGCAAGGGCAATGATGTTAAGTTTGGGATTGAACTTGTGGCTGAACAAACTAATTCAGCAGATGCTTCCAGCAACTGTGTTAGGCTGATTAAAAGCAGCTCCACGGTCAACTCAAATTGTTTTCCATATTGATGTTTTGTTGTCACCAAATGAGTTGTAATTTCCTGGAGAAGGGGATAGAGGTTCAAAAAGAGATGCTTCATTTAGGATGTGGAACAGAGTGCCAGTCACATAAAAATGCTCAATTTATATGGTTCAATTGCAATTGAACTAAATCGATTCTTTCATTCAAACAAGCTTTGTTTACTCAGACTGTCTCTTTAAATACAAAAGCAAAGTAAATAATATGAAATATATATATAATATATATATATATATACTTTCTTAATTTATAGCCATGTAGCAATCTGGCATACCCTTTATCAGTTAAGCTGCCTCAATCCTTAAAAACATAAGCTATGACAGGACATTCAACTCCATTAAAAATATTCTTATTTAGGAATCTAGTCTTATTGTTGTGATAAACTTCCTTCTGAGTAGAAGAGAATAGGACTAAAATGTGCTTGTTCTTCTCCATTACTTATACACCACAGTTTAGAGCTGTCAGCTTATTCTCATGATATATAAAACAAAGCTTGACTAATTGGTCAGGTATTAATGAAAATGGTAGTTATTCATACATTCACTTATTTCTACAGAAATTACCCAAACTTCTAAAATATATTTATATTTCTTGTAATTATTTTTTTAAACTAGTTACATGGTACAGGAGACAAAATTTATTTATCTTTTCCATCAGTCCCTACCCTATTCTTTCAATCAGTCCATGTAGCTAGAAATAAAATCTAAACAGAGCCCCTAATGGTAAGAAAGTTTATGCATACACACGCACATGCGTGCACACACACAGAGGCAAAACTACAACAAAAATTCAACAATGCATGGAACAAAATCACAACAACTCAAGTTAATTTCTTCAAAAAAATGGTCTAAAATATTTCAAGATTTTAGAGAAGGCTTCCTTTCTTTGCTTTCACATCCATGTTATCAATCTCATACATAATTTCATTTTAATGCTTTACTAAATTTTGTTACAGTTATTAGATATTTAAAAAAAATAGTAAACCAAATACCCAACACCTAAAATAAAGTTATGTTAAAAGAAAGAATATAGAAGAGGATTATTAGATACAGTATTGGAAATGTTGTTCTAGACAAGCAGTGAGTATTCACAAAAGCATAACTCAAATAAAGTGATTTTGTGAAAATGGTGGTATACACCAAGTGTATTAGGAGAGTGTGCTGAGTTTTTTCAAGCCACCAATTCTCTCTCTCTCTCTTTTGCAATTTAGGAAAAAATAGACCCTTCTTAGAGAGCAATTTCTAATTTAGAGTAAAAATTTAAATCACAGACTTTATGATTTTTTTCTATAAATTTATTTTTATTTTTAATTAATTAATTAATTAATTTAATTAATTTATTTTTTGGCCACGTCACACAGCATACGGGATCTTAGCTCCCTGACCAGGGATCAAACCCATGCCCCCTGTAGTGGAAGCATGGAGTCTTAACCACTGGACCACCAAGGAAATCCCAATAACTTTTTTAAAAATTACCATACAAATGACCCAAACTTAGAGGCAGGACTCCTTAATCAATATCACTAAATCAGATACTGATCCATCTTAACACCAAACCGGATTTTTGTGAATCAGTTGATGCAAACAAAAGAATGTGGAAGATGAAGTCATTGTAGAATTTAAACTCCCCAAAATTTACCATTGGTATGAATAATTGCCTTTCCGATCTATCTCCACATATTTGCTTTGAATATTTTCAGGTGAAAAATCCTAATTATTAAGTAAATTTTAAGTTTCTCAACTCAATGAAGAGTGCTGGATGTAATTCATTTAGTCAGTACCTCCCCCATGTTGTATAAACTTTACCATTTCAGTGTATTCCAGATAATTTCCAATTGCCAGTATTTGTAAATTTTACCTCAATGCTTTTTCTGAGACCAAAGGAGGAACTTTTGCTTAAGAAAGAGCTCCTTGGGACTTCCCTGATGGTGCAGTTGTTAAGAATCCACCTGCCAATGCAGGGGACACGGGTTTGAGTCCTGGTCCAGGAAGATCCCACATGTCTTGGAGCAAATAAGCCCATGAACCACAACTACTGAATCTGTGCTCTATAAGTAGAGAGCAAAAGAAAGGGAAGGAGAGTGGCTGTAGTAAATCTTCCAAAGAGTAGATTTTAATTGTCCCCAAAAGATGGCATTCACCTGGATGACATTTGAGCAGTGTCACTAGAAAGAACTGGTTAAATTCAAGTACATACATTTATTTTATATTGCTGTAATTCACCTTGATGAAAGCTCGACAGGATGATGTCAATAGTTCTCATGTTAGGAAAAGAAAAATTGGGGTAGTAGGGACACATAGGGAACAACAGAGAGTACAAATGTTTATGGAAAGATTCTTTACAGTATTAATTTAGAGAGTTTTAACTTCACTTTCAGGTTTGACAGGCAATCTTGTTATGAGAATAACTTTATTGGTCCTCTGACTCCTTTGGGTGCTTCACTCAAAATAATTTTGTTAGAAGGCCTAGTGACTGAACAAAGTTTTACTGAGTCTCAGTCAGTAAACCAAAAGATGGGAGTATTTACAGACTTGGAGGGACTTGTTAGCTGGATGCCAGTCTCCAGTGAGATTTTCTTCTGTTTTGTTTTCTGACCTATACAGACCTTTTTCTTTGTTCCCATCCTGTTTTTATTATGATAGCACATGTCAAAATCTTATGAAAAAAAATCTGGTAAATAATTTTACACAATTTGTTTCTATTTTTATTTTTAAAGTTCAGGAGAGGTTACAGTACATACAATGGCATATACATTTATACAATTAGGGGCTACAAGAAGGGGAAGATTATATCATTACTTAAAGTTATAATCAAAGAGGTAAGTCAGTCAAGTAAGACCAACTGAGAGGATATAGGAGTTTAAGGTTTTCTTTTAAGACTCTGACATCTGGACAAATCATTCCTGTGAGTGATAGGAGCTTCCTAGTTTTTGAAGGGTTGGCTAGACAGAGAACACCTGCAAAGTAGGAGATCTGCACATTGTCAAATGAGCAGAGTTCTGAAACAAATTCAAAGAACATTTGAAATATGATACAGAAGAGAACTCAGAGCCAGACACAAATCTGGATGACCATTATGGGTCAGTCAGCATAAGGGCAAAAAATTCAAACACCTATGAATATTCAGAGTTTCCGGACCTTGAGTTAATATGAAAATAAAAATGAATTAATCATACTCCGTGGCTTGGAAACTTAGCCAAATAACAGTGGAAGACATGGAGCCATAGGAAACGCTTGCTTTGTTTGTTTGTTTGTTTTTTAATAGCAGCTCTATTGAGATATATTTCACTTATCATAAAATTAACCCATTTAAATTATACAATTCAGTATATTCAGTTTAATATACTTACCAAGTTGTGTAATCATCACCATTAACAGTCACTCCCCGTTTCCCCCTAATTCTTCCCAGCCCTAGGCAACCACTGACCTACTTTCTGTGGTTGTGCCTGTTCTGCACAGTTCATAAATATGAAATTATACAATGTCTGTTCTTTTGTATCTGGTTTCTTTCACTTATCATAATGCTTTTAAGGTTCATCCATGTTGTAACATGTATCAAATAGTCACTTTATTTTTATTGTTGAAAAATAGTCCCATTGTAAACATATGTACAGTTTGTTTATTCATCCATATATTGATGGACATGTGGGTATTTTCTACCTTTTGGCTGTAATGAAAATACTGCTAAGAACATTCATTTATCATCTTTTGTGTGGACACATGTATTTATTTCTAATGGGTTTATAACTACCAATGGAATTTCTGGGTCATATACAAATTATTTTATTTTATTTTATTTTATTTTATTTATTTTATTTTATTTATTTTATTTTATTTTATTTTTTATACAGCAGGTTCTTATTAGTTATCAATTTTATAAACATCAGTGTATACATGTCAATTCCAATCACCCAATTCATCATACCACCACCCCCACCCCCCCGCGCTTTCCCCGCTTGGTGTCCATATGTTTGTTCTCTACATCTGTGTCTCAATTTCTGCCTTGCAAACAAGTTCATCTGTACCATTTTTCTAGGTTCCCCATATATACGTTAATATACGATATTTGTTTTTCTCTTTCTGACTTACTTCACTCTGTATGACAGTCTCTAGATCCATCCACGTCTCAGCAAATCACCCAATTTTGTTCCTTTTTATGGCTGAGTAATATTCCATTGTATATATGTACCACAACTTCTTTATCCATTCGTCTGTCAATGGGCACATAGGTTGCTTCCATGACCTGGCTATTGTAAATAGTGCTGCAATGAACATTGGGGGTGCATGTGTCTTTTTGAATTATGCTTTTCTCTGGGTAAATGCCCAGTAGTGGGATTGCTGGAACATACGGTAATTCTATTTTTAGATTTTTATGGAACCTCCATACTGTTCTCCATAGTGGCTATACCAATTTACATTCCCACCAACAGTGCAAGAGGGTTCCCTTTTCTCCACACCCTCTCTAGCATTTGTTGTTTGTAGATTTTCTGATGATTCCCATTCTAACTGGTGTGAGGTGATACCTCATTGCAGTTTTGATTTGCATTTCTCTAATAATTAATTATGTTGAGCAGCTTTCCATGTGCTTCTTGGCCATCTGTATGTCTTCTTTGGAGAAATGTCTATTTAGGTCTTCTGCCCATTTTTGGATTGGGCCGTTTGTTTTTTTAATATTGAGCTGCTTGAGCTGTTTATATATTTTGGAGATTAGTCCTTTGTCTGTTGATTCGTTTGCAAATATTTTCTCCCATTCTGAGGGTTGTCTTTTTGTCTTGTTGGTAGTTTCCTTTGCTTTGCAAAAGCTTTTAAGTTTCATTAGGTCCCATTTTTTTATTTTTCTTTTTATTTCCATTAATCTAGGAGGTGGATCAAAAAAGATTTTGCTGTGATTTATGTCAAAGAGTGTTCTTCCTATGTTTTCCTCTAAGAGCTTTATAGTGTCCGGTCTTACATTTAGGTCTCTAATCCATTTTGAGTTTAGTTTTGTGTATAGTATTAGGGAGTGTTCTAATTTCATTCTTTTACATGTAGCTGTCCAGTTTTCCCAGCACCACTTATTGAAGACACTGTCTTTTCTACATTGTATATCCTTTCCTCCTTTGTCATAGATTAGTTGACCATAGGTGCATGGGTCAATCTCTGGGCTTTCTATCCTGTTCCATTGATCTATATTTCTGTTTTTATGCCAGTACCATATTGTCTTGATTACTGTAGCTTTGTAGTATAGTCTGAAGTCAGGGAGTCTGATTCCTCCAGCTCTGTTTTTTTTTTCCCTCAAGACTGCTTTAGCTATTCAGGGTCTTTTGTGTCTCCATACAAATTTTAAGATTTTTTATTCTAGTTCCATAAAAAATGCAATTGGTAATTTAATAGGGATTGCAATGAATCTGTAGATTACTTTGGGTAGTATAGTCATTTTCAAAATATTGATTCTTCCAATCCAAGAACATGGTATATCTCTCCATCTGTTGGTATAATCTTTAATTTCTTTCATCAGTGTCTTATAGTTTTCTGCATACAGGTCTTTTGTCTCCCTAGGTAGGTTTATTCCCAGGTAATTTATACTTTTTGTTGCAATGGTAGATGGGAGTGTTTCCTTAATTTCTCTTTCAGATTTTTCATCATTAGTGTATAGGAATGCAAGAGATTTCTGTGCCTTAATTTTGTATCCTGCAACTTTACCAAATCCATTGATTAGCTCTAGTAGTTTTCTGGTGACATCTTTAGGATTCTCTATGTATAATATTATGTCATCTGCAAACAATGACAATTTTACTTCTTCTTTTCCAATTTGGATTCCTTTTATTTCTTTTTCTTCTCTGATTGCCATGTCTAGGACTCCAAAACTATGTTGAATAATAGTGGTGAGAGTGGACATCCTTGTCTCATTCCTGATCTTAGAGGAAATGCTTTCAGTTTTTCACCATTGAGAATGATGTTTGCTGTGGTTTTGTCATATATGGCCTTTATTATGTTGAAGTAGGTTCCCTCTATGCCCACTTTCTGGAGAGTTTTTATCATAAATGGGTGTTGAATTTTGTCAAAAACTTTTCCTGCATCTATTGAGATGATCATATGGTTTTTATTCTTCAATTTGTAATATGGTGTATCACATTGACTCATTTGCGTATATTGAAGACACCTTGGATCCCTGGGATAAATCCCACTTGATCATGGTGTATGATCCTTTTAATATGTTGTTGGATTCTGTATGCTAGTATTTTGTTGAGGATTTTTGCATGTATGTTCATCCGTGATATTGGTCTGTAAGTTTCTTTTTTTGTAGTATCTTTGTCTGGTTTTGGTATCAGGATAATGGTGGCCTCATAGAATGAGTTTGGGAGTGTTCCTTCCTCTGCAATTTATTGGAAGAGTTTGAGAAAGATGGGTGTTAGCTCTTCTGTAAATGTTTGATAGAATTCACCTGTGAAGCTACCTGGTCCTGGACTTTTGTTTGTTGGAAGATTTTTAATAACAGTTTCAATTTCATTGCTTGTGACTGGTCTGTTCATATTTTCTATTTCTTCCTGGCTCAGTCTTGGAAGGTTATACTTTTCTAAGAATTTGTCCATTTCTTCCAGGGTGTCCATTTTATTGGCATAGAGTTTCTTGTAGTAGTCTCTTAGGATGCTTTGTTTTTCTGCGGTGTCTGTTGTAACTTCTCCTTTTTCATTTGTAATTTTATTGATTTGAGTCCTCTCCCTCTTTTTCTTGATGAGTCTGGTTAATGTTTTATCAATTTTGTTTATCTTCTCATTGAACCAGCTTTTAGTTTTATTCATCTTTGCTATCATTTTCTTTGTTTTTGTTTCATTTATTTCTGATCTGATCTTTATGATTTCTTTCCTTCTGCTAACTTTGGGTTTTGTTTGTTCTTCTTTCTCTAGTTCCTTTAGGTGCAAGGTTAGATTGTTTATTTGAGATTTTTCTTGTTTCTTGAGGTAAACTTGTATAGCTATAAACTTCCCTCTTAGAACTGCTTTTGCTGCATCCCATAGGTTTTGGATTGTCGTGTTTTCATTGTCATTTGTCTCTAGGTTATTTTTGATTTCCTCTTTGATTTCTTCAGTGATCTCTTGGTTATTTAGTAACGTATTGTTTAGCCTCCATGTGTTTTTGTTTTTTACGTTTTTTCCCCTCTAATTCATTTCTAATCTCATAGTGTTGTGGTCAGAAAGATGCTTGATATGATTTCAATTTTCTTAAATTTATTGAGGCTTGATTTGTGACCCAAGATGTGATCTATCCTGGAGAATGTTCCATGTGCCCTTGAGAAGAAAGTGTAATCTGCTGTTTTTAATGGAATGTCCTATAAATATCACTTAAATCTATCTGGTCTATTGTGTCATTTAAAGCTTCTGTTTCCTTATTTATTTTCATTTTGGATGATCTGTCCATTGGTGTAAGTGAGGTGTTAAAGTCCCCCACTACCACTGTGTTACTTTCGAGTTCCTCTTCTATAGCTGTTAGCAGTTGCCTTACGTATTGAGGTGCTCCTATGTTGGGTGCATATATATTTATAATTGTTATATCTTCTTCTTGGATTGATCACCTGACCATTATGTAATGTCCTTCCTTGTCCCTTGTAGCATTCTTTATTTTAAAGTCGATTTTATCTGATATGAGTATTGCTACTCCAGTTTTCTTTTGAATATCTTATTCTATACCCTTACTTTCAATCTTTATGTGTCCCTAGGTCTGAAGTGGGTCTCTTGTAGACAGCATATCGATGGGTCTTGTTTTTGTATCCATTCAGCAAGCCTTTGTCTTTTGGTTGGAGCATTTAATCCATTCACGTTTAGGGTAATTATTGATATGTATGTTCCTATGACCATTTTCTTAATTGTTTTGGGTTTGTTTTTGTAGGTCCTTTTCTTCTCTTGTGTTTCCCACTGAGAGAAGTTCCTTTAGCATTTGTTGTAGAGCTGGTTTGGTGGTGCTGAATTCTCTTAGCTTTTGCTTGTCTGTAAAGCTTTTGATTTCTCCATTGAACCTTAATGAGATCCTTGTTGGGTAGAGTAATCTTGGTTGTAGGTTCTTCCCTTTCATCACTTTAAGTATATCATGCCACTGCCTTCTGGCTTGTAGAGTTTCTGCTGAGAAATCAGCTGTTAACCTTATGGGAGTTCCCTTGTATGTTATTTGTCATTTTTCTCTTGTTGCTTTCAATAATTTTTCTTTGTCTTTAATTTTTGCCAACTTGATTACTATGTGTCTTGGCATGTTTCTCCTTGCATTTCTCCTTGGGACTCTCTGTACTTGCTGGACTTGAGTGGCTATTTCCTTTCCCATGTTAGGGAAGTTTTTGACTATAATCTCTTCATATATTTTCTCAGGTCCTTTCTTTCTTCTCCTTCTGGGACCCCATAATGCAAATGTTGTTGTGTTTAATGTTGTCTCAGAGGTCTCTTAGGCTGTCTTCATTTCTTTTCAGTCTTTTTTCTTTATTCTGTTCCACAGCAGTGAATTCCACCATTCTGTATTTCAGGTCATTTATCTGTTCTTCTGCCTCAGTTTTTCTGTTATTGATTCCTTCTAGTGTAGTTTTCATTTCAGTTTTTGTATTGTTCATCTCTGTTTGTTTGTTCTTTAATTCTTCTAGGTCTTTGTTAAACATTTCTTGCATCTTCTTGATCTTTGCCTCCATTGTTTTTCTGAAGCCCTGGATCATCTTCACTCTCATTATTCTGAATTCTTTTTCTGGAAGGTTGCCTTTTTCCACTTCATTTAGTTGTTTTCATGGGGTTTTATGTTGTTCCTTCATCTGGTACATAGCCCTCTGCCTTTTCATCTTGTCTATCTTTCTGTGAATGTGGTTTTTGTTCCACAGGCTGCAGGATTGTAGTTCTTCTTGCTTTTGCTGTCTGCCTTCCCATGTACAAATTCTGTGTTTAACCTTTTGAGGAACTACCAAACTCTTTTCAAAAGGGTGTCCATTATTTTACATTTCCAACAGCAATCTGTGAGGGTTTCAGTTTCTCTACAACCTCCCCAAAACTTGTTATTTTTTGTCTTTTTGGTCACAGCTACCCCAGTTTGTCTGCAGTGGTATCTCATTGTGGTTTTGATTTGAACATCTGTGATGACTAATAATGTTGAGTATCTTTTTATAATCTTACTTGTATACCTTCTTTAGAGAAATGTTTATTCAGCTCTATGGTCATTTTTTTTTTAAATTTTTATTTATTTATTTATTTATTTATTTTTGGCTGTGTTGGGTCTTCGTTTCTGTGCGAGGGCTTTCTCTAGTTGCAGCAAGCGGGGACCACTCTTCATCGCGGTGCGCGGGCCTCTCACTATCGCGGCCTCTCCCGTTGCGGAGTGCAGGCTCCAGACGCGCAGGCTCAGCAATTGTGGCTCACGGGCCTAGTTGCTCCGCGGCATGTGGGACCCTCCCAGACCAGGGCTCAAACCCGTGTCCCCTGCATTGGCAGGCAGACTCCCAACCACTGCGCCACCAGGGAAGCCCGCTATGGTCATTTTTAAAGTGGTTTATTTGTTATTTTATTATTGAGTTTTAAGAGTTCTTTAGATATCAGTACCTTCCCTCTTTTTATTTTTTAAAAATATTTTTAGAATAGTTTAAGTTCATAGCAAAATTGAGAAGATACAGATTTTCTCATATACCGTTTGCTCCCACACTCGCATAGCCTCGCCCATTATCAACATCCCACAACACATTTGTTACGCTTGATGAACCTGTTTGGAAACATCATTATTGCTCAAAGTCTATAGTTTATATTAGGGCTTGCTCATGGTGTTGTCCATTCTATGGGTTTGGACAAATGTATAATGCTTGCTTTTGACCTGAGGTAATTACTGGGTGATCCACATATTAAAAATAAAAAAAAGAAAAGAAAATCAAGCAATATATTGTCTATCACAATTATTCATTTTAGCAAAAGTCTTGAATTGCTAGATTTAAAGAAAATTTTGACATTTAAATTATGTCAATCAATTTATACTAAAGTAAATCCTAAAATAAACTCCTTTTTTTTTTTTAAGATTAGGAATTATTAAAAACAAACAAACAAACAAACAGTCCTGGGTTATCTTTTCCAAAAGAAGAACTGGATTTGCATACCTCTGTTTTGCTTAAAACACCTGAATTTATATTTAGATGGAAGCAAATGATAAATACCTAAATGTAAATGCCTAATCCTAAAAAGCAGGGAATTGTGTATTATTTACATATCATCTTTCCAGAAAAAAAAATTAGTAAATAATTCTGTAATATACAATAAAGTCTCTACTCAAGATATTTTATTGTAATTACATTAATGCACTTATTTTTACTGTATTTTGGCTGAAATAATCTTGTTTATTTTAAGAAAGGGGACCTTTCTTAAAATGAATGATCATAAGTAAGGTTTTTGTCCATCAAATGTGTCTTTACACACATAATGTTTTTAAAAAGTTCATTAAAATTTCAAGACCTATGTTAACAAGGTTATTTTTGTGATCAGCAATAGTCAAGAAACATTATATAACAGGTTCCAATATTTAAAAAAAAATGACTCATGAGATGTAAAAATGTAAACCTTAGCTTTCATAAGACATTTAATTTTTATAACCAAATATTCCTAAATAAATCCAACATTTTATTTTATAATGTGTAACACTGCATTTTAATATCTATTTTACATTAACAATAAAATTTCTGATATATTTACAAAGCACTAAAACTATTTTAGAGATATTTAGTTTGTCTTTTTGTTTGTAAATTGTGCTATCTGGATGTGGAGCAAGAAAAACAAGCCTTATGTAATCTATAGGTTTTCCTGAAAAGGTTTTGAGTATCTTCAAATCATGCCAATTGTTGCCTGGTTTAGTTTATCAGCAATTTGTTTTAACTTTATATGTAATGACTAATAAAGCAAATATTGCTGAACACTTTGGGGGTAGTGAGAGCTGGAGATATATAAAAAGTCATGTTCCTTAATCATAAATTGATTATCATCTAGGGGAGAGTGTTGAGACTGCTAGCAAAACATCAAAGTTCAATAAAAAGCAAAGGGAAGAATGCTTTACTTGTTCACAGTAGTGGAAGATTACCCAATCTGAGAGAGCTGTGAAAACTTTCCTATGAGATAATACCAGAATTGAATTTTGAAGAATGTAGGAAAGTTAGATAGGTGAAGCAGGGTTTTCTGGGAGCAAAGAATCAAAACAAATAATTGGACAGTAGAGAATTTCATGGTGAACATGCAAAACCCCTCACAACTGTGAAATATGAAGGAGAAGAATAATCAGTCTGACAAAGTGGGAAGGATAGAGTTGAAGCCGTCAGTACTGAAAAGGGAAAGGTCTGAGTGCAACAATCCAAAGTTTTCAAAGACAAAAAATAGTCCAATTTTAATATTGATGCTTGGAAAGGGATAAACTTAAGAAATATTTTGGAACTAGAATTAGTATTGAACATGGAAAGGGAAGGCAGAGAGTGACTGAATGTATAGGTGAAAGAATAGTGCCTGGGATGAAAGTAAGGTTTCTAATTTGGTCATATGATTAAAATATTCACCAACAAAGAAAAATTAGGAATAGCAGCATGTTTGCTAGGAAAATGGAAAGTGCATTTTGGGGACAAGATGGGTATGATTCCTAAGGGACAAACAGGGAAATATATACGACATGCTGGATGCAGAAAACTGAAACTCAAGAGAGAAATAATGATTAGACACATGATTTGGGGCATTTGGTTACAAAACAGTGGTTCCCAGGTGGATGTTCTTCATGTAGTAGTTTTACATCACAGCTAAGGAACCCAGAGCTTAGGGAACCCAGCTCTTTTATAACAGGCTGAAAGTAAATTTGCCTGACCATTTTCCTAAAGGGATACATTGTCTTTCTTATATGACAGTAACTTTCCTTTTACTTTGGACAAAGATACTATCATTGTCTTCCAAGCTTGTTCACTATATTAACACTCTTAAAAAGATAGCCATAATGAGAGACATTTAGAGCTCCTGTTTCACAGGACTTGCAGAAACTTTAGAGATCCATGGAGAATTTTGGAATTTTCTTTTAATACATATCAGCCAGGCTGTGTTACTATGCAATGTGGGAAATAGGAATTATGTTTGGAAATGAGAGAATTCTTTGAAGTTCCATGTAAAATAATGAAAGGCAAAGGAAAGCTTCCTGATAAAAGCAAGAAAACTAAATGTTGAGTTTGTTTGAGGAGAAAAGTTTAGATTGCCTCCTTGGGTGAAGAGCTCTATTTCATGGCAAATGGTAATGGGAACAGAGAACTGTGGTAGAGGAAGTTATGATAATCAACCTCAGGCTTGAGACCAGTTACTAAAGCAAGGATAATAGCAGCTCAATGTATTTTACATTAATTGATTTCCCCACTTTTTTTTTTTTTTAATTTATTTTATTTTTGGCTGCGTTGGGTCTTCGTTGCTGTGTGCAGGCTTTTCTCTGGTTGCGGCGAGCAGGGGCTACTCTTCATTGTGGTGCATGGGCTTCTCATTGCAGTGGGTTCTCTTGTTGTGGAGCACGGGCTCTAGGCACACGGACTTCAGTAGTTGTGGCACGTGGGCTCAGTAGTTGTGGTGCACAGGCTTAGTTGCTGTGTGGCATGTGGGATCTTCCCGGACCAGGGATCAAACCCGTGTCCCTTGCATTGGCAGGTGGATTCTTAACCACTGCACCTCCAGGGAAGCCCCCCACTTCTTTTCTTCTACCTATGACTTATTTTGCAATTTTAATTCCAAGTGGGTGTATGAGTTAATTGACGTTAATTATATGGCAGCTGATAGGAGTTTGTGTTTTCCTTGTATTTGGGATGAGCTTGTCGTTATCAAAGGAAAGAATGGATTCTGAATGGACAAAAGGAATGTAATGTATTTGCTATTCTTAATTTGCTTCATCCTTACCCATTCTCTATTCTCCTTTATCCTGTTCTATACCCTAGGAGCTAACCTCTCAGAGGCATCACATGGGCTCCTTTTCTAGTAGATTTCAAGCTGGATTCAGGGAATGAGAAACATCTTAAGATATCATAAGTAGCTCAATACATTCTCATCATTTGAACCATCTGAGGTATATGCTGGATCTCTGAATATAGGGTACTAGTAGGGGTCACGTCTTTCTAGGAGAAATATGTTCTCCATCGTACCTGGAAAAAAGTGCAAAGTAATGTGTGCAAATGTTGCTAGTTTTGTATGTTGGTCAGTGATTAAATGAAGGAAGTCACATCTGATATTTTCTGTTTTTCTCAGTGACATGAAGATCATCAAATAATAGTGAGTAGATAGAATGAAAGAAAGAATAGTGGTTTTAATGAGTGGGAAGAAAACATACAATATTTACCTCAGAGACTAAAAAAAAGTCAGCCTATTATAGGATCATGGTAGAATTTTCAGTCATAAATGAATGCCCAGATGTAATTAAAGCTATACATCTTGGGATGGAGAGTCTTTTGGAATGTCTGGATGGGCTCAATCTAATTATATGAGTTCTTAAAAACAGAGAACCTTCCAACCTATTGTTAGAGAGAGATATGTGACTGTGGAAGAAAAATCAGGAAGATGTGACATAAGAAGGATTGGACCACTACTAGCATTAAAAATGGGAGAAGGAGACCATGAATCATAGAATGAGGTAGCCTCTAGAACCTAGAAATAACCATCAATTTACAGCTAGAAAGAAGATTGGGATCTTGGTTCAAGAACAGCAAGGAACAAAATTCTGTCAACAAGCCAAATGAACAGAAATGAATTCTCCCCTAGAACTTCCAGAAAGGAACATAACATACTGCCTCCTTGATTTTTAGCCCAGTGGAATTCATATCTGTCTTCTGACCTACAGACTATAAGGTAATAAATCTCATTGCTTTAAGCCATTAAGTTTATAGCAATTTGTTATAGCTGTAACAGACAGCTAATATTAGTTCTTTCTGCAATTCCCTCCTTGGACTCATGAAGTACCTTTTCCACTATTATAGCATCTGCACAAAACTGCTTCTGATCAATAATTTATTTCAAAACAAAGAAAGTACAATGTTGGAATTATATCCATGGGATTAACTAGGTTTTCATTAAATTCCATAATCTAGAATCTGATGGAGTACCACAAAGGTTTAATGGTTTATTAAAGAATCTGTGTGGCACCAGTTGGGAGATAAGACCTTGAAAAATAGGGTTCCATCTTATGTGTGCATTATATACTTTGAATCAGAGACATGGAGATGTCTCACTTATAGCCAAGTGAACAAGTCTGGAAATCAAAGAATGAATGTGGAAGTGGTTTCTCTACTACTAAACATAATAACCTCCTCACAAGGTTTTTTGGGTTTTGTTTTATGCTTTTTATTTCCTATCCTGCTAACTTTTAATTCTCTTAGTTGGAGGTATTAGTTCCCAATGGGGAGATTCTTCCATTAAGGTTTTAAGAATAATTCCATCAGATTTTAAAATGAGACTGTCACCTGGCCATTTGGGAATCCTTATGTTGCTAAACCAACAGGAAAGAAAGTAAATACTCTACTGGCTGGAGTGACTGACTACAATTCCCAAAGGAAATTGAGTTGTTTCTTAAAAGAAGACAAGGATGACAATGTCTGAAACCCAGGAAATTCTGTGGACTTCTCTTTAGTTTTTCTGTGCCCAATAATTACAATTAATGGAAAACTAATTCCCATCCCAAATTTAGGATTATAAAGGACTCAAACCCTTCAGGAATGAAGGCCAGGTTGAGCCCAGCCCAAATTCTGACAGAAGGCAAAGGAAACGGCGTGAATAGTAGAAAAAGACAGAAACAAAGACTATGATAGTTTTGTTCATTTTCTCCTCTTATGTGTACATATTTTTAAATTAACTATTTTTCTCTTTCTTTTTCTTCCCTTTATTGTATGAACAAATTACTGGAGGTTAACCTTAAAATATCAATGGGACTGTGACTGGATTTGAAGAGTAATTAACATAGTCAGACATAGATTCAGTGATGGTTGGGACTGTGTCTCCACTTTTGCGGGAAAGAAGTATAAGAACGTCTTCATTTGTATGAAGGATCGCTGAATCTTAAGTGGAACTTAAGTGGGTTTAGAAGGGTGCATACAGTAACTTAACAGCCAAACAAGTGCTCTATGCAAATTTTCAATTTATTCTCTCACAGCTCCAAATGCACTACTCTTTTTTCCACTTGTGCAGTGCTAGCCTTTGTCAATAAAATGTGCTAGAAGGACTCAAGGCCAGAGTAAATGAATGAGTTTGTGCCCATTTTCCTGTGGTGCAGTTGTCAGCAGAAGGGTATGCAGGAGACCATGTGGTACTTACTTCAGCAAGGACACAGTGAAAAGTCTATGCCCTGCTTGTCACCTCCAGTGAATTTCTTTGCCACCAGTGGGATACTTAACTGTGCACCCACTGGTAAGTTTGTTTACCACTGGTAGCTTGCATGGTCCTGGTCAGCCATGCCCTTGAGGTCTGAATCCCAGTTTTAGCTGTCTCTTCAGTTCTTAATTTCTTCCATATTTACTTGTACTTAGCTCTTGAAGCAATAGCTGCTACATGTATTTGCTATTTATTCCTAGGAGTCTTTTATCCCTTTAAAAAAGTTAGTCACCTTTTATTGTTAAGCATTCTTTACAATTAAATTTTACATATTCAAATTGCTAGCATAGTTTTGTCTCCTGACTGGACACTGACTGATACACATGTGGATTGGCTAAGAAAGAAATTTTTTTTTTTTTTTTTTTTATAATGAGAGTTGCATAGCAAATGAGCTTTTTTTTTTCTTTCTTTCTTTTTTTTTAACTTTTGGGTTTTATTTATTTATTTACTTATTTATTTATGGCTGTGTTGGGTCTTCGTTTCTGTGCGAGGGCTTTCTCTAGTTGCGGCAAGCGGGGGCTACTCTTCATCGCGGTGCGCAGGCCTCTCACTATCGCGGCCTCTCTTGTTGCAGAGCACAGGCTCCAGATGCGCAGGCTCAGTAATTGTGGCTCACGGGCCCAGTTGCTCCGCGGCATGTGGGATCTTCCCAGACCAGGGCTCGAACCTGTGTCCCCTGCATTGGCAGGCAGATTCTCAACCACTGCACCACCAGGAAAGCCCAAGAAAAATTTTGATCAGATATTCTAGAAGAATTTTTTCAAGACTAATTAGTACTTTTAAATTATCTAATTAAGAGTAAGAACTGTTGCACTAGTAATTAATAATTTAAAATTTGATAACCAAGCCTGATAATAAATTAAATATAGAAACTTACATACATAATTCCAACTGTATTGGAATTATCACAATATACATTATAAACCCTAATTTTTCTATCATTCCCTGACAAGGTGTGATAATTTGGAGAAATCACAAAGCACTTTGTAAATAGAACAATGTTGTAGAAATTGCAAACCACATTTTTGCAACCAATTACTATTCCATTGGTTTTGTTTTGTTTTTGGATTTCAAATATCTCCAAATATACTTTGACTAAAAAGAGTGTGTGCTGTGTACATTGTCAATCAAACTGTGTCAAATGTCATGATCAAAAGGCACAAAATGATAAAGATTTGTCAGAGATGACACAGTATTGAGACTTGAAGGGGCAATATGACTATCCCTTGTCAGTATCCAGGATGAAGTACTTTTAGTTATTTTTATTATGGTTTATTTGCATACTTCTTTATTTTATAAGCTTTTTTCTTCTTTTTTGTCTTATTAGGAATACATAGAAATATTATGAGGACGAGAGCTTGGTATTTTACCTCTTTTCAGATAAAATAAGTTGAGACAGCTTTAGAGACAGCACATAAAAATCTGAGTCAATGACAGTACAAAACTATAAAAAATCAGTCCAAATAAAGAGGAATGATTGGGGATTCATAGTATTTTACTGTATAGTTGGACCATCCATTAACATGGAAATGTGTATCTTTCCCTAAAGGAGATTATGGTCTAATTAGGAACACAAGAGAGCTCAGTAATCAACACAAATATGTTCAGGTAAAAACAAGTTATGACAAGGGTGAATTGAAGGGGATCTAGGAATTATGCTGGCAGATTGAAGAAGGAGCAGAAAATGTCAAGAAGAAGAATGAATAGAATGCTGTGGAATATATTTTCATACCTGATCAGATGCCTACATTATGTGTCATTCACAGGCATTCTTTATACCCCAAAATCCTGTAAAAGCAGAAATGATGAGAGACATGGTTCAAATGTAGACACTTCAAATTTTATTCAAAGCTTATTACCTTCCTAAACTTCATGTTACAGGGCAAAATAATAACAGAAAAACACAAGGATGAAAGAACAGTAGAGTTTTCAGGGTTTTCACAAAAACAGATCTTGCAAGTTTGCACCTTCACATTTTAATGAGCTATCCATACCCTTTCAGTCTGGCAAACATTTACTACCGGCACCCTCATCTTCCCATACCAAGACATTATCTGCTCTCCAATAAGTGACCAATCTGAAATTCTCTAATTACAATTAACCCAGGGGCCCCCAACCCCCAGGCCATGGACTGGTACTGGTCCATGGCCTGTTAGGAACCGGGACGCACAGCAGGAGGTGAGCGGCAGACAAGTGAGTGAAGCTTCATCTGTATTTACAGCCGCTCCCCATAACCCACACTACTACCTGAGCTCCGCCTCTTGTCAGATCAGCGGTGGCATTACATTCTCATAGGAGCGTGAACCCTACTGTGAACTGCACATATGAGGGATCCAGGTTGCGCGCTCCTTATGAGAATCCAATGCCTGGAGATCTGAGGTGGAGCTGAGGCGGTGATGCTAGCGCTGGGGAGTGGCTGCAAATACAGATTATCATTAGCAGAGAGGTTTGACTGCACAGAGACCATAATCAATCAATTGCTTGAAGAGTTATATGAAAACCCTATCAGTGAGTGGCAAGTGAAAACAAGCTCAGGGCTCCCACTGATTCTGCATTATGGTGAGTTGTATAATTATTTCATTATATATTACAATGTAATAATAATAGAAATAAAGTGCACAATAAATGTAATGCGCTTGACAGCCACATAGCACAGGGAGATCAGCTCAGTGCTTTGTGACCACTTAGAGGGGTGGGATAGGGAGGGTGGGAGGAAGACGCAAGAGGGAGGAGATATGGGGATGTATGTATATGTATAGCTGATTCACTTTGTTATACAGCAGAAACTAACACACTATTGTAAAGCAATTATACTCCAATAAAGATGTTAAAAAAAAAAAATGTAATGCACTTGAATCATCCTGAAACCATCCCCTTTCCCTGGTCCGTGGAAAAATTGTCTTCCACGAAACCAGTCCCTGGTGCCAAAAAGGTTTGGGACTGCTGAATTAAACTATTTCTGTTGGATGAAAAATACATAGCTCACTTTCAGAAAGTGCTTCATCTTGGGTCAGTAGAGTCTGAAATATACAACTTAATTTAATCAAAGCCTTTCTTTTTCTTTTTCTTTTTTTCTGAAAATCTATATCTCACATCTCATATTCCTAATAGATGGGGTACTTTAACTTTGTGGAGTTATAACTGTAAGTATTACTTCCTGATAGCTCCAAACCCAGAAATATTAATTATTCAACATGTTTTTATAATACCATTAGTAATGACATGTAATTAATTTGCTACCGAGTACAAACTAAATAAACATTTTATTATTATTATCATCACTATTCCAATTATACAAATCATTATGTGGCAGAGATTGTTAGCTCTTTATGATGTTCTTCTTTCCTGGTCACGATGTAAGTCTGTATTTTCCAGCCTCCCTTGTGGTGTTACGGTTAATGGGCTGGGAGAAGTCACATCCACCACTGAATGGAATGGATCCTAAAAGTTTCCTGTGTCTGCTCTTCCATCCTTTGTTTACCCTTTTCATGGACTGAGATGGAGATGAACTCTAGGGCAATCTTGGAAGCCATGTATTAAAGATGATCATCAGCGTAGGTCCGGAGGTGCTGCACGGAGCCCTTCTCCCCTCACCTCACCTTCTAAGAACACACATATTCTGGAGCCTACTGTTGTTTTTTTTTTTACAGTATCATTGTTCTAACAATCTCTACTTACTACTAAACACAGAGATACACACACTCACATGCAACTTCTGCATTTTGATACATCTCGTTTTACATAAAATATCAGCATGAATTCTAACTTACATGGGTCTCAGTTTGATCTGAGTGGATCATATTTTTCATTCACATATCACTGACCCTCATTTTTCACTACAGAGCTGGCTAATTCCAGAATATTTCAGATATTTTTCTTCAGACTGAATTTTACTCCTTTTCTTTTTAAAAATGTGTTTGTTTTGGGGCAACATTGCCTTCCAGAAATACTAGGATGTCCCAGGCACACCCTCTTCCCTGCCCCAAAACCCAGGACTTGCTACTCCCCAGGAGGCCCTGGGCTTCTTTAGTGAGGAATAGTATAAAGACCTGAATTATGGGCACAGGGGAAAACAGGCAAAAAGAAGGTCATAAGTGTATATCGTTCCAGATGTTACTAGTTAAACACCTGACACTCAGAGAACATGTTACCATAAGGCAAATTTACTGATTCAGATATTTATCCATACCAAGTAGGACTATTTCAGGGTCATTTGTTAGAAGATATCAATGTTCCAGGGACAGGAAGAATCAATCCTTCATGCCTTTATATTATTGATGATTAATTTTTTTACTAATCTCAGTTTCATTAAGACTCTCCCTTTATATATGTTTTTGTCTAAAGAAAAACAAGCACTTACATTTATGAATGTTTTGATTTGGAAAACACCTTAAAATGTAGAACTGTTATGTTACACATAGCTACTGAGACCTAGAAAAACAAACAATGATTTAAGCCATGTGGATTTGAACTCAGTTCATCACATTCCAAATTCCAGTCCTGTTTCTAACTTGTGTTATTTCTTAAATTGTCCAATTCATATCAGAAAGGTGCTCCCCATTTCTAGAGGATATCTGATCTTCATTGACATAGTTTTTACCATTGTCGTATCTCCAAGGCATGTGCACTCTTTATGTCACTGTGGCTTAGAGAGCTAGATTTTCACCAATAATCAGTTGTCTTCTTCTTGAGCTTTTGATCACATTTCCAGCCTCTCTTGCAGTTAGGTGTGACCATGTACTGGATTCTGCCAATGGAATATGAGAAAAGTGGTGTGCTTTTTCCTAGCCTAGGTTTTTTTAAAATTTTTTTTAAAATAAATTTTCATCTAGTATTTTATTTACTTATTTATTTATTTATTTGGCTGTGTTGGGTCTTCGTTTCTGTGTGAGGGCCTTCTCTAGTTGTGGCAAGTGGGGGGCCACCCTTCATCGTGGTGCGCGGGCCTCTCACTGCTGCGGCCCCTCCCGTTGCGGAGCACAAGCTCCAGACGCACAGGCTCAGTAGTTGTGGCTCACGGGCCCAGTCGCTCCGCGGCATGTGGGATCCTCCCAGACCAGGGCTCGAACCCGTGTCCCCTGCACTACCAGGCAGACTCTCAACCACTGCACCACCAGCGAAGCCCCCCTAGCCTAGGTTTTTAAGAAGCAGATGTCACTCCTTCACACATTCTTTTCCCTTCTATAGGCTGAATACTGATAATAACACAACTCTAGAGGATAATATACACTCAAGACAAAAAAAATCTGTTGCCCTTGCATTACCACATAGAGGAGAACCAACTGCTGACAAAGATGATCTGTTTAGGACTGTCATATGAGTGACATAGTATTTGAGATATTATGCAATTTTGAACAAATTTGCTATCATTTTCCTGCACGTATAGAACATTCTAATACAGTTTCCTATGTTTTATTTCATGCAACCAGTCTAAGATTGTCCTTCCACCCACTTTGTATAACTTTTATCATCTACCTCTTTGAATATCTCTCTTTACTTTTCTTTTGTCTTGTTAGCTTCCAGCCTCACTTCTCTTTCATATGACATACCACATACCATCACATACAACATGCTATTTCCATCATGGTTTTGAATAACAATAAAAATATTAATTACCTTTAACAATCATAAAAACATTATTCCAATGAACTATAATACATGCAAAAGGCAATACAGGATGCAATTGTATCCAAATGTTTTGTTAATGTGACCACAGTTTCAACTTTTAGGTCAGAAATAAAAGAGTACAAATCTGTGTCCCAGTGAAGAACTGTCATATGGTATATATCAAAGTGCATGCTCCATTTCTTCAGCAGCATGATGATCCACAGCTTCAGAAATTTCAGCTCTAGAACATTTATTCGACAATAATTTTACCTACCCCAACTCATATTAATATCACAACCATTGTGGTTACAGTATTTCCAAATGGATTAAAACCAATTTAAGCAACTAGTTATGTAATTTTTCATATCAAAACCCACAAGCAAAATTGTACAGATCAATTGCTTTTGAGTGCAAAAGTCCAAATATCTCATATGTGATATAGTTTATATTTACTTTTCCCCATTTTGCATTCCATGGTGACTGCACTCCAAGTCAACATAGAAAAAGTCAACATAGAAAAAGCTCTAGCAATCAAAATGCAACCCCTTTTAGTAGGGGTTGCATTATTCTTCATCTGTGGCAGTCCATAATAATCCAATAAACTATAGATAAGTTTATTGGTCCCCCCCACATAATAAATGATGGGTAAAGACAAAGTTATTTTTCAAAACTACTTAAATTTACATTAGATTTTCACCACAATTTTGGTTAATTTATTCTAAGTTGCACTGAGCTATTAAACTGTTATAATTTGCCAATG
This sequence comes from Balaenoptera ricei, assembly GCF_028023285.1. Classification (NCBI taxonomy): domain Eukaryota; kingdom Metazoa; phylum Chordata; class Mammalia; order Artiodactyla; family Balaenopteridae; genus Balaenoptera; species Balaenoptera ricei. The sequence continues at coordinate 84,641,157 of NC_082643.1, forward strand.
TTACGCATAGCTCCCTTTTTCTTTCTTTCTCCCTTTCTTTCTTTCTTTCTTTCTCCCTTCCTTTCTTTCTCTTTCTTTCTTTCTTTCTTTCTCTCTTTCTTTCTTTCTTTCTTCTTTCTTTCTTTCTTTCTTTCTTTCTTTCTTTCTTTCTTTCTCTCTCTCTCTCTCTTTCTTTCTTTTTCTTTTTCCTTGTAGCCAAAATTTGTCTAGCTCTTATAATTTTACACTGTACTGGGTCATTCAAAAGTACAAAATTAATTTGGAAGCACTATATTGGTATAATAAAAGATTAGACATAGACACTTTTTTCCTTCTTCAAGTTAGTTCTTCAGCACCTGTGAATTCAAACTCACATACCAATAATTAAGTTATGCTTTATTCATAAGATGTATATGTCTGTTTGCCTAAACAAGTACTATTAAGTTGTCCTTTATATGGCCATAAGCACAGGAAAATGTTTCTTTGAATAAGTATTGATATTTTGATTGTTAGATAATTTAGCAGATGTTACTTGTTCTCCAGGAATTTTATGTGAGAAGTCACTCCCCTCACAACATTTTATCATTTTCATTCTCTTTCTGTCCTTGAATTCTTCAATTATATATTTGTTTTTATGTAGACTTATCTCTCTTTGAAGCCAGGGTTCCTTCCTCCTTAATTACCCAACACCCAGTGTGTTTAACCAACACTGCCCAAACCTCACCTTTTCTCTTCTGATCTTCTAGTAACATCCAGTATCCTGGATACTGGATCCCACTTTCCCAGGCACATCATAGTTCAAGGAAGAGTTTGAAAAGTGTCTCTTTTATTTCTTTTATACATGTGTAATATCTAAGTCTCCTACCATACCACTTGCACCCATATACGTGCAAAACGGGCTTGCATTTACCCTTAGCACTCAAAATCAGTATTTTCAAGTCTTTACATTTTGAACTCCTGACTAGAGTATGTGAATCCTGTGTGTTATATTTTATCCCCAACTGACCATAATGTAGAAGAATGTGGATGAACATGCAGTAAGAGCACATTCATTAGATTTTACTGGCTACTAGAATTCTTCAGTTCCTATATTCATAATTTATACTGTGGGTGGGTGGTGGTAGGCACACAGATGGACCCCACAGGTATCTGACAAGATTACTTTGCTAGCCTGGGTTTATAATATATTAGATTCCCCACTATGGTAGTCCATGTAATAAAACATATATTTCCCTAAACCTGCAACAAGGTCTGTATTAGAGTTTAATCCAATTTTGTAAAAATATTATAAACAATGTAAATTTCCTTTGTGAAGTACTTTTTTCCTGCTAAAACCTTCTTTTTTCATCCCAAGTAGCTATGGATAGATTGAACAGGCATTTCATTTTCCCCTAATCTAAACAACTAGTTACACTGAAATGTGCAATCCCTTTCAAAAATAAATGCTGGCACTATGGTTGCAACTTTTCCAAATACCTAAGGCAAGAATGTTATTTTAACCACACATGTTCAACATGCGTATTCCTGTGTGCATTCAAATAATGACCCTTGCTTTTGTCAGTTTTGTGGTATTCTCATATAATTCTTTAAAAAAGTATTTTTATTAACAAATACTTATTCTTGAAATGACTATTAACTAAATAATAATAATAACTGTAAGTTTTGGAGGATCTACATGTCCATATTTTGCATATATAATATCTAATTCTCACACTATTCTGAAAGGTAGGTGTTATTATGCATATTTCCTAGTTAAATTGAATGTCTAAGAGTTGAAGTGTTTAACTCTAATGACATGGCTAATGAATGGGTGAAATGGGGTTGCAACTGATATTTGTCTTGACTCCAAAGGTCATTTCCACTCCTCAACAATTTAACTCTTATTTTCAAAAAGAAAAACATGTGATCATATTTAATTCTATATATTACTTTGTCCCCCTGTTATTAATGTACTCTATGATTCATTCAGAGCTAAATCTCTGCTGGTATTTTTTAAGCCAACACATGCTGATGTACTCTGAAATGTTTAGAAATGAGCTGCTCTGAAATCTAACACTTTATCCATGTATCATTTTTCTCCAAGTACAAGGTTATTCTGACATTTACTATCCATTTTACAAGAAAAGAATTTAAAGAGGCAATTTGCATATTTTCTGATTTACCTGAGAGTTAGAAGTTCCCTACTATTAGTCATTTAGAAAGTAGGTGTACCTATTTAAAATGACACTTTTTTTCTTCATAATACTTTCTGGTATACACTTCTTGGCATTTCATTAAGGGTCAATTACCTTCTCATTACACATTTCAGGGGATAAAATGAGGATCCACAATATGCGGCATGTGCAGGTATAGATTCAGGGAAAGGCAATGAATGTTGTGTTCTAAAGAGATTCCTTCTTGCCACTAGTGAGGAAAGTTAAAGTTTTCACTTAATTTAATTGAGAAGTTTAATTTGAAATGGATATCTTGTTTCATATACATCACTAAAATTATAATAACATTCTCTGAAAATAATTAGGAATATGTAAATATTATAAAAGTTAATTTACTAAACTCATAATGATTTAAATTTTATTTTATTTTTAACTTAATATGGAATAGTTAACTGATGCTATTTCAGAGAGACAAGAACATGAGTTAATCAGTGACTTACCATGATTATCATTTGCTTCTCTGTAGTTATCATCAACAAATAACCTCTTATGGTTTAACCAGATATAATGTATAATATACTCAACCATTGTGCTATCTCATAACTTGAAGCTTACAACTATAAACAGTAAAATTCATGTTAAGTGCCAAAGTAAAAAAAAAATCCAATTCTTTATCTCTATTAAATCATGAAAATATCCATGAAGATATATTTTTAACTAACTTTGAAGAGGAATATATGTTATAGTCTCTGGGAGAAACAACAACAAAGGAAAAATAGAACACCAATATAATAATATATTTATCACTCTATCAGTTATTAAACAAACTAATCCCTATTAAGTTACAGACAGAGGTTGTTATAAGTGACTGAAATAAGTTAATACATTTTAGAAAAAAATAAATGATAAGAGTGTAGAAAGGACTAGATTATGGAAATAAAAGAACTACAAAGATATTCTGAACAGCCTAACCAATTTTGAGAAAGAAGAACAAAGCTGGGAATATCATACTCTCTGAATTCAAACTATATTACAAAGCTATAGTAATCAAAACAGTATGGTCCTGGCCAAAAAACAGACACATGGATCAATGGAACAAAATAGCACCAAATAAACCCATGCACATATGGTCTATTAATCTTCAGTGAAGGAGACAAGACTATTCAATGGGGGAAAAGACAGTCTCTTCAATAACTGGTGTTGGGAAAACTGGACAGCTATATGTAAAAGAATCAAACTAGACTATTTTCTCACACCATATTCAAAACTAAACTCAAAATGGATTAACACTCTAAATTTAAGACCTGAAACCATAAAACTTTTAGAAGAAAACATAGGCAGTATGCCCTTTGACATCAGTATTAGCAATATTTTTTTTGATCTGTTTCTTCAGGCAAGGGCAACAAAAGCAAAAATAAATAAATGGGACAACACCAAACTAAAAAGTTTTGTACAGCAAAGGAAGCCATCAGCAAAATGAAAAGGCAACCCACTGAGTAGAAGAAGATATTTGCAAATGATACATCCAAAAAGGGGTTAATATCCAATATATATATAGAACTCATACAACTCAATATCAAAAAAACAAACAATCCCATTAAAAAATGGGCAGAGGACCTGAATAGGCATTTTCCAAAGAAGACGTCCAAATGGCCAACAAATACATGAAAAGATACTCAACATCACTAACCATCAGGGAAATGCAAATCAAAACCAAAATAAGCTATCACCTCACACCTGTCAGAGTAGCTATCATCAAAAACACAAGAAATAACAAGTATTGGTGAGGATGTGGAGAAAAGGAAACTCTTGTGCACTGCTGGTGGGAATGTAAATTGGTACAGTCACTATGGAAAACAGTATGGGGGTTCCTCAAAAAATCAAAATAGAAATTCCATACAATCCAGCAATTCTACTTCTGGGTATTTATTCAAAGAAAATGAAAACGCAAATTTTAAAAGATATATACACACTAATGTTCACTACAACATTATTTATAATAGCCAGGAAGCAATCTAAGTGTCCATTGACAGATGAATGGATAAAGAAATTGAGGTATATATGTACAATGGACTATTACCTAGCCTTTAAAAGAATGAAATTTTGCAATTTGCAACAGCATGGATGGACCTAAAGTGTCCATCTTATATGTAGAATCTGAAAAACAGAACAAATGAACATGTATAGCAAAACAGAAACAGACTCACAGATACAGAGAGCAAACCAGTGGTTTCTGGGTGTGGGGAGGGTGAGGGAATGGATGAAATAATTGAAGGGGATTAAGAAGTAAGACTATCAATTGTAAGATAAAAAGTCAAATGGATGTACTATACAGCACAGGGAATACAGTCAATAATATTGTAATAACTTTTTATGGTGTGTATTGTATAAAAATATTAAATCACTATGTTGTATACCCAAAATTAATGTATTGTAAGTCAACTATACTTCAATTAAAAAATAGAGAGGGTAAAAAAGGAACTAAATAGGCAAATTTCATGATTAAAATAATACAAATGGCTATATAAACAAAAAGTCACTTAGGGATAAGACAACGTTTAGAATTAAAATAAGAATATTTGCAAATTGTAATATATAGTGACCGCAAAGTAGCAGAACAATTGAAGAAATGGAAGACCAGTTATACACAAGTCAAAAGAGTTTTAAGACTAAGGGTGCCAAATAGGTCAAGTGTTTAAAAGAGGTTGTGTCAGTAGTGGAGTATGTATTAAATTTGCAATTATGATGTGATTGGCAATATTTTATAGCTAAGTATAATTATGAGAGGAAGCCATATTTCACAGGGATAATGAATAAATGAGAGGTGAAATAAAGAAAGAAAGAAATCCTGTATAGTATAAATACTGCTATTTCAAGATGTCTTGTATTGAAGAGAAAGAGAAAAAAAAGATATAGTATTGATAGCTCCATGCTAAAGGATAATCATGAGTAAATTCTTTTTGTGATCAGATGCTACTACTTGAGACTGTCCAACTTATAACTAACCTTAGCCCTCTGGTCTGCCCTGTCCTATCTCTCCCCAGGACAATTGTAACCTGGAAGAAAAGCAGGGCACTTTAGATTTCTGAGTTGGTGTTGCATTTAGCTTTCAGCAATGTCCAAAAGTAAACCCCTGCTCAGCCACTTGAGTTCCAGTTGAACAACAACGAGTAGATTCTCTTTTCTTTTTTTTTTCAAATAGGTGAAACAAGTGTGTGTTTAAATTGAAAGGGATAAATCAAAAAATGGAAAGTGGTTAGGCTCTGAGAAAGATAAAAGAAAGGGTATATTTGATGGAGGAGGCTCTGGAGAAGATGAGACTAAATGGATTCAAGAACACAGGTGGGTGAAGAAGACTCCATCCCTGTGACAGAAAGAAAGTGACAATTATGATAGGAACACTCTCAAAATACCTGTGGATAGTCATCAGGAAGCTGAGTGGGTGAAGCAGATAAATATGGTCAAATTTGTTTTAGGAAATAACTTTAGTTGAACAAACATAACTCTGGCTGTGTGTAGCTGGGTTAAAAGAAGATTATTTCTTGGAATATGGTAGATCTGTAGAAGGCTATTAGCTAGGCATCATCTCTGCCACCTCTGCAAGAGCTGACGTCTCTTTCACTGTTACCCACCTTAATAAGAAATGTGTATTTGTACTTATTCTAAGAAATTTTTACCTATTTTTATTTTTTTGATATTATGATAAAGTTTTTATGTATTATAAATATCTGAGACATTTAGTTTGTAAACAATAGGAATCTTTATATCAGTCATGTACAAGAGGCCAGATGAGTCATTTATCAGAGAAAATTTCTCTAAATCATTATTTAAAGAAAAATGTTTCATTAAAATTATTTGAATAGATCTCTCAAAAGCTGTATTCTACACCTCCTTTTTCATACCTCGTGATTACTTTTTTCTTCAAATAAGTTTAGTATTTGAGCTTTTATATAAAAAATGGTCATTTTTATAGAGATACCTACACCTAATGTATTGTTATTTCTTTCATTTTGCTTTATAATATGTTGAATTCACATTTACATTTCTCAGAGGTACTTTGTATTGGAGCATGCTCTACTAGGTACTTGAATTTATATTAAAAATAAGAATTTAAACAGAAATTTACTACTTAATAAAAAATTAGCACATTTATTTTATTTTCCCAATTGGATCCTCACTACAGATAATGGAGTAGAGAATTTAATTTCATAGGTTTTCATAGTTGATAGCAGTGGCTGAGTTCTAGGATCAGACTTGAACCCCTTATGTTTTTCCAAAGTCATTGCTATAAGGCAAATTTTGCTCATAATCTCTATTTTTTACTCTAGTATCATTGAATAAACAAGGTTTACACTCAGGAAAATGTTTCAAAATATGCTAATATATGTACTTAGGTGTAAAGAATGATATTTTTAAATTAGTATTTAACAATATAGAAAAGAAGTTGAAAAATATGACATGAGTTTTTGGATTGGTAGAGAAAGGTTTCACAGAGTGTTCCAAACCAAGCTGAGATCAGTAAATATTAGGATTTGATTAAGTGGAAATATGGAATTGGAAAAAGAAAATAAGGAATAAGAAAAAGGATGTAAGCACAGAAGCAAGAAGAGTGTAAGGTGACCTAACACACGTATAGGTTATTCAGAGATAACATTTGAGGATGGTACTTTGCCATGCAAAATATTTGACTGATAAGAATCTATAACTCTATCCCTTCCTTCTTACTTCCCATGACTTGCCTTTGTCTCTCTTAGACTACCTCTAAAGGAGATCCTTCCAACTAAAGATTAACTACTTTCAATAAAAGAGGACTCATAAGAGTACTTCCCATAGAGAACCAGGCTACTTGAAGAGGTAGTACTTCAACAAGTAATTTCCTTTTATAGACAGTACAAATGTGCAAAGATCTAATTGGTAAATATTTTTTTCTACAAATAATGTCTGAGAATTTGTACATTTTAATAAAATCTTTCAAGATACATTTTTTTCTTTTTCTCTAATAGCATTGAGTCTTTGTGGAATAAAACAGGGTATACATAAATAAATAAAAACACTAAAAAATTTGGTCAGATGGAAAAGAATTTACCATTAAAATTATTAATTTCACAAAACCCACTTAAACTGATGGTCGGCTGAGGGCGTTGAATTCTGTTATTTAAACCTGAACGCTCAGGTGACCTGGGACATTTTCTGCTGTGTTCATAATTAGCATTGCAAATATTAATTAAAAATTTTTTGAATGTGGACAGTATGTATGTATGTGTGCATTGATTATCTATCTCTCTATCTCTCTATCTCTCTATCCTCTATCAGAAGAAGAGAGTTTAGAATGAATGAAGTTAGTGCTACTCCCTCTCTCCGCTCTTCTGCTCCTCATTTCTTTACCTGAGGTCTTAGTAACTCATCAAATTGGATTTCAAGCATACTTTTCCCCTGGAAGGAATAATCGTAGCTTATAACCGGTTCTCGAAAGGATCTTCCAACAGGGTTAAAAATTATTGTTTCAGTATTACTAAAGGCATAAAAATCAGTTATGTTATCTAGGAGAAAATACATCATTTTGTTTCTGATGATCCAACTAAAATGATGACTAGAAAATGTCTATTCTCATGTAACAGAATAAGAGAAATAGATTCTCTTATAAGAGAAATAGATTCAGCAAAATTATTCATAAATGTTAAATTAATTTTTTTCCTGAATTAATAAAACATCAGAATAAACAGCATTTTTGTTTCTTAACCAAAACTAAAGTGGGGGCAGGTAGGGGGAGAAGTAAACTTTCTTTAGGATGGCAAAATGGTTCCAAACTCCCGTTACATGTTATCTTTGTAATTGCTCTTTGGAGCTGAAACATAAAGGAAAACATTTTCCAGCTATTTACAGAAATGCAGCCGCCCTGGGTACACTATTTGGAGTCAGTTTTAAAAGAGGTAATTTCCATCAGGTTTGATTCTTACTAGAAAGTCTCCCTCTATTCTCAAATCAGATTGACTCTCCCACTAGAAAGCAAAGCTTTTAACCTCTCAGATCTCATCCCAGAGCTGAAGATCAACCACTACCAATAAAAGAGGATTCACAGGAGTACTTCCCCATAGAGATCCAGGCAGCTTCAAGAGTAGTACTTCAAACAAGTAATTTACTTTTATAAACAGTATAAATAAAACAGAAATAGGAAGAAGTTCACAGACTTGCAGCATTTCACTTTTTTTTACAGCACTCTGGATATTTTACTATATTTTATGCAGGAGGTCAGCAAGCTTAACTATGGGAGGTCTCCAAGCTGTTCAGGTGCAATTCAGATAAGTAAAGTGTTATTCCCCATTGGAGGCTTTATTTAAGACATAGCCTCAAGGTGGTACTTTGCTATCTGAGTAATTATAAATTGGTAGCTCTTTCTGGGGCATCTACTTTAAGAAGATTAGAATACTAATGATTTCTTAATAAATATCATAAGTTAATATTGACCAAAAACTTTGTGTATTTACCTACATCAGAACTTCCCAAGTGCATTTCAATAATTTATTGAATGACTTCAATGAGCCCTTAATATGCAAATGAGTATGTAAATCTTCAAGTGGAATAGTACATAGTGTCTCCTAAATTCATTGAGGACAAACATTTTTTTATAGAACATCTCTCAGGACTTACACTAATGTGATATAACTTTTGGAAACACTGACCTCCATTATATTATTTAAGAATTCATGCAACACAAATTCCTTCAAGTAAAAATGAAGAAAGAGACAAAGAAAAGTCCACTCACGCCATCTCTGACATATTGTTGATAGTAGAGGTCCTATTAGAATTAGGATCCAAGTTGAACATCCTTCTCATAATATTTTGCCTTTAGGAAATTATTACAGCTCCCAGTGATGCTCTCTGGAGTAGAAGGTATAATTAAAATTACCAGTCATTACCAAATCCCCCCAACAGAAATGATCATTGATTTTATCTCTTCTTTTTAATTCCAGAGGCTCATGTTATATAAAAGTGTAATGCCTAATTATGCTGTTATACCAGTACATCCACATAGTATTAAACATTTAAATCCAAACTGAAAAATTCAGTAAAATAAACAGTTATTTCCAAAAACATGTGTTTTTACCCAAGTAATAGAAATTTCTGATAAATTAACTGAGCTACATTTGTAGTATTTCTCTGAATAATTAGGATTGTCATTACATAAACATCTTTTAAAATTGTATTAAATTTTAGTTTAATTCGTTCTTTTATTCAGCACAAATTACTTAAATATCTGCTACCTGATAACGTGACAGATCCTGTCCAGAGAGAGCTTTCAAAGGATTGAATCCAGTTGATCTGTTTGCTATTTTCTAGCAGTCCAACATAAAACCAATTATTTTAAATGTGTCCTCTAAATCAATATGTTAATATCGAATTGTATCTCAAATTAATCTCATTCTTTTTAACCTCTACTAGTTGTGTTTCCTTCTATGAGGACTTCTACTGGACGTATTAAGTCAAAACAGAATGTTGCATTTTCACTATGCAATTCAATGAGAACCAAAAAAGCTATATATTTAGACTGGAAATCAACTTGTGTCATATGAAAGAAGTAGCTAATTGGCTTGCCTAAATGAATTAACTTGCACATTGCATTAGCATATGAGACACACATCTATCAAATGTTAGCAAAGATAAAGAAGAGATTGGTGAACTTAAGAAAAAATGATGATAGATATGACCTAGATAGCAAACCTCAGTTTTGAAGACTAGTTCGCATTTAAACTGACTTTAACAAACTTCCTTGAGAAAAGATTTAGATTAGTTCTTTGTGACCTAACATATGATTAAATCTTTGTCATAATTTGATAAACCTTTAATTACCTCTGCAGAAACATTAACTGAAAATATCACCACACTTGGATAGTTATTCTTTTTTAACATCAAGAAAATAGCTTATGGCATTTAAACCTTTCAGTTCATAACATCAAATTTGTATTGACATACCTATAATTTTAAGACGAATCTAGATACAGAATACAATTTCGTCATCCTTAATAAATAATTTCTTTTTGTTTGTTTAAAAATGATAGGTAGTTATATTTTACAAAAACTGATGCCAGGTGCTAAAAACAGGTGTGATGCAGTGGTTTAAATGAAACCTAAGAGATAAATAGAGGCAAAATGCCCGTTCTCAACAAGAGTTTTTTTAAAGTGTAAATGTCTTCATTTTATCTAAAAACATCAATCCTAAAATTAAGGTACCTTTAATATATTAAAGGTAAATAAAACAATATTCAAAATATAATAATTCATTATATTTACATATATATTATCAACTATATATGTATTATTATATGTCAGCATGGTATTATACTTTAGGTAATACATTATGTTTTGGATGTTCAGAATACATTCTGTTTATATGGAGATGAAACTACATGTTCAAACTCTTTCAGTAAAATTAAAAACAAAGTCAAACTGGTTTCTGCTTGATCTGGTCAACAGAAGTAAATACACAATCTTCATAATTTCAGGGAGAATATTTTCTTGATCCCCAAGAAATAATTCACTCAGATAATTTCACATATTACAACTTGACAACTTAGTGAATATACAAATTTTTACAGAAACATTTTTAAAGCTGCTTTAAAATTGCTTCTGATTTTTTAACAAATATATTCTACTGTAATGAGGTTGTGATAAGAGCTATGATAATTTCATATCCTTTGGAACTATATACACAGTGGGAGCAATGAAAGTAAGTCTCCAGCAAGAATGCTTTGACAGAGTTAATGCTTCGCTTTAAATTGCTGAAAATACCACTTATTCCATCTTGGAAGTTCAATATGGTGACATGAATTAAACTAAGGCACAAGTTGCCTATAAAATTGCCTTTCTTTTTTTTTTTAATTCATGACAGCACATATTCTCTCATGAATTCATTTTAATTTGAAACAATTTTATTTTTAAAAAATTTACAATATGTATTTAACCTTTTGCCTACTGTATGTCACATATAATGGTTGTCCTGTATAAAACAAACAGTTTTCTTAACAATATTGTATAATGAGATTGATCTCAAATGCCCTGAAGCCAACATCTTTGGATTCTTTATTCATCAAGATCTATTCAGTTTAGCTGGGAGACAAGTACATGCCAAACTGGAGAGAAACCTCTTATAAATAAGAACGACATATATAATGACATATATATTATGAAATGGAAGCTTAAATCTAAGTTATCTTCTATTTTCGAAGAGAAGTCATTAATATTCAAGGGATGAAATTATTTTCTCCCAAAACGTATACATAAATATTTAGGCTTATATTTAGGGATTCTTATGTAATCAAATGTTGAGATTCTGCAATTGTTGAGGAAATTATTCACATGGAGAGGTCTAAAACATAGGCTTATTTTCCAAAGCCATGTAAGTAACAATTGAAATGTTGACAAAGTCAAATAATATTGTTATCAAGGGATAACATTCTAATAGTTAAGTTGAGGTCACAGTACTGGGCACCTTCTTGCTGTCACACTTAATGCAGGCAAACCTGTATTGTTTCAGTTTCATGAATGATGGAATAACTTTATAATCATTCCAGAAAATAGACTCTTTATGTAAATACTTCGTATAATTTGTAGAGTTAGAAATGTAGCATATTACCTATAAGTACTACATTAGAATGAAATAAATCTATGTACTATAGTTTTTTACAGGCTGTGATCTCAAACTCAACTATTTAGGACACATGAGCAATAAAATCTTTGGTGAAAGGTATATTCTTTAAGATTAGTCCTGCACATAATCCCTTAAATTCAGGAGTTTAGTTAAATTTATAACCTTCAATCAAATTACTTTAGTAAAATTAATTAAATTTATTAAGCAAACACTATGTACCGAGTTCTAGGGTCCAAGGAGTACGATGTGACTTTCTAAGCTACTAAGTGTCCTGAATTTCCCTAATGAGTTCCTGGTATTATATCAGTCTCTTAGTATGATTTTCCCCCAAGCAGGGCAGCTTCAGTTAATTTAGGTCTAAAGTAAGTGCTGCTTTCATCAATGTTGAAGGATTCACCAGCAGTCATTAATGTTTACTTAAATATGTACCAAAGTTCTCAGTGCACTTTTGGGGTGGCAGAAAGTGAATATGTCAGCAAAGAAGTTTGGGAATTTGTGATAAAAAAAAATAGAGGAAGTTTGTTTACTACAAGTTATACATATAGCCATAATTATAACTAAACTGTTACTATATTCAATGAGATATATAATTATAGTTATAACACTATAAATAACTATACTGTATATAGGTGTGTGTGTGTGTGTGTGCATGCCTGCGTGCTTAGATTTCCAAAAGGAAGATGAAACCTGAAGAACTCTCAAATTCTTATGAGCTGTTTTATTTTTTCTTCCTGTGGACTATTGTAAAGAACTGTGTGTTGAGAAATGCTGGCTTGGGTGAATGATTTTGAGAAGTTAGAGTAGACTGAAGAATTCTTCTGCTTCTTGGTTCATGAACCCTGGAGCTGGGGTATTGTGTGTATTTCACTATGATTACCTCAGGCAACCTAAAATGATGTTTTGCTGCTGCCATTAAGATTCCACGAAGGCAAAAAATAGCTATCACCCTGGTATAATAACTACTTTTATCATCTCCAAAATATTGTACTTTCATTGCTCAAATGTCAATGTCATTGAGAAAATATACCATTTATCCATGATATATGGTTTAATACATTTTAATGATTTTGCCAAATACACAAATGATTTTTCCCCCAATGGAGAATATGCCACAAAGACAACCAGAAAATTCTCAGTTTTAAAAATTATTATTCTTTTATTTCTTATGTGGCAAAATATGCATTTTGTCCCTGAGTTAATGCTTATGATAATATTCTGTAACTAATACATATGAGATATTTAACCAGGGATATACTTTACTTTGCTGTTTTACATAGTGGCTTCATATTTGCATATCTTTTACCTGTACGGGCAAGTGAAACAAACCACCAAGCAATTATCTGATTTGTTCATTCATTCAAAACAGAAAGGGAAGCTACGTAATTCCTATATACTGAATTTGGCATATTTAATTAGATAACGAATGGTTTTGATTATCCAATGGGCTTGCTGCTTTTATCTGTTAGATGGAGCACTTGTCCAAAAATTTCTTCTTTCATATTTTCCATAAATAGGTTTTATTGTCTCTTTAATAATTCTATACTATATCTCTATGACTATTTATGTAACAAAATATATTTTCCTATCCCTACATATTAGAGTCAGATGATATTAATTGTTAGGGTAGATAATAATATTTTACCAAAACAAATTGTACTCTTAAAATGCTAGATTGATAAAAATAAATATTAATGTTGTTAATTTAATTTCTGTGAAAGTTTTAAAAAATAACCATAGTTATAATATATGCTTATAGATTTGGCATTTTAAGATTACAATTTGCCAAGATGGCAGAGTAGAAGGACGTGTGCTCACTCTCTCTTGCGAGAGCACTGGAATAACAACTAACTGCTGAACAATGATCGACAGGAAGACACTGGAACTCACCAAAAAACATACCCCACATCCAAAGACAAAGGAGAAGCCACAATGAGACAGTAGGAGTGGTGCAATCACAATAAAATCAAATCCCATAACTGCTGGGTGGGTGACTCACAAACTGGAGAACCCTTATACCACAGAAGTCCACCCACTGGAGTGAAGGTTCTCAGCCCCACGTCAGGCTTCCCAACCTGGGGGTCCGGAAACAGGAGGAGGAATTCCTAGAGAATCAGACTTTGAAGGCTAGTGGGATTTGACTGCAGGACTTCATCAGGACTGGGGGAAACAGAGACTCCACTCTTGGAGGACACAAACAAAGTAGTGTGCACATCAGGATGCAGGGAAAGGAGCAGTGACCCTATAGGAGACTGAACCAAACCTACCTGCTAGAGTTGGAGGGTCTCCTGCAGAGGTGGGGGGTGGCTGTGGCTCACCATGAAGACGAGGGCACTGGCAGCAGAAGTTCTGGGAAGTACCCTTTGGTGTGAGCCCTCCCAGAGTCGCCATTAGCCCCACCAAAGAGCCAGATAGGCTCCACTGTTGGGTCGCCTCAGGCCAAACAACCAACAGGGAGGGAACCCAGCCACACCCATCAGCAGACAAGCAGATTAAAGTTTTACTGAGCTCTGCCCAGCAGAGCAACACCCAGCTCTACCCACCACCAGTCACTCCCATCAGGTAACTGGCACAAGATAGCTTCATTCAACAGAGGGCAGAGAGCAGAGGAAAGAAGAACTACAATCCTGCAGGCTGTGGAACAAAAACCACATTCACAGAAGGACAGACAAGATGAAAAGGCACAAGGCTATGTACCAGATGAAGGAACAAGATAAAACCACAGAAAAACAACTAGATAAAGTGGAGATAGGCAACCTCCCAGAAAAAGAATTCAGAAAAATGATAGTGAAGATGATCCAGGACCTCAGAAAAAGACTGGAGGCAAAGATTGGGAAGATGCAAGAAATGTTTAACAAAGACATAGAAGAATTAAAGAAAAAAACACCTAGAAGAATTAAAGAACAAAGAGAGATGAACAATACAATAACTGAAGTGAAAAATACACTAGGAGGAATCAATAGCAGAATAACTGAGGCAGAGGAGCGGTTAAGTGACCTGGAAGACAGAAGGGTGGAATTCACTGCCGTGGAGTAGAATAAAGAGAAAAGAATGAAAAGAAATGAAGACAGCCTAAGAGACCTCTGGGACAACATTAAATGCAACAACATTCGCATCATAGGGGTCCCAGAAGGAGAAGAGAGAGAGAAAGGACCTGAGAAAACATTTGAAGAGATTATAGAAGAAAAGTTCGCTAACATGGGAAAGGAAAGAGCCACCCAAGTCCAGGAAGCACAGAGAGTCCCAGGAAGGATAAACCAAGGAGAAACATGCCTAGACACAGAGTAATCAAATTGACAAAAATTGAAGACAGAGAAAAATTATTGAAAGCAACAAGGGAAAAACGGTAAATAACATACAAGGGAACTCCCATAAGGTTAACAGCTGATTTCTCAGCAGAAACTCTGCAAGCCAGAAGGCAGTTGCATGATATATTTAAAGTGATGAAAAGGAAGAATGTACAACCAAGATTACTCTACCCAGCAAGGAACTCATTCTGATTTGATGGAGAAATCAAAAACTTTACAGACAAGCAAAAGCTAAGAGAATTCAGCACCAACAAACCAGCTGTACAACAAATGCTAAAGGAACTTCTCTAAGTGGGAAACACAAGAGAAGAAAAGGACGTAAAAAACAAACCCATAAAAATTAAGAAAATGGTAATAGGAACATACATAATGATGATTACCTTAAACGTGAATGGATTAAATGCTCCAACCAAAGACACAGGCTTGCTGAATGGATACAAAACAAGACCCATATATATGCTGTCTACAAGAGATCCACTTCAGACCTAGGGACACATACAGACTGAAAGTGAAGGGTTGGAAAAAGATATTCCATGCAAATGGAAATCAAAAGAAAGCTGGAGTAGGAATTCTCATATCAGAAAAAAATAGTCTTTAAAATAAAGAATGTTACAAGAGACAAGGAAGGACACTACCTAAAAATCAAGGGATGAATACAAGAAGAAGATATAACAGTTGTAAATATTTATGCACCCAACATAGGAGCCCCTCAATACATAAGGAAAATGCTAACAGCCATAAAAGGGGAAATCAACAGTAACACAATTATAGTAGGGGACATTAACACACCACTTTCACAAATGGACAGATCATCCAAAATGAAAATAAATAAGGAAACACAAGCTTTAAATGATACATTAAACAAGATAGACTTAATTGATATTTACAGGACATTCCTTCCAAAAACAACAAAATACACTTTCTTCTCAAATGCTCATGGAACATTCTCCAGGATAGATCATATCTTGGGTCACAAATCAAACCTTGGTAAATTTAAGAAAATTGAAAACATATCAAGTATCTTTTCCGACTACAGTGCTATGAGACTAGATATCAATTACGGGAAAAAAACTGTAAAAAATACAAATACATGGAGGTTAAACAATACACTACTAAATAAGCAAGAGATCACTGAAGAAATCAAAGAGGAAATCAAAAAATACCTAGAAACAAATGGCAATGATAACACGATGTCCAAAACCTATGAGATGCAGCAAAAGCAGTTCTAAGATGGAAGTTTATAGCAATACAATCCTACCTCAAGAAACAAGGAAAATCTCAAATAAACAACTTAACCTTCACCTAAAGCAATTAGAGAAAGACGAACAGAAAAAAAACCCAAAGTTATCAAAAGGAAAGAAATCATAAAGATCAGATCAGAAATAAATGAAAAAGAAATGAAGAAAATGATAGCAAAGATGAATAAAACTAAAAGCTGGTTCTTTGAGAAGATAAATAAAATTGATAAACCATTAGCCAGACTCATCAAGAAAAAAAGGGAGATGATTCAAATCAACAGAATTAAAAATGAAAAAGGATAAGTAACAACTGACACTGCAGAAATACAAAGGATCATGAGAGATTACTACAAGCAACTATATGCCAATAAAATGGACAACCTGGAAGAAATGAACAAATTCTAAGAAAAGCACAACCCTCCGAGACTGAACCAGGAAGAAATAGAAAATATAAACAGACCAATCACAAGCAATGAAATTGAAACTGACTAAAAATCATACAACAAACAAAAGCCCAGGACCAGATGGCTTCACAGGCGAATTCTATCACACATTTAGAGAAGAGCTAAAACCCATCCTTCTCAAACTCTTCCAAAAAATTGCAGAGGAAGGAAAACTCCCAAACTCATTCTATGAGGCCACAATCATCCTGATACCAAAACCAGACAAAGATGTCACACAAAAAAGAAAACTACAGGCCAATATCAGTGATGAACATAGATGCAAAAATCCTCAACAAAATACTAGCAAACAGAATCCAACAACACATCAAAAGGATCATACACCATGACCAAGTGAGATTTATCCCAGGGATGCAGGGATTCTTCAATATATGCAAATCAATCAATGTGATACACCATATTAACAAATTGAAGAATAAAAACCATATGATCATCTCAATAGATGCAGAAAAAGCTTTTGTCAAAATTCAACAGCCATTTAGGATAAAAACTCTCCAGAGAGTGGGCATAGAGGGAACCTACCTCAACATAATAAAGGCGATATATGACAAACCCACAGCAAAAATCATTCTCAATGGTAAAAAACTGAAAGCATTTCCTCTAAGATCAGGAACAAGACAAGGATGTCCACTCTTGCCACTATTATACAACATAGTTTTGGAAGTCCTAGCCATAGCAATCAGAGAAGAAGAAGAAATAAAAGGAATACAAATTGGAAAGAAGAAGTAAAGCTGTCACTGTTTGCAGATGACATGATACCATACATAGAGAATCCTAAAGATGCCACCAGAAAATTACTAAAGCTAATCAATTAATTTGGTAAAGTTGCAGGATACAAAATTAATGCACAGAAATCTCTTGCATTCCTATACACTAATGATGAAAAATCTGAAAGAGAAATTAAGGAAACACTCCCATTTACCATTGCAACAAAAAGAATAAAATACCTAGGAATAAACCTACCTACAGAGACAAAAGACCAGTATGCAGAAAACTATAAGACACTGATGAAAGAAATTAAAGATGACACCAACAGATGGAGAGATATACCATGTTCTTGGATTGGAAGAATCAACATTGTGAAAGTGACTATACTGCCCAAAGCAATGTACAGATTCAATGCAATCCCTATCAAATTAGCAATAGCATTTTTTACGGAACTAAAATAAAAAATCTTAAAATTTGTATGGAGACACAAAAGACCCCAAATAGCCAAAGCACTCTTGAGGGAAAAAAACAGAGTTGGAAGAATCAGACTCCCTGACTTTAGACTATACTACAAAGCTACCGTAATCAAGACAAAATGCTACTGGCACAAAAACAGAAACAGAGATCAATGGAGCAAGATAGAAAGCCCAGAGATAAACCCACGCACCTATGGTCAACTAATCTATGACAAAGGAGGCAAGGATATACAATGGAGAAAAGACAGTCTCTTCAATAAGTGGTGCTGGGAGAACTGGACAGCTACATGTAAAAGAATGAAATTAGAACCTCCCTAACACCATACACAAAAATAAACTCAAAGTGGATTTGAGACTTAAATGTAAGACCGGACACTATAAAACTCTTAGAGGAAAACATAGGAAGAACACTCTTTGACATAAATCACAGCAAGATCTGTTTTGATCCACCTCCTAGAGTAATGGAAATAAAAACAAAAATAAACAAATGGGACCTAATGAAACTTAAAAGGTTTTGCACAGCAAAGGAAACCATAAACAAGACGAAAAGACAATCCTCAGAATGGGAGAATATATTTGCAAACGAATCAATGGACAAAAGATTAATCTCCAAAGTATATAAACAGCTCTTGCAGCTCAGTATTAAAGAAACAAACAGCCCAATCCAAAAATGGGCAGAAGACCTAAATAGACATTTCTCCAAAGAAGACATACACATGGCCAAGAAGCACATGAAAAGCTTCTCAACATACTAATTGTGGGAGAAATGAAAATCAAAACTACAATGAGGTATCACCTCACACCAGTTAGAATGGGCATCATCAGAAAATCTACAAACAACAAATGCTGGAGAGGGTGTGGAGAAAAGGGAACCCTCTTGAACTGGTGGTGGGAATGTAAATTGATACAGTCACTATGGAGAAGAGTATGGAGGTTCCTTAAAAAAATAAAAATAGAATTACCGTATGATCCAACAATCCCACTGCTGGGCATATACCCAGAGAAAACCATAATTCAAAAAGACACATGCACCCCCAATGTTCATTGCAGCACTATTTAGTATAGCCAGGTCATGGAAGCAACCTAAATGCCCATCGACAGACGAATGGATAAAGAAGATGTGGTACGTATATACAATGGAATATTACTCAGCCATAAAAAGGAATGAAATTGAGTCATTTGTTGAGACGTGGATGGATCTAGAGACTTTCATATAGAGTGAAGTAAGTCAGAAAGAGAAAAACAAATATTGTATATTAACGCATGTATGTGGAACCCAGAAAAATGGTACAGATGAACCGGTTTGCAGGGCAGAAGTTGAGACACAGATGTAGAGAACAAACGTATGGACACCAAGGGGGGAAAGCCGTGGGGGGCTGGGGATGGTGGTGTGCTGAATTGGGCGATTGGGATTGGCATGTATACACTGATTTGTATAAAATTGATGACTAATAAGAACCTGCTGTATAAAAAAATAAATAAAATAAAATTCAAAAAAAAAAAGAGTCATGTACCACAATGTTGATTGCAGCACTATTTACAATAGCCAGGTCATGGAAGCAACCTAAATGACCATCAACAGATGAATGGATCAAGAAGATGTGGTACATATATACAATGGAATATTACTCAGCCATAAAATAGAACGAAATTGGATCCTTTGTAGAGACGTGGATGGATCTAGAGACTGTCATACAGAGTGAAGTAAGTCAGAAAGAGAAAAACACATATTGTATATTAATGCATATATGTGGAACCTAGAAAAATGGTACAGATGAACTGGTTTGCAGGGTAGAAATAGACACACAGATGTAGACCAAAAATGTATGGACAGCAAGAGGGGAAAGTGGCAGGAGTGGTGGTGGTGGTGTGATGAATTGGGAGATTGGGATTGACTTATATACACTAATATGTATTAAATGGATAACTAATAAGAACATGCTGTATAAAAAATAAAGTAAAATTCAAAAATTCAAAAAAAATATTACAGTTTGCTCTATTTTTTATATATGTATGACACATATAGACATATATATTAATATATATGTCTATATACATGTATGTGTGTATATATAATCTTCAAGATGTGTTTTCTTTTTATGATAGGCTTATTAATAAAAATTCTAAATTCAGATTATGATAGTTATAGTAGTTTTGAAATTAAGGATGAAGTGCAAACTTTGCAATAACTGGCCACAGTTCTATAATATTATACTAATGTATTATAAGATTAGATAGTCCTCCTTTTGCTTACTTTGTGGACCCACTAAAATACTACTGGAATAGTAGCAGTGGAATCATAAAGGGCTTTCAGTTTAAGTCCTTCCTTTCTGAATACTCCTCCACCTCCCATCCCCCACCCTTTCTGATTTCACTGTCAAGGTTTTTCATAGTTTTGGAACCAAAAGTATCCATAACTACCAAGCAAAACTTGAGAGTTTTTCCTTTGGTTAGTCTTGCAGCATTTCATCTTTTTTTGTTGTTGTTGTACATTGCCATTTTTCCAATGTAAGCACCTACTTCATAGTTTAAATTTATCATTAAGACTTATGAATGTTCTTCATAATTCCTTATAAAACAAAGAAGCTATTTTTTTTTCAATGAAACCAATATTACTGGAGGAAAAAAAAAGGTGAATCCAGAAAATCTGCATGAAAACGGCAACTTGAATTAAGAATGAGTAAGCAAGTCTTATGAGCTACAGGATACCACATGACCCCCATATCACTCTGCATTCTTAACAGCGCAGTCCAATCCAATTTTTTTTTCCTTCTAAGAAGCTACTTTCTGAAAATTGCCAATTATGACCAGACCATTTCCTCAGTATATTGATGAAAATGGAGGATATAATTTACCTTGTTATGTAATTTTGAACTGAGATTACTGTACATTTAGTAGTCATGGATAAGTGACCAACTATATTAACTGTAGATTCTTATTTTACATCTGAGGGTAAAGTTACTAATATTCTTTCTTACTAATAATTCTTTCCATCTTCCTTTTCTCCTTTCCACCTTATCTAGTCAACCATCAAGCTCTATTGATATGGTCCCTGTAACAAACTAATTTTTAAAATCGCTATTCATATATTATCCACCTCCATAAAACTATACATAATATTTATACATGAACATAAACTTTACAGAGTGTGCTCTGATTGTTCCATTTGATGCTAACTTTTAATATAGCTAGAAAGATAATCTCAGCACAAAAGTTAGTTCAAATAATTTGACCAGATAGCATATTGACAGACCAGACTCCAACCACCGGCCTTCAGATTCCAATTAAAGTGTTTTTGTTTTTGTTTTTAATTCTCCAATTTTCTCACCATCATCATTTAATGTATTTGCCTCTGACAGATTAGTCTTTGAGTTAAATTTCAAATTTCACTTGATTATGCCATAGCCATGATCCAATCCTTCAACAGGAGCTCATTGACTTTAGTTTAACATAAAGATTCCCCAGGCATTAAGGTTTTTCATAATTTGGCCCCAACTTGCTTTAATATCTATCCCTTCACTACTATGTTACACAAACCAAATAATATCTTTATAATTAGGACTTCAATAATTTCAAAAATTATTTGAGATTTCCATGAAAGGACTGTTAAAAATAAATCTCCCAAACCTTTTGAAATGATGTATTCCAGCAAGATTTAAATAGTTTGATTTTAAAGTATATCTAAATCTTTCTCCATGAGGGACATATTTTTATTCTTCATTTCCAAATAGTAAATTTAAAACCCATGCATATATTTTATTTTATATTATATTTTGTGTTATTTTATTTTATTTATTAAATTCTGCCCACTGGTCAAGAGTTTTCCTTTGCAGTGGAAAACTGCAAAGATTTTTGCCTTCCATTCATTTATACCTTCCATTCATCCTTTAAGAGAAAGCCAACACCCTACATCTTTTATGACATGTCTCTTCTCTATACTGTCTGTACAATACACTTTATCCCTCCATATATCCGATAATCTCATTAATAATTGAAGGATTTATACCATATTTCACAAAAAGTATCACATGCTATATACTCAGCAAAAATATCTTGAATAATAATTACTTTTGTGAATCCAAGTTTATGAATCAAGATATTTTGAGCTATGGTAAATGATTTCAATGATTATTATTGTCTAAGAAAGACATGGTCCCATGATTCCATTCATTAAGGAGGCTACAACTAAACCTTCTCAGATACCCTCTGTGAAGTGTCTTCCAGGTCTGTGATTGAGTTTTCTTTAGCTCTTCCTGGGTAGTGATGGTTGAATGTATTGTTTGCTCCCATCCTTCACCACATCAAGATTCTTGTCTCTTGAAATTCTATTGAGAATTTAGAATCTGGGATATAAGAGCAAACTCTAGGTAAAAGCTAAGTTATTTTCTAAGTTCTGAGAGACGTGAGCAACTAATACTTTTCAGCATATATATTCCTCACAAATCTATTACTTTAAGAAATAGGGATATTATGATGAAATTTCTTGATTATTTTACTAGGGGTTATTATGTCAATAGTTTTTTACATACAAGTATTATTCTCATGCCCTTTGACCTTTCCTGGCTAGATTCATCTGCTAAGCTGATTGCTGCTTCAACTATATCACTTAAAGTCATTTTATTTTTGTTTAAAATTTTATATTTCATAATGTTTAAAACTCCATCTATTTAACTAAGTAGAGGATTAGGTAATGGTGTGTGTTTGTTAAAACATTATATGGTTTATAATTTTGCATTAAAACTCAATTTTCACAGTATACAAGTTAAATGAAGAGGGATAAGTGTAACAGGACTAAGCACAATTAAATAAATACAGTATTATAAGATATTTTAAACACATAATTCCCATAGCATTTTTTTTTACCTTGACTATCTTGATCACTTGATACAAAACCAAGAAAACTAAGATAATTGTAGATCATTAAGTATATCAACTGAGTAAAAGCTACCAAATTAAAATACATCAAGGAATACGTTTATTATTAAAAATTAGATACTTGACACATCATAAATCTCTCTGTGAGGTAAAAATATAAATCAAAGAATTTTATAACATAAATAAATATGCCAGTGAAATGTTTTGTGTTATTTTTTGTAATGTATTCAAATATCACAGATTATTATCTCTCAACCTCATCCTAAAATAAACTGAAAACAGATAATATAGCTTATCACTTTGAGTATATATTCAACAAATATTTGAAACCCCTATTTGTGCAAAATCTTATGTTCTGCACAGGAAGTATAATGAATAATGGGCAGTTTCTAGCTTCAGTAAGTTTAGCATTTTTTTGAGTAAGTCAATGTAAATCTCTGGTGTACAAGCATGAAGTTAATTTGACTACTCTGTCAGTGCCATTCTTCTTGAAAAGAGCATTTGATCAATATTCAAACATTTTGCAATTTTAAATAATTTTGTCAAAATTATCAATGGGCATATACTGAGAAGATAAAATAAAATATATGATGCTTTCAGTCTTAAAATATTTACTGTGAATACTAAGTGGGTAAGTACATTTTGATCAAGCCATTTGATTTTGAAATTGTATTTATTAAAATTTTCTTTCCTTCAATAAAGCAAACATCCAGATGTTAACCATAAAATCATAAGCACTTAAATATAATTACTGTGGAAATGAAAAATAATATTTAGGGCAAATTGAAACTATTAATTAATTTATAAATTATATGAATCAGAAGATACTTAATAGAAGCTCATATTATCTTGTACTGCACAATATATATCTTTTGAGCTAAAAAATAAGCATAATATGAGGTTACTAACTACTAGAGCAAAATGTAAAAAATAAAATGATATATGTTGACAATGCATGATACTAACCAGTTACTACCAGCTTCCTAGGAGGACAATGCTTTTTCTAATACTTACCTCTGAGGGAAAAAAATCTTCCTAACTGACACATACACACATATATGTATATATAAACACACACATTGAATAACTATACTAAAACAGACATAGTTTTTAGTTTTATGGATATTTTAATGGCTCTGTAACAGAAAGAGGATGACTTTTATTAAAAGAAAGTTTATTTAAAATGTTTGGATTTGAGGAAGATGCAAAAACTCAGATGATAATATAATTCTCTAGTGACCCACCTAGATCCTGCAATAAAAATTAGATAATTGCAGGAATGGGTGAATTATGTATCCTTCAGTTAATCCTTTATGAGTATTACTTATCAGACTTATCAGACCTGAGTTTATGTTATGATTTATGCAGTTCCAGGTTATATTCCCTTGAAAGAGCCTAGAGTAGGACACGTATATTATGTGAATAATTTGGGGGCATCTCTCTCTCTCTATGTGTATATATATATATATATATATATATATATATATATATATATATGTTTGATTATAAATTTCAGCAGAATCTGTGGAAATATATTATCTTTGGGCTATTTTCTGCTGAATAATATTTAATCCATGAGACTATTCAAACAATTTATATCTAGTGAAAAGAATAACATACACATTAATGCCAGGCAATTTAGTTATCAGCACAAGTTTGACAGGAGATCAAGTGATTTTTATCAACCAAAAAAGTTCATATCTCTAGAGAGCAGCTCTCTCACTTTCTGTTATGTCTTTGTTTTTCAATAGGATGTGATAAAAGAAAGAGGAAAAGAAAATATTTATTTTCTTCTAAAAAACGCTATTTAGGATTCCTTTAATAAGCCCAAGCTATTTTATTTAAAAGATTATTATGAAATTAAATATATACTTACCACAATCTTACTAAGTGGTACATCTTACCACGATCCAGCAATTGTACTTCTAGGTACTTACCTCAAGGATTTGAAAGCTTATGTTCACACAATAACTGCATACGGGTCTTTTTAGCAGTTTTATTCATAATTGCCAAAACTTGGAATCAGTCAAGATGTTCTTTAATAGGTAAACTGTGGTACATCCAAACAATGGGATATTATTCAGTGCTAAAAAGACATGAGTTACCAAGCCATGAAAAGTTATGGAGGAAACGTAAATGTAATGAAGGGAAGCAGAATGTGATACCCTAAAATATGTCTCTTTGGCATAAAAACTATTTTAGGCTGATTGTTTTTAAGAAACTGCAGACAGGAAAAACTCTGACAACTGAGTAGAAGTTGTGCTTTCGTAAGAGACATTTTCATTTATATGGAAAACTCTATTTTTCAGGGTGTCTCCCTTTCTGTACCAAGAAGAGGAGGATGACCAATTCTCTAGAAACTTACCAAAGAAGAAGGTAAGGACTTAAACCTATATAACAACCATAACTTTGCTTCCTGCACTTTTCCTAAAAACCTGGCTCTCCCCCTCCCAACGTCTTATTTGTCTTTGAGATGGTATTTAAAGTTATGGGTTGGGCCATTTCAGGAAGTTACCCAGTTTTCCTGGGAATCTCCCATGTGTACAGGAGGTTATACATGTTATTAAACTTCTGTTTGCTTTTCTTCTGTTAATCTGTCTATTATTATATGGAGTGTCTTAGCTAAGAACCTAGAAGGGTAGAGGGGAAATTATTTTTCCTCACCTTCACTATATTAATAAGTGAAAGAAGCCAGTTTGAAAAGGCTACATCGTGTATGATTCCCACTATATAACGTTCTGGGAAAGGCAAAACTATGGAAACAGTATGAGGTTTAGTGGTTGCCACAGGTTAGGAAGGAGGGAGGAATGAATAAGTGGAGCACAGAGGATTTTTAGGGTGGTCATTATATATTTGTCCAAAGCTAGAGAATAACACCAAGAGTGAACTGTAATGTAAATTATGGACTTTGGGTGGTGATGATGTGTCAGTGGAGGTTCATCAATTGTAACAAATGTATTGCTCTGGAGGAGGATGTCGATAATGGGGGAGGTTATGCATGCCTGGGGGCAAGGGGTATATGAGAAATCTCTGTACCATCTGTTCAATTTTTCTGTGACCCTAAAGCTGCTCTAAAAAAGTTAAAAATCTAGTAAATTTTTTTAAAGTTTCATATCAAATACACACAAATGTTTAAAATTTTTTTCAAACCAATAGAATTATACTGATTTAATGTCCCCATTGTTATATTTATTGTAAATAAACGTGGTAGATAAAAGGGGATTTTTAAAAAATTTTAAATCAAGATGTGATTTTTAATTGAGTCTGTATATTTACTTCACTCTTTACCGTAGATCAGGATGTAACAGATATTCAGTATCACATTTATAAATTTTGAATAAAGTACTTCATTAACAAAGCTGTCCTAGATTTTCACATGTACTTTAATTATAAATGTGGTATACATGTATGGTAAATCACCGTTTTAAGACTGGCACAAAAAGACTGGTTATTATTGGCAATTCAGAGACTTTGTCAGTAGGGAATTATGGTTCTTTGATTATATGTTAAGCATAAATAATTGCAGTGACTAAATAAATGGTCTGAAAAAATCACATTCATAAATGAGTAAATAACTTCTTAAAATAATCTTAATAAAATAATTAGGATGAATATTATATACATTCCATTTGGAAAGAATAGTAAAGATAAATAGAGCAATATGGGGTTTATGATTACCTATGTTTTACATGTAAGTTATATTTAAGCTTCTTATTTCAGCTTTTTATAGCATTCCTGCTCTTTTCTCTTTCCTGGTTTAGGTTGTATATCTATGTTTGAGAATAAGTTTTTTCAAGTGAGGTGGTTTATTGTCTTAAAAGAGGTCTTGGCAGAGAGTGTGGAAATGAGCAAGTCTTCAGCTCACTTACTCTGTTGACTATTGAAATTAATTCAAGGGCTCTTGACCTTGGCTTCCCTAGCTGTACAACAAGAGACTTGTATTATATAATTTCTGAAGTAATTTCTACCTGCACAATTCTGTGACTTATATGGATTTTTATTTGATTCTTTAAGTAGTAAGGGAGTCACTGAGGATCCCTTAAGGAAAGAATTTTTTTCTCTCTCTTAAATCTAAACTACTTTTGTTGTTGTTTTTATCCTAGTTCTCTCAAGCACTCAAATGTCATTTGATACAATTTGATTACATTTTGAAAACCTGTTTGTCTTTCTCTCTCTCCCTTTTTTTTTTTCTATTTTAAGTTCTATGTGTCTAAGAATCTTAACAACATGCATTTGTTACCACCTAAATGTAACACCAGAGAAATATCTACCATATTTTGAATGCCATATGTCTTCCAAGTACTGTGTATGGCCCATGAAAACCTTACGTAAAAATGTTACAGCCACCCTGAAAGAGGGCTTTTTATTTACATTTAAAAAAGAAAACGAGATTGAAAAGAGGTTAACATCTTACCCAGAGCCAAGTTGCAGGAACTTATTTAAACTTATGTCTGACTAATTTAAAAGTTCATTCTACTGCACCACATTGAATTTGAGTCACTATTAAAAACTGAATGCAGAAATAGTCCCAAAGCATTGGTCAAATAAAGGATTTTGAGGCAAATCATCTACTTTTTATTGAATATAGTCAGTTTCTTTTAATTTTTGGAATTGCAGGCTAATTGTAAATATCTTCTTTGAGGCCAAACAGGGTTTTAAGATCCCTGAGGGCAGGAACCAGGGTGATTGGGGTGATTTCCTTCATTCTCAGCACTGAGCCTACTAACTTTCACACAGAACCTCTCTCTAAATACTAGTATAATTATATTGAATTAAAGAATAGGCTAACTCCTTTTGGTTCTTAGACATATGTATTCTAAAAGCAAATTTTTAACAGTAAATTCCTGACTAATGAAGATAATTGTTACAACAAATTTTCAGTAAAAGAACTTTGGTTTGAGTTTATGGGATATAGCACTTAGCATTACTTGTCTACTTAATGAGCAAAGCTTTGGACACACATTAACATCATGGACAAAGTGATATTAAAGTTATGTTTGTACCTAAAATTATATGCTTTTAAACAAATTTTGAAACACTCAATGACAATCTTTCAGTAAATGCACGTAAATATATAACATTTTGTTGAATTTGTTGTGACAAATTGATATCAACTAACCGAAAAAGATAATTTCTATTGTCTCTGGAATTTCTTACATTGAATGACTCAAGGACTTTGATTTTTAATTTATGAAGCTCATTATGGACCATGTGTCAAGAAGGAGGTCATATTTATTTACCATTTAGTTCCGGGAATAGTGTGAAAATTATGTGTCAATAAGCGTAATTTTTAAAAAAGATTTATTTTAGCAAAGGGAAACAAATTCAAATAGGTGGTAAAGTAAAACATTTCCACCTGAGTAATAATATAAAAAACAATTCACAAAATTCATAAAACTGATATCAAATCAAGAAAGCAGTCAATTCAACAAGTTAAAACACTGTGTGAGAACACTGTTTAATTAAAATAGTATAAATAGTAAATCAACTTCACATATCATTTTTCTTACAAGTTATTTTAAATTAATGATTACTCTCTTTAAGTAGCAACTTATTCATTTGTGACTAAAAATAAACAAATAAAAGGTTCTTGAAAGAAAAATAAATTCTTGAAAAGAAAATCAAGTAGAAATTGGTAATGTTTTGTTTTGCAAATACAAAGGAAATTTATTTGGTGAAATAAGGAGGGAAAATATCTCTGTTGTTTGTCCTTTTATTTTCTCATTTGCTTAACAAATATTTGAGCAGTTGCTATTTGGCAAGTACCTTACTACTCCCTGAAGAAACATGGTGTTACAGAGCTTTAGAGACAAACACCCAGAGGATGGGAACCATCAATTTTCAACACAATGTAAAAGATTGTTATGGCAGTGGAGGCTTGGAGAAAGCTTTACTTTCCTCACTGAGATTGAAAAGAAGGTCATTAAGAAGGAAGTGATTTTAATGATTTATCCTGAACTTTAAGTTGTGTAAGATGGGAAGAAATGAGACTGGTGCCTATAGAAGGGTGGTTAGATCCATGGTTTTAGTTTCCAGTGAGTTGAATGACTGTAGTAATTAGGGTATTGGAGGGAGAAACTGGAACACTAGGATGAGGTAGTCAGAGATCAAAGTGTATGGAACCAAGATTATGGGAGGAGAATATTGAAGTTATTGCAGAGAAAAGGTGTGGGCTATGATTAAGATAGTGGGTGGTTGAAGTGAGGGTAGAGAAAAACACCCTCACTGATGGGGAAAAGGGAAAGGAACTAAGAAGTCAGGCTTTGGAACATCTGCTTCATAGATTTTGAAATCATCAATATTTCTATAATTCTCTTTATTACACTTAAACTCCAAGTGCTAAAAATCCAACCCTGCTTCCTAATTTGGGTCATATCTACTATCCATACATTATATAAATTTTTGAAGTATAATGCTACATGTATATTTCCTTTTAGGTAACTTCAAAATGATTTCTTATACTAACTATTGTCCATATGTTTTGCTATATTATTCAAGATTTGTAAATATCAGATTAGATCTATGTCCTGAATCACCTCAAATTGACTCTAGAATAACAAACGTTTTCATTTTTAAAATTTATACCAACATAATTAATATCCTAGCACTATAATGCAATAATGTCCAGTAGAAGTATAATGCGAACCACATATTTAACTTAATTTTTTCCATTAGCCATATTTAAAGATGTAAAATAAAATAGGTAATATTGATCTAATAATATATTTAATTCAATAGAGCCAAAATATTATCCTTTCTGTATGTAATCAATATAAAAATCATTATTGACAGTTTACATTCTCTTCTTTGATTATTTGTGTACTTCTAGCATCTCATATATTTTTTACACATCTAGCACATCATAATTTGGACCAACCCCTTTTCAAGGGCTTAATCACCAAATGTGACAATTGGCTATATTAGTGAACAGAAACATATCTAAATATCATGTTTGATATTATTTTAGGTATAAATATAAATGATGAGTCATTACATAGGTTTTATTTGTTTCATTTATATGTTCTAACTAATGTTGGAACATTTTCTTTTTCCATGAAAAGGAAAGAAAGAAAGTTAGAGAGTTTGGGATTGACATTTGCACACTGCTATATTTTAAATGGATAACGAACAAGGACCTACTGTATAGCATAGGGAACTCTGCTCAATATTATGTAACAACCTAAATGGGAAAAGAATTTAAAAAAAAATAGATACATGTATATGTATAACCGAAAAAAATGTATTACAATCCTAGAGGAAAAAAATCACTGAATTGTACATTTTAAAATGGGGGAATTTTATGATGTGTGAATTGTATCTCAATAAAGCTGTTATTTTAAAAAGAAATGAAAGAAAGAAAGAAAGAAAGAAAGGAAAGAAAGAAAGAAAGGAAGGAAGGAAGGAAGGAAGGAAGGAAGAAGGAAAGAATAAGGAAGAAAGAAAGAAAGGAAGAAAGGAAGAAGGAAAGAAGAAAGAAGAAAGAAGGAAAGAAGGAAAAAGAGATATATGCAAACTGCATCCAGGTGAATTAAACAAATAGGTTCATTTAAACCTTGATTGCCTCCATTTTTACCAGATCTTAATTACATCAATTGTTTATCCTACTAGAGATAGTTTTATTTACTCTATCCTTTTGGACTCCTATTGATGGAATAAAAATGGCTTTTTTTCTCTGCATCTTTTCATTCATAACACTGGTTTTCTTGATTCTGTCAGTCAATTTAAAACAGAAAATTCTATGAAGATTGTAATTCAGTAAAAATAAGTCAACTAGGTGTGTTCCAATTTTGTAATTGAATCCAGATTTTACTATTTAAAAGCCACCCTTTGATTTCAAATCATTAAATGTTAATTCAGTGTGATTATTTTTAGGGCACATGTGGCTCTATACATTTTAATTTGGTTGTGAATTGAATAAATGCTCATTCAGATTTTTCCTCAGTGTTTTAATATGAGAAGCATATAATTGGTGAAAGCTACCTTCAAATCAGTCACACTGCTATTTAAATCGCATATAATAATGTATTTCTCCAGTATACTTATTTCCAGTGTCCTAGATCTCTTTTTTTTTTTTTTTTTTTTTTTTTTTTTTTTTTTTTTATAAAGCAGGTAGGCTTTTTTTTTTTAATTTATTTTTGGCTGTGTTGGGTCTTCGTTCCTGTGCGAAGGCTTTCTCTAGTTGCGGCAAGCGGGGGCCACTCCCCATCACAGTGCGCGGGCCTCTCACTATCATGGCCTCTCCCGTTGCGGAGCACAGGCTCCAGACGCGCAGGCTCAGCAGCTGTGGCTCACGGGCCCAGTCGCTCCGCAGCACGTGGGATCTTCCCAGACCAGGGCTCGAACCC
This sequence comes from Balaenoptera ricei, assembly GCF_028023285.1. NCBI lineage: Eukaryota > Metazoa > Chordata > Mammalia > Artiodactyla > Balaenopteridae > Balaenoptera > Balaenoptera ricei. The sequence continues at coordinate 84,672,343 of NC_082643.1, forward strand.
GTGTCCCCTGCATTGGCAGGCAGATTCTCAACCACTGCGCCACCAGGGAAGCCCCTAGATCTCTTTTTGAGACAAGTTATTCATGAAAAAGCCTCTCTAAGATTAACTGTTGTTTCTATTGTTTGAATATTTTCCAAATCTTTTCTTCCTAAGCCCATCAAATTGTTCTACTCCTTTGTAAACCCCATTGTTTAGAATTTAGGTATCTATATAGACGCATCCTAGATTTTTCAGTTTAGATGGCGTTAATTACTAAAGCCTTTTTGTATCACTTCAACATTTTCTTTAGTAATCTAAATATGTCTTGCTAGCAACCTAGATGTCCCTTGAATCCCAGCATTTTCCTCATGCCTGGCTACTGTGTAATGGTTCCACAGCTACTCACATTATAGCTTTTCTCCCTGTTATCCACCAAGGCTTCCAGTGAATTGACCTCTGCAAGGTATGGGGGTGGAGAGGGATGAGTTTCCAATTTTTTTCAACATTTCTGAATGCTCTACATGGGAGAGAGAAAATGGATGAACTTAGAAATAAAAATAAGAAAACTAATTATTCACATATGGTCTTTCATCCTACTTCTTTGTGTAAATGTTTTAGCTCCTTTAATAGCACTTTTCAGACTTCGTACAAAGCGTTAAGATCTTGACTATCATAGGCTCTCAGTAAATACTTCACATAAATTGGTGTTAAATGACCATGAGCTTTAGAATCCCTAGCCCTTCTGATGATATTGTTCAGTGCAGTTAACAAGGCAAAGTTTATATCTAGGACTTGCATTGGGAAATTATCAAGTAGATTGTTTGCCTTTGGCTCCTTCTTGTATTTGGTTCATGTGGTCTCTCTCCTAAATCCTGGCACAGTCTTTCTCCTGACATTGGGTTTCCTGGTACAACCTTGAAATTCAACACTTGTTCCTTTCAAACAAAATTAAAATAAATGTGTACAAACCTCACAGTTCCTTGTTCCTAACTATTAGAAAAAATATATCTATGTGACTTAATTTACACCGAAGGCGGACAGACTGAAAGTTGAATTAATGTTTACAATTTGTTTTTAATTTGATATTAGTTACTTAAATTTCAGCGAGTACAATTTTAGTAAAAATTTTTATTGTTATTGGCTTTATATCTGATACATTCAAAACTCCCAGATTGTACCAGATACCCTTATTCTTAATATCTGATATAGTTATAGCTTCTGTTTACCTTTGAAAACCCAGGGAAATAAGAAAGCCCTGAAACTTGATTACATTAAATAAAATAAAGGAACACATTAGTTTTTCAAATATAGCATATATAGAAGCTAAATTTATAAACACACCAGATTTAAAACTTTGTTTTGTTTTTAAATGTCAATTCAACTCAATTAAAACAGAAACTGTTTTATAAACATACAAAGACATGTCACGGGATTTAATAGACCTATAAGCACACTAATGACCACAAACAGTATTTTTTTTCATGCGTATAATAAAATTATCGTAAACCGTGGGTAAAAACATAGCCATGTAAGGCTCAAAATTAACTTGCATGTTAGTTGGGATTTTATTTTTCTAAATTTGAATGTTGTTGGAATAGCACTTGTATACTCTAGTTAGCCATAGTTTTCTGGACTCCTATCATTCATAACGAAGATATCACACATTTAATCCACCTGGACTTTGAAGATTTAGAGTAGGTATTACCTGCCTTAAAAAGTTAGGGAGGATTTTCTTTCTTAGTAAAATGGAACAGGTTTAGGAAGTCAATCCTTCTGTCTTTGGCATCAACTCCAGCTACACTAAAGCTGTTTAATAATTAAACATTTATGTTTAAAAAATTTAATCTCAAAATATAGTATGAAATGGAGTTCATGTGGATGGCATCATAATGCTGTGTAGGTCTTGATACTCCTCCTGAAATAGTTGCAATGAGTTGACCTCATTCAATCACCCATAGTCTGAGATTGATTTGCCAACTCCAGCCACCTAGTAACATATTGTCAATTATAAACACAACTGGACACTAGTTTTTGCAATAGGAAAGAGGGTCCAGTGTGAATTGAACTCAAAGCTGTGAAAAAAAGCCTGGAAACCTTTCAAGACTGGCCTGTGCTAAGGGAGAGGCACTGAAAGTTGTTAAGAGGTATTAGTCCATGTGACTGCGCTACCAGTTTTTGTTAACTGGCTTTTAGTCAGAGGAGAAACAAACTTCTCCTATCTTTATGACAGCAGGTAATTGAAGCAAGGTCCCCAGATCCTCCCCCTGGGACTGGGAGAGAGTTTCTGAGAGTCCTCTCCCTGAATGTTTGCATTTCAAAGAGACAGTTCTCCAGGTCCTTGAGGAAACAGTTTTGGGTGATAGATTTACATCTGAAAAGATAGAGAAAGATTTAAAATTGCAAGATTTCTAAAGTAACTGCTCCAAGAGGGGGTTCAGAGGTTGATCTGGCTATCACCAAGTTTTAGCTGAAACAAACAGCAAATTTTCCTGGCAGCCTTGAGCCTTCTCAGGCAGGAATTGGAGGGGGGTTGGGGGACCTGGGGTCATCCTTGAGTCAAGGCTTTAAGCTGCTTTAAACTTTGGTTAGGTCACTCTGTACAGAGCTTTGAACATAGTCACTACCTGCTGGAAGTTCTGTAGTTCTCAAGATTATAAGTATTTGTTAGATTTTTTTTTTCCTTATCATAACATTTTATTTGAATGTTATATCTCAATTTTAGTTATGCATTATAACTACAAAACACAAAGTGAGAGTGGTAATGGCTTAAATATAAGGTAATATATTTGTTAATACATACACCAGATATCAATATTTTTTCCATTTTTTTTCTGGCTTATTTGTTTGATTAAATAGTGTTTTGGTCAAATTAATCATTTTTAACTAAAATTGCAGATCAGTTTATGTATTTTTATCCTGCCAATGTGTGTCTGTGTGTCCTTAAGGAAAGTAGTTTCATTGTAGCATAGGGACCAGTGGTTGAACGGGAATAGTGCAAGATTCTAACCAAAGCTCATAGTTAAGTCATTGTGTAAACTGAGGAAATAGGTTAGTATTTATGCCTCTGCTTTTTGATCCAACAGATGAGGGATATTAGATTAAATGATTTCTAAAATACACTTTTAGCCTCAAAACTCTGTGAATTTATGAGTCTAATTTAATGACTTTATCAATTCTGTCTATATGCCATTAGGTACACTAAAAGCTGTGTGGCAGGCCAGAAGAGGCACCATTTTCCCAAACTTTAAGAAGTAAGTAAAGCATGAAGGCCTTATGGACGTGCCTTCTGTGGGAATTTCTCACTTCAGAATAACTGAGGTCAGTCACAAGGATAACCTAAATTCCTTCAATTATTTGGAACATTCCCTTCTGCACCACCCATACATTATGTAATTTATTTTCAAGTCAGGTATTAACAACTAGAATACATTATTCATTCATTCATGCCATCACTCAGTTCTTTATTTAGTCATTTTTATTCTATAGCTTTTAAAAAATTCGTGATTTGTTCCACAATATTTTATTGAATAAAGGTATAGAACTTTTCAACACTAATGATTGTCCATATTTTTCACAACTGTATATATTTAGGAACACAGAAAAATATTCAATATTAGGGACATAAAATATGGACAATTGCCAAATTAAATTCACTTTGGGCTAGTTATTTTTTCAATTATCCAAATAAGAAAGTTATTTTACTGCTTTCATTTTCAGTATTTCCCTCATCTAGCAGGTTTAAACATAAGTATATACTAGCTATTTTTCAGTAGCATGTATTTTTTTCAGATTTAAAAAGCCATACATATAATTGCAGAGCATTAGGAAAATATGATAAACACAAAATAAGGATATTTCCAATGAAAATATTAATAAGAAGATACAGCATAACATTAATCATTAAAATCTTTATATTCTGTCCATTTTCAATGTAATGTTTTCAGCTAAGAAACAATCTGCAGAACACACTATTATATATTACCAGCCCAAGAATGAAAACTAGAGTCATTTTAGTGAGCCATATCCAAAGAACAACAGGCCCTCTAAGGCACTTATCTGATGTGTTATTCCATTCTATATATGTATGCCCAGATTTGAACACAGCTCAAATGTAAAATGTAAAATGTAAAAAGTAAAAATGTTTTTTACTCACATGAATTTCTCACTGTCTATTTTCCAACATTTAAGAATCCACGATTAAGCCCACCGAGCTGTAATTCTCTCTCTTGGATCTTACACTCGTCTTGGCCCTGTCTATATGCCTTGCATATTACTTGTCAATTACCCTTCAGCTTTGCTCAAATCACAGCTTCTTCCTTCCTTATAAACCAAGTCTTCTTATATATGATTCTCAGACCTGGACCATGGTCAAGAGGTTTAATAAATGCTGCATTTTTCTAAGGGTCTCATGATGAATCCCTAAGTCTTCTATAGAGAAGAATGAGGTCATGAGACAAAAACAACAAAGAACTTTTTACTCCCTAGGACAAGATGTAATTTCACCAGAAAGTGAAGCTCAAGAAGCTTTAGATAATTGCGTAAAGTGGAAAATACCAGTTCTACTGGCATATCTTCTTAACAAAAGTTTGGATAGGGTGATGGGCTTGTGATGCCGTAAATTTCATTTAGACAGATTTAAAATAATCAGAACAGTACATATATCCTATTTTGTAAATACATTTAAATATGCTTTCTCTCTTTCTTTTTTTTCTTTTTTATCTTGAAGATCTGGATGGGCCTTTGGGGGAAAAAAATCATGATAAGATACATGTGAGGAGATAAAATGCCAAAGAAATAGTTAAACACTATAAGGCACTCAAAATAATAAAGAAGGACATGGTCTAGACTGAATATTTCATTTAGAATTATTAGTGGTTCACAGTGATTCAAAACTAAAGACAATATAAACAGCACTAATTTAACTTTTAGTTTGTTGTATTTATATTTTTGCTGAGAGGAGTCTGTGTTCCCCTACAATATTTGATGCATATATTGTATTATAATCTTGGTCATGTTGTATTAACATAACTGTGTTTCCAATAGCTTTGTTAGGTTGAGAGTATGAAAATTAATAACCTTGCTAAAATAGAGTCAGGAGGCCAGAGGGGGGAGCTCTCACACAAGTACCACTTGACCTCAGTACAGATCCCAATAAGAAGAGACACACCTTGCATGTTTAGTAGGAAGTGACACTACTACCACTAGTAGAAGGAAGATTTTCTTCTTGCCTGGCAACAGCTCAGCCAATCAGAGACTGTCACAACTCAGCCAATGAAAAGCCACTACGCTTTGAACTCCCAGTTTCCTTCAATGGGCTTTTTGTTATAAACAGCCCCTCCCAGCTTCCTCTCTTCTATAAAAGAGTCTCCTTTGCTTTACTGGAATTGCACGTGGTTTGCCATGTGCATAGCTGCATGTCCCAAATTGCAATTCTTTTCTGCTCCTTAATAAACCCGTTTTGCTAATAAAGTCAATGGCTGTTTTATTTTTTAAGGTTAACAAGAGCTTGATTGTAGACTTCATTTACTTAAAAATAATATATACGCCATGGTTATCATGAAATAGGGCCATATTCTATTCTGGTTGCAGCCACTGAGGTGATGGGTATTACTTCATGGAGCACCAATGGAATGGGAAGTCAATATTGGATAATGGTAATGGGTATGGGTTTTGTTACTTATATATCTTTCTCACCTGTTGAACAATAATACTTATGTCACATAATATCTGTATCACAGGATTATAAAAATTAAAGTTTTATGTTTTAAAGCCAGAGCAAATTTCCTGAGAGTAAATATTCAGTAAAATTTGGCTGTTTTTGTTGAGATAGTTTTTTTCTGGATTACAAGTGTTCTGGAGACTTTTCCCTTTCTCTCAAAAACTAAGAAACAGCAGTTTTAAGGATACAGAAAAGATACAAAGAAAACATTCTCAGGTAACTGACAGCAGTGGCAAACATTTGGCAGTGTTTTAAAGGGAATCAGACCTCTGCTAGTTCAATACAATTAAGAGAGACAACTATGAATACGGAAACTTTTGATAAAGATTCTCCACTTAAATCATGATATTATAGACAAAAAAGACAAAAGTGTCTTTGCTGTTGATGTTAAATTTCTAAAAGAATGATGTGCCCATTCTGATGTAGGTCTTTGTGAGTCATGAAGAGCACTAGGCATTAAATGAATGAGTAGATGGATATGGCATTAAACCTAGAAGACAAAGAAAAACAAGTCAAATCAGGTCAGACAGATGCTTGTGGCTAATCATATCACTATTCTCCTACTGACACAGAAATGCTTATTAATGATTCCACATTAGAGATTTTTTTCTCTCTACATGTAGATGTGTTGAAGTTTTGCTTTGTGTAAAAGGTGGTGTGATTGAGTAACCCTTAGCTATTTACGTGTCTACATAAAATTCCAAGTTAAAGATTTTTCAGAGGTTGTAATGTCACCGGGTTGGCATGTGTTGTGTGAAAATAGCTTCAACCGAGGAGGTCAACAGAAGACCCGGACCAGCAATTTCAGTCCTTGTGATAGCAAGCAAAGAACTGCAGACTACCACTTTGGGCTTAAGCGCAAAGCAAAGTTTTATTAAAGCATAATTACACTCTCAGAGGGAGAGCAGGCTGTTTCTGCAAACTGAAACCAGCCCTTCTGTACAGGCTGAAGGGTGTTTATAAGGAGTTGTTCTTCAAGGAGGCCGGGTGTACTCATGGGTGAGTGACAGGGGATCATTATTTGATTGACAGTCCCGAGCTACGTAACAAGATCATTATTGCGCATGCCCTTAGCCTTGATTCGCTAAGAACAGCCCACGGGAGGCGGGGGGATGGACACAACCACATGCAGATTTTATTATAATGATGGTATAATGAATTTGGGTTTCCTATAGGTTATATGCCTGTCTAGTCTGGGCTTGTGTAGCCCAGAGAAGTTCCGTCATGTTACTGTGCCCCCTCTTTATCAGGATAAGTTTGCCCACCACCCGACCACAGTTTCGCCCATTCTGGGTGGGGTCAGGAGAGGGTCCCAGATGGCTGGGGTGTGACTTGATTATTCCCCACTTGTCTTTTTGCCACTGTCACCTCCTTGTTGCTAATGTCTGACTAACTACGTAACAGTAACAGGATAGTTATCTAGACCTAATAGAGGGAATGTTAGTAAGAATTTGCAATTAATATTCTGAATGTACACTAAATATTCAAAACACATCCCTCTCTGTATGGGCCAACTGTTAACCCTATGTGGTCTGTTAATGATTGTATTAAGAGAATTATGGAGAGTGACCAAAGTTAGAGAAACTACTGTAATCTTAAAATTATATACAGAAAAAAATGTCTTGGTATAACACCAGTCAGAAACCCCTCACAATAACCACAAGTTTTTTGAGAAAGATGTCAAAAAAAAAAAAAAAAAAACTAAAACTGCTTAGCCGAAAAGACCCTATCTGGCTCAATTTACATCATTAGTCTGAGGTTTCTATATTCCTGCATTAAATTGCCATTTTAATCATTGTTTTTTTTATGCAGAGATCTTTTAAGCAAAGTTTATTTTTCCTTTTTCAATAAATGTTTATGTAAATAAGACTCAATTTGTTAATTGTGTTTTAGCCAACACCCATTTATCTGTTTTATTGCTAACATTTTAAATTGTCATTTTACTTTAGTCTTTCTACCTTTCACATCTATTTATTTTATTCTTTAAAGTATGTGATAGAAAAAAATTGTGACGCTAAAGTTATGATGCATTTGACAAAGCAAAGTTTGCACCAGATGAAGTTGAACAGGTAAGAAAGACTTTATTCAAGGCTATTGAAATAGGAGAGAGACAGAGTCTGAATTAAACTCCACTTAAACAAAGGTTGGGAAAATTTTTAAGAGCTGGGTTTGGGGGAGATCACAGACCCTCTGTGTTTGCTACTTGGCTTTACCTAAAGGAAAGTAAACTTTCTCTTCTGGATGGGAGGCAGTTTTACAATTTGCAACAAGGTATCCTAGGAAGTTAGGAGTTAGTCTCCTTCCCTCCCACAGAGGCTGGAAGATGGGACACTATTGAAACCGAGAAGGACCCTGTGGGGTTCCTGGGCATGAAAGCCTTTTTGTCCCCATTTCTTGTTGGCAAGACTCCAGCCTCCACGACCTTCCCTGAGTTCCAAAGGACAGATCTAAACAGTTGCTAATCAAGGGAGGAGCAGACAAGAAACCACCTGAGGCAAGATTAAAGGGATAAGAGAACCTCATCAAGATTAGGAGACCGACCACCTGAGATGAGATTAAGGGAGTGCAGGCCCTGCACGCACCCTAATCTCTTCAGCAACCCCACCCTTGAACTATTGCTATAAAACTCTTGATCAAATCCACCCAGGTTGGGACACATAGTTTTTGAGGGCAGGAGCCCGCTGTATCCCGCTTTGCTTGGCAAAGCAATACAGCTATTCTTTTCTGCTTCACCTGAAACTCTGTTTGTGAGATTCAATTCGACACTGGTGCAGAGAGGCCGAGCTTCCCGCATCAGTATCTTCCTTGATGATTTTATTTCAAAAGGATGGCTCCCAGAACTTTGAGAAAGGCAGTCCTGGGCTGTAAAACTAGCAAGAGGCTTTTTAAAAAGGTTTAGGTACAAAGGGGCAGAGAAAGAATTTACAAGTTTTCTAAATTAAATGCTCTAAGAAAAAGAGGTCAGTGTCCCAGAGTCAGGAAGAAAGATGTCTAAAGTTCAGTCAGCCTGAGGGGAAAGTTAAGGCTGTGTCACTCAAAAAATTAACCATCAGTTGATCTAAGAAAGAAATGGAAAATTTTATGCGAGCCAATCTGAGGATTATAACCTGGGAGACAGTCTTTCAGAAAACTCTGAGGACTATTCTGCTCATTAGAGGAGAAAGCACAGTTATACAAGTTTTTGAGACAAAGGGTTATAAGTCAAATGACACAATATTGACAGTCTACACAATCCAGATCTACAGGTACAAAGCAATTAATGGGTCATTGTGACCCCTGACAAGATGAAGAAGGAAGGTTATCTCCTAAAGAGTTGTGACCCTTTAAGAGATTAAGAAGGAGTGTTATCTCCTAAGAAGGTCTGGTTAATGCAGATGCACAACACACACTAAAGGGGAGGGAGGAGGCCCAAATGGGTAGAGACAAATTCCTGAGCCATCTTGGTTAATATGTTTCCCCCAAGAGAGATTGCCCTCCTTGAGGGCAGTGAGAGACTGAGTGTACCAAGGGACAAAGGCCAGACCATTGATAAAAACAGGACTCTGACCCACAACTTCTGCAGCAACAGGTCAGGACTTGTTCAATAACTGACAGCTTCCCTAATTTTTTCCCCTACTTCCATTTTAGCACCATCCAGAGAAACGCAAACATATTATCCTAACCAATCTCAAAGGATGCCTTCCTTATTTCTTAACCAGCTCCAGCTTCCCCATCCTAATAATCTCCAGTCAGAGCAGACTGGAAGCCTTCCCTTTTTTTCACTGTAAGGTTTTCCACACCTCTGTCTGCCTTTGAGTCTCTACCAAAAAACAGGTGATGGTGGCTGACTCCCTTGCTACACAGCAAGCTTTTAATATATAGTCTTTGCTTGTTCTCATTTGCTCAGTCTTCATTTATTTCCATAGCAGCAGAAAATCAGCATCTAGGACTATGCGTGATTAATACTATCAACTGAATCCATTACAAAGAGGGTTAGCTCCTGTGTAAAGACTTCTGTATTAGCAACACCGTTTCCTGGAGAAAGAAGTCAATAATATAGCTTAGCACTCAGCTTGAATCACTTTATTTTTTGTGACTTTAGACAATTTAGCATGGAGGATCCTCTATTATTACCTCTATTTTAGGAGTATGAGTTCAGTTTAGGAATTATGTGAATACTAAGTTAGATAATGTTTGTGAACACTGTTTCTCTTTCTCTGTGCATGAAGCCCAGTGTTTCCAAGGAGCCACTGTCCTATGGACTTAATTCTAAAAGGATACAAATTAACCTTAAAATGCTGCTCAAAAAAATGGTTAACAATTCTTGTTTCTATCTATAGTGACTGTGCCTGAAGAAGTTTAAATTCTTGTATATTAGCTGAGAAAAGGCTCCAGGGAAAAATGGTCAAGAAAGAGGAAAAGACCAAAAAACCCTCAGTTCAGTCATTGTTATGCAACTGAACCCGCATCGGTGCAAATAACATTCTTTGACAACAACCAAAGCCTCCAGGTTTTTCTGCTGCTAATGACTTACAGTCACTGAATCAGCTATGCAGTTTTTTTTTTTTTCTTTTCTCTAAGTTATATTTTAGTAGATAATGCAACCACATGATTCACAAAAGCAAACAGGTGAAAAGTATGAAAAGTTTTGCTTCCACACGGCTTCTCAATTCTCTTGGGACTTGACCCTCCTTCTGGGAATCCCACTACCAGAGATAAGCACTTGTATTACTTTCTTGTTTAACTTTCCAGGGTATTTTTTAAATAACAAGAATATATATTTATGCTTTCACTTTTTTATGGGAAACAGGATAGAACACCCTTTGTTGGACACCTTCCTTTTTTCGCTTAGTTTAGTTTGGTGGCCTTTACCTATTTGTACCTACAAAGCCTCCTCCATCTTTACTTATTTGTGTATATATGTATGCATGTAATGTTTTTAAAAATATTTGATTGTCAATACGTAGCACAGTTTATTTCACAGGTACCTATTTGTGTGCATTTAAGTTATTTCCAGGCTTCAGTTATTGTGAACAGTGCTGCTGTGAATAAACGTATTCGTTGGTCATTTCAATGCTGTGCATTCCTGTTCCTTTCTGAATGCATAATAAGTATCTACCATCTCTAGAGTCAATTCCCAGGGGTGGAATTACTGAGTTAGCAGATATAGACCTAGATTTAGATTTAGACATAGATATAGACAGATAAATACACATACACATATATATTAGAAATTACTACATGTGTTTGAAAGCTATCAAATTTCCTTTGCTGCTTTCCAATTCATGTTCCTATCAGCCTGTTCCTCCACATCTTCCCAAACTTAAGGTGTTATTGAACATTTGGCTTTTACAAAGCTGTGAGGTAAAAATCAGTATCACAACGTACTGTTAAAATAATTAAAGAAGGAGGCCATTAGACTGAGGGGTCTCTAATGCCATGGCAACTTATATAAGCACACCAAAATCTAAGTCTGTAAATGCAAAGTTATAAAATTGAAACCTAAGGACAACAAATCACGACAGCCAGCTAGGCTTTAAGCTATGGCCAATCAATATTTTTTTTTGCTTTGCTTCCACACCTTTTCCATATATCTCTCCCTGAGCTCCTGTTAGTAGAGCACTCTTAACCACTTCCGGTTAGGTGTCGTCCAATTTGAATCCATTTTTGCTCAGATAAACTCTTAAAATTTTTAATATGCTTCAGTTTATCTTGTAACAATAATTTTAAAGTGCACTTGTCTTATTCTGAAGGATGTTAAATACTTTTTCCCCTAAGTTTAATGGATCTTTCCTTATTTGAAACCTGTTTTCATAACTCTGTTTTCTATTTTTAAAAAAAGCAATTTGTAAAAGCTCCTTATATATTAGGGATAATAACCTTTTATGTATGTAATAAGTGTAGTAACATTTTTCTATCAATTTCTATAACTATATCTACATCCATGTTGATCTACATTTATCTCTAGCTATCGAATGGATATTTTGATCTTTTCTTTATGGCTTTGGGAATTTTTTCCTCACTCCAAGAATATAAATGAAGTCTCCCACAATTCCTTCTAGTTTGTTATGATTCATTGTTTTAAATTTAAACACTTGAATAGTTTTGGAGTTTTGCTTCATCTTATAAGTTATTGATTTGACTAATTTTTTCCGCAGTGCCAATTAGTCATCTCAAGCACAGTTACTCCCACATCTTGTGATATTACCTTAAACATATCCTAAAATGGCAGGTGCATTTAGGTGTATTTATAAATTTTCTCTTTTTTCCTATTATTCTGTCCATTTATGTGCCAGTAATACACAGCTTTAATTGATTAGTCCTTATTGTATGTGTTTAATTTTGTCGTATTATAAGAATTTGATTTTTTTGGCACCTATGGTCAGATCTTTTTTATGGGTGATACATTAAAGTCATAAAAGTCATATATTTATACTTAAATTGGCTCTATATAATTATATAGTGTCATATATTTTAAAAGGCCATATACTTTTATCTAATAGATACAAATTATAAAGTGGTAGATGCTTCCTGATTTAGGAAAAAGAAAGTATCATTATTTGTACTGGTTGTTATTGTAGTCATTGTTCTTAGCAAACTGTACAGATATTTATGATTAAAAATGTCAGGAACAAGTTGTATTTCAAGGGGTAGAAAATATTTAAAATGGAAGGCTATCAATTCTGGTAAGAGTAGTAAGGAGTTTCACTTGCAGTTGCCTTACAATCTCAGGTTATTGCACTTAGTGAATAACTATGCTTTATAGCTCAAAAATGAGATGCAGTGTATGTTCACACTATTTCTCAAAACCGTTTTGGAAAAGAGTAAAATTGACAGTAAGTGAATTTAACTTAATAAAATATATTCATTTAAAGTAAAGAATTCTGTCAAAGAAAAATGCCCAAGTAATCTCTTGGGTTATACAATCTTGGTTTCTGGTTGGATAGTACCATAACATGGAGGGGTTTATAAAAAAGCCATTTTTACACTTATATAGACACTGATCCAGAGTCAACTAATATTGATTAATGTTTGCAGAGTGGGTAATGTGGTGATAAGCACTTCTTCATCTATTACACATTTAAATCTGACTGTGACTCTGCGACAGAGGGAATATTTTCAATATGTTATAAATTATTAAAGTAAACTAGGGAAGTTAATCAGAAGCTCCCAAGTGGAGGAGTTAAGATTTTAATCACTGTTCTGGAGTTTCAACCCCGTAATCTCTCCACCACAAAGTTTCCTTGTGGAAACTTTCACTTTCCTTGCAAAGTGATTATAGTGATAGCAAACATCATGCTTTATGTTTTTCTTTAATGATGTTTCAAATAATTATCAGCATTGACAAGAAAATATATTCTTTGTCTATTTTCTTTTTAACCTAGGCCTTCTAAAACTTAAATAACTGCATTTATTGTTTACTGGTCAAATAAACTGGGCATTTTCCAGCCCATGATGGAGACTAAAAACTTGTCACTGGTGTTATTGTGGTGCCCGATTAGTGGAATACAATTTGTCCTCCCTTATCAATTCCACTTTTAAAAGTTAGGCTTTTTGTGAGAATGTAGAGCTGAGTTTTTTGTTGTTTTTTTTAAGGTATTGTTTGCTGAATAGCAAAACGTGAGAAATTTCCAAACATTACAGTTCGTAATCATTCCATTCAAAGATTGTAACCTCGAGACATCTACAGCTCTTTATTTGTTTGCATCCATGTCTAAAGTCTGAACTTAGACACAGATATGAATAAATAATTAACTTTTGTGTATATACTATTTTTATTAATTTAATATTTGAATAGGTCATGTATTTACATAATTCAAATTCAAATTAAGTATTAAAATGTAATCAGTGAAGAGTGGAGTCTCCCTCCCACCCCTGATGCCCAAACTACAATTTGAGTTCAATGAGAATCGAACGTAATCAGTGCAGAGCTGTGTCTTCCTCCCACTCTCATCTCGCAATCACTACCAATTATCAATGTCTCTTTAGAAACTTTGAAATTGTAAATATATATTATTTCTCAAGAAAAATATTCCATATACACTCATTGTATCGTGCTCTTTGAAATTGACAACATATATTGGAAATTTATCCATATCAATACATAGGAACCTTATTTAGTTTTTAAGATGATTGTATTTCACTGTATCAATATGCCATAATTATTGAAACCATTCCTATTGCTAAACTTTTGCTATTATCAAAAATAAAAAAATAAAGACTTACTTAGTTAACATGCATCAGTTTACAAGTATCTAATATATCGTGGGATAAATACTTAGAAGTTTAATTAGTGGACATTCCCAGTGGCCCTCAACAGAGTTTTGTGCCAATTTATTTTTGATCAACAATCAATCAAAGTGCCTATATTTCCACTGTCTGGCCTATAAAAATATAATCAAGCTTTTAGCATATTGTAAGACTGATTGAATATATGTATGGATGTATATATGTATATGCTATATAAATATTTTTAGTTTAAATCTTAACTGATGCATACTAATAAACTGAAAAATTGGCAAACTCAAATCTCCTTATAATGAGTGAAACTGAGCATTTTCCATATGTTTAAGGGCTACTTGTTTTTCTTTTTCTGTGAAATGTCTTGTTTATATAATTTGCTGATTTTTCTACAGAGTAGTAGGTCCTTTGCTTATTTGCTTTGTAGATATGCTTTAATTATTAAAGCAATTAATATTTATCTGTGCTGTGTGTTTGAAACCTATTTTTCTAATTGTTTCTTGCCATTGACTTTGTTCATGATATTTTGTTGAGCTTGTAGTAGTTCCTTCCCCATTCCCCATTACATAGACTCTTTGGCTAACCTTTTCTTTTTTTTTTTTTTTGTGGGTTTTTTTTGGTGTATATGTGTTTCAGGGGTGGGTATTATAATTATAAGCAAATTTTTTATATAGATTGGTTGGCAAACTCTGTCTCATGGGACAAATCTGGTCCACTGCCTGTTTTTATAACTAAACTCTTATTGGAATACAACCATATATATTAGAATAGGCATTATTATGCTGCAATGGCAGAGTTGAGTAGTTGCAATAAAAAACTTATGTCCTGCAAAACCTAAAATATTTACTATCTGGTCCTTTCAGGAAAAATTTTTACCAGCCTCTGCTTTTTCCCCTCCCTGAAGTACATGTTATTTTTATCCATATTTTGGAAACATAAAACCTCAGAACTAAGTGAGACTAAGAAACATTCTCAAGAGTTTGAATCATTTTCAAAAGAAAAATTTTCAAATGGAGATCCTGGGTTTTACACAGGTCTATCTGACTCCAGGACTAAAATTTTAATAACTGTGCACTTGGTTCCAGTATTTAATGATTCATTTGTACCCTTAAAGTACAAATGTACTCCATTTGGACATATAAAACTCAAATTTGGTCACATAAGACTAACATACATTGGAGGCTTTGTGGAGTACACACATTTTTTTTGTACAAGGGTACAAGAAATTTGAAAGTTATGGATACCTTTATGGACATTTCTGCATGTCCCAAAGACACCTAAATTTCTTTATGTATCATTCACAAAGAAATGTTATGATACCTACTATAACTAAAGCATGTCAAAAATCTCAAAGCCATATAAATGCTTGAAATAATAACCTGTGACATGACTACATATATATCAGGACCTTAATAATGGAATGGAGAAAGAGTAGAATTGAGTTTTCATATACAATGCATAAAGATCAGCAACAAAAATGCTGTTTGATACATTCGTAGTAAAATTGTGGTTGACTTTCATTATTTTCTGTAAAATGTACTTTGCAATAGAAAACTCTTTACGACCTTCCTAGAAAAACACAATAAAACAAATCAACCAAACAACTACAAAAACTGTTTTTTTTTTCTTACATTCTGATTTAGTGGTAGCCTCTAATTAACTGTAAGGCAAATCAAAATGTTCCTGAGAATTCTCAATCTGCTAAATATTTCCCAGAATTTACTTAACTGAGCATGAGAATCAGTCCCCATTATTTATTGGTTTTTTTGAATTGGAAAGTAAATATTTTTCATTATAGAGTTTGGCTATACTTAGCCTGACTAGTTTGTGTTTTCGTCTTCATTAATAAATTGAAACATTTATTTTCAATAATCTTAAATTGAAAAATATTAATGTTCATAAGACAATATTAAAATAAAAGCATTCAAAACATTTATTAGTTTTTGATTGCCAGATTCCAAATTGTTTATGTGGAAGATAGATATGTGTACTTTGTAGCAAAAAGCAACATGAAGATGGAAATTTAGTTTGAAATCACCTCTACTATATTATGGCCTTTGTACATTTGACAGTGTTGAAGTTGATTGTTTTTACTGTTTTTCTCAGCTCATCACATTAACTTCATTAATGATGAAGAAATTATAAACTATAAAGCACTGAATAATTACATGGACATGACATTCCAAAAGGAATTGGCACAACTCTGAAATCACTTGCATCAAAATAGATTAAGATTGAATGATGTATTGCTTGTATCTGCCAAGTACTCTGCAAGTACGTTAAGTGGGAAAAATACAAATGAAGTGACTTGGTTTTTGTTAAGGATGTAGTGATCCCCACATATTTTTCTCTTATTTTAATTTTGCCCCACATTTCTAGAAAATATTATTAAATATTTAAATAATTTCCAAAATAAAAAAGTGTTCCCTTTAAAATCAATTGTATGTTGTGTGTTTATAAATGCATATATGTGTGCATGTGTGTTTTGCCTTTTAGTGTGCCTTGTAATTTTTTGTTGAAAGCTGGACATGATGTATCAGATAATAGGAACTGAGATAGATGATCTTTTAATGTGAAGTTTTATGTTTATCTGTCTAGGAGTTAGTCTCAGTATAGTTTACTGGAACGGTAGGTTTCAGAGGTGTCTCCTTCCTTCAGTGTCCTTGTATGTCTCCCCTGTTGTCTTAGTTTTAAGTAGAGTCTGAGCCTTGAACAACATTCAGCTGTATTCCTCTATTATTATACAGAATCCCTGTTGATGTATTGCTGAGGTATTGGGGGAGGGGAATTAATCAGTAAACCTGTAATTAGGTTTCAGTCCCTTTAACTGACATGCACTCTGTCCTGTGACCTTCACAAGTGTCTCTTAGCTTTTCTCTTTAGTTTTTAGTTGAGACAGGAAGGCTAGAAGGGACTGGAGTTGGGTAATCTCCCTCCACCTAAGTTGGATCAGGCTCTGGTGAAGTCTTTTCTCTTTCTAGGTAGGCTACTGTTGTGGAGAAAACTTTGGGCCTGTTTCAAAATGGTTACCTTTCCAATGAATATATTTCAAAATAATTACTTTTCCTCTTTCCCTGGATAAACAGAAGAGGGTTTTTTTCTCTGATCTTCATTGGGAGAACTTGGTGGGGTTCTTAGAGGTAAAACCTCCCAGTATGAGGCACCTCCTTGGGATGGGCAACCAGGAGTATTTAACACTAAAGCTAGTCAACTTTCAGGTTTCAGCCATTCATTAAAGTTACCATCCAAGGACTCCAGAAAGTTCTGCTTCAGATAAGCTAATCTGTATTCCCTGAATTCACCTGTCTCCAATTTTCAGGGTGGCAGCTTGTCCTATAATCTCAATTCTCTGATGGATCTAAGAAAAGTTGTTCAGTTTTTCCTCTTGTTGTGAGAGTAGAAATAATGATTTGCAAACTCTTTACATGTTGGAAGGGAAGCTGGAATTCAACAGTGATGTTTTTAAATAACTTGTCAATTAAAATGATTACCTAAAAAATTTCAGAGTGAATTATGTATTTCAGTAAGGTATGTCAACTGTGTTCTCAGAATTTAGTATCTCTTTCCAGTCCTCTCATTAGCCAGAGGGTATCTGTATCCAGAGTGTTCGGCGTTAAATTTAAGTAAATATAATAATGTATAACAATTATTGAAACATTCCATATATACCAATTGCTTACTTGGGACCACTTACAAGCAAGAGACCATTTCCAGGTTGGTTCTAGAGACCATTTCTGCCTTTGAATCCTTGAGTTTCATATACGAATTTTGGGTTGTATGTTGACTTACAGAAAAGAAGAAAAGTAATATGCTGAATATAAGAGAAGATTTTGTAATTCATAATGAAAACCCAAAAGTATCCCCCAAAGCAGTGATAGTAAAAATGTTATGTTTAGTGACTTTAAAAATATATGATTATAGTAAATACTAATACTTTGCTATGCGTAGGACCATTTTATTCCAAAGCATAAAAATATCTAGTTAATTCCACACCAAGATAAATTTCTTCATGAATACCGGAAGTACAAATGCTTAGTGGGCCAGAAGAAAAAATGAATATAAAGTTGGTTACATTGTTGTACAAGATATAAATTAAAGCTCACAGGTATCTTTCCTTAAAATTCAAACTCATGAATTTGCCTTAAGAGTTCAGAATTAACGAGGCCTTGCAAGACATCATTAACCACTTTCGTAAATTATTTTCTGTGAAAAACTTGAATATTTCTAAGACGTACTAAGAGTAACTAGCTAGTAAATTATTTCAGTTAAGTGTGATCTTTCTCAGGCTAGGTTGTGAGCGCAAGTTATATGTATGTGCTGCTGTAAAATACACCACAGGGTCTACTCAAAAATAATCTTCAGTTTTTTTAATAATTAATAATTTGTGAATTTTAACTTCCACATCTAGTATCAAAAAATAAAAATTCTACTTTATTTCCTGTAAGTGTATTCTTATTAAGGAAATTTGCATTTACTTGGCAAACATGACATTTACTGTAATCCTTAATAGCTAGAAAATTCATTTTATTGTAGGAATAAGAAAAGTAGAGAAATGTTTATTTTCTTAATGAATAAAAACCAATAGACTTACAAAAGGCATTTTAAAACCAGTGTGGTTCTATAACAAAAAGACAAAACATTGAATAATTATCACATTCCTAATTTTAGGCTTTCTATTAACATTCCAATATATGTTAAAGTCTATCCTCAAAGGTAAGTTATTAAATTTTGAAAAAGAGGTTTTGTTTATATTACAGAACACAGAGAAATGAATATTAATTTGTAGACCATTAAATTTTGATTGTAAATTATTAGTGTCAACAAATTTCTATTGTTTAAAAGGAAAAAACAAATAGTGTATCTTCACTTCATTTTCTTTCTTTTCTTTGTTTCCCTGTGATTTGCAGAAATAGGATCAAGAAGACTATATAAGAAATTTAGATTTTTAATGTTCAGTTTGTATGTGGTTAATACGATAACTTATTCCAAATTTTCATTTAGAATTTTCTCTGGTGTGCATTTGATTTTAGGTCAGGTGATGTCCTCATTCTCTTAAATTTCCACCAGATATTAAGTAACAGAGTAGACAGAAACTCTTAAGGTGTTTAAACAAGGATTAAAGTTACAGATAAGTCAGATAAATAGAGGGAAAACAAAAAACAAAAAAACACCTCTGAAATCAACCTTAAAGGGACAAGATCCACAATGCATGAAGTAGGTCAGTTTTGCTGAGAAAAGTAGCAAGAAATGCAAAAAAACAAAAACAAAAACAAAAAAACTGGTTTAATCATAAAATACTGCTGACTATGACAGTTCTCTGTTAAAGTTCCTCTGTTTATAAAAATAATTTGTTGTGCAGTTATTAAACGTGGTTCATCTAATGCCTAATCAGTCAGAAATCAACATTTTAGTGTGCATTAAGAAAATATTTCTTGAAAGGCAAAGAAAGGTATAGGACCTCTTTCCAATATTGTTTTGATATCTTTCAAGTCAAAGTGTAGATATGGAAATCTAGTTTAACATATATTCATGAGTTTATAAAGAGAATTAAATATTAGTAAACATGTAAAGGGATTTAATTTAACACTGAGCTTTGGTAATAGTAGTATCTCAATGGTGATAACTGTTCCATATTATGATAAGACCATCCAAAACAAATCCAGAGATGAAATTCACAGATTGTGAGAAAGTCCAGAAATATAAATTCTCACCATCTGAGGTAAAAGAAAAATATTGGGGAATTAATTCACTTTGTTTCTATATTGAGCCTTAATAAACTTTGCATTGTCTTCTGTGTCTGTGTTGAATGCTCTTTCCAGGAAGAGAAGATATAGCTTTACAAATTATTATTCAAGATTATCTGAATTAGGGGTGATCGAGATGGTTGAGGAGTAGGATGCAGAGTTCATCTCCCTCCACAGAAACATTGAAAATACATTTACAAGTGGAACAATTCACACAGAACAGCTACTGAGGGCCAACAGAAGACCTCAGCCACCAGAAAAGACAAGAAAACCTCCACATAGCCAGGTCGGACAAAAGGAAAAAGAAAAAGAAGGAATCAGGATGGAGCCTGAACCCCAGGGAAGGAGCTGCTAAGGAGTAAAGGTTCCTGCACCTTGGGAAGGCTCCTCACCAGTGGTTAGACTGGATAGAGGGGGCAGTTTTGGAGCCTAAAAGGGGAGAGCAGCAACCAGTTTGTGGAAGGCAAAATGGAGAGTAACCTGCACAGAAGGTTGGCACTGCCACCCTGCACTCCCCAACCTGAGATACTCCTCTGCCAGTGAGGGTGGGAGTCGCATGCTGAAGCTCAGACTCCAAAGCTCAATCTCAGAGAGAGGACCAAGGTTAGGTGTGGAAGGAGCCTGCCACAGTTCAGGCTGTGTCAACTGAGGGTATACTAGGAAGAAGCCTGGGCCCACCAGAGAGGCAAGTCACCATTATTGGGAGGCGCACAAGGAGAGGGGTGGGACCACCATAAAAGCTTCTTTCCCTGTGAGCACTCCCAGGCAACAGGACACCATCTATAGGAGCTCTGTGGGTAGGTGCGAATAGCTGCCATGATCTTGGTCTCCAGAGGTGGGCACTGGCCACTTCTTCCAGGCCCGCAAGCAGACAACAGGCCCTGCCCGTGATGACCTGGAAGGACACAGACAGCTCCCGAAACTAGAAATTCTGCCAGCAGGCCTCAGGACCCACCCCTGCTGACCTGAGGGGGGCAGATTGTTCCAGCTACTCAGAATTCCAGCAGTGGGCCCCAGGACCTACCCATGCTGTCTGGGGAGGGAGTGTGGATAGCTTCCACAACTAAGACGTCCATTGGTGGATGCCAGAACCCACCTTGCTGTCCTGGGAGCATGCTGATAACTCTCCCTACTAGGGAATCCATCAGTGGGTCTTGGGACATGCCCCACTGTCCTGGGAGGGTGTGATTATCTTCTGAAACTGGGAAATGTGCCAGTGGGTACTAGAACCTGTCCTGCTGGCCCAGGAGGGTGCAGATAGTCTTGCTACTAGGAAACCTTCCAGTGGGTGCTAGGACCTGCCCCGCTCTCCTGGGAGGGTGTGGAAACCTCTTGCTACCTACTAAGAAATCCGTCAGTGGGTGCCAGAATCTGCCTCACTGTCCTGGGAGGGTGCAGATAACTCCCCACACTAGGAACTCTGTCACCAGGTGCCAGGAGCTCCCTGCTGTCCTGGGAGCATGAAGAATCCTCTCGCTACTAGGAAATCTGCCAGTGGGTACCAGGACCAGCCCTACTGTCCCAGGAGGGCTCAAATAGCTCCCCCAACTTGGAATTTCAACCAGAGGAGGGGCTAAAACAACAGCTGGGCCCGAGGGGCTATGTGACTAATGAAGAAGAGTTGAAATCTCTCCTCTCAGCTGCACAAACTGCAGAGCTACACCCCCACTGATGGCTTCCTAAATTCAGCTCCTGCAAAACATCCAAAAGGACAGCAAGAGCTCTTGCAGCAAGGATGGGTCTGGTTTTAGTAGCTGTGGGCTCTGTGGGCAAGTACACATGGGGGTAGGGCCAGACCAGAGTTTGAGCTGCCTTCATATCTCCCACAGCTGGTCCAGGTGCATGAGTACTGCAGTACTGGGATCTAACCTCAATAGACTGCACCTCACTTACACCAATGGATAGATCATCCAGACAGAAAATTAATAAGGAAACACAGCTTTAAATAACACATTAGACCAGATAGAATTAATTGATATTTATAGGACATTCCATCCAAAAGTGGCAGAATACATGTTCTTCTCAAGTTCACAAGTAACATTCTCCAGGATAGATCATATCTTGGGTCACAAATCAAGCCTTGGTAAATTTAAGAAAATTGAAATCATATCAAGCATCTTTTCCAATAACAACACTATGAGATTAGAAATCAGTTACAGGAAAAATACTGTAAAAAACAAAAACTCATGGAGGCTAAACAATATGCTGCTAAATAACCAATGGATCACTGAAGAAATCAAAGAGGAAATAAAAAAATACCTAGAAAAAATGACAATGAAAACACAATGACCTAAAACCTATGAGATGCAGCAAAAGCAGTTCTAAGAGGAAAATATATAGCTATACAATCTTACCTCAAGAAACAAGAAGAATCTCACATAAACAACCTAACTTTACACCTAAAGAGAAAGAACTAGAGAAAGAAGAACAAAGAAAACCCGAAGTTAGTAGAAGGAAAAAAATCATAAAGATCAGAGCAGAAAAAAATGAAATAGAAAGGAAGAAAGCAATAGCAAAATCAATGAAACTAAAAACTGGTTCTTTGAGAAGATAAACTAAATTGATAATGATTTACTGAGACTAATCAAGAAAAAAAGGGAGAGGATCTAAATCAATAAAATTAGAAATGAAAAATGAGAAGTTACAACAGACACAACAGAAATACAAAGGATCATAAGTGATTACTACAAACAACTATAGGCTATTAAAAAGGACAACCCAGAAGAAATGGACAAAATCATAGAAAGATACAACCTTCCAAGACTGAACCAGGAAGAAATAGAAATGTGAACAGTCCAATCACATGTACTGAAATCGAAACTGTGATTTAAAATCTTCCAACAACAAAAGTCCAGGGCCAGATGGCTTCACAGGAGAATTCTATCAAACATTTAAAGAAGAGCTAACACCTATCCTCTGAAACTGTTTCAAAAAATTGCAGAGGAAGGAAAACTCCCAAACTCATTCTATGAGGCCACCATCACCCGGATACCAAAACCAGACAAAGATAAAACAAAAGAAAAAAATTACAGGCCAGTATCACTGATAAATATGGACGCAAAAATCCTCAACAAAAGACTGGCAAACAGAATCCAACAACACATTAAAAGGATCATACACAGTGATCAAGTGGGATTTATCACAGGGATGCAAACATTCTTCAATATGCACAAAGCAATCAATTTGATACACCATATTGACAAATTGAAGAATAAAAACCATATGATCATCTCAATAAATGCAGAAAAACTTTTGACAAAACTCAACACCCATTTATAATAATAACTCTCCATAAAGTGGGCATAGAGGGAACCTACCTTAACATAATAAAGGCCATATATGAAAAACCCACAGCAAGCATCATTCTCAATGGTGAAAAACTGAAAGCATTTCCTCTAAGATCAGGAACAGGACAAAGATGTCCACTCTTGCCACTATTATTCGACATAGTTTTGGAAGTCCTAGCCACGGCAATCAGAGAAGAAAAATAAATAAAAGGAATACAAATTGGAAAAGAAGAAGTAAAGCTGTCACTGTTTGCAGATGACATGATACTATACATAGAGAATCCTAAAGATGCCACCAGAAAACTACTAGAGCTTATCCATGCATTTGGTAAAGTTTCAGGATACAAAATTAATACACAGAAATCTCCTGCATTCCTATATACTAACAACGAAAGATCAGAAAGAGAAATTAAGGAAATAGTCCCATTTACCATTGCAACAAAAAGGATAAAATACCTAGGAATAAACCTACATAAGGAGGCAAAAGACTCGTACTCAGAAAACTATAAGATACTGATGAAAGAAATCAAAGACACAAACAGATGGAGAGACATGCCAAGTTTTTGGATTGGAAGAATCAGTATTGTGAAAATGACTATACTACCCAAAGCAATCTACAGATTCAATGTAATCCCTATCAAATTACCACTGGTATTTTTCACAGAATTAGAACAAAAAAAATTTACAATTTGTATGGAAACACAGAAGACCATGAATAGCCAAAGCAATCTTGAGAGAGAAAAATGGAGCTGGAGGAATCAGGATCCCTGACTTCAGACTATACTACAAAGCTACAGTGATCAAGACAGTATGGTACTGGCACAAAAACAGAAATATAGACCAATGGAACAGGATAGAAAGCCCAGAGATATCCCACACACCTATGGTCACCTAATACGACAAAGGACACAAGAATATACAATGGGGAAATGACAGTCTTTTCAATATGTGGTGCTGGGATAACTGGACAGCTACATGTAAAAGAATGAAATTAGAACACTCCCTAACACCATACACAAAAATAAACTCAAAATGGATTAAAGACCTGAATGTAAGGCCAGGCACTGTAAGACTTTTAGAGGAAAACATAGGCAGAACACTCTTTGACATAAATCACCACAAGATCTTTTTTGACCCACTTCCTAGAGTAATGAAAATTAAAAAAAAAGCAAAAATAAATGCGACCTAATTAAGTTTAAAAGCTTTTGCACAGAAAAGGAAACCATAAATAAGACAAAAAGACAACCCTCTGAATGGGAGAAAATATTTACAAATGAAGCAACCAACAAAGGATTATTCTCCAAAATATATGAACAGCTCTTCAGCTCAATATCAGAAAAACAAACAACCCAATCAAAAAATGGGTAGAAGACCTAAATAGACTTTTCTCCAAATAAGACATACAGATGGCCAACAAAAACATGAAAAGATGCTCAAATTACTAATAATTAGAGAAATGCAAATCAAAACTACAATGAAGTATCACCTCACATAGGTCAGAATGGCCAACATCAAAAAATCTACAAACAATAAATGCTGGAGACAGTGTGGAGAAAAAGGAACCCTCCTACACTGTTGGTGGGAATGTAAATTTGTACAACCACTGTGGAGAACAGTATGGAGGTTCCTCAAAAAACTAAAAATAGAACTACCATATGACCCAACAATCCCACTCCTGGGCATATACCCAGAGAAAACCGTAATTCAAAAAGATACATGCACCCCAATATTCATTGCAGCACTATTTACAATAGCCAGGACATGGAAGCAGCCTAAATGTCCCTCAACAGAGGAATGGATAAAGGCAATGTGGTGCATATATACAATGGAATATTACTCACTCATGAAAAAGAACAAAATAGTGCCATTTGCAGAAACATGGATAGACCTAGAGACTGTTATACAGAGTGAAGTAAGTCAGAAAGAGAAAAACAAATATCGTATAATATCACTTATATGTGGAAGCTAGAAAAATGGTACAGATAACTAATTTGAAATGCAGAAATAGAGACACAGATGTAGAGGACAAACTTATGGATACCAAGGGGGGTTGGGGGGTAGGATGAACTGGGAGATTGGGATTTACATATATACACTACTATGTATAAAATAGATAATTAATGAGAAACTACTGTGTAGCACAGGGAACTCAACTCAATGCTCTGTGGTGACCTAAATGGGGAGGAAGTCTAAAAAAGAGGGGATATGTGTATACGTATAATCGATTCACTTTGCTGTACAGCAGAAACGAATACAACATTGTAAGGCAACTATACTCCAATAAAAATTAATAAAATAAGATTATCTGAATTAGTCTGATAATGTCAATTCTAGGAACTATTCAGCATAAAGTAAGAGTTCAATATCCTTCTTTCTGAAGGAAGTTCTTTAAAATTTTTTAAGTCAGGATCTGTGAATGGTAAGTGTGATGGTTAATTTTATGTGTCATCTCATGCACATCATCACTGTGGTACACAATTTTTTGTCAAACACCAGTCTAATTGCTGCTCTGAAGGCATATTTTGAATGTGATTAACATTTAAGACTTCAAGTAAAACATTACTTTCCATAATGTGGATGGGCCTCATCCAGTCAGTTTAAGGCCCTTAGAAAAAACACTAAGATAGCCCAAGAAAGAAAGAAGTCTGCCTCAAGACCTACTTTGAACTCAAACATTAATTCTTACCTGTATTTCAAACCTGCTGGCCTGCCTTACAGAGTTTGAACTTGCCAGCCCCCACAATTGTGTGAAGTAATTTCTTAAAATCTCCCTCTCTCAAGAAAATATGGATAGATAGATGGAAAGGTTGATAGATAGATAGATAAATAGATACATACATACCTACATACATACATAGATACATAGATTTTATCAATTATGTTTTACTGTAGAACGCTGACTAATGAAGTAAACTTTCTTGGTCTTTTTTTTAAAGCTGAAAATAATATATTTATTCATTCCTCAATCTTGCATGACAGTATCCCAGGTAAAGAATTTTAGGCTACTGTTTTTTCCTCCAATTTCCCACTCTGTAGCACTTTACACTTATTCTCACTCTGTAGCATTCTAAAGGTATTTATTTCAATGTCTTTTAAACCCTATGGTTGGTAATGAAAAATTCTGTCAATTTGCCACTATTTTTTATAATTTTATTTTTATTGTCACCCCCATTTATCTGCCATTTTCTGGTTTCATTTGATGTGTCTTACCACAGTATAGATTTGTTTTAATTTATTTCTTCTTGATGTTTTGTATTTTTGAAGTGCAAACTCATTTCTATTTAATTCTGAAAAATTATCAATTATTATCATTCTTTTGAATATTGCCTCCCCTAACGTTTTTCTTGAACACCAATCAGACATTGAATGGACATTATCATTCTCCCTTCTGGATTTTCTCATGCCTTTTAGGCACTATTACAGATTTTTTTATGATTAAATAAGTTTTCCCTTTCAGTTTTATTGAGCTATAATTGACTTATAGCACTATATAAGTTTAAGGTGTATAGCATAATGATTTGACTTACATATATCATTAAATGTTTACCATAATAAGTTTAATGAATGTGCATCATTTCATTCTCTCATATTTTTAATCCCTCTGACTTCTGGGCAACATTTTGTCTTTCAGATCCATCCAGGTCATTGATTCCCTCTTCTTCTGTGTCTAATTTATTATTTAGCTGATCTATTGGATTTTACTTTAATAACTAATATATCCAGAAGTAATTTTTAATGTGTAATTCTAGTGAAATGCTGACATTTTCTCTACTTAGAAAATTTTCTAAGTAGAAAATTTTCTCTACTTCTCTTCTCTACTTAGTATATTTTATATTCTTACTTTGTCTCTTTTGAATTTGAGCACTTTAATGTTATATTGTTTAAATATCATGTTGAGAAGTTGATTCCTCTTAAATTCTCTCTCTTTTTGTAACTGATAATTCCTTTCATACTCAGGTATTTTCTTGTGTATATTGTAATTTTAAGTTTTGAGCTCATCATTGTGCAGAGGTCATTTTCTGAATTGAAGTCATATCTCCTGCCCTGGGAAATTGTCTCAAATAGCAATTTCATGTTTGCTTCTCCTGCAGCTCTAGCAGTTCCCATGGTACTGGAATATTTGTGTGGTAATTTCTTAATTAGGTTTATGTTCCATGCAGTTTCTGTAATTGGAAGGCATACAGATCTAGAGTTTAATTTCTCACAAGTAAGTATTTTTTAGCATTGCTTTTGAGGACTTCATTATTTATAATTAACTTTTATTTTTAAGTCTATAGGAAGAAAGATGGCTTTCTTGTTTGTTTGCCACATTGGTGGTCATAGTATTTATAGTTTGTTTTTGTTTGGGGTTTTTGTTCAAGATTCAAGTAGCATATTTAAGCTATGGGATTTACATCAGTACTGAATTCCAGATCTCAAATCACTTAGACAAAGACCATGACTGTTATCGTGAAACTTTATTAAAGTACTCTTTGCCATTATCTACCTGTGTACATTTTTGTCCAACTCCCATGACCCATTGAGTGGTGTAATTCAGTTTTACTGCTTTGGTTTTGAGTTTTCATTTTATATCTGATCAATAAGTTCTTCCAAGTCTTTATTTTAGTACTGGACATGTGTCTAAAATATTTTTTATATATCTCCATGATTTCTATTATGTTTAGTTGGGATGGTGGATATACGTATCTGCTCAATTCAGTATGTTATTGGAAGTTGAGTTTAAGCTATACATATTATGATCTTTAATGCATTCTGAAAGATCAGAATAATTCTGACATGTCTTATTCATATATTACTGTGTATAGGTAGAGAGTTGGTTTGCCCTTTTCTCTAATTTAATGATAATCTAGTTGCATTTGTGTATATCAGATATATTGCTATTTTATTGTATCCTTTGGCATGTATCAAATCTGTATTTTTCTCTTGACCATGTTCCCACTGTTTTTAGAATATTATGTATCAAAAAATGTAATGTTTTCCATATGGAAGAGAGACCCTTAAGAATAGACACTGTATTGTATTCAGGTTTCTATCTACAGCACCTACTGTAATGCTGGGCACATATAGTCCATGTTCAATACAATTGTAAGTGGATAACAGAAGATCAAGTTACCTCAGAGCTTACCAGAACTTATATAATTGCCTACATTATGAGCTTATATTTCTAAGTATACAAAGTTCTCTATAATCTTTCATGGTTCTCCTAACATAAAAAATATATATAAAAATTAGAAATAAAAAAGGTTTGTGATGTATTTAACAGGATCAGTATTCTTGACTTCAAGTTGTAGTACACTGTGCCATTTTAGCTTAATTTGAAAAGAACGCTATTAGCACATATATTTTACCCAGCTTTTTTGTACTCCAGAAAGAACAAAAAATTCTTAAAATGTTTCTATTAAAACATAGCAGCATCGACACAATTTTAGTAACTCAGGATCTATTTAATTAAAAAAATATAGTAATATACTTTTTCTAGCCTGAAAAAATAAAACCATGATACTGTTTAACATATCTTTTATTATTATTTAGGTATGATAAGGCCAAAAGATCAGGAGACTACTGCTATTGAACAAACAGTTTGTTATGTTCACAGATCCCAAGAGTACGGGGTACTCCATACTTTAGGAGGATCACACAGGGAAACATTGGGCTCAGTCAAAAGTTAGAGGGAGGGAAGTTAACTGTAAGAAGAGCCTATGTTGTGGTTTCCATGGCAAGGAATTAATGAGGCAGGGTAAGCAGGTTTAGGATTGCCTAGTATGAATAATTTCAATGGGCTCTGAGGTGTAGGAACTGTCCTCTGGCTCACTCCAAGATGATTAAAGCAGGTAGAGTATGGGCTGGAGTGTGAAAGCCTGATCAAGGAGGTGGTTGGGAATAGAAGTGGTTGGTCAATTTTATCAATTTGCCTCTGTTAACAGTGGCCCAGAAGCTTCTCTGTGCTAAAAGCATGGTAAGTCTAAAGGCAGTGATTCCCTGGGAAGTGGATCCCGTTCTATTTTGTTACCCCTAACCTGTTCATGAGGCCTCATTCAGTAAGGCAACCCCCTCTGTAAGGCTGTCCTGCATCCCATGTCCTAGACAGGTCAAGTGTCTGCAGAAAGTAAGCCTGTTTTCCCCTTCAGGTCTTCAGTGGGTTACTTGCCACTATTGTCCCTCAGTCTCCTTTTTTGTAAAATGGGGTTTTAGTTTTGTCCTTTTTTTTTAATGCTGGTAAATCTTGCATTCAAGCAGGGGAG
Source organism: Balaenoptera ricei (assembly GCF_028023285.1). Lineage (NCBI taxonomy): Eukaryota > Metazoa > Chordata > Mammalia > Artiodactyla > Balaenopteridae > Balaenoptera > Balaenoptera ricei. Next base: position 84,701,534 of record NC_082643.1, read on the forward strand.
GGAAGGCAGAGGTCTGGCCCCATACCCCATCCTTTACTGCTGTGGGGCTTGCCCCTGGAGCAGACTCTCCTCTTTGGGCCCCTTGAGCTTCTTTGCTTATAGTATCTCAGATTTTACATGTTCCATGTCGTACCACGTAACCCCCTTCAAGATACCATTTGGAGGGTGGGGGAGATCTGTTTCCCACTGTGACTGGACTGTGGGGTTCTGACTACCTTGCTTACAGATTCATAGTTTGATAAATTTGTTGTATTCAAAAACTTAAAATGTAGGATGCCATTGTGTCTGTTTATATTTTTGGAATATTTGTACTACTTACAATTAATGAAGGTTTAAAAAACCCATCCATGGATGGGCATTGCAAAAAAAAAGAAAAAAAAAGAAGCGGTTGGTCAGAGAGGCTCTGGGCTGCTTCATTTGCATTTGATAAGTGCTCTCTTGGGTGAGTTGTTTACTATCTCTAGGAATTGGTTAACCTTGGGAGGAATAGTACTTCCAGGGTCTGCAGGACCCCAAGTGTCAAAACATCAGTGCAGAAAATAAAAGACCTGGTAAATACAGATACATTCTGGAATGCAGACACATTTTCCTTCCAAAGGAAGTAACTTATGCTCTTGAAATATTTTATTTTCTGCCTCGTTTCAAGCAATCAATTGGGTTTAGTGAGTCCTGCTACTAGATGATAGCTGTTTCGTTTTTCTTTATTTTGTTTTTGTTTTTTTTGTATGTTAATAACAAATGCAGCAACAAACATTTCCAAGTGTTTTCATTAAGTCAAATGTCTTTGTGAGGTTAATGAATACAGTGTAAATGTATATTCTGCATGTTGTTAAAAATCAATATACTGTGCTACATTGCTGCCTTAAGTCACAATAAAATTATAAAATTACAGGAGTTCATTATTGAAAAATAACACATTTTAAATGATATTGAATATAATTTGACTATGGTAAAAAAAAAAACAAAAAACAACAAGCAACAACAATAAAAGACTACAACAAAAAAATAGTTGGATAAAGTTTGACTACAGAAAGAAATATTATTCAGATAATAATATGTTTAATATCCCCAAAATACTAGGGAATTCTCTACATAGGTCCTAACTCCTCCTAATAAGATCTAAAATTATGGACATTCTTAATCTTTTTTTCCTGAAAATCTGAAGAGAAAGGAAACATAGATTACAGAATCCTATGAATTATAGATGATGTATATGTTTTATCTGTACTGAGTTTCCCCTCAGACACAATTTCATTGTTACCAGTTTTATAGGTATCCTTTTATAAGCCATTTTTGCAGACTATCATTCTTCTCATGTTCCTAAAGCAAATAGGAGCATTTCACAGGTCCTTTGTTTTCTTTTGTAAAAACTGTATTTAATTTTATTATGTTTTAATATGTTTTTATATTATGTTATAATAATATTATTTAATATTATTGGCCAATAGACACATATTTGTGATATCTTTTATTCAATTTCCTTAGAGTTAAGAAAACGGACTAGATACTCTTAGCCATCTCTTCCAAGCAAATAAATATGACTTAACAGCTAATTGATATTGCTATAACATACATTTGGACATCTTGCTATTATGAATTAATGAAATCAGTGGGAAGGCATCTTTTTGTGAAGATTGCTACTACATAGAGTCTAAACTTAGCTAGAGGCCTTTCTTTTGCCTTCTCTATTTACAAATGTATATATTTTAGAATGCTATATACTTTTTTTTTACTGATGTATATTGAATGTATGACAGTATCAATCTCACTTATTAAACTATAACCAACTTTATAAATATCAGTAAGATTTTTGTGCACACTCTACTCACTCTACTGGCATTCATCCACCCACACTGGTTCTCCATATATGTATATTTTATGATAGAGGCCATGCCATTTCTGTATGTTCTTATGATTAAGTGACAATCATCCTTTTTCACTGATGAATGCTGAGTCATTAATTGACAGTCTTCGCATTTGTAAGTGATGTATAATAAATCCCACGATATGTTATCATTATTATGTTTGCTTTTAAATTATTTTTTCTTTAAAGAGAAACAAATGTTTAAAATATAATGAAATAATTTAAAATAAATATAATGGGGAATTGGCATATATCAAATAACAAAATAATATTCATACCTTATTTTAATTTTATATGTAGGTTCCTATTTATAATTCTTCCAGCTAAAAGAGAAATATTTTATATTTATAAAGCTTGAAAATTTAGAGAAATACTTGGATGAATTGGCTTAAACTGTCTTCCACTCTCCCATAGCATTTACAGTTTATACAATGCATATTTGAAACTTGTTTGGTAAGGGAAAGAGAGGCCCCTGGTGTTCAGACAAACCTGGGATTGTTTATTTGTTGCATAATATCAGCTAAGTACTTAAATGTTTTTAACTTCATTTTCCCATGAATTTTCAAATTGTTACATGGAAATAATAAACATACTTCTCAAGCTTGTTTTAAGAAAGATATGATATAATATTGCATGTAAAATATAAATGTCTAAGTAAAGACTAAAAACTTGACACAATAAATGGCACCTAATGTGTGTGTGTGTGTGTGTGTGTGTGTGTGTGTGTGTGTGTGTGTGTATCATAGTCTTCACAGCCCTGAAAAGAGTTATCTCATATGTCTTCGTCATTATTTCTTGGTTATTCCAGTGATTAATGCTTTATCATCTTTTACTTCCTTGGCTTAAACATTACCTCCTCAGAGATGGCTTCCCTAGCTTTCATAGGTAAATAATTTCCAATAACCTCTCAGTCTCTTTATTACTGTATTTTCATTTAATTTCTTCACAGCACACATTACTAGATGGTAGCATGTGGCTTGTTTGTTTGTGTTCCATTAAACTGCTCACGCTTCATTGAAGTGAAGCTTTTGTTTGTCTTGTTCATCCCATGAATATTTCTTGAGGGAGTGGGTAAAAAAAAGAATGGTGTTATCCTCATTTTAAAAAATGAGACATGGAGATGTTGCTAGATTTCCTAATGTTCCATGTTGAACAGTTGAAAGCTAACCTTGTGAAATAAATTTATCATATCATACTGTTTTTCTTTTGAGGCTGGTGTCTCATGATGCATTTTTTAACCCCCCTTGAAAGCTATGCACCAAATACTTTTTAGCTCATTAAATATTTGTGTACTGATCATTTCAACATAAGCCTATTAAAGGTTGATGACAGTAAAACAGAAAGACTTCAGTATTATTTGAAGTGCTCTGAAATTTCATCTTTTGAAAAGCTGTATTCTGTTTGAGAACTGAATTTTCAGTGGGGATTTCAATACAATCTATCAATATCAAGAATGAATGAATCTCTAAGGGGCAGAGGAATCTTTAGTTTGAACTTAACAGCCAGAGGAGGAACTGCTTATCTATATATTCAAACATTTAAGACTTCTAAATTTTTTCCACCCAAATGGAATAAAAAATATCTTTTATTCACCTTCAACAGAATTCAGTCTTTTGTCTGAATTCAGACAGGGAATTTCTTTGTTGTCCTTACTTCAAACATTTTTTGGCCTCATTTTGGAAAACCTTAGGTAGTATAGGGAAACTCCAACTAAAGTAAACATTTCTATATTTATTCATATTTTCTCATGTAAAATATTCTTCTGAGATCTTTTTCAATATTGGCATTAAGAATCAACATGGGAAAGAAAAAATGGGCAACATAAAGGACAAAATAAAAGAATAAAACCCCAGAGCTTCATAAATGGCCTTGCACTTCAGTGTATTTTATCTTTAGTATGATACATATTCTAATGTATTCTGGCAGTCATGTGCGTTACAAATTCTAATGCATGTTACAGAATGATATTCTCTGACATTGTTTAATTTTTGTATTTTTAATTAATTGTCACAATTAGCAAATTCTTTTCAAACAAATAGAATAAGTTGTTAGGCACAGCGATGAGAGAGAAAAAAAAAAGAACCTGCATTTAGCATCATTAAGGAGTGCACAAATCACCTACACTTACAATCCTAGTCTTTGTTTTCACCTAATTCAATTCACCAAACACCAAATTGACCAAAACACTGAACCCTGACTTTTCCCTGCATTATTTTTTGTCATTCATTTGAAGCCTCTTATTTTAACCCAAAACCTCTTTCTCTGAAAAACAAGTAAAACAAATACTCCCAAATATATGTCATAATTTCTGCTCACCAGGCTGAATTTGTACAGGTTTGCATAGGTATGATATAGTATGAAGAGAACTAGACCAGTGTTTTTCAAATTTTACATCATACATGCATATGTATCACATGAGAAATACATTCAAAGGCAGAGTTTGATTCCGTATGTCTGGGATCTAAGATTATGCATTTCCAAAGACATTCTATTGATCCAAAGACAATACTTTGAGAAACAAGTCTGCCAAATTTTCTTGATTCAAATTTCTGTACCTTCTTTATGAAAGTCCCTTAAATTTTTGAGAATTACTTGCTTTGACTGTAAAATGAGAATAACAAAATCAAACCTATTTTTATAATATTCCTCTGAGCATCAACAACATATCATTCCCAAATATATTTTATAAACCATAAAGTTCTATATAAATTAGAGATAGTGGTAGTGTTTCTTTTCTGTTAGTTTTCTTATCCTTTTCTTTACCCTACTTAAAGCTATCCCTGATTGATTTGCATCCACTAGCAAATTCCTGAGAGTCTGTTTTTGGATTTTGACTAATTCGTCTAAGAGTAAACCATGTGGCTTCTGAGTCTTATTATATCATACTGGTATGGATTTTTGGATAGCCCAATATCATCAGTAGAAAGTATTATTGGACAATATTATTGAACCATATTTTGTTTACAACTGTGTATATATATATATATATATATAGCACAGATCTCTGTTCTTAATAGTTTCTCAATACATTTGCTGAATAAAATGAATAACATATCAGTTATTACTTCACTCATTTATCCATTTAGCAAATATTTATAGGCCATAAACTACATAAATATAGGTAATAGAAAGATGAATAATGCACAGTTACTATCTTAAAGTTATAATGGGATGTAGAATCATTCATAGGCATTATTACAATGCATTGTGAAAAGGCAAAATAAATACATATATAGGGTGATGTTAGTGCACAGAAGACCCTGTCATGTTTTCATTGTTAGATTGTTCAATAAGATCAAGATAGACAACAAATTGCCATGTTGAACTACAATCACAAAATTTCTCAGTAGTGGTATTAGACAGTCATTTATACAATGAATAAACAGTTAAACCCCTTATTTTCAAGTTCCCTTCTAATTCTGTAGGTTTATAAATTTAAAATGTTTTTTTTTTCTTTTATTTTGTTCAAGACATGTGAGAAACCCAGAGCAATAACAATTTATGATGTAGGAAACTCTTGTATAGGCTCAAGTAAAGAATCTGATCAATGGAAAAAGGCAAATTAGTCATGAATGAGATATATTGTAAAGGATTAAGTAACAAGATTAGACAATCATTTTGGAAAAGAAAGACTAGAAAAGAGGTTAAGACATCATCTAAATAGACCCATTGGGGCTACACATAATTGCCACAAATATGAATATAAGTATGGCAAATATAACCACCATTAAAAGCATCATCATCCAACTCATTGACCCCTTTATTCTGAGGGCTTCATAGAGCAGAATGATATTAAATCCTATCTCCTTCAAGGAAGACGACAAATATGAGCAGACAATGATTTTCAAAAGAACAGAGTGGCGTTTTCTCTGATCTCATCCAAGGTATTATCAGTCAAGAACAGTTCCTTTATATATCTATTGAAAACATTTGCTAAAAAAAAGCCTGTGTTGCTGTTTCTTGTTTTCTTTTTAATTCAGTGGTTTATTCAGATGAGAGAGTTATTTGTGTTTAATGCTACTGGGTTTGAAATGACACATATCTCCTAGGTACTTGAACTCTTCTATAAGAAGTCAAATGTCTTTGTCTAGCTGCCATTCTTCCCTTGAATATGAGTAATTGAGTTCCCAAAGATAGATTTGAAATATGAGAGAATACCTGATTTCTGTGTAAACTGAAGCTTTTATTTCCTTTTTACCTGTCATTATGTTCTTTTAGCAATAATAAAAAAAAAAAGACTACATTTTTTTTCTCCTGGGTTAATGTTAAAGATATATTTATTTTCATACTTAAGTTTTGCAACTTTTTCTTAAAGTGATCATGTTAATGTTTTAGATCAAAGCATTATAAAAGGGTATGTACTGATCAACATAACTCTTTCCTCAAGGGAATTAACTTTTATAATTCACCTAGCAACGAGACACCAAATTAATTGTTTTTCATAAGGGCTGTTAATCATAATGGTGACAATTCCACACAACGAACCCACTAGTGATCGAATCTTGCTGTTCGCTTTAAGTATAATTTAAATCACCCAGCATGTTTAAATGCTGCAGACAGAAGAGGTTCTAAGTGGTTGGAGATGATCCATAAGCTAATTGCTAAGCAGTGGTGGCATTTTCATTTATTATAGACCGCTCAGCCATTAATTGTGTATGGCGATACAGTTCACTGGAGTTTCTCATTGAACAAGTTTCAAAGGTTAAATGGAGCCAAGTCAAAAAGAAGTCAAAACTAAGGAAGAAACATTGACGCTATCTACTGCCATGCATATAAACAATAACAGTTTCTAGAACTACAGAAGCCAAGCAACGTTTTTACAATAAAAAGAAATTATCTATTTATTTTTTTGTGAACGGATATAATATACCCCAATTCTTTGAGATTAAAATTTATAATGTCAGTAGCTATTTTATATATGTTCTCATTCGAGAGAGTTTGAAATACTCTAACAAAATTAACTCTTTTGGATAAAAGTGTCTGATTTAATACTCAGGCATTTCAGAACCAAATATAGTAAATAATTAATCATAAGATTAGAAGGAGCTGTATATCATTCTTAAGTAGTTTGATATTCTTTCTTGTTATTTTGATTGTCCTAAGTACGTGATATATTCCCTTAATATTGGAAAATATCTCATGGGCAGGCCTTCATTCTGAAGCCTTTATTCCATTTCTTCCATTTTGATTTATCAGATTGACTTGAAAGTAAAAATATGACCACTGTTTCTTAGGAACTCACATGTGATAAATCATTAGGAGTTCCCTAGTTGTAGGAATACAGAACTTTGGATGAACTTCACTTGGCAGCACTTTTACTGGTGGAAAAATCTGTCATGATTATTTCTTACTGAAAAGAATGCACACACGCTTCACCAGACACCAACTGCCAGCACCAAAATCTTGAACTTCCTGGCCTCCAGCACTCTGAGCAATAACTATTTGTGGTTTAAACTATCAAGACTGGTATTTTCTTACAGCAGCCTGAACAGACTAAGAATACCCCCAAGCCCATTATATTGTTATTTCATTAACATCTGTCTTCAGTATTTTTATACCTATTGTGATAGTTAATTTTATGTGCCAACTTAATTGGATCATGGGATACTCAGATATCTGTTTAAATTTATTTCTGGATGTGTCTGTGGATTAGTGTGTTTCCAGAAGAGATTAGCATTTGAATCAATAGACTGAGTCAAGTGGATTTCCTTCCCCAGCCTGAATGGGCATCATCCAATCCACTGAGGTCCTGAATAGAACAAAAAATGGAGGAAGGGAGAATTTACTTGCTCTACCTTTATTCTCAGGCCTTTGAACTACACCACCAGCTTTTCTGCGTTTCCCGTTTACAGATACCTCACTGAGACAGTACCTTACTGTTCCAGTAGAATATAATGTATATATTCTATTGGATATATATAATAGATATATAATATATAATAAATATATAAAATATAATATAAATAAATGTATGAAATGTAATATATAATATATTAAATTATACAATATATTTAATATTAACCTATTGGTTCTGTTTCTCTGGGGAACCCTGATAAATACATAACCTATTGTTTCTGTTTCTCTGGAGAAACCTCACTAATACACCTATATTACTTTTTTGTGACTGCTTATTCATACATTAGCAAACTTTATTAACTACTTAGTCACCCTCACTAATCATATTTTATAATGTTCTTATACATTTTTTCCCTTCTGTTAGGATATTTTCTTCAAGTATATTTTCAAGAAGATTCTTTGTTTGGTTAAATTTCTGAGGTTAATATTACCCTTAATACTTAATTCCCTCTTATTTAAATTATAATTTTACTGGGTATAAAATTCTAGTTTTAAGTTATTTTCCTTTGACATTTTGAAAATATTACTCCACTGTCCTTTTATATTCAGTGTTTTTGTTGAGAAGCATGTCAGTATAATTCTTATTATTTATAATTTACACTCTTTGGAAGGTTTTGGAATTTCATTTTTGTTTTCGATATTTTAAAAATTTGACTGTGTTCTTTTTAGCTGTGAATTCTTTCTTAACTACACTGCTTGACATGCCAATTACCTTTTCAATGTAAAGCCTTACACCTTCCTTTTTTTCTGGCAATTCCTTGTAATTATTTTTTCAAATATATGTGCCTGAATATTTATTTTATTTTTATTTACTCTTAAACTTGTTTTACATGTAACTGAATACATTTATTTCTATCCTCCATATCTTCTTACTTTACATTTAAGTAAATGTATTTGTCTTTGTCTATTCCTGATGCTTCCTGATTGAATCCTTGACTTGTATTCTAGCTCACTGATTCATTATTCAGCCATATTCATTTTGTTTTTTGACCCACTTATTGAGTTTATTATTGCAAATATTATACCTCTGTATGTAATTGCTTTTTTATCACTCTCTATTGTTAATTTAACTGATCCGTTAACCTCCATCTCATTTCAATGAAATCTGGTAGGTGGATGGGCATGGGAGAGAATCAGTGGTGCCCACTACTTCACTATATTAAGAGCAGGAGAGTATGTTCAGTAAGATAATGGAGTCTTAGATTCAGACTTAGGATCAGATTGCAACTACATATATACTGTGTGAGTGATGTCGAAAGCTTGGCTTCTCTGCATTTTTGCCGAATTAAATCTTGGAGACAGAGTTTTGGATGAAGTAGAAAAGAATAGCTTTATTGCTTTGCCAGGCAAAGGAGGCACAGAAGGCTCCTGCCCTTGAAAACTGTTTGTTCCAACCCAGGGGAGTTTGGTGAGGAGTTTTATGGCAAGGGTGGGGTCGCTGATAAGATCAGGGTGTGCAAAGGGCCTGCACTCCTTTAATCTCATCTCAGGTAATCTTCTTGATAAGATTCTCTGGTTCCTTTAGTCTGACTTCAGGTGGTCTTCCCCAGTAGGAAGAATGCTGACATCTTCCATTTGCTGGGTTTTAATTCTATAAATGGCTTAAAGACATTGTTATGTGCATCCCTTGAGGCAGAACCAGGACTCTGCCCCATGGCTGCCCTTCCCTTGTCTTTGCATCTCTTCCCTTCCTGGATTAGCAACTGTTCAAATCTACTCTTTGGAACTCAGGGAAGGTCATGGTGGCTGGAGGGGGACAGGAAGGTTTCTGTTCCCAGGAGCCCCACAGGGTCCTGCTTGGGTTCATGACCTTGTGAAAATTTCTTGACTTCTCTGTACCTAAGTTTCCTTACATGTAAAAGTGAGGCTGTTAATACTTACCTTGTTGAGTTGTAGGAAATAAATGAGTTAATATAATACAGCACTTAAAATAGTACCTGACCTAAATTTACTGTTTGAACAAGCTGGTATTAAATCAGAACCAAGTTATTCTTTGAAAATTTAAAAACAATTTCTTAATAGTATTTGTTTTTACCTGGAGCACAAAATTGTCCAATCCCATCTCATTAAGAAATGTAATTTGTCAACTTTGTCAGAAGCATGTATAAAGCTCAACTTGGACCCTAAGATTAATTGTAGTAAGCTGTTAACTGGCAATAAAAAAGGAAGTATCCTGTTTGCTACATTGATAGATAAGGGGTGAAAATTTTCCTGAATTTCTCAGTGTTTTCTGTAAAAAGCCCCAGTCTCCTAAGATTTTTCACAAAATCATGAGAATTCTATCTGTAGCCATTTGTCTAGTTAATTGTTTTTATCCAAAAGGATAAAAAAACATATCTTATCTCTAAGAGACCATGGTTACATCCCAGAGTAGGCTCCTAGGTCAAATTCTCAGAGCATCAGGAAGACTAGAGCTGCTATTTTTCTGAGTATTTGTTTTCAAGGAGCAATGAAGCCAGATAAGTTAGAGACATCTAGGTGCCAAGAGCTGAGGAACTGGGGGCTATCTGGCTCCTGGAAAGATTCTAAATTTATGCCAAATAGCTGGAGTAGGGAGTAGACTCTCAGGAGGGGAGAGGGACAGCGGCTTCTTTTTCTTTACAAGCAAAATTAAATCATCCTTCCTCATCTCTCACTTATAGGTTGACCAGTGATTTGCATAGGACCATTGACCCGGCTCTCATCCCACTGTTCTAAGGGTAGGGACTAGGGCAAAGGAGGGCAGGATTGGGCAGATACTTAACATTTACTCATTTACTGTGATATATTTAATAAGAACTACAGACCACCTCTGATACAGAGTACTTCATGTACTTTCAAGGTAAAGTTAATAAAGATGAATGTTAAAAACCCCACAATAGGTCTATGGTAAAACACTTCATACCCCAAATCCATGCAATTGATTTTTACTTCTTTAAAAGTCAAAATACTATTAGTTCTGTTCCAATAAGAGACAACCTCAAAATCTCAATGACTTAACATTATAAATATTTATTTTTCTTTTATATAAAGTCTGATGATGTTCCAAAATTTCTTGAAAGAAACTGTCCTTCATGCAAAGATGAAATGATCTAGTTGACAAAGGTTCCACCCTCCTGCAGCTGCACTGTTTGGAACACTTAACCTCCCATGCTGATGAGGCAGAATAAGAGGAAGTTGGAGGGTTGTGTGCCTATGATCCTATGCTTTGTCCCACAGGTTACATGTTACTTCTGCTCACAGCCTATTAGCCAAAATAAAGTCACATGATCCTGCCTGCCTCACTGAAAGGAGGCTGAGGTGTGTAAATTTCCAGTACAGTTAATTCTTCCTAAAACTTACCACACTATATAAAGTCATAAAACACAAACCACAGGATTTACATAAAGAAATAAGATTAGGGAAACAGCACTCAAAACTTCATCAGTAATACATAGTTTTTAAAAGAGAAATATAATAAAAATAGTAGCAAAGTTTTATAAATACCACAAGAAACAATGTGACTTTACCTGAACAGATCTAACCTTTACTTGCAGAAGTGAGCATCAGAATGATCACATCTTTGGGGTTATTGGGAAGTGGTGTAAGGAGGGTTGTCTGAAATAGGATGGAAAGTTCTAACACATTGGGAGCCGAGGAAGCTGGCCGAGATGTTAGAATGTGTGCAGTTTGTGTAATCCCTACATGGCTTGATACAGCTGGGTACAGTTTTCTGTGTTCACCTAGTGTTTCTCTTGATAAGTTTGCATGTAAGCAAATACAAAATTCTCATTTTGCTCAAATGATTCCCTAGTATATCAATCATATTGGAACCAATTTGCATTTTCAAAACAAGCATTTTAGCACAACTGACTACCAATAGAGCCTACCACACCATTGTGTTAAGTATTGGGTGGTTTAAATCTTAATAAAATATTGAACTTTGTTATTAACATTTTAATCTAGTTATACAATATTTCATCATCCCAATTAGTAAAGATTAATTAGCACAAGAATTAATTAAAACCCTAGCTGCATGTCTTTGATAACAGTCCTTCATTTATTTGCCATAGTTGTCTCTTTTTAGGACTATGATAGTACTTAATAAATATAACAAAACATAATTTCTTAAGTTTTAAGTCACTGAAGGATCCCTTAGAATTTCCAAAAATTGATGTTTCTAATCACAGGAAAATGACTCACTTGATTTTAGATAATAATTTATCTTCCTTCACAAGAAGACCATTGACCAAAACACACACAAAAATGCTCTAATACTTACATAAACTACATTTCTGCCCTCTGGTATTTTAAATATTGGGCTGGCCAAAAAGTTTGTTCAGGTTTGTCCATAAGATGTTACAGAAAGACCCAAATGAACTTTTTGGCCAACCCAATGTTTCAGCCTTTATGATGCATTTGACATTTTTATTGATTTACATTCTGGCCTTTCAAATGTTATGAATATGATTTATCTTCCAGGTCATAACTCCTTTATTTGGTTGTGTGTGTGTATGTAGCTAAGTGTGTAGCTTTGTGAGGTTAAACTGGTGCCTAAACAAAGGGATTGTCCTCTAGGGATGGCTGGGAAAAGATATAAAGTAACAGTCAGCTGATCAAAGCTGACTAAATTAATTACTTTCCTAATATCATTCTTCATCAACCAGACTCTCCTCCTGCAATAACTCTGTAAATACCCTCATCTGACCCAATCTAACTCCTCTGGACGATAATGAATCTTTTATTTGTCCATTGAAATTCATGCTTTTTCATCAGCAAAATTCCTTTTTTCTAACATTCCTTCACCACCTTGTTATAAACAAAATCGTTACTTCGCCCTGAGACTTCACTTTCTTTACACCTCTCTAATGGTGGCTGTTTTTCCTCTCAAACATATCCCTGCCTAGAGATTGAACAGGCATATTCCTCACTCTCTTTGTCACTTACAAATGACCCTCTCTAGCCTATAAAACTCTTTTGAAAATCATACTTTCCTCTGCAGTCCCCAAGTCTACTCCTTTTCATAACTTGAAGATTTCAGCCCCTGAATCACTGCCACTTTCTCTATTTCTCCTGTCATAGTTCATAATTATTTCAACATTCTTGTAGAGGATACTTCTAATATTTTCACCTCTAATGGTCCTTTCCTTTACCCCATCTCTCATTGTCACATCCAATTATATGCCCTTTACTACCACAACCACAACTTCTACTTCATTCCTTCTGGTCCCTGACTCAATATTTTTTTTAATCCCGTTGAGACCATCAGTCTGTTGACCCTACAGTCTTGTCATTGTTACTCACAGAGTTTTTGTCTTTGTATTCTTCCCTATTGAGTTTGTATTCCTATCAATTCTATAATCACTCCTTTGTTTATTCCTTCACTTGAAACTTTCAGGCAAAAGTCTAGTGTAGTTAAGTTCAACTCTTTTTCTATTCTTCACAGGCAGAAGCGTCACAAGCAAACTGATTACTCTAACTTTAAAACCATGACCATAACTAAGAACTAACGTTAAACTATGTTAAATACTCTCACTCTAAATCTATGAATCTCAAGGGAGACTTTAGTTCTGCTCAGCAGTTTTCCTATATCTAGTAATCTTTACCTTCCTAATGACTTAAAATAACATGTCATCCTTTTTTTCTCCTTAAACTTTCGACCCTACTCTAGCAAAGAAGAGTCTGTTGCTCACTAAAGCCATTTCAAATGCCTGGTGATAGTGTTTGGCCTTGTCATAGTTGAGTGGAAACAAGTGACTCATTCTTGACAATGAAATGTGAGTACAATTTATTAGTCACTTGAGGATCAAGGCAGTTAACTTATGTTCCTTTTCTACACTCCACCTACCGACCCTTCCTGCAATCTGGGAGAAGCCCCATGTTGGAAGTCTATGGGAGTCAAATATTGGACAGAGGCTGGGTCCAAGAACCACATGGAAGCAGTCCACCCAGTAGATTAGCTTAAAGGAAACTATACAGACAACTGGTGAGTAAGAAGCCCTTTCCCTGTGTTAAGGCTCTGAGATTTGAGCTTTGATCATTAAAAGAGCTTGCATTAAGTACCCTTATTTTCACAACCCCCTCTCCAGTCCTCACTCTCAATTGGTAATCTTGCTTTTTAAAAAAAGTTCACCATGAAAAAATAAAAGCTAACAGAAGAGAATTTCTATCTGTTACCAAAACTATTATCTACTGACATACCTGGGTCTGTACCTATCAACAAAGCCTTTCCTTCTTTAAAAATGATCAAACATTTAAGTTTCGCTTTGTATATATAGGATCAAATCCCGTACTTCCTATTCAAGGACTTCTTTCTCGCAGTTAATAATTCTTTCTTGCACCATCAGTATTTCTCTTTATACCTGGTACGTCAACCTCAGCACTCACTAGATAGTTCTTTTCAGTCTCTTTGGTGAATTCTCATCTTCCCAGATTCTGAATGATAGATGCCTCCAGTGATAAGTATTTTGATATCTTATTTTCTGGCTGCAGTCACTTTCTAGGTGATCTCCTCCAAAACCATGACTTTAAATACTCTATATTTTTATGACTCCCAAAAAAATGATCTCTGGCTATAATTTCTTCAGTGAATTCCAGTCTCATATATCTAGCTACAGGTACTCAACACAGGACAACAGTGGAAAACTGACAACAACAGAATAACCTGTAGTTTTTAAATAGTATTTTAATGATATTAATTTCATACATTTGATAATTGTACTACAGCTAATAAAATATTAACATTGGAAAGAATGGAAGAAGTATATAAGGTTTCTTTACTATTTTTGCAACTTTTCTGTAAGTATAAAATTAGTTTAAAATAAAACATTAAGAAATTAAAGAGTAAAAATAAAAAAATAAAAATTGAAGAGTTGAAGAAATGCTTCATGTAAGTGATGGCCTTCGTGATGACCTAAAAAAATTGGAGGAAATGCTATGGAAAATACTGGAAATACTGGAAAATACTTTTCAACAGTATGAAAAGCTATGAAAAGGCACAAGAAAGATAAAATTGGCTGTGCTTCGGAAAGAGCAGGTTTTTTTTGAAACCTCCAGGTACACACGTGGGGCATGTTTGTGGTGAAAGTGATGTGTTAAGTTGGGACTGTACTGCATTGAAATGAGGAAGAGCAAAAGCTTTACTTCTCAAAATATTTCAAATGAGAGAAGACTAAGAACCATCCATCATTCTTGTTCTAAACAAACTTTCACTGTGTGTGAGATGAACTTGATGGCCTTAATAAGTCTTTTGTGTTTTCAATTTTCATGACTCTGTGAACTTGCCTGGTTCTGTGTCTGCTGTAAATGTTCATGATATAAACAAGATTAATTTCTGTCACTATCACCTTTGATTTTTACATTCAGTTGCAGTATATACTCCATCACTGAGGAGGAATTTTGCCACATATTATGTGTTTCTAACCTTAATTGCCAGTTGTGTGCATATGTGTGTTTGCTTGTTTTCTAACCCACTACTCTTTGACCTTTAGTTAATCTTTGATCATTGTTTTGGGTACAATATAAACACTGAATAACAATGGTACTTCAATTATGAACTCTTGACAATAGCACTAATTTAATCTCTGAAATAATACAGAGAAAACACATGGGTGAAGGACTAGAGTGCGTTAGGAAAAGTCACACTGTTAAAACACAGACAGCATCTTTGCTGAATAGCCTCCCCACACAGTGAATTTCAGAAATCGGGCTGACATTATCAGCAGGCTAATAAATCTCTGAGCCAGTCAATTTCATAGAAGTCAAAACCTTCTAAGGAAATAAGGTACAGTCTTCTATTAAGTTATGCATTTGTTTCATCCTGATTTTAAAAATATCTAAGACACAAAATGTCCATCCTGTATATAAATAAAATTTATCACATATTTCAAATACACATATAGAGTTGGAATTTATCTAAAATATTAATTAATGGATCAAATGTTGCCATTTCAAAGAAGTATTATAAGACATAAGATTGAACATATGAGCACACTGTGTATTTCCTCTCATAGCCATTCATCCACCCAAGAGGACATACATGTCTTAGTGAAAAGTTTTCAAATTATCAACATTGCTGCACATTGGCCCACTGAATGTATATTACATCACTGAATACTCAGAAATGTTAATAACTGAAATAAAATCTATCTTTTTAAAATACTTTTTAAAAATAACACTGTGAGAAATAACAAGATTTGTAGTTTTCCACCTAATCATCAATGACCTGCTCCATGGTAAATGGCTTAAGCTGTAAATCAGGTGAAATACACCATTAGTTAAGTTTTTAAAAATTTTTCATCTGTACTAAATTTAAAATTCCTATCAAAGAATTATAAATATCCAGGAATAGCAGAAACTGTTTGGTTTAAGAGATGAAATTACAATGAGGAATTAAGAAGTTAGTCCTTCCTAAGGATTAAGGTTAAATCACACACTAAGACAAGATGCATAACACATTTTAAGGCTGGATATTTGCATATTTCAACATGGCAGGTTGATGTAGAGTGAATTTCTAATATACTCTTGGATTCCTGTGTCTTTAGAGAATATTTGTCAGTTTTTATTTCAGAATTTGAATATGAATTTAACAGTGCTCATTAAAAATAATAGTCTTTAATTTCTTTCTACAATGAGTAAAGAAAATAACTAATTGGTAAGGAATAATGAAAGTCTCAGTGATTAAACCATTTGAAACATTATAGTTTTAATTTACATAAACAAACTGACAAACAACCCAGATGTCCATTTCTGCTAATCTGGCAGGCTAGTTATTTGGATCAACCCTGTGCTGAAACAACTAATAATTCTGGATAAAATACAAAATATATCTCTTTAAAATCATCAGTTATCAGATAAGGATGCCAGAGACCTGAGTGGAGAGGGAAGTCAGGGCATAAAAGTGTTTCCCAGCAGCGATGCTTTCACCAGAGGTCTCCCAAACCCTTTGAACTTGAATTCAGTTCTTTAAGGCATCACAGCTAGGAGGTAAGGCCCAAGAAGAGACCATGCACGTGGGATAGCAAAGGAGCTCCTGAAAACCTAAGCCAGAATTTCTAATGTGAGTGGGAATACGAAATACACTCCTTGGGTACTATATAGGAAATTAATTCCTTTGTAACTTGCTGCCAATTAGAAAGACAATAACAATAAACAAAAACAAAAAAAAACAAAACCAAAAAAAGTCTACTGAAAATTTATATTCACAAAGTTCCTCTAATGCAGGTCTGTAGCCAAAATTCACAACTTGTATGAAGTCACAAAGCCAAAAATCATAAACTGGAAATCTTGCATTATGACTTTGTGGTTTGAGCCTTTTTTATCTTCATGCACAATGCTTACAAATTTCACAAAGTAGTTGCTCAGGAACATCCTTATTGGTTTTTGATAATGGTTACTGTGCTCCTGTTGAACATAATGTGATTCAATCCATAACTGAATAACACCATTTGATAATACTTCATAAAGGGAAAGAAACTGAGTCACTAGGTCATTGTTTTGATTGTTAGATACATATTATCATTCTCCATTTCAGCTACTTGTGCAAATCATTGTACTTCTGGATTGTCTTGTCTTTGTGCAAGTAGATTCACATTCTACAATAAAATCAGAGTCCAGTGCTTTAGGTTTATTTTATATTTTATTCAACCAACTTAGAACCCTTCCTCCATAGATAAGCCTTGAAATTTTAATAGTACCCATGAGAACCAAAAATATATATATGCTACATTCAACATACCGAAACAATAATGGACATATCACTTGAAATATATGAGTCATGACAAACACCTGTTAACTGAATGTTTAGTTGACATTAGCTAATCCATGCAATTCTTGCAGCACATAAAACTATAACTTCTTGAAAATAGGTAATAGTCATGACACAACAATTAATACATTTAAGATTTAGGGAATTATTTAGAGAAAAGATTTCATTTCTTTTTTTCCTCTCAAGAAAAGACAATATGAAGATTCTTGATTTACTGCTATGAATTAGTGTGAAGAAATAGTGTTAAATGTACTTAGATTCAGCGGGGCTAAAGTGAAGGCATCGCATGGATTTAGACAAGTACGGCAAGTAGAACATAGGTTATGTTATTCTACAATCAAAATAATATAACCCTTAGACATTTCTTACCCTCAAATACTGATAACATCTTGATTTATGTGCAATCACATGGTATTAATTTTGCAATATATTCTATTTATTGAACTTTGTTGTAAATTGCACTATTTTAAACATTTTTTATTTATTCAAACTTATACCTTTCATATTATCTCTATGATGTGAAACTCTTTCCAGCTATCCTCGGCATCTTTTTTTACAATTTATTTCAGTCTATGTTAGACCTTTACTTTATGGGACTGCATAATTCAAATGTACATTTTTTCCTGAGAGTTCTATTGGATACTCTAATCATGGAAAATAGCATATTTCTTTGTGTTCAAGCATGTTTTGTATATTAGTGACACTCTGCCAAGTAATTTTTCTCTTTTTGCATTTGCTCAAAGATCAGACTTGGAAGTACAAAGTCTCTATCAACTTTAAATACTAGTTCTACATCATCCTATTTGTGTTTTCTGCTGAAAAAAAATTCATGAAGTTCTGAAAATGTGCTTCTCTTTTAAATTGTTCTTTTTTTTCTGCAGTGATGTAATAGGGGCAACCTTTAAAGACAACGTTTACTTTTCTTAGAAGAGAATAACTTCTAATGTGAGCCATACCTGAAAGAATGTATTGCACCTATTTCCTCAAGCAGCCTTAATTCTTTTTCAAAATCACTTATATGTATATTGCAAATGGGCCTTAGCATTTATAAAATTTTTGTTAGTTTACTAAATGTACAATGGTCTTGAAGAGAAGAGACTTGGGAATTGACCAGATTTCTCAATTCAGGGAATGTTAAAATATGCATGCATACACACACACACACACACACACACACACACACAAACACACACACAGATATCGTTTGCATTTTAACCACTGATCCTTCTCCTATATGAGCTACATTGATAAGGTCTCTGAATTATTCTGGACATTATCAAGAAATCAGGATTATTATCACTAGTCTGTGCTTCTCTGCAAACATCAGCTTTATTCATTGCTCCAGCAGAATAAATTTCTCAGCTTCTCTAGTCCTCATAATCAATGACTGACTACACATTTATACATCTCACCTCCAGTTCCAGGTAGAAGCCATCTTTCAATCTCATCATCAAAGTTCCAGATTCTCAAGAGAGAATAATTTGTCTTTTAAGACTTGTTCAGATATTCATCTCTTATTCATGCATCATTGGGAGGATAGCAATATCCTCTCAATAAAAATTCCTGAGATCTACTACCATGGTTATTGATGGGAGTTGACTTCCCACAAAAAGGTGGAAATATTAAGTTTGGTTAAAACCAGAATGTTATATATTTATTTATTTAAAATATAATTCAGGAATTTCTGGCACAAAGCATGTGACTTTGAATTGTGGGTAACTGGAGAAACTGGTGAAACGTTCATGAAGTTTTTGTTCTAATTTAAAATTGGATTGAATTTTCCTTTAATGTAACTCTTATTCTTAATAAATCCCTGAGAAATAGATAATTGTCCTAAATTGTTTTTTATGCTACTCCAATCAATTAGAAAACAATGTATACTAAGAAATGGTCCAATATCAAGGAATTAAGCAGAAACATGTTCTAAGAGTTTGGTTTTCTGTTCATTAAATGAATGAATGTGGTCAAAACAGAGAGTGAATTATTACAGTCTAAGATGGTACCTGCCTTTGTCAATTCCCAGCATTTTATTCATAAAGCAAGTAAAACTTGAAAATCCTACTTTGCAATAGAATACTGTATTTTGTAATATTGCATCAATATTTGGGTGAATTTAGGTAGGATGATTGTTTGGGAATGTGATGGGGATTAGGTATTGAGATTTATATAATTGAGAAAGATTACATTTTTTAAATACCACCTCACTAGGGGAAGAAACTATTGAGAAACCAGTCTTGGGAAAGTGATAATCAATGTCATGGAAAATAAATCGGTTGAAAACAGCTTGATAGTTAAAAGCTTTAAGTGATTCCTCAGCTCAGCCCTCAGTGGGATGCTTTCTTCATTCAATGATTAGATGAACTCATCTGATGTGCATCACTTAATGCAATTTGAATTAGGAAATGCTTTGATTAGACAAGAGACAAGATGTAAGGGATGAAAAGCTAGCCTCATTCCTTTCTGTAAAGTTTGAACATATATGAGCATTAAGAGGTAAATTGACTGCTTTTTAGACTTGGTAAAAATTTTAAGAATGGATAAATTGCGGAGTTTCTGATAATGTCTATCTATCTCGTTAAGGATAGCATTTTAGGTTATCATGTCATTCTGGAAGCAAACTAAGATTTTAAATAGGCCCAGACTAGTTTTTTGATACATTTCTGCACACTATATTGCTGTCACTACAGATATGAAGGGATTTCCTTTTTTCTATTTGAATTTTACTTTATTTATTTATTTTTTATACAGCAGGTTCTTATTAGTTATTTATTTTATACGTATTAGTGAATATATGTCAATCCCAGTCTCCCAATTCATCCCTCCCCCCACCCCCTGCTTTCCCCCCTGGTGTCCATACACTTGTTCTCTACAACTGTGTCTCTATTTCTGCATTGCAAACCAGTTCATATGTACCATTTTTCTAGGTTCCACATATATGTGTTAATATATGATATTTGTTTTTCTCTTTCTGACTTACTTCACTCTGTATGACAGTCTCTAGGTCCATCTACGTCTCTATAAATGACCCAATTTTGTTCCTTTTTATGGCTGAGTAATATTCCATTGTATATATGTACCTCATCTTCTTTATCCATTTGTCTGTTGATGGGCATTTAGTTTGCTTCCATGTCCTGGCTATTGTAAATAGTGCTGCAGTGAACATTGGGGTACATGTGTCTTTTTGAATAATGGTTTTCTCTGGGTATATGTCTGATACCAAGGGGTCTCTAACCAACAATTTGGTGGTACTTAAAGGTGATAGCACAATACCCTGAGATAGAGGTTATACTTGGTTATCCTTTTGAGAAAACATAAAGTAAATTTGAATCTTACTATACATTATTGCATAATAAACTTGTACTATTGAGCTATACAAATTTAAAATTATTATAGCTTTTTGGTGACTTGAACTATGCATTCATACATTTCTCTCATAAATCCAACCCAATATTGATTAAGCAGTTACCACTTACTAAATTCACCTTATAGTTGTAATTTGAAGTCCTGGTAAGAATCTCCCTTATTATGTGACTGCTACTGTGATAGTACACGGGAGAAAATAACTTTTATATCCATTTTCTAATATTTCCCTCATCATTTATTATTATTATTATAGAAATAAAAATAAGTTATTTGACAGCATCCACGGTTTTGTTGTTATCTTATTAAATAAGGTGTAATTACAAAAAAAAGTGAAGCAAAGAAGCAAGGACAAAGGCAAGAATACATGATATGTAAAAGTAGAGAATGATTATAGGTGAAGCACAGAAATGAAGAAAAGCAGAAAATGAAGAAAAAATTTTGTTTCTTTTCTTAAGTGCATGGAGATTTATGAATAATATTTAAAACTACTCAAATTTTTCTTGCTGAAAAAATTATACTATATTAATAAAGTGTTTTCTACCACCAACATTGTATATAAATTGCCCAGAAATTTTATTGTAATTGCAGAATAGAGACTCTAGTATAAGGGTTCATGGATTTTGGCCTACTATGCCTTTTCATCTTAAAAATTATGATGCATTTCAACTATAGAGAAAAGTATAAGAAATGATGTAATGAAAACACCACCCAGCTTACTTCTATTTTGTCATACTTCCTTTGGATTAATTTTATAGGAGTAAAATTGTGTAGATACAATGCAAAATATTTATGTATTCCTCTCCATCCCAATTTATCTCTCACCAGAAGTGGTCACCTTCTAGAATTATGTATTTATTATTTTTCTATGCATGTTACTTTCACTTTTTTGCCATTACAACAACTTTGCAATGAATATGGCAGTCCCTGTCTCCTTAGGCGTATGATTAGGGAGATCCTTCAGGAATTCATGTGGAATTTGAATTGCTAGGTAAGAAATGTATAACTTTAATTTCACCAGAACTTTCCAAATTGCTTAGACTTTAAAAATATTCAACAAATATGTATTGAACACTTACTGTGGGCTAGGCCCTTGTCATGGTTCTAGGCATATAGCTGTAAACAAAAAAGAAAATTGTCCCCGACTTCATGAAACTTACATTCATTGATTAAACAAATTTACACCCATCAATAGTGTACCAAAGTTCTTTTTTATCCTTACTAATGCTTAGTACTGTCAAATTTTTATATTCATTTATTTTTTTATACTCATGAGTGTGAAATATTATATCATTATTTTAATTTACATTAACAGATTTCTTTGACCCTGATAATTTTTAATAAAGTCGTTGACAACATGAGTTTCTTTTTTATGAATTGTCTGTTAACAACTATTAATGACATGGAAATGAATTATTTAATATACAAAGAAAAGTAGGTTGAGAAAAAAAGAAGTTTGGAACCAAACCTTGAGGCCCTCCAGTATTCAAAAGTAAAAAGAGGTGGAGATAGCAAAGAGAATAAACATGAAACACCCTATAAAGAAGGAGAAAATTTAGAAGAGTATAGCATCTTAGAAGTCTAGAAATGTGAGTGTTCCAAAAAGGAAAGACTGATAACTATAACAAATATCGCTGAGAGGTCGAAGAAGAAATAGATTATACTATGTTCACTGGATTACATATCTAAGAGACCACTAAATATCATTGTTCCTACTTCTTTAAATATGTTTATTGTCTTCTTTTATTTCTCACCCCTTCTTACATAGTTTTTATTACTAATTTTCTAAGTGTTATCACTTCTCTTGCCTGCATTTAATAATTTCTCAGTACAGTATACACAGCATAAAATACAAATTCCTTATGTAGTGTGTAAGAATCATTATGCTTTACTCCCCACATATCTATCACCTTTTAGATTCCTTAAGCTCTAACTCTACTAAACTACTTTTAATTCTTGCTATATGGTCATACTAATATTCATGCTCCCATACACGTGAATTTCCTTGCTCAGCAAGACTTTTCCGACAAGGTGTTCAAGATTATGAATTCCTCTGTGGAACCTGCAGAAATACCTGAAAGTCACTAGCCACTTCTGGCTGTGGATTTTAGTTTGTCAACTTTACTAACA
Organism: Balaenoptera ricei; assembly: GCF_028023285.1. Taxonomy (NCBI): domain Eukaryota; kingdom Metazoa; phylum Chordata; class Mammalia; order Artiodactyla; family Balaenopteridae; genus Balaenoptera; species Balaenoptera ricei. The sequence goes on from NC_082643.1 coordinate 84,724,468, forward strand.
ATCATTCCATCTTCTTAACTGAATATTTGCTCTATTCCAGGCATTCTACAAAGCATTCATGTATATTATTACTGCATTAATTTTATCACCATGAGGAGTGGTGATGAAGAAACAGTTCTTAGCAAGGTTAAGTAACTTCCTCCAGGTCACTCTGATAAGAAGACTTTGATTCAAACCCAGATCTCTGTGTCTATAAAACCAAGACTTTGATTCAAACCCAGATCTCTGTGTCTATAAAACCCATGTCTATTATGATGGGAGCTGTGTAGATATAAAGATGTGTTACTTGCTGTCCTTCCATAGCTAACTCCTAACACCTAGGTGTGAAATCAGGCCATTTATTCTTATTTATTTGTTTATTTTTAATTTTTATTGGAGTATAGTTGATTTACAATGTTGTGTTAGTTTCAGGTGTACAGCAAAGTGGATCAGTTATATATATACATATATCCACTCTTTTTTAGATTCTTTTCCCATATATGCCATTACAGAGTAATGAGTAGAATTCCCTGTGCTGTACACTAAGTCTTTATCTACTTTATCTACTTTAAGTTATCTATTTTATATATAGTAGTGTGTATATGTCAATCCCAATCTCCAAATTTATCCCTCCACCCCCTTAAATTAAAAATTATACAACTAAAACTGAGGAAAAAATGGTGCCCGTGCACATAAGTCACTTCATGTCGCTAAGTTGTTTCTTAGATCAACTATATCCATTACCTATTTAGGGCAGGACCACTTTTTTCCCCAACATAAGCCACAAATTCACGGAACTGGCAATAAAAGGAAAACACATTAACAGACTGACTGGCTTAAGTCTAGGAAACACTATGACTTTGGTAAATTGCTAGATCATTAATGAACACAACCACACACAGACACACACAGAAAAATATATGCACAAATGTGTCTAAGCTCCACTAGGACCTAGCTCCAGCTAGGTCTTTGTCTTCACCTATCATTTCTATAATAGTTTGCTTACTAGAGTCACATCTGGGTGTTTCTCTCACTTTAATGCATCTTGCACATGGCAGCCAGCTTAAACATTGCTTTCAAGTTGCCATTTCCTTTCCCTTAATGATTCTTCATTGTGAGTGAAAGAAAGTTTAAACTCTTTAATGTGGATAATGACCCTTCAAAACTATGCTTGAGCCTAGTCTTACATCTCTCACTGCTTCCATACTAAAGAAACACTGACTTGTTAACTCTCCTTAAACAAAAAAATCTTGAACTTTTCCACCCGTTTGGTTTCATTGAGACAATTATCACCCCTTAAAAATATTACCATTTATTTTCTTCCAAACTACACCTTCACAGATAAGTTTAAACCTTTCTCTTCTCTAAATTTTTTTCTTTTTAATCCCTAACCACAGTGATGCCTCCCTTATGTAAACTTGTGTATGTATTGATTAGTGTTAAAGCAAAATATTAAGTGAATTGAGATAAAAGAAGTATATTCTTATCATAACTGGTATGAATATAGCTATGGATTTTAAATTATTTACTTATTTATGTAGATACATAGATATCTATTTACTTATTGAGAACCTATTCTGTGCCAAATATTGACCTGTAAGAAAAATGTAATGTTCAAGTTTAATATGTGGACATAATTATTTGCATTCTGCCTCATCTTTAATTCTCTCTGTATATATACAGATGGATATATATAGGTGATAGATAGACACACAAGTGAATATATAAATATTAATATATAGCTGTCATATACCATATATATTTATTTTTACATGGAAATATATTTCTTTATGCTCCATAAGCCAGTTGTTCTAGCAACAAATATAGCCAACATATTGTCCATAAAAATAGTAAAAGTTTAGGAGGAAGAAGGCCGGGGCACAATGAAATATATAGACAACAATCAGCCAAATTGCTCTTTTGAGTTTTAGGTTACTCATCTGTAAAATGGGATGGATATTCATGTGTGTATTTGTGACAAATAAATGATATATGTGAGTTGGCTTTGAAAACTTTGAAGCACAATGTAGTAAGCTAATAAAAATTATATTATTAAACACATGCACATGCAAACACACACACACAAAGACTCTAATCAAATATGATAATGATGAAAATCTCTCCATTTTCAACCTTTTTTGTGTTACTGTCAAACACTTTCATTTGCCATGCAAAATGCATTTTTTCTTTCAGTGTTGCTGTGTTGAAAGGAATTATTTTACTTTAGAATTTTTTCTACAGTTCTCTAACCTTACTATTATAGTACGTATCTGCTATAGTACTTTAGTACTAACCATTTCAGCATAGGAAAGTAAAATCTATTGTAGATACCCCAGACTGATGATCCTTCATGGATGCAATTAGTGAAAACACAACAAAAACACTGACTATGAAGAGATTCAAATCTCAATCTGTTTCACTTTAGCATTATCGTTATTCTAGTTGAATTTTTTTTAATGAGGGAAGATGTTTCAATATGATTTTTCTATACCATACAATACAACTTTTTATATATTATACCATATACTGGACTAGACTAAATTTAATATATGATAATAATGCAAAATACATTAAAAAAATATTCAGGTATTGAAACATTACCAATATGAAGAAATCAAATTTAATTATTTAGATCAGAAAAAGTAATATGCAGAATAATTCAAAAAATTTAAGTAAGATCCTTAATTTTAGGCAATAAAAATATTTATTAAGCAGTATTAGGTTTGTTACATAATGATTGAGTCAACTAGGGTCACTATGTTTGCTAAACTTGTAGAAAAGTGTCACTGAATTATTAAGACATGAGAGCAGTTCTCGAATAAACTAAGGCAGCTATCAATGACAGGAATACACAAATATAGCTTCTATTTCCTATTCTCAATCCATGATATTAGACTTGAACAAATGTCTATTTGTTTGTCTATTCAAACATATTTATGTTTGAATAAATATGTAGGTCATATGAAAAAAGTTAGTATGTGATTTTATTATTCTTTCAAAGGAGGTGGGGTCCTTTTCATTGTGTTTCTTAAGTGACTTCATTACTTTCCATTTGATGTATTAATAAGAGAACTTTTTTCATTCCAGGTGAATACCATATGAAATCTTTGTATTTAAGTTAAAAGATATGCACCCCAATGTTCATTGCAGCTCTATTTACAATAGCCAGGACATGGAAACAACCTAAATGTCCATCAACAGAGGAATGGATAAAGAAGATGTGGTACATATATACAATGGAATATTACTCAGCCATAAAAATGAATGAAATTGGGTTATTTGTAGAGATATGGATGGAACCAGAGACTGTCAAACAGTGATGATTCACTTCATTGTACAGCAGAAAGTAACACAATATTGTAAACAATTATACTTCAATAAAAGAAAAGGAAAGAGAAAAACAAATATCGTATATTAAACACATATGTGGCATCTGAAAAAATTGATATAGACGATCTTATTTACAAAGCAGAAATAGAGACACAGATGTAGAGAACAAACATATGATACCAAGGGGGAAAGGGGGGGTGGGATGAATTGGGAGATTGGGATTGACATATAAACACTATTGATACTATGTATAAAATAGAGAACTAATGAGAACCTACTGTATGGCACAGGGAACTCTACTCAATGCTCTGTGGTGACCTAAATGGGAAGGAAATCCAAAAAAGAGAGGATATATGTATATGCATAGCTGATTCACTTTGCTGTACAGTAGAAACTAACACAGCATTGTAAAGCAACTATACTCCAATAAAAATTTAAAAAAAAAAGAAATAAAAGGCCATCAGGATCATTTAAGGGGCAGACCACAAACTGGTGGACTGCTGGCCATAATAAACAGATTTTTTTTTTTCACTTTTAGTGTTTGTGGTCAATGGTAAAATTGAGGATATTTCATATAAAGATCATCATCCTAACAAATTGTCCTAGAAATATGAAACTGGCAAGACTAGATTCATGTCCCTCCATCATCATCATTGTCATAATAGCTATCAATTATAGAGCTTCTATTTTTCACTTATAGTGCCAATCCCATTGCAGGTATTGTTTATTTTAATCTCTATAGTCATCCAATCAGGTAAAATAATTATTATCACCTGAAGATTAAAGAGAACTAACTTGCCTACAAATATACATGTTGTAGAGGATAGAGCCAGATCTCAAACTAATATAAATGTGACCCATCAACCCTTTGGGCACAGGAGTACCTGGCCTGTTTGTAATCTGCCTTTGCCCTGCAGTTAGTCCCAGTTTGCCTCAGTCTGCATATGCTCAGCCTTCCTCATTATTGTTATTGGCTGGATAACATGAACCTTTAAAGTGATGAATGCTTAGGCTTATGAACCTCTCATTTTATGCAAAATAAAACTGAAGTCAAGGAAAGTTAACCATGTTAGGTTGTAGGAATAATAAAGATGTGTGCTTCTTTCCATCTTTATATTTTGTCAGCTGACCCAGAGCCCAGAACAGTGATGTTTCTCAAATATGACCTACTGACTCATTGAAAGAATAGTAAGTGGCTCTAGGGAATAGTTAATACTGGATTGAATGCAGTGGCCTCTATATTTTTGGTCTCCATATTTGTCAAATAATGAAACTGTAGTAAATTGTTAAGAAATATCATTTTTTAATATTAATACACAGTTTGAGTCATTTTTCTAAGTGCTTTATTTTATGATCTTATGAAACTTTAATAGTACAGACACATTCTGAGATAAATGTTATTATTAACCCATCTGACAGATAAGTAAACTAGCATGCTGATAGGGTAAGGAATTTATCTAACGTCACGCATCTAGTGAGTGGCTTGACCAAGACTGAGTTTAAACCTGATCACTATGGCTCCCAAGTTTCCCGAATACTCATTTTATTTCTTGTTATTAGCTTTTTCATTCTGCCTAGAACAAGTTGTTGCTTATAGTAGACATATCAATAGTTTGAGTAGACATTCTCATATATTGTTCATCAAAATTTAGAGAAAATCTCCATGTTTATTCAGGCTGTTCTGAATACTTTTCTAATAAATTTAAGCAAAACTAGTAAGAAGGAAAAAAAGAGTGAATTAGATTTAAATAAGATTTAAATGAATGATGTTGCTATAAGAATTATGTATCAATCATTCAGAAGCTAGACTGAAGAGCTACATGGCAGAAAAAAATAATGGAAAATTTTAAATGCAGCCAAAG